>NC_067152.1:618750-1237500 GCF_903995435.1 Acomys russatus
CTGGACTCACTTTGTAGACCTGGCTGGCCTCGAACTCACAGCGATCCGCCTGCCTCTGCCTCCCAAGTGCTGGGATTAAAAGCGTGTGCCACCACGCCCGGCTTCAATTCACATTTTTATTCCCAGTTCTAATGAGAAGTCTTTGGCCAGCGAGACCCACAGCCTTCAATTCAGGCATGCCTTCATTGCAGTGCTTTCCAGGTAAGTACACCCAAGGGGTCTGTGTGACAGTCATGCAATGAGGACAGTTTTGGGACTCTCTGTTGTGGGCAGAAGTGCCCATCAGGGTGGATGTAATCACTTCTCTTTTTCCTGAGAGGAGGCTTAGTGCCCAACCTATCTAGGACACTGTCCGGACCAAAGGGCGCTCCCCTGCTCCCCACCCCCAAAAGGGCAAGCCTACTGACTTGTCCAAAATTGAGTCTAGGCCCAGCTCAACCTAGACTACAGGATTTCTGGTGGCTAAATAAAAGCTAGCATTCTAAAGGAATTTTTGAGACTGGTCCTCATCTGCCAAAAGGAGTCAGTTCCCTGACCTCCGGTAAAGGGACATACAGCTTTCAATTAGCATACTCCTGTGGGACCTGTCGGCTCGAGACAGGCTGTTTGGAATAAACCTTTCCACCCACGGAGCAGCAGTTTTGTTTTTTTTACTGCACCACTTGCATGCATCATTTTGGGTTTTTGAAAGACCATGGTGGTCATTAGAAGCACAGTGCCAACTGGTCCTGCTACAAAAGGAAACTGACGGGACGCTATGGAAAGAGAGTGGCCGTGCAATTGGAGAAAGGCTGGGAGAGGGCTCAGTGAGTAAAGTCATCCTCCGCCCAGCTCTCCAAATACTCTTCTGTCCCAAACTGCCTTACAAGTACTTAAGATTTTGACTTTCGGTTTTGAGACCTCTTAAGGACCTGGTGCTGTCTGTCCTAGTGTGTCCAGTTGGAAACACTCAAGTTCATTCAGAACCAGGGAGAAACCTTGAGTTCTCACACGTGTCCTCTCACTGCAGACCATCAGTGATGTACATGAACACAAGCCAGAGACCTTCTGACCACAAAGAATTCCTCTTCAACGTAAGTGCATCGAGCTTGCTGCCAACCTAAAGCTGGTGAACCCACCGAGCTTTGACTTCCTGTTCATTCTGTCTGGCAGGTGCATGGGGAGAACCGCTTTGGAGCTGGATTCCAGTTGCAAATTTGTGTCCCCATCAAATTACGAGATTTCCAGATTGTCAGAGTGACGAATCTGACGAAGACTCAGGTATTTAAATGAGATTCTTCACTATGATCCCATCTCTCGCCAGAGACTACAGATCTCAAAGGTAGACATTAGAGCATTAGCCAGGCCCAGGGACGCAGCCTGCAGCTACAGAATAAGTTCAAGACTAGCTTAAGCAATTTACTGAGATTTTGTTGTAAACTAAGAAGAGGGCTGTGGACACAGCTCAGTGAAAGGCTAGCCTGCCCAAGGCCCTGGATTCAAAACTTAGTACTAAGAAAAAACCCAACAAGGGCTGGAAAAGAGCTTAGTATAGCATCTGCCTTGTAAGCACGAAGACTAGAGTGTGATCCCAGCATCTGTTTAACATGCTGGGTGAGGAGGTATGTGCTTGTAATCTCACTGCTGGGAAGTGTAGGATCCCAGAAACCTAGCTTAACTGGACAATGAATGACGGTCTCAAAGGTTGACGGTACTCCAGAAGATGACACTTGAGATGTCCTCTGGTCTCTACTTGTCCCTCAGCCCTTAACCTGTACTGGCACATAAACTAAGTGCATTTAAAACTTAACAAAACAAAACGAAACACAAAAACCAGCCAGGCAGTGGTGGCTCACACCTTTAATTCCAGCACTCAGGAGGCGAATCTCTGTGAGTTCAAGGCCAGCCTGGTCTACATACAGAGTGAGTTCCAGGACAGCCAGAGCCACACAGAGAAACCCCAGCCTTGAACAACAGCAACAAAAACAAACAAACAAACAAACAAACAAAAACCCCAAACCAAGATAAGCTTTAGGAGTCAGAAACAAGGCTACTTACTTAATCATGGGAAAATATTAAGAGTAACAGTCAGAAGGAAAATTAGCCACTAAGATTTTAAGGCAGAATCTGTTTCCCTTTCTTTGACGAAAATAAGCAAAAATTCAAACATCAGCACCATAGAGACATTTATTTTCCTGTTGAAATTCTGCTTGTTTCTGTGACTGGTGAGTGAATTTGATAAACATTCCCACACTTTACTCATGCAGATGTGCACCCTTCCCTCTTGGTTTTGACTCTCTAGTTAGTCTCGTTTTTTTTTTTTTTTTTTTTTTTCTAGTTAGTCTCTTTCTTGTTCTCTGCTCTTCCTCTTGACAGCAGAGGGCTGGGCTTTTCTGACTCTTTTGTTGCTTATCCTACCTAAGGTATCAAAGCTCAAAAACAGCAGCATAAGATTTGTACACTCTGTACACAGGAAAAGGACTTCATTTGTTAAAAGCAAGTTTAATCGTGTTGACAGACATTTTGGTTACCTTTTCAAAACAAGACAGACTCTCTTTTAAAAAGCTGACAGGCAGCGAGTAAGGATGAGTATTTACCTCCATCCTGCTCTAGTGGCAGAGATTAAACAGTACCAGAGGCTTTAAAAGTATACTCAGTGAACCCTTGACAGCGCCCTCGAGGTGAGCACTGGGTACCCGGCTTTATTTGAACAGACTGTGTTGGCAGAGCAGGTCAGTGGCAGAGCTGAAGCTCAGCACGGTCCTGTAGAAATGCTGCAGTTTTCTTTTTACCTGCCTCATGGCTGCGCTCTGACCTTTATTCTTAAAGCTCATCTGATTCAGAATCTTGTCTGTGAGGTAATGCAGCCACAGCACATTATTGTAAGGGTGATACTCACCCCAGCAGTTTTTGTTCTCCTTCCTCATGAGCCTGTAGATCTCAAACTGGTAGTCACCTTCACCTGTAAAGAGGTCCTCTTCCGAGGAGATGTCACAGAAAACCACAATTCCATCCCGCTCCAGGCGGGACAGGGTGTAGTCGATGATGTTGACTTGTAGCCCATGGGTGGGAATGGTGCCTGTTTTCCCATTCAGGGTGTAGCGGACCTCTTTGAGGCTGGTTTTCTTTAAGAGCACATTCCCCCAGTGTAAGTCTCGGTGCTCAAAGTGCAGCGACGCTTCTGCCACTGCGAGGGATGCGGTGATCTGGTGTAGGATGCTCTTTGCAGTAGCCACGGAGGGCAGCTTTGCTTTCATTTGCTCTAAGTCAACCCCGCCAAACTCAAATTCCAGGACAATAAAGAGCTGGTCTTCCTGGAAAAAGTCGGGCCGGTCGTTAGCAGACTTACTGATTGCGTTGTAGTGATCCCAGGCTTTGAGCAGCAAGGGAGGGTAAGACCCTTGGACACAGTGCACTGAGTTCAGCTCAATAAAGCCTTCCGTGCGGTTGTAGACCTCGTCGGACAAGAAGCTCAGCTCTTTGGAGATGATGATCTCTGGCAGGATCTCCTCAAAGGTCTTTTGATGGGACCCATTGACTAAGTCTGGTCCTTCAACAGCAATGATCTTTAGGGCTACAGGTGTCTGGTCAGTGATTATCTGAAACACTTCTCCAAACACCCCTTCCCCAATCTTCTCACAGCGTTCCAGTTTTTCTGTGGAAAGGCACTCACTAAAGGGGATAGGCCCCTCCTGGTTACACTCCCCATAAACCTTTTCAGCATAAGATGGCTTTTTGTCTGTGACGTGGAGGGTCTTTAAGGGGCTTAGCAAATACACAGAAGAGGAGTGGCAAGAAGAAACAGTACTGTTTGCTTTGTTCTTGATAGGAGAGGGTGAATATTCAGACAGGAGGGACCTAGAGGGAAAACTGGCAATGCTGCATACCTCCGACACATTAGTTATAACTTTCTTCTTGTGGAAACCAAAGGAGGCTCTCGTTTTGCTCCAAGAACAGGCCTTATGGTTAGAATTCAAGTCCGGGGAGGGGCCTGAAACTTTCTTTTTCTTCTTAGATTGGTGGTGGTAGGTCAGGGCAGAGAGTCCCACGGCTTCTTGTTGTTTGCTCTTCCGGAGTGGCCCAGTTCTCTTAGGCCTGCCGATCTGCCCTGGTACACGAAGGTCTTTGCAAGCACTGGCCTCCCCATAGTCCGTCTGGTCGGTTCCTCGAGACACAACCTTTTGGCCCGTGGCCCTTCTCTTTCCCACGCGCGCTTGCCTCGGACCCTTTAGTCTGTTTCCCACCTGCTGTCTTCCGCGACACGATTCGTCCACAGACTCTTTATCTTCTGTGATTTCTGAGTCCACGAGGCTAAAGAGAGATGACCTGAAGCCGACTCCAGCTTGGGGGCCCATCCTGGTCAACCCGTCATCATCTTTTGCCGCTTCTTGCGGACAGGGCAGAGACGCTTCATTCAGGGAGGCTGCCGGGAAGTGGAAGCCGCTGGGGACTGCAGCCTCTGCATCCGGAGAGTCGGGGGCTCCTGGCGAGGCCGGAGAGCTGAACAAGGAGGCACTTGTGCCCAGCTCGCTGCTGTCCTCGGACTGGCTGCACAGGCTGAGGTCCGAGCCGAGGCAGCCCGGGTTGCAGCTGGCAAAGGATGGCAGCGGTCGCAGCCGGCGGCACGGGGTGCTGCACTTCTGGGGGTGCCGAGGCCGCAGGCTCTGCAGTCTCTGGGTGACCGTAAGGGTCCACTGGTCCTGGGAGACGCGGCCTCGAGGACGCCTGCGCCGCGGGCCCACGGGGCTGACAGTGAAGTCGGGGTCCTCAGGGTCGTCGGAAGCAGCAGGCTGCGGCGACAGCTCACTGCCGCTGCGGCTGCTGCTGCTGCTGCTGAAGGCGCGCCTCTTGTCCAGCGGCCGGAACCATTGCACTGCCAGCCGGCCTGGCTGTCGATGCGACCGCTGGACTCCCCTCGCCGCATACGTTCGGAAAAGCCGAGTCCCAGACTGAGGGACGGACGCGGCCATGGCGGGCGCCCGCCAGTCATTTCAAACGGAAATACCGCGAGACTTCCGCGAGCGCGCCCGCCGGCCCGCTGGGTCCTAGCGCCCGCCGGCGGCAGCACAGCACGCCGGGCCTCCGGCAAGCCGCCAGGGCGCAGATGTCTAGTGCGACTTAGAGCGCTCGAGTCGGCTCAGGAAAGGCTCTCGTTTCAGGCCCACACCGAGTGCACGGAGCGTCAAGAGCCCGCGTGTGGAAGCGTTCCTGTTCAGGTGAGCTAATCCCAGCACTCGGAGGCAGAGGCAGGAGAATCGTTGTGAGTTCGAGGCCAGCCTGGTCTACAAAGTGAGTCCAGGACAGTGAAGGCTACACAGAGAAACCCTGCTTCCCCCCCCCCCCCCCAAAAAAAACACCAAAACCCTAAGGAGGCATGTGAAAAGCCCCTTAAAAGGGACAGCAGAAGTCAGGTCACAGGTTCTGGAAAGTGCTTTCTGAGACTCAGCCTCACTGGTCCCGTTTGCCAGGGTGACACTTTACTTGGGCAAAGGGAAATTGCTCACAGCGTCTACTCTGGGATCTTGGGTGCTCTGTCCCAGACACTCAGATTTTCATCCCTAATGCACTAGAACGGACGAGTAAGCTGACTCACTTTTGCTTTCGCAGCGTGTAGAAGAATGGCATTCAGTGATCTGTGCTATTACATCTAATAAAGAAAATGTAACCGTGGTTGCAGAGATCTTCATGGACCACACCAAGCAGGTACTCGACATTGAAATGCTGCAGATTGGGTCGTCCGGCTGTAGGGCTTGTCCTCCAGAAAGGACATTAGCATCTGAAATGTGCCGTCCAAAATAGATCATGTGATTGACCTTCTGCTCCAACCTGCTCTTAGCAAGTGTGTTACTTTTTTTTTTTTTAGAGGTTTATTTATTTATATATTTATTTATTTATTATACATTGCTCTTCCTACATGTGCGCCTGCACAACAGAACAAGGCACCCAGATCTCATTATAGATGGTTGTGAGCCACGGTGTGGTTGCTGGGAATTGAACTCAGGACCTTTGGAAGAACGGTCAGTGCTCTTAATCTCTGAGTCATCTCTCCAGTCCCGCAAGTTTGTTACTTAGTAGGTGCCTTTTGTTTGTTTTGTTTTCACGTTTGTTTTGTTTTGTTTTGTTTTTCGAGACACCCTTGGCTGTCGTGGACTCACTTTGTAGACTAGGCTGGCTTCGAACTCACAGAGATCTGCCTGCCTTTGCCTTCTGAGGGCTGGGATTAAAGGCATGCAGCACCACACCCTGCCTTAGTAGGTATCTTAATCCTGTTCTGTACTAATTACTTGTGACTCCCTGTTGCTACATTCCCATGTGTATTCTAGCAACAAACCTTGCCACCCTACTTCCAGAATATATATTAAATCACCTCTCTCTGTCTCTACTGATATGTAATTACTGGCATGTAATTCAGTCACCATCTCTGGCCTGTTGCATAACTTTGGACATACAAAGCTCTCTTTGTCTTGGCTTTGCACATGATTTAAAAACAAAAACCAAATAAGTCTTCATTTATCATTAGACTGTGCTATCTTCCCTTAAAAACAAAACTCAGAAACTCCAAACTAACAGCAGCAGGGGACTTGGGAGTTGGATACATCTGGGTTAAAATCCATACTTCTTTCACCGCAAAGAATTACATGATCTGGTCTCAACTTAATTCCTCACTCAGTGCTTCCAGTCCTTTCTTGCTTGTCTTTTCCTTATACCCAGCTATTCTGTCATCTCTGTTTTTTATCTTGCTAATGTGCCTTTGTACTTGTAGTTAACTTGCATAACATTGCTCAAATTTTATTTTCCTGGAGAGGCCTTATTATAAAATGGGGGACAAATGATGCAGTTTAATACTGTGCAGTGATTCAGATGAGAGTAATGTGGTCTCAACTGAAATAGAAGAGGGGGCGGGACGGTGATGGCGCACACCTTTAATCCTAGCACTTGGGAAGCAGAGGCAGAGGCAGGTGGATCTCTGAGTTCGAGGCCAGCCTGGTCTACAGAGAGAGTTCCAGGACTGCCAAGGCTACACAGTGAGACCCTATCTAAAAAAAAAAAAAAAAAAAAAAAAAGACAAAAACCAAAACAAAACAAAAACCTGAAAGAAAGAAATAGAAGTGGGAAAAGGGCACATGCATGACAGAATATTTTAGAAGGAGAATTTTCCAGAACTGACTTTGGATGGGGGATTGTGCCATGAGATCAAGTGTAAGGGAAAAGGGCCTGGGAAATGCCAACACTTGCTGCTTGGATAGCTTGTGGCTGCTGGGACCATTTATGAAGGCTAAAGGTATACTGGGAAAAGGAATATATTCTAAGGGAACAGTGGTTGGAACTCCAGAAACAATGAGCTCATATCTAAAATATGTTTTGAGTCTCTCTACCCCCACCTTTCCCTCTCTCTTACAGTTACTAAAAGATGTAACAGAGCTACAGATCCTTGGAGAAATATCTTTCAACAAGTCTCTCTATGAGGGGCTGAATACCGAGAACCACAGGACGCAGGTAACTCCTGGAGCTTTTCCGATTAGTGTTCTGGGGGAGACTGCTGTCACTTCTTACCTTGGCTGCGCTACCAACTGCCCTTGTTACCCGGAGCTTCTGCCCCAGAGAGATCAATTGAGTCTTTATACTTAGCAGTCTTGGCCACATCACTTCCTGTTTGGAGAAACCAAGCCTAATGTAGAGCTTGCAGGCTGATCCTCTTTGAAAGCAGACGGATGTCAACAGGCATGACAGTGCAGAGCCAGGCATGGCGCTGCACACCTTAAGTCCTGGTACTTGGGAGGCAGAGGCAGGTGGACCCCTGTGAGCCTGAGGTCAGCCTGGCCTGCAACAGTGAGTTCCTGGGTACACAGTATACTGTAACTTAGAACAGGGCACAGCCTGGTCTCAATACACCGTGCTTGTTACATGTATTTAGTTTGTGTGTATATGCATGTCTGTGAGCATATGCATGCCAAGGTGCA
Organism: Acomys russatus; assembly: GCF_903995435.1. NCBI lineage: Eukaryota > Metazoa > Chordata > Mammalia > Rodentia > Muridae > Acomys > Acomys russatus. The sequence goes on from NC_067152.1 coordinate 626,691, forward strand.
CGCGTGGTGGTCAGAGGACAGCTTGCAAGAGTTGTCAGCTTGATTGCAGGTACCTTCACCCACTGAGCCATTTTGCTAGCCCCTGAAGTATTGCTGACACAGAAAATGATATTGAGGAAATATATTTTTTTTGTTTTGTTTTGTTTTGGATTTTTTGAGACAGGGTTTCTCTGTACAGCCTGGCTGCCCTAGAACTCTCTTTGTAGACCAGGCTGACCTCAAACTCAGAGATTCACCTGCTTCTGCCTCCCAAGTGCTGGGATTAAAGACGTGTGCATCCCCCCGGCAAGCACCTTATTCTTTTTTTTTTTTAAAGACTCATTTATTTATTAAGTATAGTGTTTTGCCTGCATGCATACCAGAAGAGGGCACCAGATCTCATTATAGATGGTGGTGAGTCACCATGTGGTTGCTGGGAATTGAACTCAGGACCTTTAGAAGAACAGGCAGTGTTCTTAACCTCTGAGCCATCTCTCCAGCCCCAAGCACCTTATTCTTAATCACACTGCCTAGATTCATACACACACACACACACACACACACACACACACACACACACACACACACATACATATGTCTATTTTCATAAAGTAAGCCAGGGTGCTGGTACATGCCTTCAGTCCCAGCACTTGTGAGGCAGATCTTTAATTTGAGGCCAGCCTGGTATACAGAGTTCCAGGACAGGAGTGTCTTTAAAAAAAAAAAAATTAAATAATTGAAATCCAATTTTAGCAGAAATATATCAACTGAAACTAATGGTTCCTTCCTGCTTCCCTTTCCCACACCCCAACGCTCTCTTTCCAAAGGTAGTTACTGTAACCATTTCTTGTATGCCTGTTACTAATCTAGGCTAGCTATAGCCCACAGCAGACTCTATCTTTCAGTGCTCTGCATGAAGTGGTTCCCGTGATAGAGGATGTACAATGGATCTATGATTCTAAGTAGCTGTGCATCCCAAGGGCACTTGACTGACAAAGGGCAACTCCAGATAGTGTCCCATATAGGCACCGGCTGTTTGTCTGGAGAGGGAAGCATGCCCACACTCGCAGCCTGCCTGGCTTGGTCCTTTTCTGATGGTCACACCTTACCTCATGACCGGCACAGAGTTGCCAGTTTGTTTGTTTGTTTTTCTCCTTTGAGACAGGGTTTCTCTGTGTAGCCTTGGCTGTCCTGGACTCCCTTTGTAAACCAGGCTGGCCTCGAACTTAAAGAGATCCGCCTACCTCTGTTTCCCTAGTGCTGGATTTAAAGGCATGCGCCACCACGCTGGGCGAGTTGTCAGATTTCAAATGATCTAAATGCTGAGAATCCATCAGACTTCAGTTCACAGTACAGAGTTGTTTCAGATTTTAGAACTTTGCAGACTAGCTGAGCTTCTGTAATCTGAAAGTCTAGAAGCTGACTTACTCCAAACTCCAAAGTATCATGAGTGCCAACATAATAGTCAAAAAGTATTAGATTTGGGGTCCTGGCTCAGTGGTTAAGAGCACTGGCTGCTATGCCAGAGGGCCCAGCACCCACATGGTCTGATGTCCTCTTCTGATCTCTGTGGGCACTAGGCTCACAAATGGTGCACAGTTATAGGTATAGGCAAACACCCATACACAATTAAAGAGGATTTTAAATATTATTTGGGTTTCGGAGTATGACTTTTGGAGTTTAGGGTTAAGGACGTTCAGCTAGCGTTTCCCATGACAGAATACAAGGCAGGGGAACGAAGAGTTGTCAGGAAGAATTTTCTTCATGTACCTCCATTTTCAGGAAGAGACTTCCTGAAAGCTCCAAGGAGTTCCTTTACATGATGTTAGTGTGGTGGCAATTTCAGTCACCAGCTAAGGAGGCAGCTCTGTCCTGACTGCCCTTGAGCCACGGTGGCTGACAGGATAGCTGTGGACTGCCCTCTCTCCATGTTTGTCACAAGCTTCTCCCTTACACTGTGCTGGAGCAGCTTTGGGCCACTTGGAGGAGAATCTGTGCATTTCAAAGGGGACAAAGGAAGAAGGCTTTGAGAAACAGGGGCGCTATTCCCACTCCAGTCTGGCCTATTGTGCCCTGGTGTCTTGGGGCCTCCTTCATTCCTCAGCCCAGGATCCAGAATTCTGTTTCCCATGCCCTTACCTTTCACTGCTTTGTCAAGATTACAGCCTGCTGCTGTCTCACCCTCTGGTCCTGTTGGGCTCGGTTCCTTTCCAACTCTCAAGGTCAGAACTTAGTCCTGTGAGGTCTGGCTTACCTATAAGCTAAGTGTGGTCCAGAGGCCCAGCCCTGAGTCAGTCGCATTTATAACTTAGCCAGGAGAGGCCTCAAGGGTGAGTTGGGTAATTCCCTACCCAGTATGGAAATCTCTCCAAAGCATGCTTGACCTTGGTGCCTACGGACTGGTCTGAACGGAACTCAGTGTCTTGTAACAGAGAGTCATGATGACCCTCTGGCTCTGTGTCCTGGCAACATGCTCTGGCGACCAACCAGGAGGACAGGCCTGGGTCAGGGGACCATAGAGTTTTCAGCGTGACAGGGTGAGAGAAGACTCATGAGCTGATGAGAGCCTTAGGAAAAGACTGGGGATGGTTTCTAACAGAAGAGCCCTGCAGTGCCATGGCTGGATCCACTTTTGCACTTCCCAGTGTCCCAATGACTGCATTCAGCTGGTGAAGGAAGAGCTGGGCAACCCTGCCAGACATTTCGTGTAGGAAAATGTATTGCCCAAGACTTTAAATGTTTCTGCAAGATTTACAAACGTCTGTCTGAGCTGGGTGTGGTGGCGCACTCCTGTAATTCCCAGCACACGGGGAGGCAGAGGCAGGCGGATTCTTGTTAGTTTGAGGCCAGGCTGGTCTACAAAGTGAGTCCAGGACAGCCAAGGCTACAACCCTGTCTTCAAAAAACCAACCAAGCAACCAACCAACCAACAGAAAAGCCCAAACATCTGTCAGACTTGAGTTGAAAAGGACTCAGACGTCATTTAAACAAGTCTTGACATAGTAAACAGTGGCCACAGGGAGATCAAGGACACGGGGCACCACTGCTGTAGGATCTGTGCTGTGTGAGCCTTCTCAAACCGGCAGACCACTTTTAAGACAAGGTGACCTAGCTCATTTGGATCAGAGACCAGAATAGTTTCTTGTAAAGCGCCGTGGTCATTAGATGATTCCAGGGGCCGTAAAGTGCTGAGCCAGAGGATGGACAGCTTTTTGCTGTATGTCCTCAGTCTTGATCAATATGCAGGTTGCTACCAGGTCCCTACCTTTTGCTCCTTAAAATAACATGTTGGCTCTCTTCCTCCTTTGTAATTTACTGACTTATTGGCCTCTATGTCTTCATCCAGATCACTGTTATCTTCCTGAAAGATGAGGAGCCCCACTCTTTGCCCCTCATCATCGGCAGCAGTGTTGGAGGCCTCCTGCTGTTGGTCGTGGTTATAGCTCTTTTGTTCAAGGTCAGTTCTCCTCGTCATGTTTGTAGGGAGGCGCTGTTGGGCTCTGCGACTGGCCTCAGTGCCTTTGAGGACAGCTAACCCCAGACCTAGTGCACCTACCCTGGCCTGTGGCCTCTTTTCTTTTCTTTCTTGTTGAAACTATGTTTCCTGTTTAGGCAAATGAACTTGATAGTTTTTCACTGGAAAAAAATGGGGGAGGGAGCCAAATTGAAGTATTTGAGCACAGAGAACGTTCCTAAGACATATCTGACTATCACTCCCTTTAAAGTGTTTTGTTTTCCGCTATCTCAGAGTCCAGACCTTGTTAGTGCTTTTTGAGGCCTCTGTGTCCCGGCCTCTGTCCCTCACACCTGTAAGTTTTATTTTTTTTTCCTCTAGACCTGCTGAACCATTCTCTAAACAGGCTCTTGACTCCCTGTTGGGGCTCACTCAACTACTCTTGCCAGGGGTGCCAGTCTCTACCATCTCACCATTCACACACGCCCCTGGGAAAGCTTAGCCAGGCTCCTGGACGCTCTGCCCTGGCTTCTGTGCCAGGCCGGCGAGCTCCCTTACAGAAGCCAGGCATCGCACCTCAATGTCACTCCCCCTATTCCTAGACCCCAAGCTTCTAGATCTAGGAGGCTGTCTTTGGTATGAGGCTGTCCTGGGCACTCTCCCAGCAAGAAGATTAGATCCAGCATGACGGAATCCACAGCACTCCCCGTTAGTTAAGTTAAAGGCGTTTGAGCATCCTTTGGTGTTCAGGGACCTTGGGGATGGGCACCAGGAATGCAGCCCTGCAGAGGGGACTGCGAGGATGGAGAAAGGTCAGAGGAGCAGGGAGAGAGGAAAGACAAAGCCCAAGAAGCAGCGCCAGGAATCCGGGGCTGTTTAGTGACAGCCGAAGCAGGTGGCTACCTCAGCCCTGTCATGAGGCTCCCGCACTCTTTGTTTCAGTGTGGCTTTTTCAAAAGAAAATACAAACAGCTGAACCTGGAGAGCATAAGGAGGGTGCAGCTGACAGCTGACAGTCTGCTTGAAGAAGACTAGCACCCGCTTCCTCACAAGCCAGTCGAAGCCTGGATGCCGCCGCCCCCCCCTCCCCCCCCCCCCCCGGTGTCTGCCCCTCACGCTCCTAAGAGTGATCTAGAAACACCAAACAAACTGTAGAGGGTTGTTCACAGACTCTCACTGTCCATGCAGTGACTGTGAATTGTGCAAAAGGGAAAACTTGGAACATTTGCTATTAAATAAATTTACCTTTACAGTAATGTCTTTAATGTGTATATATTTTCCACAGTTTGCCATGCATTTTGATAAGTGATTGGGCAAATTTTTATTCCTATTAAAATATTAATTTTATTCTCTCTTTTAAAAATTTTGTTTGAGACCTAGCCCATGTTTGTACATAGCCCTGGCCATCTTGGAATTCACTTTGTAGACCAGGCTGGCCTTGAACTCACAAAGATCTGCCTGCCTCTGCCACTGAGTGCTGGGATTAAAGGGGAGCACTGCCATGCCCAGTTTGATTCTTTTATAGTCTTTTAAACAAAGATTTATTTTTATGTAAGTATATATGTATATATGCATTTCTCTCTCTCTCTCTCTCTCTCTCTCTCTCTCTCTCTGTGTATGTGTGTGTGTGTGTGTGTGTGTGTGTGTGTGTGTAGATTGGTCTTGAGCTCAGAGATTTCCCTGTTTCTCCTTCTTGGGTGCTAGGATTAAAGGCTTGTACCACCCAGCTGGGTCCTTATCATCTGTCCAACTTACTGCACTCTTTAAATTATTATTATTATTATTGTTTAGTTTATTTGGTAGCCTGCAAGAGAGCAACAACTTGGAAATGCACTTTTTTTTTCTTTTTTAAAGATTTATTTATTATTATGTATACAGTGCTCTGGCTGCACGTATAACTGCAGGCCAGGAAAGGGCATCAGATCACGTTACAGATGGTTGTGAGCCATAATGTGGTTTCTGGGAATTGAACTCAGGATCTCTGGAGGAATAGTCAGTGCCCTTAACCTCTGAGACATCTCTCCAGCCCTGTCCTGGACTCGCTTTGTAGACCAGGCTGGCCTCAAACTCACAGCAATCTGCCTGCCTCTGCCTCCCGAGTGCTGGGATTAAAGGCGTGCGCCACCACGCCCTGCTCGAAATACACTATTTCAAGGTAGATTTTTTTTCAGTTGATTTCTTGGTTTCCAGGGTCCAGTAACCCAACACAAGCCGAAGACAGAGTGGCCACTATGTGCTTTTTCTGCCCAGGGCCTGGGGTGGGGCTGGACAAGAGATCCTGGCCTCTCGGGAGCCTCTCTCTTGTCTTTCAGTTGTGACAGCTGATATTAAGGCTGGAGGGCCAGCAGCATTGGCCCACATTGGTGGGACAAACTACTGACATTTTGTATGTTTTCTAACTGGCAAGAATTGTGGGCCAAGGGCTTGGAGAAGTTTGCCTCCCAGATGAAGAATTCCCTTAGAGGGTTGGCCTACTGCTTATGATGACAAAACCACTAGGCCAAGGGTTCTGGCTTCTGTGTGTCATAGGCCTCTTGGCAATCGAGTGACTCCTTCTCACTGTGCTATGGCAGTGTTTGAAGAAAAAAGTTGATTTTCACTGTGAACGCATGGTCTGCCACCTATTTTCCACCATTAACATTTTACTGTGTTTGTTTTGTTACGTGTTTTCCCATCTGTGTATTTTAATTTCCTTTAAAAATTTTTTTGTCATATATGTGTCCAATAGGCAGCTTGGTCTTCATGTGGGTTCCCTAGTAAGGGGAGTGGGGTCTGTCACTGGCATGGACTCTGTTACCTGTTCTTTGATCACTTCCCCCTGGTGGGGCTGCCTTGCCAGGCCACCATGGAAGAGGATGTGCTCAGTCCTGATGGGACTTGATGTGCTGGGGTGGATTGGTGGGCTGGTGGGCTGGGGCTCCCCTTTTTGAGGGGTAGAGGAGGGAGGAGTAGGGGAAGAGGGAGGGAGGGTGGGACCAGGAGGAGAAGAGGGAGGGGGCTATAAAGTGAATAAATAAATTAATGAGTTAATAAAAAATTTTGTCTGGTGTCATGCCTTGTTTTTTTGTCTTGTCTTTTGTTGTTGCTGTTTCTTTGGTAAGGTCTTGTGTAGCTCAGACTGGACTCCGTTCAGTATCTAGTTGTAGTAAACAGGATTCCTGTGAGACTGCAGATAACCTTGCTCAGCCTTGTGGGTGAGCACAGAAAGGAATGTCTTTAGAGACAGACTATAGACCATAGAGTGCCTGTTTCCCAGAGAGGCCAGAGCCGACATGAGATCTCCTAGAACTGGAGTTACAGCTAGTTGTAAGCCATCTTGTGGGTGCTGGGAATTGAACCTGGGTCCTCTGGAAGGACAGCTAGTACTCTTGGGTGCTGCACCATTTCTCCAGCCCTCTTTATGTACTTCAAGTACACAAACATTTGTGAATAAAAATATATATTAAAATATAATCAAAATCCTTTAAAAATTATATGCATAAAGATGTGCGAAGCATTAAAACAGCAGGTCCCATGACTACCTTACTTTCAAAATAGTGATGAGCTTAAACTGCACTTAAACATGTCTGAAATGGGTATAATGTGTCTGTGTGTGGGGAGTCATCTGTTGGTGACTGGATTATAGGTACTACTGCCTACATCAATAGTTGAAGTGTGAAATTTCAGTCAGACCACAGTGGAAAGAGATGTCTCATTGATCCAGGCTCATCAATCTCCCGCTCTGCATTCTCTGGTCTCATTTAGGAGAGTGTGCTTTGTGCATCTTTTATTTGTCGGTTTTCTGAGATGGGCATGTACTGTGTAGCTCAGCGTGGCTTAGAACATGAAACCCTCCTGCCTCAGAGTCCTGAGCGCTAGCTTACAGGGCTGTGGCTCCAGGCCTGAGGTTTGTAGCTTCTGTGGTCTCAGGCCTTCCGGGATGCTCAGGACTCTGAGGAAAGCTACATCACCTTGTAGGAATCTCCACCCAAGGCTGTCTTCCAATCTCCTACCTCCTTTGGGGCTGGAAACTAAAGCTCACTATGTGGAAGCTGCATCTGAACTGCTCTCCAAGATCCATCTCATGTGAGATTCATGCCTTGTTTCCCCGTTTCCTTCCATTCTGTGAGGAATGCTTTTTTTTTTTTTTTTTTTTGGAGACTGAATCGCTTGGGCTCTCCCTAATGCTGAAGGTGGGGGTCAACCACGCATCTTGGAATTTGTGGAGGTGAGAACAGGATGCTTCCAAGCCACTGATGGAAGCAGGGGGGTTCCTGGCTCCGCCTCTGTGGCCACCCACCTGCAGCTGGTGTGTTTCTGCTGGATCCCTGGAAATAAGGGAAATTTTCTTTCTTTTTTTTTTTTTTTTTGTGCATGAGTGTTTTGCTTGCATGTATGTATGTGTGTCGTGTGTGTACTTGCTGCTTGCAGAGTCCAGAAGAGAGCGTAGTATATTTTGGAACTAGAGTTATGGATGGCTGTGAGCCACCATTTGGTGTGCTGGGAACCAAAGCCAGGTCCTCTGTAGGAACAAGCCGTCTTAAGGACTGGACCGTCTCTCCAGTCCCCAGCAGTTAGCCTTGCCTCCCATGACATCATATTTGTGGGAGTCTGTGTCAGAAGCTGTGAACTGACTGTGGAGTTTGGGTGGGGCAGAGTGCAGAGTGTTCTTCTCACATGGCAGTCTCCTGGGAGGAAGTGCATTTACTGTGATAAGTGAACACACTTGTTAGTGTGCAGCGATTCTGATGGCCTGCCCTTAGGGTCCTAGTAACTTCTTGTGTCATCACCTGCCACCAACAGGTGCATGTGTGGCCCGATAGAAAAAGGATCACCCGCCACCCCCAGCTGTTGTGTGACATAATTCCTCAGGGGGTGTATCTTGTCATGGCCCACAATGGCTCCCCATTGCTGCATCATTTATAGATCATAACAGTGAAGGGAATGCTCTGGCACGCCCACGTTATCTCTGTGGGAAAGCCACAGGCCTAGGAGGTTCTTGGCTCTTTCGCATGACAACACATAAGGTCTATTCCCCAGCTGTGCCCGTATTTGTTTAACTATAAGCATCACCTTACGTACAGCTTAGGTTAGTAATAGAAATTAGAAGTGTCCTGTTTACCCAAGTGCCTCAAGCCTCCTGATTTCCCCAATCAGACCTTCTGCATGTCGGGCCGTGGATACTTAGCCTTGTTGGCCAGGGTGGGCAAAAAATACTTTCTTCTCTATGACAGTAGAATTTGTAGTAGAGAAAGAGACTGGTGGCGGGTGTGTGTGTGCCGAAATCAGCCCCAGGCCCCAGTGTGTTTCTGTGGAGTGGGGAGGCCTCGCATGGTGTTCACTGTGGTTTCTTTTCTTTCCTTTTTTTTTTTTTTTTTAAAGATTTATTTATTTAGTATACAGTGTTCTGTCTGCATGTAACACCTGCAGGCCAGAAGAGGGCAGCATATTTCATTGTAGATGGTTGTGAGCCATCATGTGGTTGTTGGGAATTTGGAAGAACAGGCAGTGCTCTCAACCTCTGAGCCATCTCTCCAGCTCTCTTTTCTTCCTTAAAAAAAAAAAAAAAAAAAAAAATCCTTTTATTCTTTTTATTTTTTTAAATCTTATATACAGGGGTGTTTTTGCCTGCGTGTACATCTATGTGAAGGTGACAGATCCCCTGGGGTGGGAGGGAGTTAGAGACAATTGTGAGCTGCCATGTGGGAACTGAGAATTGAACCCTTGGAAGAGCAGCCAGCACTCTTAACTGCTGAGCCATCTCACCAGCCCTGTTACTATGGTATCTACTGGAGACTGTCCCAGAACTCACAGCTGAGCAAGATGGTACCAGGAAGCCGGCCAAACTACAAGGAAAATAGACTTAAAAGGTGCCAGGTCTTAGGAGAAAAGGAGATGTTTTGGGGGTTGGTCTGGTGCTCTGTGTATTCAGATGCTAAATTCTGGAGCTGAAGATCAGGTTGCATTCCGGACCTATTCTCAGGTACACTGAACATTGTCATGTAAACGTTGCTCCCTTGTTATCGCTGCTGATTGGCTAGTAAAGGCCTGTAGCTGAGCAGACTATAAGTGAGCGGAGCTTTGGTTCCCAGACTGGGTGGTCTCAGATAGGGGCTGTGAGGTTGGGAGAAGTGGGAGAGAGAAGAAGGAAGATGATGGAGAAAGAAGACATGGCCCTGGTGCAGATCCAGCGCAGGCAGGACGACTTATTGGCAAGTAACTTGGGGAATGCAGCCGGGAAATAACCAGAGTAGCTTAGAAAATCAGCTTAAATCATAACTGCCCAGTTGTGCTAAAGCTGCTTATGTTGGCTCTGTTTTTTTTTTTTTTTTAAACAATTAAACTTTATTATACAACCCAACTAGTTTACACAAGAGGGGGAAAAGGTTAAACGGTAAAAAGAGTGAACCTTTCAGTATCCGTTTCATGGAACAGGTCCCTAGGTGTCTCTGGCCTGTGCGCTGGTCCGGCCTGCTCGCTGATCCACGTGTGCTCAAGCCGGGTCTGACCCTGTTGTCCATTTTTCTTTTTTGCCTGTTTGTCTCACGCGTGAAGGGCCGGTCTCTTTCTTTCATTGAGGGGTCGATTAGAAAAACAATACTCCAGGTGGAGTCCCCAGGTCTGTTTTTGAATTCCAGGCTCAGGATGGCTCCACCCAGTCTATCTCAGGGAGAATCTATGATGTGTCCAAGGGTAAAGCCTGCCAAGACTGCTTTCACCTGTGACAAAGCTTACAGTCCTTTCCACATGCTTAAATAAATTGATAGGCCTCTCCGTGTCTCGATTATTAGGGGGCTAGCCAGGTCATAGTCAGAGCCCTATAGAGTACAGTAGCTATTCAACAACAAAGAGCAGTCAGGAGGCCTGGAGAGTCTGTGTTCTAACTCTCCATCACTGCACAGTACGTCTGCGCTCATCCACTGCGTGCAGGTTTGTGAAACAGAGAGGGGCTCTGGATGCCAAGCCCGTCCGTGACTTCCAGAGACTGCTCGCTGTAAAGAAAGAGGCGTGGTGGCCACTCGGTGGGAGGAGTCGGGGAAGGGAGAAAGTAAGGAGGGAACGTTGAAGACTAGCCCCACCTCTGGTCCCTGACCTGACTCCAGGAGTGACATTTAGACCAACTCTGTAGGACTTCTATCTGTAGGAGCATTAGGAATTGTTGCAGGTGTCTTGACCCTCCCCCCTGTCCCCAGCCACACATGCATACAAAACATGGAAAAGTCCTTTCTCACTGAGAACCTCTACACAACCAGGGGGAAAGAGTGTCTGTGGGGCCCTGGCCCCAGCAATGGCCTCCCTCTGTAGTGACAAGGCAGACAACGGATGCTGAACATTAAAGAGCCTCCCCAAGAATGTGAGCCGAGGGCCCCAGTGAACGGTTCAGATCTTGCTTCAGCAAGTGTCAAGTGAGCTTTGCAATCGCCCTTCTCGCTGGCTCACCAGGCCCTTGGGCAGTGGCGCTGGTGCACCCGGGTCTAGTTCTGACACAGAGACTTACAACAGTATGGTCATGGGCACATCTAACCGCGGGGGTGGGGGGGCAGTCAGGGGGGCAATGATGCTTCCAACCGTGCGGGCGAGGTTGTGAAGACTCATGTAGGTATAGAAGGCTCTGCTGGGCTCTGCTGGGATCGAATGCTCTGAAATTCTCATTATGACCATAGTGACAAGGATCATTCACCAGGGCATTTTGGGGCTCTAAGACTCGCGACATGGGGCTAGGGAAAAAAAAAAATCAAAGAAAACTGTTTCTCAAAAACACATGCATGGTGCGTGGTGGCGCACGCCTTTAATCCCAGCACTCGGGAGGCAGAGGCAGGCGGATCGCTGTGAGTTCGAGGCCAGCCTGGTCTACAAAGCGAGTCCAGGATGGCCAAGGCTACACAGAGAAACCCTGTCTCGAAAAACAAAACAAAAAACAAAACAAACAAACAAACAAAAAACACATGAGAGCTGGGGTTGGAGCTTTTCAAACAGCAAGAGCTTAATATTTGTGAGGCCTTGGGGTTGAGCCCCAGCATTACAACAGCTGTCACCAAAGAGAACAGGAGGAGGAGAAAGGGAATAAGAGAGTAGCAGTAGGCGATAATTTTGGAAATGTCCTCAGACTTTTAATAATATCAGTATGATGGCTAGAGCACTCCTCTCCCCTTGGGCACAAAGGGTGCTAAATCTGAGCTTGTGGGCATGGTGTATTGGCCTCAGGATGTAGAGATGGAGTCCAGATACACTGGGGTGCAACTTAGATACACTGGGGTGTATTTTCCCCCACATTATTTTAACTAAACCAGAGGAAGAAATATGATCCACATTGTAATGCAGTCAGCATCTTTACACCCCCAACCCTCACCCCGCCCCAGCCAAGCCATCTTGCTGTCTTTTTTTTTTTTTTTAGACACAATAAGTTGATGTCATGACCAGCCAGTAAGCATAAAAAAGAGGCAACTGAGCCCAGCCTGGTGGTGCATGCCTTTAATCCCAGCACTTGGGAAGCAGAGGCAGGTGGATCTCTGTGAGTTTGAGGCCAGCGTGGCCTACAGAGTGAGATCTAGGGCAGCCAAGGCTACACAGAGAAACTCTGTCTCAAACAAACAAACAAGGCAACCCTTTCCTCTCTAAATATCCTTCAATGTCAATAAAGCTTCTGGATAGTTCTGTCAGAACTTGTAGCCTGCTTTCAGCTATGCAGTGCACGTGCAGGAGGGCACATCAGAGCAAGGTGTCTCTCTCTAAAGCCAGAGTGGCCATTGTGACAGGTCAGAGGGATGGTGACATTCTGGCCTCTCCAATAGCGCATAGTAGGGTCAGAGACTTGGCCCTGCTGGTGCTAGCCTTGGCCACCTGCCCTCAACAAACCTAGTAGGCAAGATAGATGCAGTGAAAAGGAGAGGCTGATGTGCTCAAGGAGGATCAACGGAGGGATCCAGTAACTGCAGCCTTCCCCCACAGATGGCAGGAGGCATGTGTGGTCCTGCCTTCCACCAATCTTGGCTGTCTCTCCTGCAAGGCCGGCTGAGAAGTTGTCAGAATTGTGTGAAGAAATCTCTTCCTGGAAGACACCTCTAGCAAGCACCAGACTCCAGCGTCTCCTTTCTCCCAGTGTGGGATCCCTGGGACGATGCCTCGGGAACCAGTTTCAGTTGTCTGATAGTCTGAGGGAGGGCACAAGCATCTCTTCAGAATATCTTCCTGTGGGCTGGAGAGATGGCTCAGAGATTAAGAGTACTGTCTGTTCTTCCAAAGGTCCTGAGTTCAATTCCCAGCAACCACACGGTGGCTCACAGCCATCTACAATGAGATCTGGTGCCCTCTTCTGGCATGCAGGCACACATGCGAGCAGAATATGTATAAATAATAAATAAATATTTAGAATATCTTCCTGTCAGCACATTTACAGTAGGTGCTCTGCAAAGGTTTGAGCAACAACAGAAGCAGCAGGTGGAAGCATGTGTGGGTGCATGCCTGAAATCCTGACGCTGAGAAAACTGAGGCAGAAGGATCACAAGTTTGAAGCTGGCTTGGACTACATAGTGGGACACTGTCCTCAAATGCTTCTACTATTGTATGCAATCTAGTGGGCTCTGCTCTACATCTTGGGGCCTGAGTACACACCAGGGTGTCACCCTTTCTCTAAAAAAATAGGCTCTAGCCAACTCTGGAACCTCATTTGGGGAGTGGAGATGCTCACCACAGATCTCTGTGATCTCTGGACCTCTGGATCTCTCTCCCTCCCTCCCTCCCTCCCTCCCTCCCTCCCCTCTCTCCTCTCTCCCTTTCTGTCTCTCTCTCTCTCTCCCTCTCTCTCTGTCTTTGTCTCTGTCTGTCTCTCTCTCTCCTCTCTCCCTCTCTCTCTGTCTTTCTCCCTCTCTCTCTGCATGCCTGTGTATGTACATATGTATGTGTATCCAGGTGTGTGTGTGTGTGTGTGTGTGTGTGTGTGTGTGTGTGTGTGTGTGACATGGCAGTCAGAGGTGGGCACCAGGCATCTTTCTTTATTGCTCTCTACCTATTTTTTGAGACAGTGCCTCTCAAGGAACCTTGAGCAATTTCAGCTAGACTGGCTGCCCAGTGAGCCCCCAGAATGTGTCTGTTCCTGCCCCCCTCCCCCACCCCCTGCACTGGGGTTTCAGTGAGAAGTCACAGGCTGTCTGGAAGGCCCTAAGCTAACACAGGAAGAAGAAAAGCCATCTCTTCAAAAAACATTTGCTTGGTCATCAGTCTTTTTAACCCAAGAGGGCAGGCACAGCGGGGGCCATCAGTTGACCCAGAAGTTGGGCTGGGGAAAGCTGTATACTTTGCTGGCTCCTCAGCGACCGGAAGAGAAGCACCTATTTTTTTTTTTTCTCTCCAAGGGTAATTTTTAGGCCATCACTTCCTCGGATGAAGCTTTCCTCTTAGAAGGTCAGGACAAGATTGTCGGACATGAAAAACCCCTGTGTTCCTAGGACACCATCTTGATGTTTCAGGCAGCCGTGCCGTGGGCCATGGGATCCTTTCCAGATGAGGATTCCTCAGGGTTAGATGTAGCAGAGGATTCCCGCCGCCAGCTCTCTAGCTCAAACATCTACCTTCCCACTTCACCATCCTGTGCTGGAGCAGAGCCACTGTGGACAGCTGCAGTTATTGCTCCTGGCAAGGCAGTAATGGGATGCCAGCTGGTGGGCATCTTCAAGGCGTGACGTCACTCCATGGTGGTGGCTGCTTCCCCTTCAGCAGTAGTTGAAGGGAATAGCAGAGCCATGCTAGGGGAGGACTGAGGTGGAGGCTGGCAGAAGACAGGATGCCTTCAGCTTCCAGGGTTATGACTGGGACAGAGTGGCAGGTCCAAATATGTCTAAAAGAAACCAGGCCAGTTTAGTCATTTGATAAACACACAGAAGTAGCATATGGCAGGCATGTTGCTGGGCCTGGGATATAGGATTTTCCAAAGCAAGGCGCTCAACTTGTTGGAGCTTCCGGTCTTGCCAGGGCACACAGCAAGCACATTAGTGAGATCGTCTGCACATAGCCTGGCACAGTGGTGCATGCCTTTAATCTCAGCACTCGGGAGGTGAGCCCCATGGTCAGTGAGTTCCAGGACAGCCAGGGCAATGCCTGTCTCAATAAAACAAAACAAAAGAACAAAAAAACCCAACCAACCAAACAGACAGACAAAAGAACAAATAAAAACAAAAAAGCGCTCTGGAGGGCTAAGTTGGCTCCATGTGACAGAAGTGATGGGAGTGGGGGTGGGGATTACTTTGGATGTATGAAAAAAAGGCTTTTTGAGCAACTGGTTGGGTTGAGCTTGAAAAGTTATAACAATGCATGGTTTCCAAATGACACTTTAAGAACAAAAATGCAAAACTCTGTGCCCTTTCTTAGGATGAATGCAAAATTCAAGGATAAAGCCCAAGAATTAATTTGTTGTTGTTATTGTTATTATTATTATTATTAGTAGTAGTAGTAATAGCCATTCCATTGGGCTGCAAAAATGGCGACCTTTTTCCCTGAGACTTTTATTTTTGGAGAAGATCACACCCGGCAGACTTCAGCGTCTCACCCAACTTCTAGTCTGTAGTTTCAGAGAGTGAGCTTCCCATTGGGAAAGAGGTCGAGGACCAGGGCCAGGAGTGGATGCCAGGGCCAGGAGTGGGTGGGCAGGGGCGGGGACAGGGGTGGGGGAGGGGGGTGAAATGTGCTCAGACACAGGTGCAGAAAATCAGTGTGCATAGATCCTCACTTCTCAGCTCCTGCACATAGACCACCACCACACCCAAGCCCTCAATACATGCACAGCCTCTCACCACACACACACATAGCCCCTCAGTATACACATATACAACCCTGTAATTTCTCACCATGCAGCCTAAAGGCATCCTGCATAAAGACATACCACAGGAAGCCTCTCATCCTGCAGCCCTCAGCACAGACAACCTAACCCGGTCCATAACAAGTTCTAAAGCTCAGCTCCAGACACTCCCCACCCTCTTTTGCTTCTGCCTCAGAGGATGGCGGCGTCGGGCTTATCTTTTTCTTTGGGAATGATTTTGTCTCTAGGCATATTTTAGGGTCTCAAGCCTCGGTGCTCTGACTCCCTACTCCATCGTACCTGTCTGGTACCGCTGATCCCAGACCCCAGAACTTTGTAGGGTTTAAACCCGCAGCCTCAGAAGCGATGGAAACGCCCCCTTGATTACAGCCAACACAGGCAGCCAGGGACATACAAGCCTGACAGCGTGAGAAGAGAGGCCAGGGCATCAAGAAACCAGTCATTACTAGTAGCTGTCTCTACTCCTCCTCCTATACTTCCTGCGCTGTTGGTCCCTCCTGGATCCTGCCTCTGTTTCCCCATCGGGTTCCCTTCGAGCTAGTCCCGTGGGAGGAGGTAGGGGCGGGCGAGACGCCTTGGGAAGCACTTTCCTTCCTCGCCTCCGCCCGCCCGGTGCGCGCGTCCAAGCAGGCCAGTGGCTGGAGGCACAGCCGGGTCGTGTCACCCTGTCTCAGCGGAGGCGGCCACATCCCAAGGCTGGGTGCTCGCCGCAGTCCCGCTCCCCGCGGCTGCAGGATCGTCCTAGGGGCCTGGAGCTCTGGGTACCTTCTCAACGGCTCATGCCCTGTGGAGCCGCGCTCCCGGGGACTGCGGCAGCGCACGCAGAGTGGCAAAGGGAGGCTGCGCGGACCGGAGTGAGCCGGAGGCATGGGCCAGGTGGCCTGGAAGGGGTTCGTCCTGTCTCTGTTCGACTACAAGACCGCAAAATTCGTGGTGGCCAAGAGCAAGAAGGTGGGGCTGCTCTACCGGGTGCTGCAGCTCACCATCCTGTTGTACTTGCTCATGTGAGTTCTCAGGCACTTTTCCGAAGCTACGGGGATAAGGTGGGGAAGGTGTAGACAAGGGGCCTTGGGGAGTCAGCCCTCAAGGGTCCTCGGATGTAAGGTTGGGGAGGTGACAAGGGGAAACGTGAGGGGGGGCACCTGGATACCTTGGTTTGATGGTGTCTGGGAAGAACCCCTTCTTGGGTCTGGAGCTTCCAGTGTCACAGCCATGGCCAGGCAGGAGGCAGGGATGTCAGGACACTGGGTTCCAGCTTCCCCCAAAGGCCTCCTGGGGCTGTGGCCTGACAGCTGGCTCAGGCGCCCGCCCAGCGGGTTATTTATAAGCATTGAGCATTTGCTGCCTTACTCTTGCCTGGGCCAGCTCATCAGATTGGCATGTTCTGGAACTCAGGGTTAGCTCACCGGAAACATAGGGAGCCTCTCCAGTGTCCAGCTGCTCTACTGTCCCTCTTGTTGCCATCTCATGCAGCAGGAGGATGTGGACTCCCCCCCCTCCCCAAAAGGGCAGCTTGTTGGAGTTAACAACTAGACCTTGCTCCTGAGGAAGAAAGGGCACAGGTGGAAAGACGCAACCACTGTGGACAGCTATGGCTCACTTTCTTTTCCTCATTAAATGTTGTGCAGTTATTGCTCCTGGGAGGGCAATCCTGACCCAGCCTTGCTGCCTTCTAATGGCTGCTCCCTGCCCCTGCCGTCTCACCCCCCACCAGGGTTTCTGTGTAGCCCTGGCCATCCTGGAGTTCACTATGTAGACCAGGCTGGCCTTAAACTTACAGAGATTTACCTGCTTTTGCCTCCTGTGTGCTGAGGACACGCCACCACCCCCTGGCATGTTTTAATTGTTTTACACGATTTTTAATTATGTGTATGAGGCTGTATAAGTTTATGTGCACCGCGTGCAGGTGTTTGTGGAGGTCAGAGCACGGCAGACCCCTGGAACTTGAGTTAATTACAAGTGGTTATGAGCAACTTGGTGTGGTCGCTGGGAACTGAACTCAGGTCCTCTGCAAGAGTGATAAGGGCTCTTAACCACTGAACAATCTCTTGGGCCCTTTGACTTTTGATTATTTATGTGTACGGGTCAGCATGTGCCATGGCACTCCTGTGGGAGTCTGTTCTTCCCTTTCATCATGGGGTTGGGCTCAAACACAGAACACTAACTTTAGAGGCAAGTGCTTTTTATCTACTGAGCCATCCTTCTGGCCCTGGTTATGTTTTTAGTATAAACGAATACAAGAGTTCATGGGCTGGAGTGATGGCTCAGAGGTTAAGGGCACTGACAGCTCTTCCAGAGGTCCTGAGTTCAATTCCCAGCAACGCATGGTGGCTTGCCACTATCTACAATGTGATCTTCTGGCATGTAGGTGTACATGCATGCAGAGAACTGTATACATAATAATAAATAAATAAATCTTAAAAAAAAAAAAAGAGTTCATTTATTTTTATTTGTTTTCTGTTTTTGGTGCAAACCCCAAGACCTTATACGTGTAAGACAACCCCCCTCCACCCTTGGAGTTCTTTTTTTTTTTTTTTTTTTTTTTTTGGTATTTTGGGATAGGAGCTCACTATGTAGCCCTGGCTGTCCTGTATGTACCTCACTCTGTCTATAGCTCATTCTGGCCTCAAGCTCAGTGATCTGCCTGCCTCTGCCTCCCAACTAAAGGTGTGTGTCACCACACCCAGCAATGTCTTTCTTTTATAGATTTACCAATTGTATTACTTTATGTGTATGAAAAAAATTTTTTTTGCTTGCATGTGTGTTTGTGCAGCATAAGTGTGCCTGGTCCCCATCCCTGAGGCGGTGAGAACTGGGACTAGAGTTACAGATGGCTGTGAACTACCATGTGGATGCCTGGGATGGAAATCAATAAGTGCGCTTAACTACCCTGTAGCCCATGCTGGCCTTCAGCCATTTATCTGCCTGCTTTAGCGCCTTGTGAGTGCAGGACACATGGCCTGTGGGACAGGTGAACCTCTGAACTCTTAGGTTCTCACTCCAGCCTGGGTCTGGGCAGCCTCGTGACTGATGCCCAACTGTTGGTCGTATTTCCACAGATGGGTGTTTCTGATAAAGAAGAGTTATCAGGACATTGACACTTCCCTGCAGAGTGCTGTGGTAACCAAAGTCAAGGGAGTGGCCTACACCAATACCACGATGCTTGGGGAACGGCTCTGGGATGTAGCTGACTTTGTCATTCCATCTCAGGTCAGATCACCACCTGTCTCTGGGACCTGGGATGGTGAGCTGGGGCTTGAGTGGGTCATATAGGAGGTGCCCAGGGAACTCATCTCCCTGGCACAGGAGGCAGACAGCAACCCTGGCTAGGTCCTTTCTCCCATAGTGCCCCTGTCTCCTTCCCTGTGCCAGGCCTGGTCTATGTGCCTGTTGAGACCACACGGGGCCTAGAGTGACATGGCACAGAGAACCTGTCCTTTACATCTCAGTGCCTCTGGCAACAGCATCCCCCCAGCGTGTTCATAGCTGCCCCGGTGAAGAACCAGGGCTGAGGTCTGGACAGAATTATGGGATGAAAGTGCTTGGGGCTTGTGAAGCTGTAAGGTATCTGTCAAAGAATGCCCACTTGGAAAGTGTAGGCTCATCAGACAGGTGGACAGTGGCACCAGTTTTATGGCCCGCATTGTTCCCAACCCCTTGCAGAGGTCCACTTTCTACTTGCTTGACTCTTCCCCGAGAGGCCAGGAGGAGATTCCTCAAACTCTGTCTGGCTCCTCAGGGGGAGAACGTTTTCTTCGTGGTCACCAACCTGATCGTGACTCCTAACCAGCGGCAAGGCATCTGTGCTGAGGTTTGATTTGGCATGTGTGTTGGGGAGGGTTGGAAAGCCCCCCAGTTTGTGGTGACGATCCTCCTGAAACAGGGCGTTGGTTTGCTCCAAGGGTGCCAAAATGCTATATAATTACTGCATGGTTGCCACATGGTTTGGGGGAGAAACAGTTTTATTTTCATTTTTTAAAAAAAGTTTTACATTTTTGCGTGTGTGAGTACATATGCCTGTGCCTGTGTGTGCCTTGGCATGTATGTGGAGGTCAGAGAACAACTTTCAGGAGATTCTCTCCTTTCACCATAGTTTTCAGGGGTTAAATTCAGGATGTCAGGCTTTCATGGTGGATTTTTTTTTTTTAAACTTTGCCAGCCTGAGAAACAGATTTTTAAAGGGCATGTGGTCTCAGACCAGGGGAGAAGGCCTCTTCTAACTCTGACGGGACCTGGCCCCAGGCTGGGCGAACCTTGCAGATCCCTTTCTTTCCTTGCAGCGGAAAGGCATCCCTGACGGCGAGTGTTCTGAGGACTTGGACTGCCATCCTGGGAAGCCTGTTGTAGCTGGACATGGTGAGGGCCTGGGGTGGCTGGGGCTGGAGCAGGGCGAAGTTACACGGGCAGGAAGGTCCATGGCGGTGTCCCTGTCCCTCCTCGGCAGGACTGAAAACCGGACGCTGTCTCCGGGTGGGGAACTCTACCAGGGGCACCTGCGAGATCTTCGCTTGGTGCCCAGTGGAGACAATGTCTACGCCAATGTGAGTGCCTGTGGCTTGTGGTCCCAGAGGAGTTGCCTACACAGTCTTACAGAGTGGGTCCCACCTGAGGCCCGAGGCTCCGTACTCCAGAGGTCTAGGGAAGTCATCGGGGAGGGGCAGGGGCAGGCTTCCTGCTCAGGCTGCTCTGGTCTGGTTTTTAGGGACCCCCTTCTGAAGGATGCCGAAGGATTCACCATTTTCATAAAGAACTTCATTCGCTTCCCCAAGTTCAACTTCTCCAAGTATGTGGGGGCTTGGTTGCTGGGTGGGGAGGTGGGCCGAGGGTCTCCCAGTGGCGGTGCTCACGCGAGGCATGGTGTATATACATGCCTGAATGAACAGAGGTGCCCTTTCCTCTGCGTGGGTGGTGGTCTCTTTTCTTGAAGGGAATAAGATACAAGCTCGGGGAGAGGTCACGTCTGGCAAAGGGCCCATTGCCTCCTGGGTCTGGCCCAGCAGCCAAGTGTCTCA
Organism: Acomys russatus; assembly: GCF_903995435.1. Lineage (NCBI taxonomy): Eukaryota > Metazoa > Chordata > Mammalia > Rodentia > Muridae > Acomys > Acomys russatus. The sequence continues at coordinate 646,927 of NC_067152.1, forward strand.
CCCTCATGTCATGGCTTCCTCTCAGAGCCAATGTGCTAGAAACAGACAACAAACACTTCCTGAAAACCTGTCACTTCAGCCCCAAGAATCTCTACTGTCCCATCTTCCGACTGGGGTCCATTGTCCGCTGGGCAGGGGCTGACTTCCAGGACATTGCCCTGAAGGTGAGTGGTGTGTGCTCAGGGAGGCCTTCCTGGGGACATGGGGGTGCGAGGGCTCTGCAGTGAGAAGGTGAGGGTGGAAGGCCGTTTAGGGGCAGGGTGATGCTGAACTGTAACTTGTCTTCAGGAGCTCTCTATTTTCATAATTAGTTGTGACACATGACCTGGCTCTGTCAGCCACTCAGTGGGGGTTGCAGTGGGAGGGTGGGCCTGACATGGCGCCTGCTAGGTAGTTTTCTGACCCCAGGGCATCATCAGAAACAGTTGAAAGGAACCTCATGGATGCATGCTGATTTGTGTGTAAAGTGGGGTCCTGCCAGACCTCTGGCCGACTTGTCTGGCGTTCGTAAAGGGCTATCCTGTGACTTCTGCCCTTCTACAGAAAGCTCTAGCATTCTCCCTGTCTCTTGTATCAAGGGTGGTGTGATAGGAATCCACATCGAATGGAACTGTGACCTTGATAAAGCTGCCTCTAAATGCAACCCACACTATTATTTCAACCGTCTGGACAACAAACACACAAAATCCATCTCCTCTGGGTATAACTTCAGGTAACTACCATTTTCTGTGCTACCTGGTGACTTTGACTCTGTTCTGTACCTTCTGCTGGGCCAAGTCCATCAGTGTTCTCACGGTTCAGGGGTTGGCACTAAGCATGCTGGGAAAGCCCTGCCACTACATTTGCCTCAGCAGCGAGCAGGTCTGGGCACTCTCCTGGAGCAGCCCTAGGATTCTGGATTGCTGAGAATCCCCCCCCAAGCAGCCACTTTGTGCTCCCCAGGTTTGCCAGGTATTACCGTGACCCTCATGGAGTGGAGTTCCGAGACCTGGTGAAAGCCTATGGCATCCGCTTTGATGTGATCGTTAACGGTAAGGTATGTGGCTCTTCTTCCCATTCCAGCAGCCTGGTGGCTGCTGGGTCTGGTAGGTTGGAGAGCCCCTGCCGACCCAGCTGTCCACCCTGCCTTACTCACCTGGCTGTTCCTGTCTTGCAGGCAGGAAAATTCAGCATCATCCCCACGGTCATCAACATAGGGTCTGGGCTGGCGCTCATGGGTGCTGTGAGTACCCCACCCCCACCCCCCTGCCTTGCCGGCTTCCTAGGGAGAGGGAAGTAACTAAGTGCTGGGCAGGAGCATGCTGAACACAGAACACAGGAGGCCTGTGAGATCAAAGGGGCAAGCAAGGGGGATTTCACATCCTGCCAGCTGCCCCAGGGGGCATTGACTGCCTGCTCTGGCTGTGAGCTTGGGGGGTGGGGAGGGGAGTGTGGCACACAGGTGGATAGTCCTCCAGTCCTGCTGTGGCCTAGGATCTGTATCTAAAACTCTCTATCTCCAGTTCTGGTAATGGGAAACTGATTAGGCCATGCCAGTTTGGGCACTGTTAGCATTTGGGGCCAGGGACGTTTTGACTTTGAGAGTGCACTGTGCACTGTGTTTAAGAATCCTTGGCTTCTGCCGGGCGTGGTGGCGCACGCCTTTAATCCCAGCACTCGGGAGGCAGAGGCAGGCGGATCGCTGTGAGTTCGAGGCCAGCCTGGTCTACAAAGTGAGTCCAGGATGGCCAAGGCTACACAGAGAAACCCTGTCTTGGAAAACAAAAAAACAAAACAAAACAAAACCAAAACAAACAAACAAAAAGAATCCTTGGCTTCTAGTCACTGAGTGTCAGTAGGACTCTCCTCACAGCTATGTTGCTCAAAAATGGTCTCCAGCTGAGGATGACACAGGGGAGATAGTCTTGTGATCCTTTGGGGTGGGTGTTTAGCCCCACCCAGAGTGGCTTCTGTGGAAGAAATGGCTGGAATGCAGGGAAGGGCTTCCTGCAAATGATACTTCCTTTTCATCCAGGTTCATCTGGGAGGAGGTTACATGTGGGAGTTGTGGGAGTCATTGTTGGGGGCTCATGCCAACAAACGAACACAGCAAGTTCCCGGCCAAGGCTTCCAGAAGCCTCTGCTGGGGCAGCCCAAGCATCCACTGAAGGATTCTATCAGGACCCAGGATTGACTTTGCATTGAAACTGAGAAACCTGTCTTGACAGGGCTAGAGTGATCCCTCTTAGGCAGTGACAGTGTACGCCTTTGATCCCAGTGCTTGGGACGCAGAGGCAGGTGGATCTCTTAGTTTGAGGCCAGCCTGGTTAAATGAGCAAGTTCCAGGACAGCCAGGGATACACAGAGAAACCCAGTCTTGAAAAATCAAACCAGAACTGAACAAAGAGTGGTCCCAAGTGTAGTGTTCCTCACTAAGGCACTCATTTTTTTTTTTTTTAAAGATTTATTTATTTTTTATTATGTATACAGTGTTCTGCCTGCATGAACACCTGCAGGCCAGAGGAGGGCATCAGATCACATTACAGATGGTTGTGAGCCACCATGTGGTTGCTGGGAATTGAACTCAGGACCTCTGGAAGAGCAGGTGGCACTCTTAACCACTGAGCCATCTCTCCAGCCCCCAAGGCACTCATTTTTTATCCATGTCTGGCTACATGCATGTATAGCTCGCTTATGATGTAGGTAAAGTTTGGAAGTCTGGGGACAAAGCCGTGGAATGAAGGTAATGGGTACAGTGAAAGGTGGTGGTGAGGGCTGAGGGAAGAAATAAGACCAAGGAACCGATGAATGACATTTCTGGAATCTGAGGAAGAAGTGTAAGCTCCAATCAGCACCTCCTCTGCCTTCAAGAACAGCATCTCAAGCCGGGCGTGGTGGCGCACGCCTTTAATCCCAGCACTCGGGAGGCAGAGGCAGGCGGATCACTGTGAGTTCGAGGCCAGCCTGGTCTACAAAGCGAGTCCAGGATGGCCAAGGCTAACACAGAGAAACCCTGTCTCGAAAAACCAAAAAAAAAAAAAAAAAAAAAAAAAAAAAAAGAACAGCATCTCCACCCCCGCACTATAGAGTTGCCCTCTGCTGGAGCAGACAGGCATTACACACAGCATGCTCTGATCTGAAGTCAGCCTGCCCCAAATGGGTTAGCTCAGCCTTCCTGTTTTTCCTTAACCGTCCCCATTGTAGCATCCCTGTTGTTGAGATTAAGACGCCTGCCGGCCCATCTCACACTGGCTACTAGAGGGCTCTCTCCAAACCATCACAACTGCCACTGTCATGCCTCCCCATAAAGGACTAGGAGTAGCATCCCCAAAGCATTCTCCGACACACTGGTCCCCACTCCTGGGAAGCATCCTTTGCTCATCAGGCTGAGCGAATGCTGTTTCCCACCTGCTCCGACCCCGTTCCCATTATAGGACCAGTGACGTCCTCCTGCATCACGGGGAGTCCCCAGGTCTCTGTGCTCTACACTTTTCTGGCAGCCCGGGGCAAACCTGGCAGGCAGTCTTCTCAGCAAATTTGTGAAGTTATTAGACCTGGTCAGGGCAGAGAAGGGAACTTCATCCATGGAGTCAGGCAGCCTTGCCCCAGTCTACCTTGTATCTACCATGGACTGGTTTTGTGGCCCTGGACATCACCCCTTTCTGGGCTGTTTCTTCACGTTTTAGGTGTTTGCCCTGCTCCTGAGCTGTTGCAGTCTCCAAGCACTATGAAGCGAGGATTCTGACTCAGAGCGTCCAAATCTTTTGCAGGGGGCTTTCTTCTGTGACCTGGTACTCATCTACCTCATCAGAAAGAGCGAGTTTTACCGAGATAAGAAGTTTGAGAAAGTGAGGTAAGTTAAGCTTCTTCTCTGTGGTCCAGGAGGGCTCCCCCAGCCCCTGTCTAAAGACTTCTGGGTTGGGTGTGCACGGGGTGTGCTGAGGACCTGTTTGGTTCAGAAGATCCGGGGGAGAAGTCTCCCCAGGCTGTATGGCAGAAGATTTCTTTATAGGAGGGTTTTAGACAAGCCCTATGACTCCTTTGGGGCTCAGTTTTTCCATCTGTGAGATGGGAACACTGGTTTATAAAAAACGGACTTGGGTCTAGAGGCCTGGGGTTGAAGGAATAAGTGCGTGCATGTGTGTGTACTTAGCTCTGGGATGACGACAAAGGAAAAGAGTTGTTGCCTTGTAGTTGGAGATGGCATTCGGGAGGAGCTGGGACCAGAATGAAGAACTGGGTCAGGCAACATGTAATTCCTCAGCCTCAGCAACCTGGACATGGAACGCAGAGCAGACTGTGTGATGTGTCTGCATCTCCCCAGATGCAGCCTGAGCCTAGCCTGTACAGCCCCACCTGGCCACAGGCTGCTGCGCTGGAGGGAAGAGTCCGGCCCAGCTGGGGGTCAATTCTCTGCTAGGGCCCCAAATAGACTGTGGTCCTGTCTTACCCAGGGGTCAGAAGGAGGAAGCCAATGCTGAGGTTGAGGCCAACGAGATGGAGCAGGAGCTTGAGGTTCAGCAGGATGAGCAGCCCCAAGAGCTGACCCACAGTGGCAGGAAGCAGAATTGCAACTGTCAGGAGCTCTTAGAGCCCTCCAGGTGAGGGGCTGTGGGACAAAGCTGGCTGGGGACTGGCTTCTACACAGAGGGTACTTGGGATTCGCTGCAGAGTCAGTTTCCCAGGCCTAGGACGGACCTTCTCTCAGCCCCTCCTTTCACTCTTTGCGAAGGCTGCGTAGCCTCCAGTTGGCAGCTGGGTCAGGGCAGGGGAAAAGCTTTGATATAACCTGGGATGGAGCTGAGTAAAACCAGAAGGGTGGAGGCTTCCGGTTGCAGCAGTGAGGCCAGACTCTGAGGGATCCTAAGCACAGTCACTGTCTGGTCACCCACCTAAGCCCCTCACCTGCAGGTCCACTTTGCTTGTGTAGCACAGCCTCCTACAGCTGTGTCCCTGAACACCGGCATCCATCTCAGCTGCCACTAGGATGGTGCTCTTTCTCCTCGGCTGCGCCACTTGAGAAAGGCCATGGCTGCCAGAGTTCCTGACTGCCCTCTTCTTGCTTCTGTGTGCCCCTCCCCCAAGGTCTGGCCGCCAGGAGGATGCCATTGTGTATGTGAAGCAGCCACACATCTTGCAAACAGTGAAGACATAGCGAGAGCTCTTGGCAGAGAACACAGTCAAAGACGATGGGGCCAGGACAGGCCACGGCTCTGACTGGAAAGAGGCATCTTGGTACTTGCTCAGGATGAGGCTTCTGGAAACAGGCCCCTCAACACCATCCACATCGGTGGGATCCGTCTGCAAGCTTTTTTTGTTGTTGTTGTTGTGTGGAGGACCTTCTGGTGGCTAGAGTGGCTTACATGCAGAAAGGGGAGCCTGGGGCAGGCCCCCAGGGTAGGGGTAGGCCTGGGTTTTCAGGGCGATGAGACTGCTTACATCTGAACCCAGCTGGACATGCATTCATTCACACAGACAGACACATTTATTGGTGCATGCTGCACTTTAGTCCTATCTGAGAGGCTTACATGAGATGCTGACCTGGCCCCCATGTATGGTGCATACCTGTAACTCTTACTACAGCCAGCCCAGCCAGCCCAGCCAGCCCAGCCAGTCTGGCCTTCCTCCAGGCTCTAGCCAAGACTTTGCCAAGTCCCTGCAGAAAATGATGGTTGTTCAGAAAAAGCTGTTGGATGAAATCCAGGGGACATTTAGCTCCGCTCCCAGATATAAAATTTAAAGGTGGCCAAGAAGGCACCTGGAAAAAGACTTAAAGGGAGTGCAAACTTCTGGGGCTCCTAGGCAAGACTGGAGAGGAAGGCAAGTAAGCCACCAGGCCAGTCTAATGCTCCCCTGCACCCCCCCCCCCCCCCAGGCAGCCCAGGGTAGCTCCGAGAAATAGACTTGCCCCAGGTGAGATGGACTTGCTTGCCTGCATGGTCCAGTTCTTGCTGCTTGGTGGGGCTGGGGGTCCCTGACTGACTTCCTTCCTGCTCTCAGCAGCTCAGCCTTGATGTGCTAATGAGATGCAGGATAACTTCCATTGCAAAGTTGCCCCGGACATACGTGCCATTCCTTCCCCGTGGCATTTCATTTCACTGAACTCAAAGTGGGATCCATGGATCGGCACCCACTCTCCAGAGAGCCTGACAAAAAACAGGGTCGCAGGCCTCTCCCTAATCCCCAAGATCCCAAAGTGACTTGCAAACACATTAGCAGTGTTGTTACCGACAGCTTGGGTGGCTTACACAGGCTGCCTTAAGGGAAAGAGGTCCCACTCCCATCCGTTTCCTTTTGTTTTGATACAGAGGGTGGTCTCACAGAGATCTGCCTGCCCCTTGAGTACTGGAACTAACAGTGTATGCCATTATGCCCTGCTTCCTATATCCCCCTGGAAAACAGCAGTGTGCTCAGTTTATTTAAATTCAACCTTTTGTTGAGGTAATACCTAATCTAATTCAAATCTTAAAGGTTCACAAGCATACAAGTAGGCAGGCATGTTAATCCCAGCACTTGGGAGGCAGAGGCTGAGGCAGGTGGATCTCTGAGTTTGAGGCAAGCCCAGTCAATGGAGCTAGTTCTGTGCCAGGCAGGGATAGGGATATATTACCCTTTTATTTTTTCTGAGGATCAATTGGGCTACCTGGCCACTCCTTCAGGGAATGATCTATTCCTGTAAGGCCAAATTTCCTGTCAGAAACAGACTTGGGACCCATTTAAATATAGGGCTGGGGAGCTAGCAGGCTTGCTTTCCCCTAGCCCAGGAATAGGGGACTATGGAAGAATCCAAGGTAAGAAACCCTGAGTTCATCATCTGTGGACCAAGTTGTCAGGTGTCAAGTTCTGCCTTGAAGTGAGTCCCAGGTGATGTCTGGGTGCTCCTCTCTGAGAAGCACCCCCACCACATGCAGGACCCCGGCAGATGGTAATCAGAAAGGGCCTGGCAGTTGGGTGAGCGGTACACACCTGTAGACCCAGCATATGGGAGGTGAAGATGGGTCACCTGAGCTCAGGAACTTCAACCTAGGCGACAGTGAGGTCTCCTTCTAAAAAAAAAAGGGGGGGGTTGGAGGACTGAAGCGATGGCTCAGTGGTTAAGAGAACAGGCTGTTCCTCTAGAAAACCCACGTTCAGCTCACAAGATGGCTCACAGCCTCCTGTAATTTTAGTTCCAAGAGAATCAGATACCCTGTTCTGGACTCTGTGGGTACCAGGCACACCCTGGTGCCCAGATATACACATAGGCAAAACACCCATGCCTATGAAAAGGGCTATGTGGAGAGACTATCTGGAAAACCCAAAACTAAATAAATCAGTAAATAAAAAAAGAGGAGTAGAGGGGAAGAGATGGTGCCACTGGGGTGGGGTAGTTGTGCCCAGAGCAAGCCCTCTTTTAAGGCAAGCAACTCCCTCACCTTTGGTTGTGTGGGACCGCTGCCATGCCATTCTCCTTTCTGAAAGTGAAAGCCTGGGTGATCCACGTAGGCAGCTAACTTCCTTGGTGAAGCAAACTCAGCATGCTCCTTTTCTGTTCAGGAGCACAGAAGAGGGCCAGGGGCGTGGCTGGGTGGAGCATGGCCTAGCTCTTCCTACTAAGATTTTGAAAGGGTTTGGGGATAGTCTATTTGTTTTTGCATCAGAATGAAAATGCCTTTTACTAGTTAGTAAATACTGAGTTGCTGTTCTTGTCAGGTAGTGACTAAATCCTGACACTGGTGAACAAGACACCTGGCGCCTGTCCTCACCGGCTTCCAGTCTGGTGGGTGGTGAATCCTAGTGGTCCCCCTGCCTGCCCCAGGGCTTCTCTCTGCAGCCCTGGACTCATTGTAGACTCTGCTGGCCCTGAACTCACAGAGATCCACTTGCCTCTGCCTCCTGAGTACTGGAATTAAAGACAGTGCTCCCACCACCTGGCTTGTGAGGTGTTCTTTTAATCTCTTGGTTTCCACTACACCCCAGTGCCTGACAAGCTGGGTAACCTACTGTTCCTCTTCGGACAGCAAAATTATCTAGGTGGACCCTTGGGTGAAGATTAGGGGGTGGTGTCAAGCTTAGAAAGGCCAGGGCTCTTATTACAGTAACTCACAGGGCTACCCGCCATATGCCCCCACCCTTGCCTCCTGCATAACCTTGATATGCCAGCTCATCCATCTTAGGGAAACCAGCAACTTATATTAAAAACAATCAAAACCCAACAAGTCTCCCAAACCCCCAGGGTGGTGGTCCTCTGTAGCTCAGGTTTGCCTCCAACTCCTGATCCTCATCACAGCTTCCACAGGTGTAACTAGACTTTTAAGCCAGAACTTGAACTCCTAAACTTGGGGCAACACTTTTATTCCTTTCTGGCACTGCTTGGCTTAGTGACTGCAGTTCTAGACCAAGAGCGCCCTCCTATTCTGATCTCCCAGGATCTGACAAATTCTTTGTGTCAATCCCTAGCCTCAACTGGGCCACTTAGTATTGTCCTAAAAGTTATTTCCTATCTTCGGGAGTATCATGATGTGGGCCAACAAGAAACTGACACATTGGGTGCTATCAATGAGACAGGGGAACCGGCCTTGAACGTGCCTAGGTCATTGCTGCCTTTTGCTTTTCCTCATTTCCACCAGCTGTCCCCCGTGGGGAGCCCATCGAGAAGGTGGAACATGACTTGTTCCAGGTGTCTGAGCTGGGGACACAGCATCTTTCAGCTCCACTTAGTTTTACCTAGACCCTCCCCATAATGAACAAGCACCCTTCTGCCAGCTGGTCTCCCTTCAGCCGGCACAGTCCAATGCACCAAGATGGCAGGCACTTTCTGGGACCTGTCTGACATACACTTTTGGGCACTTTTATTTGGCTTTAAAATAATAAAGGTCATCAATTTTAAATGTGTCTCCCCCCACCCCTTTAGGGTTACCCTAAGTAGGGGGGAAAAAGTTAAGTTAAAAAGAGGTAGACACAAGAAAGAAATAACAAATGTATTTTGTTCCTTGTTACCTACCATGCAAAGATATTCAGATCCAAGTAGGGAGATTCGTTTCTTAAAATTAGATTTATTTGTGTGTGTGCCTCAGTGTGCTTGTGAAGGTCAGAGTTAGTTCTTTGCTTTGACTCTTGAACAGATGCTAAAAGACAAGGAAGGAGATGGCTCAGTGGTTAAGAGCACTTGCTGTTCCTCCACAAGACCTAATCTGTTCCTAGCACAACTGTAACTAGCTCCAGGGGAGCTGATAACTCTGGCTTCTGTGGGCACTCGCACGTGCACATACCCACCAACATGCAGACACACATATTATATACAACTAAGAATGAAAATTAATAAGGCTAATAGTTCTCATTGGATATATGCTGGGAAGCAACTGAAATTAACATACCATCTGCTCAAAATTGATAGGGATATAAAAAGTCACTACCTATCTTTATAGCAGCAAACAGTGCCTTCAGAGGTGGGAGGTATATAAACCTGCACGTCAGGATCTTCAGAAGAGGGCACTTTGGGACAGAGAGGTAACGCTGTGACCTCAGTTTCTTGGCATAAGATGCATGTGGCCCAGAACTCACAACAGGATTCGGGTCTGGGTGCCCAGGCCATTACTGCGTGGGCACACACAACCTACAGTCTGGGAAAGAGGTCTTAAAATTTTCATATCTTAAAAACAAAATAAACAACAACAAAAAACCCAAACAAAACCCTCAAGCCAGATCACACCACTCCTAAAATTTCCAAAGACTTCCCCTAAATGCTTATGGAATCAAGGCCAACTTCCTCCCAGGGCCTTCTAGGACTGGCCAGCATTACCCTCACAGCCACCTTCCTCCTGCCTTGTGGCTCTTCTTTATGCTCTTTTCTCAACAGTAGCCTCTTCCCCTTATTTTAGTCTGCTGATATTTAACCTTTCAGTCTCGGATATAATGTTATTTGTTCAAACCTTCCTTGACTCCACCCCAAACCTAGTCCAGACTTGGTCCCTCTGTGTGTTCTTTCATGGCAGCTGTATCATCTGTAAAATCAAGCAATGCCAATCTCCCCAGACTACAAATTCCGTGTGCAACATGTTCAGGACAAGTCTAACACAATTATTTATTTCTCAGTTAAACATGTATTTCATTCTAAAACCCTCCTCACACAGAAGGATAACGAATGAGCATACAGTCAGCGGCATCACACTCGAAACAAACCCATTTGGCTAAATGTCCAAATAACCTATTTAATCGCCATAGGACACATTTTAGAAAAATAGCTTGCTTTTTTTTTTCTCATAAGAAAGGCAAATAGCTAAGACCAGGCAACCGGAACTTAGCTGATTTCATTCATACCTGAAAGCGTGGTTAGTGGGAGGGGATGCTGGAAAGGTATACCCATCCAATACAACACAAGCAAAGAGTCTTCTAACTGGCTCCTGGCTCCACACTTTCCCAGATGACCCACCTCTGGCAGAGACAGCTAACCTCTCTGCACCCTCAGGCTCTTCATCAACTGAGGGTTAGCAGCAACATCTCCACAGTTACTGCTAGAATTAAGACGTAACCTATGTAAAAAGTACAAGGCACAGTGCCCACACGCAGAGAACGCTTACTAACTTGAACTGTTCTCAGTTCTTCAGATGTTAACGTTCCCCTGCGTCCCTTTGGACCTACTAGGTTTAAACCCATAACAATTACAGGCTATGGGCCTAGTGCCCGCTCTCCAGGGAGCCAATCTTGGCGACTTCAAAGCGTTGGCTAAGCATCAGGGTAGGAACGAACTCGACAAGGTGTCGTCACACTTCATTTAATCTGAAGAATATTACAGGCTCTCTGTCTTCAGATATAAATTATAACAGTACAGGACAAGCAGCGAATTCGAACAATTTAAAAACTAAGTGAGTCTACACGGTGTTAATTTCTGGCAGGAGTCTTGCCATATGTTTAAGTCAGCCCTGCCCTCATTTCAGTAGACGTGCACCATGCCATAGAGGAAAGTCCAAAAGAGGACGTAGGTGAAGAGGCCGCCAATGAGGCCGCCTGTAAAGAGAGGTCTTCGTGACTTAAAATATTTGTTCCACCTCCTTCCCGCTTTGAGAATTAGGAGCAGGGAGAGCAGGACAGAGGCAAGCAGATAGAAGATGAAGCCGTAGAGGCCGGTGAGGCCGAGAATGCCGGCCGTGGCCCCCGACAGCGCTGACACTGAGGTCCGGCAGTAATCCAGGACCGCGGCGTTGCCTCGCACGGCTGCCTCGCTGATGAACGGCGGCCCTTCCCGCTTGGCCACCACCGCGGCCATCGCACTCGCCGGGGCTCCGCTTCTGCCTTCTCGCGGACTCGCGCGGAACTGCGGAGAGAACCAAGTTACAAGTGGCGCTCGAAGCCCGGTGAGTTGAGCGCGCGGTGCCTCCTCCCCCCTGGGACCTCCGAGCCTCCGACACCGTGCTTGGGGCCTCATGGCCTCCACGGAACGCCGAGGCTGGAGCCGTCGTGGGACAGCAGCGCGTCAGCACACGCCCGCCAGGTTACCTGGAGCACAGCGGCGCACAGTCCCCTCGTCTCCCCTCAGACAGGAAGAAGCGGGGCGTCCCACGTCGCCATCTTGCGCTGAGGCTGCTGGGAGGGCTGAGGTTGCGCAGGCGCACAAGCTCCGCCCCGCCCCCGCCCCTTCCACGCTTGCGCGTCGGGCTCGCTCCTCTCCCGCCCCCCTTCTGCACACAGGTCCCGGGGACTCCGGAATGCCCAGCAGCGCTCCAGCTGCTGATTGGCTGGAGGCTTCTTAAATATTCATGAGGGGGCGGGCCGAGCAGGAGTGCCCTTTGTTAACCAGGGAGGGTGCGGCCGCGGGCATTCTCGCTGCGGGTCTCACCGGGCGCCGTCGGCTTGTCAGATTCGGGTCGAAATGTCCTACATCCCGGGCCAGCCTGTCACCGCCGTAGTGGTGAGTGCGCTCGCGTGGGTTCCTCCTGTTGGCTCACGCCCATTTCGCAGAGCGGCAAACTGACATCTAGACAGGCTGAGAAAGTATGGGAACCAGGGCTCCTGCGTGCATTCCGGTGGGCAGAGCTGCAGCCGCCGTTTCTGCTTAGCAGTACTTGCAGCCTGCCTTCCCTGGCCAGGAGAGGTGCCTGGGACCTTAGCGCCTCCTGGGAACTTGGGCAGAGGCCAGATCCTGTGCACTGCCGCCGCCGGGTGGATATCTCTTAGTAGGCGCGGACCTGGAGGGCGTAGGAGAAAGGCCGGCCCGTGGGAGTGTTAGAAAACTCCCCAGCCCTAGGCCTCCGTGTCCCCAGCTGGGCGGCCGTGGGGGGCGGGCGCCGTTGTCGGTGAGTCGCAGCCTCTGGAATGAGGAAGCGTTTCCTCTGCTCCAGCCGATTTAGAGCCGCCGCCGCCGCCTCCTAGCCGTAGGAGATTTAGGGGGTGGGGCTGGCCAGAGTTTGTCCTAGCAGCCCCTTCCCCCCCCTTCTCATCCGGCCTCGCTCTGGGGACGACCCCTGGAGAGCTAAGGTTTGGCCTTCTGAACTTTTCAGAATACTCAGTCCTTGGTGCAAAGTGCGTGTCCAGTGCATGGCACTTAACGTTCTAGACTTTTTTCAGGGTTGCCTTCTGGGTTTGTCTTGTGTATCAGGTGCAGCGGGAGGGGGGAGGGGGTTAGGTCTAAACACCAAGGTCACGGTCTGATGGAGCCTGCTGAGACAGAGGTGGGTGGGTACGCTTAGTCCCCGGAAGCTTTCTGGAAGGACCCAGATCTCTCCCCAGACAGGGCCTTACTCTCAACTGGCCTTGAACTCCTGACAGTACTTTGCCATAGCCTTCCAAGAATTGGAGTCAAAGGTGTGATTCAACATGCTCTCTTGGCTCCACAGTCCTAACTCTGGAGCGGAAGGGATGGGCCATGTTAGACGGGTGTGCTGGAGAGCTCCCAAAGTCAAGAAGGTGGGGGCAACGAAGCCACTGATAAAGGTGGCATGTGAGGGTGAGCTTAGAGCCTCAGCTTGGGTCTGGGCTAGAAGAAAATATCGCCGGGCCAGTGGAAAGCTTCCTGGCTTTCACTCCACTTTTACCAGCGTGGTTTTTTTCTAGGATTCCTCCCTAACTTCTCCAGACGGAAGTCCAGGCTTGACCCTATCTGGGGGGGGGGGGGGAAGAGGGTGTAAAAGTGAGGACCTCGGGAGACCCACTTTACTGCCAGACTTCTCCCTCAAGTCAGTGACAGGGCTTTGTCTCTTTTTGGACCTTGCTGGTGGGCATGCAAGGAGCTGTGTTGGGGAGTGGTGTGGGGGAGCTCACACTTTTGGGCAGGAAGCCTCAGGTGAATAGACTTTAGGCATCAGGTTTCTCCTTCCTTTTCCTTCTTGGCATGCTCCGTCTTCCTTAAAGCCGTAAGACACAGTCCTCCAATCCTAGGTGCGATTAAGCAGGCAGCTCTGCCCTCTTTCTCAGTCTTGGATTGCACATGGGGTGGAGATGCTTCCGCCCAGTCTTGCCCTCTCAAGTAGAGTTAACATCCGGATTCTGTTACAACCTCTCCTGAACTCTAGCTCCTCAGATCTGCTTCCTGGAAACCTATGCAGATGCCTCTTGACACCCCAACTCCTGATGCTGCACTCTCAGGGTCCCCAACTTAGTGATGCCTACCTTCATCTAGACTGGTTCTCAGCCTTCCAAATGCTGCGGCCCTTTAATACGGTTGATGTTGCGGTGACCTCCAACCATAAAATGACTTTTGTTGCTACTTCATATTATAGTTTTACTACTGTTATGAGTCATAATGTAAATATCTGTTTTTAGATGGTCTCAGGTGACCCCTGTGAAAGGTTCATTCAACCTTTTTCCTCCTCCAGGGTTGGGACCCACAGGTTGAGAAATGCTGATCTAGACATATGAAGGGCTATTCTGTGCCACTTTGTCACGAAGTAGTTCATGTCCTCAGGCCTCCATATCCCATCAATGAGAAACTCAGTACCCTACCTACTGACAACTTTAGTGGCCATTCAGCTATCAATGCCTTACCCTACTCCTACCTCCTTCCCCCCAATCCCCCTGGTTTTTTTTTTTAGAGACAGGGTTTCTCTGTGTAGCTTTTGGCTGTACTGGACTCACTTTGTAGACCAGGCTGGCCGGGAACTCACAGAGATCCACCTGCCTCTGCCTCCCCAGGTGCTGGGGTTACAAGCATGTACCACCATGCATCTCCTTTTTGAGTTCCAGTAGGTTCAAGGTTTAGGTCAGATGGTGACACTATCATTTTTCAAGGCTACAAGGGTACAAGTGATTCTTCCTTTGTTGAAGCCTTTCAAAGGCCAGAAGGTTACCCCTACTTCTTTGTGTTAGAATTCTCGACTTTGACCCTATAATAAGACCATCAAGGCTGGTGGATCTGGACCCAGGAGCATACACAAACTACTGCGTCAACCAAGGACAATGCATGCAGTAAACTAGTCCCCCTATTCAGATCTAGCCAATGGACAGTATATTCTCCACAGTTGTGTGGAGAGTGGGGACTGACTCCGACATGAACTTTGTTGCCCCCTATTTGACCACTTCCCCTTGGTGGGGAGCCCTGGTAGCACTCAGAGGAAGGGGAAGCCAACTACCTACATGAGACCTGATAGGGCATGATCATATGGTAAAGGAGGAGGTCCCCTTCTGTCACAGGCCTAGGGGAGAGGAAAGGTTGAAAGAGGGAGGGGGGGGGGGAAAGGGAAGATGCAAGTGAGGGGACAATAATCAAGATGTAATCTGAACAAAGCATTTAAATAAAATAGAATTCTCGACTTTGGAGGTAACCCTTGGCGGCTGGAGGATGCTCTGAAGGCTCTCAGAGGAGCCTGCACAGTTGGAGACCTCAACCCCAGAGCATGCTTGAGAGCGCCTGGAATACTGTCTCTTACACTGCATACACCCCTCACACAGGTCCTGAGGATTGGGGAGAGTATATGACTAGGCCTACACCTCACTGTCTCATCCTTCAGGCCCATCTCACCTCCTGGCCCTGGGCCCTGTGCTGTACACACCACTCTTGGCTGGGAAGCCCTTTTCTTCTCTTACGTGCAGGTCTGTTCTATACTTATCCTGTGCACCTCCTGGCTTGCCCGGTCTCTGGGAGGGCTTGCTCAGCAATCTGAGCTGCCTCAGCAAGTGCCTGCATTTTTTCAGGGCTTGATCTTTCCTGTTCTGGTTGCCTCCCCCCACCACCAAAAAAAAAAAAAAAAAAAAAAAAAAAGATGAATGTCATTTCTATAGTAGCCACAGTACCCTCTGCCTCTTGGACCAGGACAGGGCCAGAATACATATTGTTCAAGGATGGGAAATGGGTGGGAAAAGTTGCAGGCAAAGGGCTGTGTGTGTTTGGAGACTCAACCACCAACCTCCCTGATAGGTGACCAGCTAGATTTCTACAGAGGACCCTGAGCCCCAATATCTTGGCATAGTTCTAAGCTGGCCTAGCAGCCTGACATTGCTGCTGGGCACAGAGATTAGATCTTTCTCAACCCACCCACCCATTACCCTCAATTTGCCTTTTCTTTTTACCAGCAAAGAGTTGAAATTCATAAGTTGCGTCAAGGTGAGAACTTAATCCTGGGCTTCAGTATTGGAGGTGGGATCGACCAGGACCCTTCTCAGAATCCCTTCTCGGAAGATAAAACAGACAAGGTGAGGGGGACTGTGGTCCCAGACCTGCCCTTGGGGCACAGAAGCCTGAGGTGGCAGCTTTTTTCTTCCTGGGCCTTCATGGAAAGAACAGACTCCCCCCCCCCCCCCCCCACCCCAGGGGCAGCTAACTACCTTGTCCCCTGGCTGTCATGGCACCAGGATGTGTCGGTGGGAAAGGTGGGGACAGGGACAGAGGAGTTTCTGAGAGTATGTCTTGCTGGGCTCTGTGGGTAAAGGGCCAATCTGGTGACCACAAGGCTTTACCTGTATTGCATCTTTCCAGGGCATTTATGTCACACGAGTGTCTGAGGGAGGTCCTGCTGAAATTGCTGGGCTGCAGATTGGAGACAAGATCATGCAGGTACAGTTGTCCCAAAGGAGGAAAACAGGGTTTGGGTGAGAGGGGCACTTGGGGTTGAAGGCTGACCTAGCTTCACAGAGAGGAGTTTTGGAAGCCATGCTGATATTGCCCCTAAGGAAGCTGGCTGTCCTTTGTGTCTCTGCTAGAATGCTGGGCATCTCAACTTTAGGGGATGTTAACTTGGAGGGCCTGCTTGGGTATCCTGGGCCCCTCAAAACCCTGTCTCCAGATTCTAGAGGTTGAAAGCTGAGGTGGCCTGTGTTTTCTCCTTGGGCCAGGTGAACGGCTGGGACATGACTATGGTCACTCATGACCAGGCTCGGAAGCGGCTCACCAAACGTTCGGAGGAGGTAGTGCGCCTGCTGGTGACTCGGCAGTCGCTGCAGAAGGCTGTACAGCAGTCCATGCTGTCCTAGCAGTCAGCCAGTCTTGACTCGTATTCACCAACCTTTTTGTACAGTGACAACACATCCACGCTCTGTCTGTATCTCCTTCTGGCTTGTGCTGTGTGCTGGGCCCCAGCTCTGAGGGGGTAACAGCTGATCCCAAAGGTCCAAGACAACCTTCCTTCCTTCTCCTCAACCCCCAGTCTGAGGCCATTGGAGCAGCTCTTTTGGTTGGGTACTGAGGATTGGAAGTAAGGCCTGGAGTAGTAACCAGCCCCCCATGACCTTCCACCCGAGACCTGCCGCTACGCCACAGCACGGCCTGGGCAGGCTGGAAACACCTCTTGAGAGCTGCCCAAGCTTGGAAATACCAGGTAGGGCCATTTCCCCCAATTTGCACTGGTTGAAGGGCTTGGCCCTGCTCTGTGTCACCGCCTCAGTGCCTCTCCCTGTGTTTTTCCCACCACGGTGCCCAGCCTGGGGCTGGACCCACAACATATGCCAGAGACAGTATGAAGGCCACTGGGATATAAGAGGCGGGCTCCCACCACTTTTTTCCCCCTGGTGGGTTCTGGCTTCCCCAGCATCTGCCTGCTTAAACAGTTTATATTTAAAGTTTCGAGACTGACGTTCAGGCCAGCTCTCAGGACTGCCCTTCTTCTCTACACCTGTGAGTTTGCCTTTTGTATTTTTTAACACAACTTTGATACACAGTGTTTTTTAATCTTACTCGTTGGAAAAGCCAATTCTCCTTTTGAATTTAGCTTACTAATTCACGGTTGGTTACTATGGAAATGGGGCAGTATGATGTTATCCCATGTTCGACACTTGTGCCCAATAATAAAGGATGCTGGAATTCCCGAGGGGTTTCTGCTGAGATTTGGGCAGGTGTCTTGGAGGGTGGTTTGGTTTAAGGATGGCTAGCCCATTTCCTGCTGTTCTGGGGTAAAGCCCGCCTCCTCTGAGGCCTCACTGGGAAACACACTGTGCCTTTGCTGAAGCCATGTTTGTGGAGCTGTCTGGAAGCACCTTCAGTGCAGCTCTGGGAAGTCTGGTGTGTACTTTCTCTTCCACGTGCCTCTTGTGTAGCCTAGCTTCAGCTCCCACTTCAGAGTTGCCTCATGGGCACTCAGGTTGACGAGAAAAACCCAGATGTTTACAGGGGCTGAGAACTGGCTAGATGGCGAGCTAGGAAGTCTAGGCAGATGCCACTCAGGGGCTTGCCTGTCATTGCCAAGTCAGAAAAGTAAAGGGAAGCCCAGAAAGCTGGAGGTGTGGGTCAGTGATACAGCATGCATCTAATATGCTCTGAGTCCTGCTTTTAGTCATAGCGCCCTCTCCTACAGAAAAAGTCCAGAATTTAAAATCTGGTTTTAAAGGGCAGCACCCAATACCACTGCCTTTCTTTTTTTTCTGGTACTTTTGAACCCAGAGCCTTAAGCCTGCACTCTAGGCAAGCATTCTGCCAGCGAGCCACATCCCTAGCTCCCCTTTCTCTGTGTAGCCTTGGCTGTCCTGAACTTACTCTGTAGACGAGGCTGGCCTCGAACTCACACAGATCTGCCTGCCTCTGCCTCCTGAATGCTGGGATTGAAGGTGTGTGCTACCACACCTGGCTCTAGCTTACCCTTTTTGAGACAGTCTTGCTGAGTTGTTCAAGTTGGCCTTGAACTTGTGACCTTCCTGCCTTAGCCTACTGCATATCTGACATTACAGGTGCATTACCGTGTCTAGCTCAATAACATTTTATTAAAAAAAAAAAAAAAAAAAATCACTTGGTGAGCTATGGGCTTGACCAGGCTGTAATCGTGAATTAGAGGTGTTTCAGTCTGCAGAGAAGGTCTCCATCACCCGTTTCATGCCCCACCCTGAACCTTCTAACCCCACCTCACACCCACAGCCTAGCTATGCTAATGGCACCTTGGTACTGTCAGGTAAGGCCCTGTGAGGTAAACCTACCTGGCTCTCGTTGGGTAGGCATCCTGAACCTGGGAGGTCTTTCCTGAGCCAGTGTGGGCCAACATGCAGCCATCTCAAGTCAATGTACTCGAGATGTATTTCTTCATATAGGTAAACACTGTCCTCCAAGCCCCAAGGACTTGGTTCTGAAGGCCAACATCCTGCCTTCAGCATCTAGTCAGTGTTCCGAGTGAACAAATAGGAAACAAGCCAACTTTTAATTAAGGACATACTCCACCAAGATGAAACAAAACAAGAAACACGAAAGAAAGAAATACAAGGGCCCTTCAATATTAGTCATATAGAAAACAGGAAGAGCGGATTGATAAGCTCAAGGCACACCCTGGTCCCTTCCCCAGCTGGCACAGGAAGGACAACTTGAGATGAGAAGGAAGGAGGTTTGGGATCAGGGTGGGACCAAAAGCAATACAGGAGGTGAGGTCTTCTTCTCAGGTTCCCACAGCTGAGAAACTGGAGTCTTGGTTAGGGGCTGGGGGAAGGAGGCCTGACCTCCCATCTAGGGGAGCTATTCTCACTGCCTGATTGAGGATCGGCCTCTAAGGCACAGGCTGGCACTGAGCGCCTGGCTCCATAGGTGTAGGGTTGGGAGCAGTGCTCAGATGGGGCTCCATCTGGCTCTCAGAAAGTGGAGGTAGGAAAGAGGGCAAAAGAAGACAAGCCATTTCAAAACATCCTTTGGGGATTAAAAAAAAAAAAAAAAAAAAGAGGTACTGTGGTATCTGTCTTTGTGTGTAAAGATCCCAGAGCGTAGAGGGTATGGGTCCGCGGATCTGGCAGGCATCTCGGGGATCAGAAGTACACTTTGCCAGGCACTGGCCTGGGCCACATGTTCTGCATTTACTGCAGCAGAGTTGTATGGAAATGTGGCTTCTAGAGAAAGGACCCGAAAGCCTAACCCCAGTCCACTCCCCTCATCACCAGCATCAGCACCTGCAAGTCCACTGGCCACAGCAACTGGCTGCTTGGTCCCTGGGAACACTGCGGCAGAACAAAGCACGTTTGGCTCTCCCAGCTGCAAGGTCAGCCCTTCAAGCTGCTCCCAGAAACACTGGTGGTTTGGGGCAAGGCCATCGGCTGCAAACTTGGTGCCCAGTTCTGGCTGGGATGGCTGTCGGGACCTGTGTGTGCTGCCTGAAGCCTTAAAGAAAAGAGAGATGGCATATCAAGATGCAGGAGGGCTGGGTGCCTTGCAGCAGGGGCATGGAATACTAGGTTGGGAGAGGCCAGCTCAAGTCTGGCTTTCAGTTGGAGCGGAGTCAGGTGTCTGTCCCAGAGAGGGAGTCCTCTGTGGCTCAGGAGGGGCCTGGATAAAGGCAGGCAGGCAGGCTGAGTTTGAGGCACTTGGCCCTTGAAGAAGAGTGCTTCTCTGTTGGCATACTGTTCCAGCCCTGTACACCAGCTGCTTCTCCGGCCTTGGCTGGACACAACCTTTCCCGCCAGGGCCCAGGCCATGGCTGTTTATACTGGGTCTCTGGGTTCTAGCTCAGCTGGTCGTACCCCGGTTTCTTTCTGTACAAACAGAAGTGCTGGATGAAGAAGACAACATCAAAGAAGATGGTGAAGATGCCAAGTCCGAACTTGGTTGGGTCTCCGAAGATCAGGGTCCACTGGTCTGTTAATAGCAAGAGGGGGCAGAATCTGGTTTTAGGCTGGTAGCTCCTAAGGTGGGTGGGTGTGAGCCCCCTCCCGACATTTGCCCAGGAAACTGCACAACCGAGGGGTTCCCAGGAAGCCCCTCCCTCTCCGGCTTTTGGTGGACTCACCATTATTGTAAGACTGGAGAAACATCTGGAGGAGACTAAAGCTGCCCCCTGTGAAGTCCAGGAGCACACCGCCAATGCTCCAGCCCTCCGTGCTTTTGTAGTAAAAGTTCATGTAGGCCTGGGGACGGATAGACGGAGGCTATGGGAGGCCGAACAGAGCCACACTTGCATTGTGACTTCTTCCCACGCATGTACTAAGCTCTGGGCTCCAAAGAACACAATGACCTCTGGGCTTTGAGAAACCGTAGCCAGGGAAACAGTGTGCACGCAAGGCAAGTGGACCGTCCCGTCCTCCCCTCCCCTCCCCTTCTCCGTCGCTGGGGGAATGGTACCTTGTTTTTCAACCTCTTAAGAGTAGATGCAGCCCTCTCTGGTTCTGTTTTATTTATTTTTTTAGACCACTGTCTCCCTATGTAGGCCCAGCTGGGCTTGAACTCACAGACCTTATGCCTCAGCTTCCCAGGGACCCCCAAGTACTAGGCTTACAGTGTGCACCATGGCGCCTCACCGGGATTTGAGTCTTTACAGTTCCTGGCCCTGATATCAGTCTGGACTCCACAGTACTTAGGAATGTGCCTGACTCTGGGAGGTGGGATCCAGCTCTAGTGCTGGAGCTGGGGGCTACTAGGGAAAAGCTACCGAGTCCTTTAGGTTTCCCTGCTGTAAAGTGACCCATCTGTTACCTCTGACCTGCCCGCCTTCCTGGCCTCCTGGGCATCCCCCTCTTCTTGTTGGCTCCAGCCTCAAATTCTTCCTCCAAACCCACAGCGCCCTAGGAACATCTCTGGCTGGCCCCAGCTCCCTTCCTACCTTGCAGGAGGAAAGGCTTGGCCTTCTTGGTGGTTTTCTGGTCTCCTGTCCTCTTTCTCATTCTAACCCACACTTGCTGGTCTCTCTCTAGTTCCAAGTAATTCCAAATGTCTCCCATGGATGCTCCTGCACCGGGTTCCCAGACTTAAGCCTTACCACATGTGGGGGCCTCCAGAGCCTGGCCCTCTATGCAAATATCCCGGGACCTGGTCCTAGCTACCCAGTTTCTACCTTTTCATTTTTTCTTTTCTTTGATTTCTTTTGGTTTTTCTAGACAGGGTTTCTCTGTGTAGCCTTGGCTGTCCTGGACTCTCTTTGTAGACCATGCTGGCCTCGAACTCACAGAGGTCCTCTTGCCTCTGCCTCCCACGTGCAGGGATTAAAGGCGTGTACCAGCACGCCTGGGCAGTTTCTAAATTTTTAACATTGCTCAGCAGCTAGGTTTCCTGCAGGCTGCCAGGCCTGAACCAGCACTCTCCACTGTCTACAGAATTCAGTGCTGCTCTCCCTCAGGGTCTACCCCTGCCTGCCCGCAGTGAGTGTTGTATCTCTAGCCCGAGGAATATAAGACTATCAGCACCAAAGTGTGGATGTCGTGACTGGACTCTAGCCTAGGGCCATCATGCTTGTCAAGGAGGGCTTTGTATGAGTCTAAGCCTCATGACTTGGATTGAACTATAAGGCCTGGGCAGGGGAGTGTGCTGAGGGACCTCCTGGGAGAGCATCTCTGCAAAGAAGACCACAGTGGTCAGCTCCCTCCTCTGTCTGGTCTTTTCTGAGTCCTCTGCCACTAGTCCTTAGGGATGGCTATTGTGGCAGTCAGGCATGAGAGAGAAATCCAGGGTTATCAGGAAAGACTGAGTCTGGCTCCAGGAAAGAGCAGACAGTGGTACCTACTGGCTTTCTGCCACCCTGGGCTCAGCAGCTTCTGCTACAGGCTCTTTCCCTTCCCACCCCCACCCTTACACCCCCACCCCCCGCCCATTTCCCACCCACCCCGGGGTCTCCTTAGCTTGGTAAAAGCCACCCCGTAGGAGCAGGGCCTGGGCTTAGTACTTGTTACCTCTCACACTACCAGCCCTATGGACATGCAGGAAGGCTCTGGAATACCTGTGGGAAATACTTGATCAGCGTGATGACGAGCTTGATGTAGGAGAAGCAGAAGAGGAACTGCAGCCATGTGGTGACACCGACTGCCGCTACAATCATGGTGACTAAGACAAAGAGCCATGCGAGTACCAGGAAGCCAATGGAGGGCCATGACACGTGCTGGTTGCCTCGCTGAGGATGAGACGGGTAGAGTTTGTAGATGTGGACCCGAAGGGTTGCTTCAGGGTTTCAGAAAGGAGTGGACTGGGCAGGGGGCAGGATGGGTGGGAGGGCAGGACTGGAGGCAGAAGCTGCCTGGCCTTGGGGTAACATGTGTAATGCAGGGGCCGGGAGCACTGGGGCTGTGTCTGCACGAGGGAGACCGAGTCCAGGGAGTATTGGGTTCTTCCGGGTTCTGAGTTAGTCAAACCTGGGCTGGGATGAGGTATGGAACCCCAAGCCCTGTTTCCATCCTTTAAAATCAAGCCCTCCTGTTCCATCCATGTAGCTCCTTCACCCCCTGGTGACCAAGTTCCACCTTCTCAGATCTGACACCTCAGAGCTCATTTGGAGGGAGCAAACAGTGTAGGGGTATAAACCCCGATGCTGGAGGCCCAATACCTCACCTAGCCCTGCTGTCGGCTCATTCCATGATGTGGACAAAACATGGGAATCTTAGAATCTGTCCCCCACCCTCCCAGCTCTTCTCTAGACATGGCCCCCAAGTGAGGCCCCTACAGCTGAGTGTCACAGCAAAGGTGTAAGAAAAACAAGCTCAGTGAGAGTCACACAGCCCCCACTGGCTTTGTGTGATGTTAGGTGGCGGCACATTATGGAAAGGTGATGGTAAAACTGTCACACCAGGGGGTGCTGCTATGAAACTTTGGGACTTCTTAAAGGTGCCCTCATTCTACACTGAGACCTCAGATAGCTTTTCCGTGACAGAGCTGAATTCAGGTTCCTCCGCATCTGCCTGTTGGTACCCCTCTAACCCTGGCCATCGCCATCTGCTCACAGTTCCCCTCACTGCATGGTGAATGAATGACCTTGCTTCCCCTTTACCGAGGAACCTCACTCACCCTTGGCCCACACACACCATCATCCTTACATATTCCCTCAGTTAAGCCAGGAACAGGAGAGGAAAGTCCACCCCACACCCATTCAGCCATGAAGGTTGGTGGGGAGGGGGGCCGAGGGTTGGGGGCCTGTGGGTGCATCATGTTACCATCCCTTCAAGATATGTGGGTAAATCTGGGCCGGGGTTGGGTTAGGGCACCAATGGCAGGACAGGTCACCAGGCTTCACTGCTTACCTCATACAGGCAGCATTGCAGGATGACAATCAGAGTGAGGGCGACCGCGTGTAAGCTGAAGAAGACGTCATTACTGTCAACAGGGTTCACGCCGTTGGGGTATTTGAGGAGAAACTGCTCCTGTTGGTGGGGGGGGGGGGGGGGAGGGCGGTGAGGAGAAGCTGAGAGGTGAAGAGAAGCACAGTCACCCAGGGGATTGGGTGGGCTATAGGGAGTGAGCAATGCCGTACCTGGATGTAGGGCACCCACAAAAGGCCGACGTTGAAAACGCTGTAGGCCACGAAGCCTGTCAAGTTCAGGGCTAAGAAGTCAAAGCTGAGACCAACGACACTGCAGAGAGGCAGAGGGGAACATAGTAGGGCAGGGTGAGGCAGGGGACCCATGGCATGGGAGGAGCATAGGTCCTAGCACATGGGGAAGGAGGCCTCAGCATCATCCTTACAGGTCTCCCCACTACCACAGCTGATGCCGTTCCACTGGCTCCCTTGAAAGCCATCCCCTCCTCCCGTCCCATGCCCCAGAGGCTTCTCCCGGAGGTCTCTAGGGGAGAGACAGCACCCATTTCCCTGGCTCACTGCTTGCCCCTATGAGACCTGAGACCCACGGGGCAGCGTGAAGACAGGAGAGCTATGTCCTTGGCCCCAGGCCTACTTTCAGTAAGCAGAAGCTTGTAGTCTCTGGGGCTGGGAGTTGCAGGACATGATGCCCGGCCTTTCAGGGCCAAGGAGCTTCAGAACAGACTTTCCCTTACCCAGCCTATTTTTGGCTTAGCCGAGAAGCTCCATGTTACTGTTCTCATAGGGAAGGGCTGAGCTGGGCAAGGAACCAAATTCCTAGCATGGGAAACCTAACCCTACCGGCAGACAGAGAGGTGTCTTCCTGCAGCCCCACAAGGGCCTGCAGGGACAGCTATAAGCTGGGCAGGTTACCTTTTCCGCCTCCAGTTCTGGATCACCTGTGGGTAGAAGGAGACGGACCAGGCCATGAAGTAGATCCAGCCAATCACCTGGTTTATGATGCTAACGAGTCTGCTGTGTATCACTAGGAACCGAATCCTGGGACTAGAAATGGATAAGGGGTCGGGATGCATTCTGTGAAGGTTTTGGAGGAAGCCCTCATGCACATCTGTGCATGGCCACTCTTCCCGTTATATGAGGCCACATGGGTTGGGGTGGATGCCAGCCTACCAGGTCTGGTTGGAATGATTTCCATGCAGATAAGCAGTCACTTGTCCAACATTTTGAGAAGTCACTTGGAAAGAGGCATTCTTCTCTCCGAGAGGCACTATAACCTGTTAGGAAGATTGAATTTGATCTGTGGCCATGTATAGGTACAGGGCTTGGCTCCAGGCTGGGAACCAGGGGATGAGGCGGGGCATATCATACTTGGTTCTGCTTTCTGAGAACTTACTAACCAAAGCAGGCCCAAGAAACACTGAGTCAGTCACCCTGAGCCCCACCCTGCTGGTCTTTTGCTCTCCCTGGCTAACCACAGAAGGAGTATAGGGCAGCTTTCTTCCCCTCATGAGCCAGGCTACCTCAGTCTACACATCTGTACATGGGGATCACACTGGTGCCTGCATCACTGGGCTGCTCTGGATGATGTGATGTCCCCAAAGTTTACAGCACAGAGCTGGGCACGTGGTGGGCCGGGAGTGCTCTCTACCATGACAGAACTGTGTGAGGAGTATTTCTGTTTCCGTTATGGTGCTACTCAGCCAAACTTATAAAAGGATGTTTCCTCATGCTCTGCCTCAACTGCTTTCTAAAGTCAGAGTCTTGCTATGCAGCTCTGGCTGGCCTGCAGCTTACTATATAGCCCCAGCTGGCCTCAGACTCCCCACCAAGTGTTGGGATTACAGGCTTAAGCAGCCACCTCTGGCTGCTCCCTCCACCCCCACCTCCTGCCCCACCCCTACTAGACTTTGAGATCATCCTGCTTTCGGCTCCCAAGGGATGGGATGTCCAGGCCAGCAGGGCTTCTTACTGAAGGCTCTTAAGGCCCTGCCAGGTCAATACCAGCCATTTTATACCTGCTGCTATTGCTTATAAACCCCAGAGTGTGGTCCAGGAGATGTGATGAACCCTATATACCTACAAATGAGGAGAATGCTGTCTGGCTGATGTCCCTGACCCTGGCTTCTAGGCTGAACTTCTAGACCACCTGACTCCCAGGTTCTCATATCACAGGTATAGGACAAGAATGCTTAGCTCTCCACAGGGCGGGGCCAGGGAAGCAGGAACCTGAGGGGGGAGGCTGAGGTGTTCATAAAGATCACTGCTTCGGCCCTGACTGCTAATTACATAAAAAGCTTGGCTGATAATACACATTCAGAGAAGTGCACACAGCCACAGCTTGAGGGTGTACAGACTGAACACATTTAGCCTCCAGACCAAGCAATGAACATTCCCACCACCCCAGAAGCTCCATCCTGCTCCCCTCCAGTCTCTTGACCCCCAAGGATAACCACTGGCCTGACACTATGAATTAATTGCTTTTGTATTTTATAGTCAAGGGACCTTATAGCTCATTTTCTGTGTGTGTGTGTGTGTGTGTGTGTGTGTGTGTGCTGGTGCCAGGGACTGAACCTAAAGCCTCATGTATGCTGGGTAAACACTCTACACTGAGAATCCCCTCATTTCCTAAATCGTTTCAGAGCAAAGCCGATACTTTCTATCCATGGGTGTGTAGGGCATAAACTATCGTTAGATGTCTCAAATGTCTCTTTGCCTCAGGCTTCTCCTTTTGCGCCTGACTGCACACCATGTCTTATTATTGCTAACCATGGTTAGGCCACAGGATTGACCCCAGAGGCTATTCATGCAACTGGACGAGAGCTTCTAAAACTACACAGCAGAAAATGCTCATCCTCAAAGACAGCAGCAAAGCCCAAACCACAGATTTCTAGGATGATGGAGTGGAGGGGGCTGGGGGGGGGGGGGGGGCTGCAGTGGGGGTGGGCGAGGAGAGAGGTGCAGCGTAGGTGACTTATTTCCACAAACTCTTAATCCAAGTGTGTTCTGTTGCCTAGCATCGCCTTAAGTGTTAGTGAAGGGCTGTTACTCACTTCATCAGGGAGTTCCAGAATAGTAAGATTTTTGGAACGAAACGTGATTTCAAAAGTGATCACCAAGGTCGCATTTAATGGTTGCCTGTGGAGGACAAGAGCCTGGTTACTGTTGGGAAGTTGGACCCTGTAAGACATCAGCCAAGCTTCTGGATTTCACCCCAGGCCTTCATCTCTCTAGAAATCAGGGCCAGGAAGGGCCATGCGCTCAGACTACAGACACCCAACTTCCAGGCCAAGAAATAAGCATTTCCGACACCCCAGGAGCCCTGTTCTACCCCCTTCTAGTCTCCTGACCCAGAGGAAAACCACTGGCCAGACACTACGGAGTTCCTGTTTTATATTTTATATACAAATGATCTGACAGCACAGAGTTCTTTTGTACGATAGTATGCTTTACTCTCATTTATTTTCTGTAAGAGAATACCTTTATTTGCCCCTAAACTGGGAGAGGTAAGACCTGTTCCTGCTCTATCAGGAGACTAGATGTCCCTTTGCGATAGGGTGAGGACACAAGAAGGTGGAATTCCAGATGCAAATAACGAGGGCAAAAAGAGGAGACAGGCTTATGTCTCTCTGCCCAGGGGGAAAGGCTCCTTTGGTAGGTCAGGTCTAACTGGGTGTTGCTTGAAGGTCAAGAGGGACTGAATAAGGCTCTTTGTGAGCAACCAACCCATGGGCGTCTCAAACGTGGGAAGCCATTTAAGGATTGCAAAGAGGGGAGAGAGGAGTAAGCCGATAACCTGGACGGTTTGCATGATGTAAGGTGTGCAAGGCACGGAGGGCAGAGCAGCAGGCCTGTGAGGAGGCCGAGGACCAGAGCTCAGGTTTGAGATCAGGCTAGGTGTGCAAGGCACGGAGGGCAGAGCAGCAGGCCTGTGAGGAGGCCGAGGACCAGAGCTCGGGTTTGAGATCAGGCTAGGTGTGCAAGGCACGGAGGGCAGAGCAGCAGGCCTGTGAGGAGGCCGAGGACCAGAGCTCGGGTTTGAGATCAGGCTAGGTGTGCATGACACGGCGGGCAGAGCAGCAGGCCTGTGAGGAGGCCGAGGACCAGAGCTCGGGTTTGAGATCAGGCTAGGTGTGCAAGGCACGGAGGGCAGAGCAGCAGGCCTGTGAGGAGGCCGAGGACCAGAGCTCGGGTTTGAGATCAGGCTAGGTGTGCAAGGCACGGAGGGCAGAGCAGCAGGCCTGTGAGAAGGCTGAGGACCAGAGCTCGGGTTTGAGATCAGGCTAGGTGTGCAAGGCACGGAGGACAGAGCAGCAGGCCTGTGAGGAGGCCGAGGACCAGAGCTCGGGTTTGAGATCAGGCTAGGTGTGCAAGGCACGGAGGGCAAAGCAGCAGGCCTGTGAGAAGGCTGAGGACCAGAGCTCGGGTTTGAGATCAGGCTAGGTGTGCATGACACGGAGGGCAGAGCAGCAGGCCTGTGAGAAGGCTGAGGACCAGAGCTCGGGTTTGAGATCAGGCTAGGTGTGCAAGGCACGGAGGACAGAGCAGCAGGCCTGTGAGGAGGCCGAGGACCAGAGCTCGGGTTTGAGATCAGGCTAGGTGTGCAAGGCACGGAGGGCAGAGCAGCAGGCCTGTGAGGAGGCTGAGGACCAGAGCTCGGGTTTGAGATCAGGCTAGGTGTGCAAGGCACGGAGGACAGAGCAGCAGGCCTGTGAGGAGGCTGAGGACCAGAGCTCGGGTTTGAGATCAGGCTAGGTGTGCAAGGCACGGAGGGCAGAGCAGCAGGCCTGTGAGAAGGCTGAGGACCAGAGCTCGGGTTTGAGATCAGGCTAGGTGTGCAAGGCACGGAGGACAGAGCAGCAGGCCTTGAGGAGGCCGAGGACCAGAGCTCGGGTTTGAGATCAGGCTAGGTGTGCATGACACGGCGGGCAGAGCAGCAGGCCTGTGAGGAGGCCGAGGACCAGAGCTCAGGTTTGAGATCAGGCTAGGTGTGCATGACACGGCGGGCAGAGCAGCAGGCCTGTGAGGAGGCCGAGGACCAGAGCTCGGGTTTGAGATCAGGCTAGGTGTGCAAGGCACGGAGGGCAGAGCAGCAGGCCTGTGAGGAGGCCGAGGACCAGAGCTCAGGTTTGAGATCAGGCTAGGTGTGCAAGGCACGGAGGGCAGAGCAGCAGGCCTGTGAGAAGGCTGAGGACCAGAGCTCGGGTTTGAGATCAGGCTAGGTGTGCAAGGCACGGAGGACAGAGCAGCAGGCCTGTGAGGAGGCCGAGGACCAGAGCTCGGGTTTGAGATCAGGCTAGGTGTGCAAGGCACGGAGGGCAGAGCAGCAGGCCTGTGAGAAGGCTGAGGACCAGAGCTCGGGTTTGAGATCAGGCTAGGGTGTGCATGACACGGCGGGCAGAGCAGCAGGCCTGTGAGGAGGCCGAGGACCAGAGCTCGGGTTTGAGATCAGGCTAGGTGTGCAAGGCACGGAGGACAGAGCAGCAGGCCTGTGAGGAGGCCGAGGACCAGAGCTCGGGTTTGAGATCAGGCTAGGTGTGCAAGGCACGGAGGACAGAGCAGCAGGCCTGTGAGGAGGCCAAGGACCAGAGCTCGGGTTTGAGATCAGGCTAGGTGTGCAAGGCACGGAGGGCAGAGCAGCAGGCCTGTGAGGAGGCTGAGGACCAGAGCTCGGGTTTGAGATCAGGCTAGGTGGTGCAAGGCACGGAGGACAGAGCAGCAGGCCTGTGAGGAGGCCGAGGACCAGAGCTCGGGTTTGAGATCAGGCTAGGTGTGCAAGGCACGGAGGGCAGAGCAGCAGGCCTGTGAGGAGGCTGAGGACCAGAGCTCGGGTTTGAGATCAGGCTAGGTGTGCAAGGCATGGACGGCAGAGCAGCAGGCCTGTGAGAAGGCTGAGGACCAGAGCTCGGGTTTGAGATCAGGCTAGGTGTGCAAGGCACGGAGGACAGAGCAGCAGGCCTGTGAGGAGGCTGAGGACCAGAGCTCGGGTTTGAGATCAGGCTAGGTGTGCAAGGCACGGAGGGCAGAGCAGCAGGCCTGTGTGAAGGCTGAGGACCAGAGCTCGGGTTTGAGATCAGGCTAGGTGTGCAAGGCACGGAGGACAGAGCAGCAGGCCTTGAGGAGGCCGAGGACCAGAGCTCGGGTTTGAGATCAGGCTAGGTGTGCAAGGCACGGAGGACAGAGCAGCAGGCCTTGAGGAGGCCGAGGACCAGAGCTCGGTTTGAGATCAGGCTAGGTGTGCATGACACGGCGGGCAGAGCAGCAGGCCTGTGAGGAGGCCGAGGACCAGAGCTCGGGTTTGAGATCAGGCTAGGTGTGCATGACACGGCGGGCAGAGCAGCAGGCCTGTGAGGAGGCCGAGGACCAGAAGCTCGGGTTTGAGATCAGGCTAGGTGTGCAGGCACGGAGGGCAGAGCAGCAGGCCTGTGAGGAGGCCGAGGACCAGAGCTCAGGTTTGAGATCAGGCTAGGTGTGCAAGGCACGGAGGGGCAGAGCAGCAGGCCTGTGAGAAGGCTGAGGACCAGAGCTCGGGTTTGAGATCAGCTAGGTGTGCAAGGCACGGAGGACAGAGCAGCAGGCCTGTGAGGAGGCCGAGGACCAGAGCTCGGGTTTGAGATCAGGCTAGGTGTGCAAGGCACGGAGGGCAGAGCAGCAGGCCTGTGAGAAGGCTGAGGACCAGAGCTCGGGTTTGAGATCAGGCTAGGTGTGCATGACACGGCGGGCAGAGCAGCAGGCCTGTGAGGAGGCCGAGGACCAGAGCTCGGGTTTGAGATCAGGCTAGGTGTGCAAGGCACGGAGGACAGAGCAGCAGGCCTGTGAGGAGGCCGAGGACCAGAGCTCGGGTTTGAGATCAGGCTAGGTGTGCAAGGCACGGAGGACAGAGCAGCAGGCCTGTGAGGAGGCCGAGGACCAGAGCTCGGGTTTGAGATCAGGCTAGGTGTGCAAGGCACGGAGGGCAGAGCAGCAGGCCTGTGAGGAGGCTGAGGACCAGAGCTCGGGTTTGAGATCAGGCTAGGTGTGCAAGGCACGGAGGACAGAGCAGCAGGCCTGTGAGGAGGCTGAGGACCAGAGCTCGGGTTTGAGATCAGGCTAGGTGTGCAAGGCACGGAGGACAGAGCAGCAGGCCTGTGAGGAGGCCGAGGACCAGAGCTCGGGTTGAGATCAGGCTAGGTGTGCATGACACGGCGGGCAGAGCAGCAGGCCTGTGAGGAGGCTGAAGACCAGAGCTCGGGTTTGAGATCAGGCTAGGTGTGCAAGGCACGGAGGGCAGAGCAGCAGGCCTGTGAGGAGGCTGAGGACCAGAGCTCGGGTTTGAGATCAGGCTAGGTGTGCAAGGCACGGAGGGCAGAGCAGCAGGCCTGTGAGGAGGCTGAGGACCAGAGCTCGGGTTTGAGATCAGGCTAGGTGTGCAAGGCACGGAGGGCAGAGCAGCAGGCCTGTGAGGAGGCTGAGGACCAGAGCTCGGGTTTGAGATCAGGCTAGTGTGCAAGGCACGGAGGGCAGAGCAGCAGGCCTGTGAGGAGGCTGAGGACCAGAGCTCGGGTTTGAGATCAGGCTAGGTGTGCAAGGCATGGAGGGCAGAGCAGCAGGCCTGTGAGAAGGCTGAGGACCAGAGCTCGGGTTTGAGATCAGGCTAGGTGTGGCAAGGCACGGAGGGCAGAGCAGCAGGCCTGTGAGGAGGCTGAGGACCAGAGCTCGGGTTTGAGATCAGCTAGGTGTGCAAGGCACGGAGGGCAGAGCAGCAGGCCTGTGAGAAGGCTGAGGACCAGAGCTCGGGTTTGAGATCAGGCTAGGTGTGCAAGGCACGGAGGGCAGAGCAGCAGGCCTGTGAGAGGCGAGGACCAGAGCTCGGGTTTGAGATCAGGCTAGTGTGCATGACACGGAGGGCAGAGCAGCAGGCCTGTGAGGAGGCCGAGGACCAGAGCTCGGGTTTGAGATCAGGCTAGTGTGCATGCACGGAGGGACAGAGCAGCAGGCCTGTGAGGAGGCCGAGGACCAGAGCTCGGGTTTGAGATCAGGCTAGGTGTGCAAGGCACGGAGGACAGAGCAGCAGGCCTGTGAGGAGGCCGAGGACCAGAGCTCGGGTTTGAGATCAGGCTTAAGGCACGGAGGACAGAGCAGCAGCCTGTGGAGGCCGAGGACAGAGCTCGGTTGAGATCAGCTGGTGTGCAAGGCACGGAGGGCAGAGCAGCAGGCCTGTGAGGAGGCTGAGGACCAGAGCTCGGGTTTGAGATCAGGCTAGGTGTGCAAGGCACGGAGGACAGAGCAGCAGGCCTGTGAGGAGGCTGAGGACCAGAGCTCGGGTTTGAGATCAGGCTAGGTGTGCAAGGCACGGAGGGCAGAGCAGCAGGCCTGTGAGGAGGCTGAGGACCAGAGCTCGGGTTTGAGATCAGGCTAGGTGTGCAAGGCATGGACGGCAGAGCAGCAGGCCTGTGAGAAGGCTGAGGACCAGAGCTCGGGTTTGAGATCAGGCTAGGTGTGCAAGGCACGGAGGGCAGAGCAGCAGGCCTGTGAGGAGGCTGAGGACCAGAGCTCGGGTTTGAGATCAGGCTAGGTGTGCAAGGCACGGAGGGCAGAGCAGCAGGCCTGTGAGAAGGCTGAGGACCAGAGCTCGGGTTTGAGATCAGGCTAGGTGTGCAAGGCACGGAGGACAGAGCAGCAGGCCTTGAGGAGGCGAGGACCAGAGCTCGGGTTTGAGATCAGGCTAGGTGTGCAAGGCACGGAGGACAGAGCAGCAGGCCTGTGAGGAGGCCGAGGACCAGAGCTCGGGTTTGAGATCAGGCTAGGTGTGCATGACACGGCGGGCAGAGCAGCAGGCCTGTGAGGAGGCCGAGGACCAGAGCTCGGTTTGAGATCAGGCTAGGTGTGCATGACACGGCGGGCAGAGCAGCAGGCCTGTGAGGAGGCCGAGGACCAGAGCTCGGGTTTGAGATCAGGCTAGGTGTGCAAGGCACGGAGGGCAGAGCAGCAGGCCTGTGAGGAGGCCGAGGACCAGAGCTCAGGTTTGAGATCAGGCTAGGTGTGCAAGGCACGGAGGGCAGAGCAGCAGGCCTGTGAGAAGGCTGAGGACCAGAGCTCGGGTTTGAGATCAGGCTAGGTGTGCAAGGCACGGAGGACAGAGCAGCAGGCCTGTGAGGAGGCCGAGGACCAGAGCTCAGGTTTTGAGATCAGGCTAGGTGTGCAAGGCACGGAGGGCAGAGCAGCAGGCCTGTGAGAAGGCTGAGGACCAGAGCTCGGGTTTGAGATCAGGCTAGGTGTGCATGACACGGCGGGCAGAGCAGCAGGCCTGTGAGGAGGCCGAGGACCAGAGCTCGGGTTTGAGATCAGGCTAGGTGTGCAAGGCACGGAGGACAGAGCAGCAGGCCTGTGAGGAGGCCGAGGACCAGAGCTCGGGTTGGAGATCAGGCTAGGTGTGCAAGGCACGGAGGACAGAGCAGCAGGCCTGTGAGGAGGCCGAGGACCAGAGCTCGGGTTTGAGATCAGGCTAGGTGTGCAAGGCACGGAGGGCAGAGCAGCAGGCCTGTGAGGAGGCTGAGGACCAGAGCTCGGGTTTGAGATCAGGCTAGGTGTGCAAGGCACGGAGGACAGAGCAGCAGGCCTGTGAGGAGGCCGAGGACCAGAGCTCGGGTTTGAGATCAGGCTAGGTGTGCAAGGCACGGAGGGCAGAGCAGCAGGCCTGTGAGGAGGCTGAGGACCAGAGCTCGGGTTTGAGATCAGGCTAGGTGTGCAAGGCACGGAGGACAGAGCAGCAGGCCTGTGAGGAGGCTGAGGACCAGAGCTCGGGTTTGAGATCAGGCTAGGTGTGCAAGGCACGGAGGGCAGAGCAGCAGGCCTTGAGGAGGCTGAGGACCAGAGCTCGGGTTTGAGATCAGGCTAGGTGTGCAAGGCATGGACGGCAGAGCAGCAGGCCTGTGAGAAGGCTGAGGACCAGAGCTCGGGTTTGAGATCAGGCTAGGTGTGCAAGGCACGGAGGACAGAGCAGCAGGCCTGTGAGGAGGCTGAGGACCAGAGCTCGGGTTTGAGATCAGGCTAGGTGTGCAAGGCACGGAGGGCAGAGCAGCAGGCCTGTGAGAAGGCTGAGGACCAGAGCTCGGGTTTGAGATCAGGCTAGGTGTGCAAGGCACGGAGGACAGAGCAGCAGGCCTGTGAGGAGGCCGAGGACCAGAGCTCGGGTTTGAGATCAGGCTAGGTGTGCAAGGCACGGAGGACAGAGCAGCAGGCCTTGAGGAGGCCGAGGACCAGAGCTCGGGTTTGAGATCAGGCTAGGTGTGCATGACACGGCGGGCAGAGCAGCAGGCCTGTGAGGAGGCCGAGGACCAGAGCTCGGGTTTGAGATCAGGCTAGGTGTGCAGACACGGCGGGCAGAGCAGCAGCTTGAGGCCTGTGAGGAGGCCGAGGACCAGAGCTCGGGTTTGAGATCAGGCTAGGTGTGCAAGGCACGGAGGGCAGAGCAGCAGGCCTGTGAGGAGGCCGAGGACCAGAGCTCAGGTTTGAGATCAGGCTAGGTGTGCAAGGCACGGAGGGCAGAGCAGCAGGCCTGTGAGAAGGCTGAGGACCAGAGCTCGGGTTTGAGATCAGGCTAGGTGTGCAAGGCACGGAGGACAGAGCAGCAGGCCTGTGAGGAGGCCTGAGGACCAGAGCTCGGTTTGAGATCAGGCTAGGTGTGCAAGGCACGGAGGGCAGAGCAGCAGGCCTGTGAGAAGGCTGAGGACCAGAGCTCGGGTTTGAGATCAGGCTAGGTGTGCATGACACGGCGGCAGAGCAGCAGGCCTGTGAGGAGGCCGAGGACCAGAGCTCGGGTTTGAGATCAGGCTAGGTGTGCAAGGCACGGAGGACAGAGCAGCAGGCCTGTGAGGAGGCCGAGGACCAGAGCTCGGGTTTGAGATCAGGCTAGGTGTGCAAGGCACGGAGGACAGAGCAGCAGGCCTGTGAGGAGGCCGAGGACCAGAGCTCGGGTTTGAGATCAGGCTAGGTGTGCAAGGCACGGAGGGCAGAGCAGCAGGCCTGTGAGGAGGCTGAGGACCAGAGCTCGGGTTTGAGATCAGGCTAGGTGTGCAAGGCACGGAGGGACAGAGCAGCAGGCCTGTGAGGAGGCTGAGGACCAGAGCTCGGGTTTGAGATCAGGCTAGGTGTGCAAGGCACGGAGGACAGAGCAGCAGGCCTGTGAGGAGGCCGAGGACCAGAGCTCGGGTTTGAGATCAGGCTAGGTGTGCATGACACTGCGGGCATAGCAGCAGGCCTGTGAGGAGGCTGAAGACCAGAGCTCGGGTTTGAGATCAGGCTAGGTGTGCAAGGCACGGAGGGGCAGAGCAGCAGGCCTGTGAGGAGGCTGAGGACCAGAGCTCGGGTTTGATTTCAGGCTAGGTGTGCAAGGCACGGAGGGCAGAGCAGCAGGCCTGTGAGGAGGCTGAGGACCAGAGCTCGGGTTTGAGATCAGGCTAGGTGTGCAAGGCACGGAGGGCAGAGCAGCAGGCCTGTGAGGAGGCTGAGGACCAGAGCTCGGGTTTGAGATCAGGCTAGGTGTGCAAGGCACGGAGGGCAGAGCAGCAGGCCTGTGAGGAGGCTGAGGACCAGAGCTCGGGTTTGAGATCAGGCTAGGTGTGCAAGGCATGGAGGGCAGAGCAGCAGGCCTGTGAGAAGGCTGAGGACCAGAGCTCGGGTTTGAGATCAGGCTAGGTGTGCAAGGCACGGAGGGCAGAGCAGCAGGCCTGTGAGGAGGCTGAGGACCAGAGCTCGGGTTTGAGATCAGGCTAGGTGTGCAAGGCACGGAGGGACAGAGCAGCAGGCCTGTGAGGAGGCCGAGGACCAGAGCTCGGGTTTGAGATCAGGCTAGGTGTGCAAGGCACGGAGGACAGAGCAGCAGGCCTTGAGGAGGCCGAGGACCAGAGCTCGGGTTTGAGATCAGGCTAGGTGTGCAAGGCACGGAGGGCAGAGCAGCAGGCCTGTGAGGAGGCTGAGGACCAGAGCTCGGGTTTGAGATCAGGCTAGGTGTGCAAGGCACGGAGGACAGAGCAGCAGGCCTTGAGGAGGCCGAGGACCAGAGCTCGGGTTTGAGATCAGGCTAGGTGTGCAAGGACACGGCGGACAGAGCAGCAGGCCTGTGAGGAGGCCGAGGACCAGAGCTCGGGTTTGAGATCAGGCTAGGTGTGCAAGGCACGGAGGGCAGAGCAGCAGGCCTGTGAGAAGGCTGAGGACCAGAGCTCGGGTTTGAGATCAGGCTAGGTGTGCAAGGCACGGAGGACAGAGCAGCAGGCCTGTGAGGAGGCCGAGGACCAGAGCTCAGGTTTGAGATCAGGCTAGGTGTGCAAGGCACGGAGGGACAGAGCAGCAGGCCTGTGAGGAGGCCGAGGACCAGAGCTCGGGTTTGAGATCAGGCTAGGTGTGCAAGGACACGGAGGGCAGAGCAGCAGGCCTGTGAGGAGGCTGAGGACCAGAGCTCGGGTTTGAGATCAGGCTAGGTGTGCAGACACGGAGGGCAGAGCACAGCCGGTGGAGGAGCGCGAGGACCAGAGCTCGGGTTTGAGATCAGGCTAGGTGTGCAAGGCCGGAGGCAGAGCAGCAGGCCTGTGAGGAGGCCTAGGACCAGAGCTCGGGTTTGAGATCAGCTAGTGTGCAAGGCACGGAGGGCAGAGCAGCAGGCCTGTGAGGAGGCTGAGGACCAGAGCTCGGGTTTGAGATCAGGCTAGGTGTGCAAGGCACGGAGGGCAGAGCAGCAGGCCTGTGAGGAGGCTGAGGACCAGAGCTCGGGTTTGAGATCAGGCTAGGTGTGCAAGGCATGGAGGCAGAGCAGCAGGCCTGTAGAAGGCTGAGGAGCAGAGCTCGGGTTGAGATCAGCTAGGTGTGCAAGGCACGGAGGGCAGAGCAGCAGGCCGGTGAGAGGCTGAGGACCAGAGCTCGGGTTTGAGATCAGGCTAGGTGTGCAAGGCACGGAGGGCAGAGCAGCAGGCCTGTGAGCAGGCTGAGGAGCAAGAGCTCAGGCTTGAGATTCCAAGGCTAGATTAGCTGTGTGCAAGGCAGGAGGCAGAGCAGCAGGCTGTGATGAGGCTGAGGACCAGAGCTCGGTTTGAGATCAGGCTAGGTGTGCAAGGCACGGAGGGCAGAGCGCAGCCTGTGAGGAGGCCGAGGACCAGAGCTCGGGTTTGAGATCAGGCTAGGTGTGCAAGGCACGGAGGACAGAGCAGCAGGCCTTGAGGAGGCCGAGGGACCAGAGCTCGGGTTTGAGATCAGGCTAGGTGTGCAGGCACGGAGGGCAGAGCAGCAGGCTGTGAGGAGGCTGAGGACCAGAGCTCGGGTTTGAGATCAGGCTAGGTGTGCAAGGCACGGAGGACAGAGCAGCAGGCCTTGAGGAGCCGAGGACCAGAGCTCGGGTTTTTGAGATCAGGCTAGGTGGTGCAAGGCAGGGCGGACAGAGCAGCAGGCCTTGAGGAGGCCGAGGACCAGAGCTCGGGTTTGGATTCAGGCTAGGTGTGCAAGGCACGGAGGGCAGAGCAGCAGGCCTGTGAGGAGGCTGAGGACCAGAGCTCGGGTTTGAGATCAGGCTAGGTGTGCAAGGCACGGCGGGCAGAGCAGCAGGCCTGTGAGGAGGCCGAGGACCAGAGCTCGGGTTGAGATCAGGCTAGGTGTGCAAGGCACGGAGGACAGAGCAGCAGGCCTTGAGGAGGCCTGAGGACCAGAGCTCGGGTTTGAGATCAGGCTAGGTGTGCAATGACACGGAGGGCAGAGAGCAGGCAGGCCTGTGAGGAGGCCGAGGACCAGAGCTCGGGTTTGAGATCAGGCTAGGTGTGCATGACACGGAGGCAGAGCAGCAGGCCTGTGAGGAGGCTGAGGACCAGAGCTCGGGTTTGAGATCAGGCTAGGTGTGCAAGGCACGGAGGACAGAGCAGCAGGCCTGTGAGGAGCCGAGGACCAGAGCTCGGGTTTGAGATCAGGCTAGGTGTGCAAGGCACGGAGGGCAGAGCAGCAGGCCTGTGAGGAGGCTGAGGACCAGAGCTCGGGTTTGAGATCAGGCTAGGTGTGCAAGGCACGGAGGGCAGAGCAGCAGGCCTGTGAGGAGGCTGAGGACCAGAGCTCGGGTTTGAGATCAGGCTAGGTGTGCAAGGCACGGAGGGCAGAGCAGCAGGCCTGTGAGGAGGCTGAGGACCAGAGCTCGGGTTTGAGATCAGGCTAGGTGTGCAAGGCACGGAGGGCAGAGCAGCAGGCCTGTGAGGAGGCTGAGGACCAGAGCTCGGGTTTGAGATCAGGCTAGGTGTGCAAGGCACGGAGGGCAGAGCAGCAGGCCTGTGAGGAGGCTGAGGACCAGAGCTCGGGTTTGAGATCAGGCTAGGTGTGCAAGGCACGGAGGGCAGAGCAGCAGGCCTGTGAGGAGGCTGAGGACCAGAGCTCGGGTTTGAGATCAGGCTAGGTGTGCAAGGCACGGAGGGCAGAGCAGCAGGCTGTGAGGAGGCTGAGGACCAGAGCTCGGGTTTGAGATCAGGCTAGGTGTGGCAAGGCACGGAGGGCAGAGCAGCAGGCCTGTGGGAGGGCTGAGGACCAGAGCTCGGGTTTGAGATCAGGCTAGGTGTGCAATGACACGCGGGCAGAGCAGCAGGCCTTTGAGGAGGCCGAGGACCAGAGCTCGGGTTTGAGATCAGGCTATGTGTGCAAGGACACGTCGGAGCAGCAGCAAGGCTGTGATGATGCCGAGTACCAGATCTCGAGTGTTTTATATCATTCTAGGTTTTCAAGGCACGTAGGGGACCAGAGCAGCAGGCCTTTGAGGAGCCGAGGGACCAAGAGTCTCGGGTTTGAGATCATGCTAGTTTGGCAATTCACGGAGGGCAGAGCATCAGTCCTGTGAGGAGGCTGAGGACCAGAGCTCGGTTTGAGATCATGCGATAGGTGTGCAAGGGCAACGGAGGGACAGAGCAGCATGGCCTGTGAGGAGGCTGAGGACCAGAGCTCGGGTTGAAAGTCAGGCTAGGTGTGCAAGGCAACGGAGGGACAGAGCAGCAGGACTGTGAGGAGGCCGAGGGACCAGAGCTCGGGTTTGAGATCAGGCTAGGTGTGCATGACACGGCGGGCAAGAGCAGCAGGCCTGTGAGGAGGCTGAAGACCAGAGCTCGGGTTTGAGATCAGGCTAGGTGTGCAAGGCACGGAGGGCAGAGCAGCAGGCCTGTGAGGAGGCTGAGGACCAGAGCTCGGGTTTGAGATCAGGCTAGGTGTGCAAGGCACGGAGGCAGAGCAGCAGCCTGTGAGGAGGCTGAGACCAGAGCTCGGGTTTGAGATCAGGCTAGGTGTGCAAGGCACGGAGGGCAGAGCAGCAGGCCTGTGAGGAGGCTGAGGACCAGAGCTCGGGTTTGAGATCAGGCTAGGTGTGCAAGGCACGGAGGGCAGAGCAGCAGGCCTGTGAGGAGGCTGAGGACCAGAGCTCGGGTTTGAGATCAGGCTAGGTGTGCAAGGCATGGAGGGCAGAGCAGCAGGCCTGTGAGAAGGCTGAGGACCAGAGCTCGGGTTGAGATCAGCTAGGTGTGCAAGGCACGGAGGGCAGAGCAGCAGGCCTGTGAGGAGGCTGAGGACCAGAGCTCGGGTTTGAGATCAGGCTAGGTGTGCAAGGCACGGAGGGCCAGAGCAGCAGGCCTGTGAGGAGGCCGAGGACCAGAGCTCGGGTTTGAGATCAGGCTAGGTGTGCAAGGCACGGAGGACAGAGCAGCAGGCCTTGAGGAGGCCGAGGACCAGAGCTCGGGTTTGAGATCAGGCTAGGTGTGCAAGGCACGGAGGGCAGAGCAGCAGGCCTGTGAGGAGGCTGAGGACCAGAGCTCGGGTTTGAGATCAGGCTAGGTGTGCAAGGCACGGAGGACAGAGCAGCAGGCCTTGAGGAGGCCGAGGACCAGAGCTCGGGTTTGAGATCAGGCTAGGTGTGCAAGGCACGGAGGCAGAGCAGCAGGCCTGTGAGGAGGCTGAGGACCAGAGCTCGGGTTTGAGATCAGGCTAGGTGTGCAAGGCACGGAGGGCAGAGCAGCAGGCCTGTGAGGAGGCCGAGGACCAGAGCTCGGGTTTGAGATCAGGCTAGGTGTGCAAGGCACGGAGGACAGAGCAGCAGGCCTGTGAGGAGGCCGAGGACCAGAGCTCGGGTTTGAGATCAGGCTAGGTGTGCAAGGCACGGAGGGCAGAGCAGCAGGCCTGTGAGGAGCCGAGGACCAGAGCTCGGGTTTGAGATCAGGCTAGGTGTGCAAGGCACGGAGGGCAGAGCAGCAGGCCTGTGAGGAGGCTGAGGACCAGAGCTCGGGTTTGAGATCAGGCTAGGTGTGCAAGGCACGGAGGACAGAGCAGCAGGCCTGTGAGGAGGCTGAGGACCAGAGCTCGGGTTTGAGATCAGGCTAGGTGTGCAAGGCACGGAGGGACAGAGCAGCAGGCCTGTGAGGAGGCTGAGGACCAGAGCTCGGGTTTGAGATCAGGCTAGGTGTGCATGACACGGCGGGCAGAGCAGCAGGCCTGTGAGGAGGCTGAAGACCAGAGCTCGGGTTTGAGATCAGGCTAGGTGTGCAAGGCACGGAGGGCAGAGCAGCAGGCCTGTGAGGAGGCTGAGGACCAGAGCTCGGGTTTGAGATCAGGCTAGGTGTGCAAGGCACGGAGGGCAGAGCAGCAGGCCTGTGAGGAGGCTGAGGACCAGAGCTCGGGTTTGAGATCAGGCTAGGTGTGCAAGGCACGGAGGGCAGAGCAGCAGGCCTGTGAGGAGGCTGAGGACCAGAGCTCGGGTTTGAGATCAGGCTAGGTGTGCAAGGCACGGAGGGCAGAGCAGCAGGCCTGTGAGGAGGCTGAGGACCAGAGCTCGGGTTTGAGATCAGGCTAGGTGTGCAAGGCATGGAGGGCAGAGCAGCAGGCCTGTGAGAGGCTGAGGACCAGAGCTCGGGTTTGAGATCAGGCTAGGTGTGCAAGGCACGGAGGGCAGAGCAGCAGGCCTGTGAGGAGGCTGAGGACCAGAGCTCGGGTTTGAGATCAGGCTAGGTGTGCAAGGCACGGAGGGCAGAGCAGCAGGCCTGTGAGGAGGCCGAGGACCAGAGCTCGGGTTTGAGATCAGGCTAGGTGTGCAAGGCACGGAGGACAGAGCAGCAGGCCTTGAGGAGGCCGAGGACCAGAGCTCGGGTTTGAGATCAGGCTAGGTGTGCAAGGCACGGAGGGCAGAGCAGCAGGCCTGTGAGGAGGCTGAGGACCAGAGCTCGGGTTTGAGATCAGGCTAGGTGTGCAAGGCACGGAGGACAGAGCAGCAGGCCTTGAGGAGGCCGAGGACCAGAGCTCGGGTTTGAGATCAGGCTAGGTGTGCAAGGCAGGGCGGACAGAGCAGCAGGCCTTGAGGAGGCCGAGGACCAGAGCTCGGGTTTGGATTCAGGCTAGGTGTGCAAGGCACGGAGGGCAGAGCAGCAGGCCTGTGAGGAGGCTGAGGACCAGAGCTCGGGTTTGAGATCAGGCTAGGTGTGCAAGGCACGGAGGGCAGAGCAGCAGGCCTTGAGGAGGCCGAGGACCAGAGCTCGGGTTTGAGATCAGGCTAGGTGTGCAAGGCACGGAGGACAGAGCAGCAGGCCTTGAGGAGGCTGAGGACCAGAGCTCGGGTTTGAGATCAGGCTAGGGGGGCATGACACGGCGGGCAGAGCAGCAGGCCTGTGAGGAGGCCGAGGACCAGAGCTCGGGTTTGAGATCAGGCTAGGTGTGCATGACACGGCGGGCAGAGCAGCAGGCCTGTGAGGAGGCCGAGGACCAGAGCTCGGGTTTGAGATCAGGCTAGGTGTGCAAGGCACGGAGGGCAGAGCAGCAGGCCTGTGAGGAGGCCGAGGACCAGAGCTCGGGTTTGAGATCAGGCTAGGTGTGCAAGGCACGGAGGGCAGAGCAGCAGGCCTGTGAGGAGGCCTGAGGACCAGAGCTCGGGTTGAGATCAGGCTAGGTGTGCAAGGCACGGAGGGCAGAGCAGCAGGCCTGTGAGGAGGCTGAGGACCAGAGCTCGGGTTTGAGATCAGGCTAGGTGTGCAAGGCACGGAGGGCAGAGCAGCAGGCCTGTGAGGAGGCTGAGGACCAGAGCTCGGGTTTGAGATCAGGCTAGGTGTGCAAGGCACGGAGGGCAGAGCAGCAGGCCTGTGAGGAGGCTGAGGACCAGAGCGCGGGTTTGAGATCAGGCTAGGTGTGCAAGGCACGGAGGGCAGAGCAGCAGGACTGTGAGGAGGCTGAGGACCAGAGCTCGGGTTTGAGATCAGGCTAGGTGTGCAAGGCACGGAGGGCAGAGCAGCAGGCCTGTGAGGAGGCTGAGGACCAGAGCTCGGGTTTGAGATCAGGCTAGGTGTGCAAGGCACGGAGGGCAGAGCAGCAGGCCTGTGAGGAGGCTGAGGACCAGAGCTCGGGTTTGAGATCAGGCTAGGTGTGCAAGGCACGGAGGGCAGAGCAGCAGGCCTGTGAGGAGGCTGAGGACCAGAGCTCGGGTTTGAGATCAGGCTAGGTGTGCAAGGCATGGAGGGCAGAGCAGCAGGCCTGTGAGGAGGCTGAGGACCAGAGCTCGGGTTTGAGATCAGGCTAGGTGTGCAAGGCACGGAGGGCAGAGCAGCAGGCCTGTGAGGAGGCTGAGGACCAGAGCTCGGGTTTGAGATCAGGCTAGGTGTGCAAGGCACGGAGGGCAGAGCAGCAGGCCTTGAGGAGGCTGAGGACCAGAGCTCGGGTTTGAGATCAGGCTAGGTGTGCAAGGCAGGAGGACAGAGCAGCAGGCCTTGAGGAGGCCGAGGACCAGAGCTCGGGTTTGAGATCAGGCTAGGTGTGCATGACACGGCGGGCAGAGCAGCAGGCCTGTGAGGAGGCTGAAGACCAGAGCTCGGGTTTGAGATCAGGCTAGGTGTGCAAGGCACGGAGGGCAGAGCAGCAGGCCTGTGAGGAGGCTGAGGACCAGAGCTCGGGTTTGAGATCAGGCTAGGTGTGCAAGGCACGGAGGGCAGAGCAGCAGGCCTGTGAGGAGGCTGAGGACCAGAGCTCGGGTTTGAGATCAGGCTAGGTGTGCAAGGCACGGAGGGCAGAGCAGCAGGCCTGTGAGGAGGCTGAGGACCAGAGCTCGGGTTTGAGATCAGGCTAGGTGTGCAAGGCACGGAGGGCAGAGCAGCAGGCCTGTGAGGAGGCTGAGGGACCAGAGCTCGGGTTTGAGATCAGGCTAGGTGTGCAAGGCATGGAGGGCAGAGCAGCAGGCCTGTGAGAAGGCTGAGGACCAGAGCTCGGGTTTGAGATCAGGCTAGGTGTGCAAGGCACGGAGGGCAGAGCAGCAGGCCTGTGAGGAGGCTGAGGACCAGAGCTCGGTTTGAGATCAGGCTAGGTGTGCAAGGCACGGAGGGCAGAGCAGCAGGCCTGTGAGGAGGCCGAGGACCAGAGCTCGGGTTTGAGATCAGGCTAGGTGTGCAAGGCACGGAGGACAGAGCAGCAGGCCTTGAGGAGGCGAGGACCAGAGCTCGGGTTTGAGATCAGGCTAGGTGTGCAAGGCACGGAGGGCAGAGCAGCAGGCCTGTGAGGAGGCTGAGGACCAGAGCTCGGGTTTGAGATCAGGCTAGGTGTGCAAGGCACGGAGGACAGAGCAGCAGGCCTTGAGGAGGCCGAGGACCAGAGCTCGGGTTTGAGATCAGGCTAGGTGTGCAAGGCACGGAGGGCAGAGCAGCAGGCCTTGAGGAGGCTGAGGACCAGAGCTCGGGTTTGAGATCAGGCTAGGTGTGCAAGGCACGGAGGGCAGAGCAGCAGGCCTGTGAGGAGGCCGAGGACCAGAGCTCGGGTTTGAGATCAGGCTAGGTGTGCAAGGCACGGAGGACAGAGCAGCAGGCCTGTGAGGAGGCTGAGGACCAGAGCTCGGGTTTGAGATCAGGCTAGGTGTGCAAGGCACGGAGGACAGAGCAGCAGGCCTGTGAGGAGGCCGAGGACCAGAGCTCGGGTTTGAGATCAGGCTAGGTGTGCAAGGCACGGAGGGCAGAGCAGCAGGCCTGTGAGGAGGCTGAGGACCAGAGCTCGGGTTTGAGATCAGGCTAGGTGTGCAAGGCACGGAGGACAGAGCAGCAGGCCTGTGAGGAGGCTGAGGACCAGAGCTCGGGTTTGAGATCAGGCTAGGTGTGCAAGGCACGGAGGACAGAGCAGCAGGCCTGTGAGGAGGCCGAGGACCAGAGCTCGGGTTTGAGATCAGGCTAGGTGTGCATGACACGGCGGGCAGAGCAGCAGGCCTGTGAGGAGGCTGAAGACCAGAGCTCGGGTTTGAGATCAGGCTAGGTGTGCAAGGCACGGAGGGCAGAGCAG
Source organism: Acomys russatus (assembly GCF_903995435.1). Classification (NCBI taxonomy): domain Eukaryota; kingdom Metazoa; phylum Chordata; class Mammalia; order Rodentia; family Muridae; genus Acomys; species Acomys russatus. The sequence continues at coordinate 690,498 of NC_067152.1, forward strand.
CAGGCCTGTGAGGAGGCTGAGGACCAGAGCTCGGGTTTGAGATCAGGCTAGGTGTGCAAGGCACGGAGGGCAGAGCAGCAGGCCTGTGAGGAGGCTGAGGACCAGAGCTCGGGTTTGAGATCAGGCTAGGTGTGCAAGGCACGGAGGGCAGAGCAGCAGGCCTGTGAGGAGGCTGAGGACCAGAGCTCGGGTTTGAGATCAGGCTAGGTGTGCAAGGCACGGAGGGCAGAGCAGCAGGCCTGTGAGGAGGCTGAGGACCAGAGCTCGGGTTTGAGATCAGGCTAGGTGTGCAAGGCATGGAGGGCAGAGCAGCAGGCCTGTGAGAAGGCTGAGGACCAGAGCTCGGGTTTGAGATCAGGCTAGGTGTGCAAGGCACGGAGGGCAGAGCAGCAGGCCTGTGAGGAGGCTGAGGACCAGAGCTCGGGTTTGAGATCAGGCTAGGTGTGCAAGGCACGGAGGGCAGAGCAGCAGGCCTGTGAGGAGGCCGAGGACCAGAGCTCGGGTTTGAGATCAGGCTAGGTGTGCAAGGCACGGAGGGACAGAGCAGCAGGCCTTGAGGAGGCCGAGGACCAGAGCTCGGGTTTGAGATCAGGCTAGGTGTGCAAGGCACGGAGGGCAGAGCAGCAGGCCTGTGAGGAGGCTGAGGACCAGAGCTCGGGTTTGAGATCAGGCTAGGTGTGCAAGGCACGGAGGACAGAGCAGCAGGCCTTGAGGAGGCCGAGGACCAGAGCTCGGGTTTGAGATCAGGCTAGGTGTGCAAGGCAGGGCGGACAGAGCAGCAGGCCTTGAGGAGGCCGAGGACCAGAGCTCGGGTTTGGATTCAGGCTAGGTGTGCAAGGCACGGAGGGCAGAGCAGCAGGCCTGTGAGGAGGCTGAGGACCAGAGCTCGGGTTTGAGATCAGGCTAGGTGTGCAAGGCACGGAGGGCAGAGCAGCAGGCCTTGAGGAGGCCGAGGACCAGAGCTCGGGTTTGAGATCAGGCTAGGTGTGCAAGGCACGGAGGACAGAGCAGCAGGCCTTGAGGAGGCTGAGGACCAGAGCTCGGGTTTGAGATCAGGCTAGGTGTGCATGACACGGCGGGCAGAGCAGCAGGCCTGTGAGGAGGCCGAGGACCAGAGCTCGGGTTTGAGATCAGGCTAGGTGTGCATGACACGGCGGGCAGAGCAGCAGGCCTGTGAGGAGGCCGAGGACCAGAGCTCGGGTTTGAGATCAGGCTAGGTGTGCAAGGCACGGAGGGCAGAGCAGCAGGCCTGTGAGGAGGCCGAGGACCAGAGCTCGGGTTTGAGATCAGGCTAGGTGTGCAAGGCACGGAGGGCAGAGCAGCAGGCCTGTGAGGAGGCTGAGGACCAGAGCTCGGGTTTGAGATCAGGCTAGGTGTGCAAGGCACGGAGGGCAGAGCAGCAGGCCTGTGAGGAGGCTGAGGACCAGAGCTCGGGTTTGAGATCAGGCTAGGTGTGCAAGGCACGGAGGGCAGAGCAGCAGGCCTGTGAGGAGGCTGAGGACCAGAGCTCAGGTTTGAGATCAGGCTAGGTGTGCAAGGCACGGAGGGCAGAGCAGCAGGCCTGTGAGGAGGCTGAGGACCAGAGCGCGGGTTTGAGATCAGGCTAGGTGTGCAAGGCACGGAGGGCAGAGCAGCAGGACTGTGAGGAGGCTGAGGACCAGAGCTCGGGTTTGAGATCAGGCTAGGTGTGCAAGGCACGGAGGGCAGAGCAGCAGGCCTGTGAGGAGGCTGAGGACCAGAGCTCGGGTTTGAGATCAGGCTAGGTGTGCAAGGCACGGAGGGCAGAGCAGCAGGCCTGTGAGGAGGCTGAGGACCAGAGCTCGGGTTTGAGATCAGGCTAGGTGTGCAAGGCACGGAGGGCAGAGCAGCAGGCCTGTGAGGAGGCTGAGGACCAGAGCTCGGGTTTGAGATCAGGCTAGGTGTGCAAGGCATGGAGGGCAGAGCAGCAGGCCTGTGAGGAGGCTGAGGACCAGAGCGCGGGTTTGAGATCAGGCTAGGTGTGCAAGGCACGGAGGGCAGAGCAGCAGGCCTGTGAGGAGGCTGAGGACCAGAGCTCGGGTTTGAGATCAGGCTAGGTGTGCAAGGCACGGAGGGCAGAGCAGCAGGCCTGTGAGGAGGCTGAGGACCAGAGCTCGGGTTTGAGATCAGGCTAGGTGTGCAAGGCACGGAGGACAGAGCAGCAGGCCTTGAGGAGGCCGAGGACCAGAGCTCGGGTTTGAGATCAGGCTAGGTGTGCAAGGCACGGAGGACAGAGCAGCAGGCCTTGAGGAGGCCGAGGACCAGAGCTCGGGTTTGAGATCAGGCTAGGTGTGCATGACACGGCGGGCAGAGCAGCAGGCCTGTGAGGAGGCCGAGGACCAGAGCTCGGGTTTGAGATCAGGCTAGGTGTGCATGACACGGCGGGCAGAGCAGCAGGCCTGTGAGGAGGCCGAGGACCAGAGCTCGGGTTTGAGATCAGGCTAGGTGTGCAAGGCACGGAGGGCAGAGTAGCAGGCCTGTGACGAGGCCGAGGCCGAGAGCTCGGGTTTGAGATCCGGCTAGGTGTGCAAGGCACGGAGGGCAGAGCAGCAGGCCTGTGAGGAGGCCGAGGACCAGAGCTCGGGTTTGAGATCAGGCTAGGTGTGCAAGGCACGGAGGGCAGAGCAGCAGGCCTGTGAGAAGGCTGAGGACCAGAGCTCGGGTTTGAGATCAGGCTAGGTGTGCAAGGCACGGAGGGCAGAGCAGCAGGCCTGTGAGAAGGCTGAGGACCAGAGCTCGGGTTTGAGATCAGGGTAGGTGTGCAAGGCACGGAGGGCAGAGCAGCAGGCCTGTGAGGAGGCTGAGGACCAGAGCTCGGGTTTGAGATCAGGCTAGGTGTGCAAGGCACGGAGGGCAGAGCAGCAGGCCTGTGAGGAGGCCGAGGACCAGAGCTCGGGTTTGAGATCAGGCTAGGTGTGCAAGGCACGGAGGACAGAGCAGCAGGCCTGTGAGGAGGCCGAGGACCAGAGTTCGGGTTTGAGATCAGGCTTGACAGGACAGTTGAGGAGAAAAGGGTACTGTCTCCACTGGGAGCCATAGGCACAGTGCAGCAGCGAAGAGCACAGAGACAGAGGAGAATCTTCTGATGGAGGCTGAACCAAGTCAGGATCTTCAGGACTAAGCCAGTCGGTGTCAGTAAGACTAGGACAAAGGCGAAGTGTGATCTAGGCAAAGGCGGGGACATGTGGGGCCCCTTGATACTGTGACCTCAGCGGGGCTGCGCTGGTCAGTAGCTCAGGTCCCTGTCCCTTCATCTTTAGGGCTCTGTTGAAATGTTTGTTCTTGGGAAGGATTTGGAAGCCTGACATCACCTGTGTGACTCTTCTTGCTAGAGGAAACCACTCATGTTTCTAGGAAAAAGTCCCCTTTTCCTCTCAGTGGCATCAAGGACTCAGTGCGTGTCTGACTCTGGGACCCTGCTCTGCAGTCACAGGTTTGCATCACTCTTATGCTCTACAACAAAGAGGCAAGAGCATGGCACCCGAAGTACATGCAGCCTGTGCCAGAGGTCAGTCCCACGTGGGGCTGAGGCCAGAACGGGGCCTGAGGACTTACCCAAGGGTGATGCTGACATTGGCTGAACTGCCGTTTTCCAGCTTCACCGTGGGAGGAACAGTGAGACTGACAGTTGACTCTGGAAAGAACCAAGCCAATGACATGAGTCACCAGGTCAGAGAGCTCAGCTCACAAGGAGACGTGGGCACAGGCCCCTGCCATCTGAACTCTTGCCCCTGCCATCTGAACTCTTGAGTCTGTCCCCTCTGTCCCCCTGCCCCGCCTCCACTCATGACAGTCCTGCTCCCTAGGTCTACTTCCACCTCCCGTTTCTGCACACAGGATAGAGCAGAAAGTGCTGGAACTTCCCCCTCCTCCTTCCCCTCTACGGACAATCTGAGTTCCCCAGAAATCGTTGGGAATGGCGGAGCCATAAAGTTATATATAAGAAAAGACACTCAAAGCAACAGCTGTGATATCCATCACCTACCTCTGCAGATGGACAGCAAAGGGGGGCCCTCTGAAAAATTGGTCTGGTCTCATTCCTGCATTCTGAGATGGGCACGTGGCCTGGCTAACATGTTTTATTTATTTATTTATTTGTTTGTTTGTTTGTTTGTTTTTTCAAGACAGGGTCTCTCTGTGTAGCCTTGACTGTCCTGGACTCACTTTGTAGACCAGGCTGGCCTTGAATTCACAGCGATCCGCCTGCCTCTGCCTCCCAAGCGCTGGCATTAAAAGGGGTAACGTGTTTCTAAAGAGCCTTCTGGGCTTTCCTACAGACTCAGTCCAACCCATACATGGTTCCTTTCCTGAGGCTGTCTGTCTGTTGGGGACTTGAGGACCGTGGTGAGGGATGTGCACTTCTCACTATCAGGGTTTGCTTCTTGGCATTTAGGTGCTAACTTAGGAGAAGGTGGACAAACAGGCCACCAGGGTGAGGGAGGAGGCAGGTTTGAGTCTCAGAAAACCATGATGCGGTGAGGGGCAAACTGGGAGTGCAGCTCAGAAGTAGAATGCATGAGCAGTAGGCATAAGACCTTGAATCAAATCTCCAGCATAAAAAAGAACAAAAGGGAGCCGGGCATGGTGGCGTATGCCTTTAATCCCAGCACTCAGGAGGCAGAAGCATGTGGATTGATGTGAGTTCGAGGCCAGCCTGGTCCACAAAGTGAGTCCGGGACAGCTAAGGCTACCAAGAGAAACCTTGTCTCAAAAAACCAAAACAACAACAACAACAACAAAACAAACAAAAAGAACAAGAGGAGGATCAAGTTGGGAGATTAAATATTCCGGAACACTGTGGCCACAGGGCATGGCTGGCTAGCTTCCTTGAGTAATTTGTTTTCTTTGGGTAGCCTACCTTCCTTGTCACTGTGCTATCCCCAAGTATGCTCAAAGCTTTATGGCCTACCTGCTCAGCTCACCTCCCCCGCCTCACGGACCTCAGGGATGTGCACAACCTAGAGTTATGATCAGGGGTCCAGATGCCCAGGAAAGGGCATCTTTCGCAGCAGAGGAAGTGCTCCATCTGGTGAAGATGGCTCACACAGAGACAGACGCTTCAGGCCTCTACCCAGAGCCCTCTGCATCAACGATGAAGAACTGGGACTTGAAGTTTCAGGGCTCAGGTTGGAAGGACCTTCAGTGTCTCTTCCAACCTCTTCAGCTGGGTTCTCTCCTTGTTATTTCCACCTGCAGTTTTTATTGCTCTGCCTGGACACATCCTGGGAGGGTCACCTCATCTCCCAAGGTGCTCACTAGCTTGAAACTCCTCACAGTTCGGGACCCAGTTCTTTCGTATCTGAGCTGCTTTATCCAGCTAAGTCCCCTTGTGTAAATGCAGATGTTGGCTGTCTCCAAGGTGCAAGTCTCCCAGATGTGACTCTTCATAGTACACAGTCTCTAGTCCCCTCACCTGGATGGATGCCTCAGGTCAGGTTGGTCCCTGTAGCCTCAGGGGCTAGAGGCTGCTATACTACCTAACTCTGCCCTGCCTGCTGTGCTACCTCTGCCCTGCCTGCTATGCTACCTCTGTCCTACCTGCTATCTACCTCTGCCCTGCCTGCTATCTACCTCTGTCCTGCCTGCTATCTACCTCTGTCCTGCCTGCTATCTACCTCTGCCCTGCCTGCTATCTACCTCTGTCCTGCCTGCTATCTACCTCTGCCCTGCCTGCTATCTACCTCTGCCCTGCCTGCTATGCTACCTCTGTCCTGCCTGCTATCTACCTCTGTCCTGCCTGCTATGCTACCTCTGTCCTGCCTGCTGTGCTACCTCTGCCCTGCCTGCTATCTACCTCTGCCCTGCCTGCTATCTACCTCTGTCCTGCCTGCTATCTACCTCTGTCCTGCCTGCTATGCTACCTCTGTCCTGCCTGCTATCTACCTCTGTCCTGCCTGCTATGCTACCTCTGTCCTGCCTGCTATCTACCTCTGTCCTGCCTGCTATCTACCTCTGTCCTGCCTGCTATGCTACCTCTGTCCTGCCTGCTATGCTACCTCTGCCCTGCCTGCTATGCTACCTCTGCCCTGCCTGCTATGCTACCTCTGTCCTGCCTGCTATGCTACCTCTGTCCTGCCTGCTATCTACCTCTATCCTGCCTGCTATCTACCTCTGTCCTGTCTGCTGTGCTACCTCTGCCCTGCCTGCTATGCTACCTCTGCCCTGCCTGCTATGCTACCTCTGTCCTGCCTGCTATGCTACCTCTGTCCTGCCTGCTATGCTACCTCTGCCCTGCCTGCTGTGCTACCTCTGCCCTGCCTGCTGTGCTACCTCTGTCCTGCCTGCTATCTACCTCTGTCCTGCCTGCTATGCTACCTCTGCCCTGCCTGCTGTGCTACCTCTGCCCTGCCTGCTGTGCCACTATGCTGTCAATCTGAGGCTTTGTTCTGGGCTTACCCAGCTAGAGGAGTGCAGGGCTTGCTATACCAGTCTATTAAATTATATTTATAGCTCAGGACTACATCAGATAAGTTTGGGCCCAGTGCAAGCCACTGCTCAGAGCACACACGCACATGGACATGTGTGTGTCCGTGTGTGTATGTGTGCCTTGTGACTTAAGGAAATGCCAGGGAATTATCTTTTCCAGTCTCTGCAATATTAAAGTAGGAAGGTGGGAGCTTTCAAAGACCCAGATCAGAGAGTATTTAAATCTCCTCACTCAGTGCGCCAGAAAACACTAGTCCTCAAGCAAATGACACCATAGGCTTCGGAGTCATATTTCCATCTTGGCTTTGACACTTCCTAGCTGTGTGACCCATAGGAAGGTACTTTAGTGCTGAGCCCACACCTGTACAACCTCACCTGTACAATGGGTGTAATTAGACCTATCTCACAGGTAACAGGTAGACCGGTGAGCAGCAGCTTTCTACTGTCTACATGGCCTCACTGCTAGAAAGCTCTACTACTGCCATCATTTTACAACTAACCGCGAGGCAGGAGGCAGCTAAGAAGCTGAATCAGACCCTGGGAAAGTGGATTTTTAGGTGTCAGGTAGGACCTTCCAAATGTCATATCAGAATTACCAGCTGAGTCATGGCGAGATCACTTTGGTTCACCTAAAGCGAACCATCATTCTCCTCTCCATCCCATTTTTTTTTTTTTTTCTCAGTGTATCCTTGGCTGCCCTGGATCATATCGGCCAGGCTGGCTTCGAACTCACAGAGATCCGCCTGCCTCAGCCTCCCAAGTGCTCAGATTAAAGGCACGCGTCACCATGCCCGTCCCATCCCGTTCTTTTCTCCAGACTGGGCATTGAATGCAGGCCCTTGCACAAGTGATCTACACTGGCCTGACACCATGGAGTTTTTAGAGTTTTCTGTGTGGGCTTTGTCTGCATGACATTATGCTTTACTTCTACTCATTTCTATATGGAGCGCCTTCACTCCTCGTTCAGTTCTTTTTACGTTTTTACTTTCTAACTTTGAGACAGGGCCTCACTCAGTTGTTCAGGCAGCCTTCACTTCATTTTGTCCCAAAGCCCCTTATAGGACTTAAACTTGAGATCCTCCTTCCTCAGTCTCCCAAGTAGCTAGGACTATAGATCTAAGCCTCTGCTACTAGCTGGTGCCATTCTGTATCCTTCTTCATGCCAGCCACTGCTGCTGGCGCCTCTTCTTCTTCTTCCTTCTCCTCCTCCCACTCCTCCTCCTTCTTCGGTCTCACTATGTTGCCAAGGCTGCCAGGAACACACAGCCAGTACTGATCTTTATCTCTCAGCTTCCAGAGTGCTGGTGCTACGGGTATGCCTCCATTTCTGGTATTCCCTTAACCTCCACTTTATAATCATCACAACAGGCGATGGGCATCTTCAGTCAGCTCTTAAGGAAACTCACTCCAGGAGGCAAGGAGCCCTGTCCACATAGGCAGAAATGACCGAGCAAGGGCTCACTGCTGTGCTAGTTGGGTCTAAAGCCCAGGTCATGACCACTAGGCCGCACTACCACAGACTCCGGCTCAGAGTCAGAAACGATAAACTCTAGAGGCCTTCGGTTTATCCTTCATCCTTGAGGCTGATGCCCCAAACTGAGAAGAAAAGTCTGGCAGAATGAGGCTGGGATCCAATGCAGTTCCAGGTTCTCAAATTTACAGGAGCCTCCAATGTGCCTTCAGTAGAGATGGGCAGAAGAGGCCAACGGAACCGAGGCCCTGTCCCAGTCCTCGCTTTATCTGTGAAGCTTTCTACCTGGCCTGGGTCTCGGCTTACCCTCTGTATAAGTGGGGTACTGGCAGGACGTGCTGTCATCGCCTAGGTAGGATCCATTCTGTGCTTATGTACACATGCATACTCAAGCATACGCACTCACTCCCCAGAGAGAGAGAGACTCAGTGGCAGTGGTGTTCCTTTGGAGAAAGGTGGCACGCCCAGGTCTCATGGTCTCAGGGGCCTTTTTTTTCTTTCTTTCAGAGACTACGTCTCCGTTAGGTGTGACTGCAAAGGAACACGGCTGATGTTTACCAAACCTGGATGTGTAGTGGAAGTTTTGGTTTCTTTGAAACCCGCAGTTATGTTACGTAAACAGTTTTTTTTGTTTTGTTTTGTTTTAATCCCAAGTGTGGGATATAGAGTTTATCCACAGCTGATAATGGCCTCCTGTGGCTCGGAGAGGGGCGTGGTCTTTGCCAGCTGCAGAGAGTTTAATTCTGAGGACTCTGAGAGGGTATAAATACCAGAGCACAGAGAGGAGAAGAGAAGGCTTCTTTGAAGAACGCTTCGAGAGACACTCCGAGGAGATGGTCAGGGAGAAGAAGGCTGCGGCTGTACATCTTGGCATTGGAACTGCCCCCAAAGAACCCGACACCCTAACCAGTTGGAACTGAGTCTAAAGAGACCCACATTCCCTTTCCCTTCTCATCTTCTTTCTCTCTTTCCTAGGGTTGGGGAGTAGCACCTACATGGATGAGCTAGTCAGATGATCAACTCCTTGGCCATCAGGATGACAACCATAGTGGCATAGCCAGTGTGTGCAGCTTCAGGGAACATGTGTACGATTTCTAGTGTCTGCTCCACATCTGCTGGAAACTGTTAGGGACTTTATGGTACCTTGGCTTTGGAGTAACGACCTGAAAATTGTTAATTAGGGACTTTACGGTACCTTGGCTTTGAAGTTAATGGTTAAATGGTTAAAATGGGCCAGGCACTGTGAGTTCACAGAAGGAACTCCACAAACTCTTGGGTATTACAAGAACTGCTAGGAGGACAACCGCATCGGAAAGTGTTCTCTGGCAAGGATGTGTAAACCGCACCAGTGTGCTTTCTGTGTGGCTTGGGATGTGCTGTAACCAGTTCTGATCTTCTCTAAGAGAAAGGTATTTTCTCTTACAACGTGGGGTCAGGAGAACCAGGTACAAGGCCTCCCACAACCCTCTTTACAAGGTCCAGAGTGCAGAAGCACAAACTTTTTTTTTTTTTTTAAACAGACACTATCTTAGCTTGGTGAGGCTCTGAACGGCAGTCATACAGTCTGATGTAAGAACCAACTGTTATCTGCATTGATACAGAGAAGGCAAGAGGGACCCCAGGGTAAAAGGCTAATTATGTTTGGGGCCACCTGGCTCTTTGTAAAATGTCCCTATACCAGACCTGGATATGGCTACCTCTTGGAGTGGCAGGCCAACCAAACCTTTGGTGACAAAGAGGTTAGTCTTTAGAAAGAATATTTGAACTCCGGTTCTTGAAACACACACACACACACACACACACACACACACACACACACACATACCTACACTAACTAAATAGTATGAGAAGAAAATTATATCTCTAACAAAATTAAAACCCACCGCAATATGCCTAGATATGAAAAGCTGAGACAACATACTATTAAAACAATAAAGGCAATAAAAATTTAAAAAGTTACTCTTTCCACTATTTCCCTTTTATAAAGCTGAGAGGCCAATCTTAAACTTACCACATTTCTCCGTGAGCTTCAAGAGGAAAGGGGTCAAAACAAGCAGCCAGTTCCTCATCGTGATCTTTGGTTTCTCAGGACTAGGAAGGAAAACCAGCAAGAGAGTGGCCTGTTAAGGCTGGGTTAGTTTAGCTCTCGGTGGACAGCATGCTACCTGAGCTGTGGCAGTGCGACAGTTCACAAAGGGCTTCTCCTCACACCTCTGACCTCACAACCTTGGCATCACAACCTCTGGGAAGCAGACCCCAGAGAGGACTTCTCTTTGTTTCATGGGCAAAGCCCCTCAGAGCAGCTAAGTGGGCTGTGCAAAGTCCTGCTCTGAGGAAGTGAGCACACACGCACTTTCCCCCAGTTAACAGGGGGAAAAAAATGAATGGAGTTTCACTGGCAGAGCGTTCTCTGAAAAAAAAAATTCACTGAAGCAGATACAGACTATGAAATTCAACACCCTGTCAGCGAAAAGCCCCCAGTACTAAAGGCAAAAGACATTCTGAAAAAGAAACTCAGAAGAGACAGAAAAGGAGCTGACAAGGGGACCACAATGCTAAAAAGACCAGAATGGTTACACACAACCAAGCTTGTAAAAAGCTACAAGAGAGATGCAAAGCACTTGCCATGCCCATCTTCTGTGCTGTGGTATGTGCACACGCACACACGTGCGTGCGTGCATGCATGCGTTCTAACCATCTTCCAGGCCTCAATCAGATGGCACACTTTCAAGCGCCTCTACCAACCCCAATCAAGAGCACCTGGCACCACAGAGCTCCTGTGGCAGCTTCCCTTTGCCAGGTGTCTGAGGTAGTCCTGCTATTGGTCCATAATCTGGAACTTCCTCAAGAGATAACACGGGTTGGACAAGGACCACGCATCTGGGAAACGGCCTGTCCAGGTCCCAGGATTCCCAGTAATTTGCTGTATGATTCTGGAATACTTCTTAACCTATGCTTCCTAATCGGGAAACAGGGACAGTGGTAACTATGCCACAGACTTAAAGAGAGATGAAATGTAAGGCAAGCATTCTCGAAGGGGGGCTAAAACAGGCTCTTGGGGTCTGAAAAGCGTCTGTAATAATTGTTTGCAGCTCTCCCAAAGGCCATAATACAAACAACAACAACAACAATAAAAAACACCAAAAAACAAAAAACAAAAACAAAACCAGACCTTATCAGCTGTATTAAAATTTGAAGGAGGTGGATTGATAAGATAAAAAACGTTGAGAAACAATGATGTAATGTTATTACTACTACCACACAGGGCTCCCAGCAAGCTCTCACAAAGCACAGATAGTTATTTTCTTCAATATTATTGAAAAGGTAAGGTCCAGGTGCCCTCTCTTTCTCTGGGCGAATCAACAGGAGTTCCCGGAACGGTCCTATCAGCATCTAACTTCCCCTACCTCCCCCAAAGTTACCTGTACATTCCCAAGCCAGATTCGGGCGGCACCAGAGGAGGCAAGCAACGGGTTCCAGCTGCACGCGAATAGTGCCACCAACACCTGCTGGCAGCCAGTGTCAGTACTTTTGCTCACCTGACTCTTCAACCTAGGGGCGTGCAGGCCTGGGTTGGGGCCAAAGGACAGAGAAACCCAGGCGTTGCTCAAGTAGGCTTGAATCGCCTCAGGCTGCACCTCTGAGATGCCGGGCTAGTCTCTGCTGGGCTGAGTGGTGTCCTGCCGGCTGTCCTGATCGCGATGGCTCTCACCTGACAGCCTCTCAGGCTTGGTGGACCGTCCTCTCTTAAAGCAGCAATCTCGTGCCAGATGCCACTTAAGAGTGTGGGGGGGGGGGACTCTTTGGGCTCCAGGGACTTTGTGTGAGGGCGGGGCCAGCTGTCACCTGACCTAAACCACCTGACTTACGGAGCTCCGTACGAGGAACTCTGGAAGTTGTAGTTTTCACGAGCCAGATAATGCTGGGTAGGGTCGAGAGGAGGATGGAAGGGCGCAGGCGCCTTGGCAGAGACAGGAGCTCGGATGTGAGGGGAGATCTAGTCACCTGTAGGAGCAGTAGGGCTCTCGGGGCCTCTGTCATTTCTGAAACCCTGTGCTCCTTGGTGAAGATCCTGGGACCCGCGCACTGTTCCGGAACCTCAAGCCCAATAAGTCCCGCCTTATGCCAACTTCTCCACCTATCGCCGGAGGCCGCTGCAAAGGAGGGTGTGGGCGTCTGCCTTCCTCGACCAATGGGAAGACAAGAAGCCGTTCAAGCCTTCTGAGCAGCGTGAGCTGTCACCGCTGCCATGGCTTCGCGACCCGTCACTCTCGGCATCGACTTGGGCACCACGTCGGTGAAGGCTGCCCTGTTGGAGGCTGCACCCGGCCACCCATCCGGGTTCGTGGTGCTGGCGAGCTGCGCCCGCGCTGCCAGGGCAGAGATCGAGAGCGTGGCGGCCGGGCCCCAGGTGAGGCAGCCCTGGAGCCGCCGCTCCCGGACCACTCTGGCGGCATCTCGGGCAGCTCCTTTCAGCAAATAAGTACCCTGGTCTGTCCTGCCTGTCCGACCTCCGCCTGCTGCCCTTCCCTTCAGGGTCTCACAGCCTGCTGGAGCTCAGGCTAAGCCCTTTGATTTTTGCCCAGGGAGCTTTCTTCCTTCCTGCTGGCACCGATCCTTCTACTCTCAGCTTCTCTGGGGGGCGCTGGATCCCTGCACTCTGTACACATCATTTTTCTGTACTTTGACCTAAGAAGACTCGCTTTCAGAGGACTAACCACAGGCCTGACTATCACGCTTGCTGCTCGTGGCTCACGTCTGCCTTGTGCCCTCAAGTTCAGGCATCATTTTTACTCCCTTAGGCTGGCTGTGCTCTGGAAATCAGATGTAGAGTTTGGCTTACCTCATTCCGTAGAAGCGAAAGTGAACTGAAAAGTTCACTTGGTTACTCAAAGAATTCCAGCCCCAATCGAGAGTCACTGGAGGAAAGTTGTCAGAGGAGGTGGGGGAGACACAGATACATTGATTAAAAAATTTAAAAAGAATCAGACTGATACAGCCACTGGCTTTTGAAAACTAGAACTTAGAAAAGTAAACATTCAGAGTCCCACAGGATGGCTCAGCAGGTAAAAAGCAACTGCTGAGCAAGCCTGGTGACCTGAATTCTATCTTCAGAACCCACCATGGGGAGAAAAATTAATTCTGAAAAGCTGCCCCCTGACTGCCACATGTGCCCCACGGCAGGCATGTGTCTACACAGACATTCTCTCTCCCTCCCTCCCCCCCCCTCTCTCTATATACACACATACACACACACACATATACACACACACACACATACAAACTCCTCACATTTTTCTTGACCTCTAAGGCTTCCTCCAGGCAGAAACTTGGACTGAGTGCAGCGCCCCCCCCCCCCCCACACACACACACTCGAGCTTCGTGTCTCAAAAGCTCTTGCCAAGGGTCTGTATTCAGTTCTTTGGGGTTCAGAATCCATTTTGCTTGGACACATTTAAGAAGATGAAGATTGCAGGGGCATGTCTAATTTTCCCAGAGGTCTTCACATTTAATTCATTTGGGGCCTCAGGGCTTTTCAGAATGCTTATTTGACTTTGTGCGTTATGACCTGGGGAAGTTGGCTCTGATCCTGGAGGAGTGAGGAGCTGGGCCAGGATTACAGTACAGTGGGTCCAGGCACTGCCCCTTTCTCATGAAAATGATCTCTGTCTCTCTGTCTCTCTCTCTCTCCTCCCCTCCTCCCCTCTCTGTTATGAGATAGGGTCTTGGTGGCCTCAAATTTGGCTCTTCCTGACTTGGCTTCCCAAACACTGAGACTGCAGGTGTGTCCTGTCCCATGCAGCTAAACACAAAGTTTGTCTCTGGCTCAGGACTCGGTCTCCTTGGTTGTGGGGCACAGGGATGGGTGGGTCTGAATGAGTTGCTAGTTCCAGGGCTTGATCTGGGGATAAACCCACTGATGTTTTGAACTGAGAAAAAGTAGCACAATGGCTTTCCTGTTACAATATGGGTGTGCCCATTGTCCCACAACTGCCCCAATCACACTCAACCCTAAAATGAACTGCTGAACACAGCCTCCTTGTCTCTACTCCTAGCTGGCTCTTTTCCTCCTCCATGGTCTCCACCCACACAACTCACTCACCCTGGACCCATTTCAAACAGAGGCCCTTCTGTCCTGAGATGATGTACCGTCTGATGGCCATTTGGGGACTTTTAAACTACCACTGTCTAACAGAAATGCAAGTCACAAGTGTGGGCTACACATGAACTTTTCAGTTTCTGAGTAGCTATTTTTAAAGACGTAAAAGGAGTGGGTGAAATGAATTAAATTCAAAAATATTTATTTATTTATTTATAGACAGAGTCCCACTCTGTAGGCCTGGCTGGTTAGGAATTTGCTATGTAACAGAGACCTACCTGTCTCTGCCTTCTCAGTGGTGGGATAAAATTAATTTTCATTATGTATGATTTTAGCATGCAATAATTAATAAGATATTCATAATAACTCTGGACTAGTATGTATGCATGTGGAGTCCAGAGGCCAACCTTACACTGTATCCCTCAGCCCTTAGGTTTTATTCATGCCCTCCCCGCCACACCTCCCCTACCTGCTTTTTAAAAGTGTCTCTGGCCTGGAACTGGACAAATAGGCTGGTTAGTTGCTCCATGAGCCCCAGGGATCTGCCTGTTTCTGCCTCCCCAGTGCTAGGATTACAAGGACATAACACAGCACCAGACCTTTTTAAAACATGGGTCCCAGGGATTAAACTCAGGCCGCTATGCTTGTAAGGCTAGCACTTGGGTGACCAATCTGTCTCCCCAACCCTGAGATATAACATACGTTATTTTAATTCAGACCTGACACATACTGTCAACGGCTGCCATATTGAACTGTATGTCCCTGCTGCTTTCTTCTTCCACCTCTGCCCTCCCTGTCTGTCTTCCTCTGTGGAGATCCCGCATAGCTGCGCACCTCCTCTGTCTCTGGCACAGTGAGAGGCTCCCTGTTAGGGTGCAGAGCTGCCTGGTCAGGGCATGTGCTCTGCGCATCCTCCCCTCCCCCAGCTCACCCTTATCTGTCTTCCTTCTTTGTGTTGACTTGTTAGGATAAGAGCTCTGTTGACTAAGGTTCCGGTTTCCCCCCAGGGGGTAGGTGTTCTCCCTGGAGGAAAGCAGCAAGCCCAAAGACTCAGCCTCCTTGTGTTTTCTCCAGCCTGTAAGCTTTCCACAGCATTTCCACAGAATGACATTTATTTTTGAGTTACGTTTTTCTTTCCCTTCTCTGAGTTTCCATGGACCTTACTAGTTGTTAATGGCTCATTTATTTTGTATTTGATAATTGTAATTTTTGTGTGCCCAAATACCATATTTTAGATTAAATCAAATTTCATTTTCAATCTATAAAACTTAGAACTCTACTTTTCTTTTTTGGTTTTTGAGACAGGGTTTCTCTGTGTAGCCCTGGCTGTCCTGGAACTCACTCTATGAACCACAATGAGTTCAGTCAGAACTCCTCTTTTCTATCTTCTTTTTGAGATAGGGTTTCTCTGTGTAGCCTTGGCTGTCCTGGACTCGAGACCAGGTTGGCCTCAAACTCAGAGATCCACCTGCCTCTGCCTCCTCAGTGCTGAGATTAAGACATGTGTCACCATGTCCAGCTAGAATTCTAGTTCTTTAAAAAAATTATTTTTTTCATGTGTGTGTGCTTGAGTATATGTTTGTAGTGCCTGAAAAGGACAGAAGAGGGTGTTGGATCCTGTGGAACTGGAATTACAGGCAGTTGTGAGCCACTTGATGTGGGAATCGGGGTCTGAACCTTAGTCCTCTGGCAAAGCAGCAAGCACTCTTAATTGCTGAATCATGTCTCCAGTTCACAATCTAAATTCTTAATTTTCTTCCAAGATAAGGTTTCTCTGTGTAGCCCTGGCTGTCTTAGAACTCACTCAGTAGACTGGCCTGGCCATGCAGAGATCTGCCTGTCTTTGCCTTTTGAGTGCTGGGATTAAAGGTGTGTGCCACCACTGCCCAGCTATTTTAATGATTTTCATCGGATATGACTTAAATATTTCCAGACTAATTAATTTTTAACTTTTTTGGTAGTTATTTTGTTGGGAATCTAACCTAGGGCCTTGAAAATGCTGGGCAAGCACTCTCCTGGCCCCAGAACTACTAATTCTTCCTTTTTCAAAAAAAAAAAAAAAAAAAAAAAAGTTACTTATTTACTTACTTATTTGTGTATGTATTTTTACCTTATGTGCATTGGTGTTTTGCCTGCGTGTATGT
The DNA here is from genome assembly GCF_903995435.1 of Acomys russatus. Taxonomy (NCBI): domain Eukaryota; kingdom Metazoa; phylum Chordata; class Mammalia; order Rodentia; family Muridae; genus Acomys; species Acomys russatus. The sequence continues at coordinate 706,657 of NC_067152.1, forward strand.
CAGTGTGAGGGTGTCTGATCCTGGAGTTACAGACAGCTGTGAGGAGGAGAGGGGCCTGGTAGATTCTAAGCTAATGGTCTACCACTGAGCCACAGTCCTATCTCTTGTATTTTAAAAATTGATTTACTGTATTTTTAATTATATGTATGTGTGAGTCTGTGTGCAGATTTGTGCATGTGAGTGCCAGTGCCCACAGAGGACAGAGGTGTCAGCTCCAATGAGAACTGGAGTTACAGGTGGTTGTGACCCCCCAGTGTAGGTGCTGGGAGTTCAACTTGGGTCTTCTGCAAGAGCTGTGCATGCTCTTAATGGCTAAGGAGTGTGTGTGTGTGTGTGTGTGTGTGTGTGTGTGTGTGTGTGTGTGTGTCTGTCTTTCTCTGTGTGTTCATGTGTATGTGGGTGGGTGCATATATGTTCATGTAGAGGCCAGAGGTAAATGTTGGGGATTTTCCTCATTCGTTTATCCACCTAACTTTTCTGAGACAGGGTCTTTCACTGAGCCTGGAGCTTGCCAGCAAGCCCCAGAGACTCTGTTGTCCTCACTTCAGCAGCACTAGGGTCACAGGCAGATGCTGCTGTGCCCAGCTTTTCTGTGTGGGTGTTTGGCTTCAAACCACGTCCTCATGCTTACTGCCAAGCACTTTACTGACTGAGCCAGTTCCCTAGCCTCAGGATCTGCTTCATTTTTCTTAATTATTTACTCATCTATTTTTTTTTTTTTTTAAATGGAATCTCACTATGAGTCTATGTCTCACTAGCTCAGGGTAGTCTCAAACTCTTGGGCTCACACATTTTTTTTTCCCCCTGTGCTAGGGCTTGTCGGAGAGTGCTTTAGTCCTTTGGAGTTTTATTTTATTTTGTTTTTGTGACAGGGCCTCACTATGTAGGCCTAGCTGCCCTGGAACTCTATATGTAGACAGATCAGGATAACCTTGAACTCACAGCGATCCACCTGCCTCTGCCTCCCCAGTGCTGGGATTAAAGGTGTGCGCCACCACCACCTGGCTTGTATCCAGTCTTTTGGGTCTTTTTTGACCATACCTTTGCTGTGTCCAGGCTCAGAGGGCAATATCCACCCCTCCCCCAATATGGCATCTTTTGCTATGTTCAGAACATTAGTATAGGGAAATTAAAGATCCTAGCCCAGTTTCTCCTTACCCAAACACATGGACTTCTCCATTTTTCTTAGATGTGCCAAGACCGGGCTGCAAGCTGGATATGGGATGCTGAGGCTGGAAGCAGGATTGCTGGGACAGGAGTTCTGAGCTAGCCTGGGCAACAGGCAAGATTGCTCGCCCCACTCCCTTCCTTGTCTCCTGCCCCACCACCAAATAAACAAACAAATAAAAACAAATCAAAACAAAACAACCCAGCCTACAAAGGCACTAGGCCTGCCTTCCATCTCACCTGAAATCTCACCTCAGGCTCAGTCAGGTAGACTGAGGAATGTGTGGACTCCTGTATGGGCGTCCCTTCCTCCGTGGTTAATTTCCGACCTTTGGGTTCATTTGAGTTCCAAGGGGACTCATCTTACCAGCTAACTTCTGCTCCTCCTCTTATCACTTTTTTTTTTCTGCATTCCCTTTCCTTTCATTCCTATAATAAAGAGTGGTAATGTAAACTTCAGTGGGTCCTCATTGTCTGTGACTTATTATTATTGCTATTTTTGTCATGTTCTTTTGCTTGTTAAGAGCACTATTTGCTTTTTCTCCTGTTGACTCTGCCTGCAGTCATTCATTCCAGCCAACCTAGAGTGGAGGGAGAAAGGGGCGTTTCATGTGCCGCTGCACTGCCAGACCCTTCCCTCTGCCCCCCAGCCCCTTCCACACTGCTTGGGAAGGAGACCCTCTCCTTATTTCTCCCACTGACGGTGGAGCAGGCTTTTCTCAGTAGAGCCAGGTATCCCCGCTGAACTGTCTGCAGCTGTGCTTTCTCCCTGAGGTGGGGAGTGGGCCTTTGTTGGACGGTCTCAGGCCAGGCCCAGTTGGAGCTAACCAGCTCTTTCAGTTTCATATGTTGGCAGTGACCCTTGGGGAATCAGACCCTGTTCTAAGAGACCCCTGCAGGCTTTCCCTCCTCGGTCTGTCTGTCTGTCTGTCTGTCTGTCTGTCTGTCTGTCTGTGCCCACCATGTCCTGTTCTGTCTCCAGGGGCGGGAACAGGATGTGACTAGAGTCATCCAAGCCCTCAATGAATGCCTCGATGCCCTTCCTCGGCAGCATCTCCGAAGAGTCGGGGGCATCGGAGTGTCGGGACAGATGCATGGCATCCTGTTTTGGAAAGCAGACCAAGGTACGTTGGGTGTGGATAATGATCTCACTCTGTGGTCACTTAACAGACAAGAACAGGGCTCTTGGACCAGGGTCAGGCTGTCTTGGTATGGGCATAGCGCCTTGCTGCTCAGGACAAAATATCATACGCTGTCGCCTGTGCTTTGTATACATTTTGCCTGCGTCAAATGTATAATTGGAGAGTCAAACTCTGCTTGTACATCCATGTATATGACTTCAAACTCTGCTTGTATATTCATGTATATTATTTGTGAACAGCCGGAGGAGAAAGTGAGTTTGAGTTTTCTTTGGGATTCAGTAGTGATGATTTCCCACATGGTTTTTTGTTCCAGAAGCAACAGGGTTGGCTCCTACTGGACAAGATGCCAAGTTGAGGAAACTGGAATTCAAATGTTTTAAAAAGGAAATAAATTTTAATTTGTTATGCTCTGTGTGTGTGTGTGCATGCTTGTGTGTGTATGTGTGTATGTGTGTGTGTGCGTGCATGTGTGTGTTTGCGTGCATGTGTGTGTTTGTGTGCATGTGTGTGTATGTGTGTATATGTGTGCGTGCGTGTGTGTGTGTATATGTGTGTGTGCGTGCATGTGTGTATGTGTGTGTGTGTGTGTGTGTGTCTGTGTGTGTTCTCTTATTCCACTGCAGGTATGAGGGTGGAACTCAGGTGGTAAGACTGTAGCGAGAACTTTTACCTGCTGAACCATCCTGTTGGCCCTGGGTATACTTTTTTTTTTTTTTTTTGAGATGCAGTCTTATATACCTGAGGCTGGCCTTGAACTCATTATATAGCTAAGGCTAGTCTAGAACACTTGATCCTCCTGCCTCTACTCCCAAGTACCCAGGTTTTCTTTTTCTTTTGTGGTTCTAGGGATTCAACCCAGGTCCTCACATGTGCTAGGCAAGTACTCTGTCATGGAACTATGCCCCAGTCTCATTTTTACTTTTTATCTTAAGATAGTGACTTGATAAATTGCCCACGCTGGCCTTGAGCTCACAATAGCTCAGGCAGGCTGCAAAAAACCTTATGATCCCCCTGTCTCATGCTCCTAAGTAGCTGGGATTACAAGTCCGTGCCACCAGCCCCAGCTGGGCATAGTTTCTAATCTTTACATAATTTCACTTAATTCTAGTCACTATCACTTTACTTTATTATAACCATCACATCACCACCACCACCACCATCATCATTATCATCATCATTTTCTTGTTATTTGGTCCTGGGGACGTGCTAAGCGTATACCTACAAAGCGTTGCCTCATCTGTCGTGTGACGGAGATTTGTTGCCCTGTGTGGCCCACACAGGAGACTGTGCCAGGGAAACAACAATGGGCACTTCAGGTGCCAGGTGCCAGGCTAAGGATGTTACCTGCGTGACCTCACCTGTCTTTCCCAACAGCTTTGTGATGCGTGTGACTGTCAACGCTGTGCAGATGAAGAGCAGGAAGGTCAGAGAGGTTAGAATAATACAGTCTGGGCCACACAGCAGCCATCCTGGTCTATGCCATTTCTGACACCAAGCTTTCAAAGGCCTCTCAGAAGACCAGAGCCACAGGGGCAGTGGGTTAGGAAAGGAGGGACTTCCCAACAGAATGTCCACAGAAGGAATAGACTTTACAGGACGTCACAAGATCCCCGAATTGCTAGGCATTACTTCTTTTTAAGCGATAGGCAATGTCATATAGACATAAACCAGGAAGGAGAGTATTATATCACAAAACAATCACTCAGCCTCCGGAATGCTATCATTTGAGTGCAAATGGGTGTTATTTATTTGAGTTGGAGTCTTGCACTTCCCAGACACATACACATGGCACTGTGCCTGGCTGAGTGCAGATGCTTCAAGCAAAGAAGTGGTACTTGGGGTTGATGGGTGATGTGGGTAAGAGGATGGATGCTGGATCCCCTCCTTTCTGCTTGGAGAGTCAGCAACTCCGGCCCCCTGGGCTAAGTGAGCGGTGGCTCACCTTGTCCCCCCCCCCCCCCCCCCCCCCCCCCCACTCTCATCTCCTTCCCCCCACCCCACCCCACAGGGCTATCTGTAGAACAGGGGTGTTCCCTACCCCCCTTGTCTGCTTGTCGTGAGACAAGTGAGCTGTTAGGCTGCAAGCAACATCAGGAGTCCTAGGAGAGCGCCAGAGCTGACCTCTCCCAGGGAGTCTAGGGTTGTAAAAGCTTTTTAAATGCTCTAATTCTTCATTAACAAGAATAAATGTCCTTTTAATACTAAAACCCTTCCTAAAAGGGAGAGCAGAGAGCTAATGATTGTGGTCTGGTCACCTGCCCTCTTTTCTCCATGTCTCCTGGACTCTGTGACAACCACACAAACCATCAGCCACATCTGTGGAAGAGCTGCTTAAAGTTTCATGGAGCCGCCTGCTGTCTTGTCATTTCGCTCTCTGCTTCTGGGAAGGAGGGAGCATGTGATGACCGACCAAGTCCAACAAAGTCAGGTTTGGGATCGAGATGTGCCTCTTTTAATGGTGCCCATAATTCAGGTTGGTTTTAGTACCTACCACATGGAGGCCCTGTACCGGTCCCCCTGGGAGATAGAGAATTCGAGTGTAGAATGGCCAACACGGTCAGGCACCTGCAACTTGACCAGAGGGCTAAGTGCTTCAGGGAGGACACAGGCCAGCAAGTGGGAGGACTGGGAGTGATGGGCAACATCTGAGAGGCCTGAGGTTAGGCCTCTTTTCAGAGTCCACTTTCAGGCCCAATAAAAGAGGGCGAGAAATAAGGACCATAAAGCAAAGCTGAAAGGTGAGCTGCAGACAGACCAAGGGTCCCCGGCAAACAGTTCCTGGAAGAGGAAATACAGAAGAGAGGATGGTCTATGTCATCCGCAATTAGAACACAGATGTCAACAACCATGAGACATCATTCTCCACCCGTTGGCCTGAAAGAAACCACCCAGCCTGGGAATTTCAGGAGTTGTCGAAGGGGCAAAAAGCTGGTTTGTTACAAATGCTGCAGCTGGTATTCAGCTGGTATAAGTGATCAGAGTTGTTTTGGAGGGCAGCTTGGCAAGACCTGCTAGAAGAGGGCAGCTGCTGTGCCTCAGAAATTATACTACTTGGAACTGGTCCAGGAGAAGGATTTGACGAGGCATTGTCACTGTCCTTCACTGCATCTTTGTTTACAGTGGTAAAAATGTAACATTTACCCGTGGGGCCTCATTACAAACACGAAGTCAGTCCCATGCCGTGGGACAACATGTAGCTAAGAAGAAGAAGGTGCATTCAAGCGTGTGGAAACAGAGATCACAAAACATCGCAAAACATGTTGCTGGGCAGCAAGAGACACAGGAGAGTATTATTGTTTAAACAAACACACCCAGCTCAACTGCATAAACCGAAACCTGTTGTGTGAGTGTCGACAATAGCCAGTAAGGATGCACACTGATAAGGACGGGCGGTGACTAAGCAGGGAACGGGCCAGCAGGGTCTCTGCCCTGCCTGTAATATTTGAAGATGTTTAAAAAGTTGAGAATGCATTCATTTATTGTTGTGCCATTAAAAGCTTCAAATTCTTTCTTTCTTTCTTTTTTTAAAGCTTCAAATTCTAATAGTGCTTTACCAAAGGGAAGGCTGGAAAGAGGAGGGACCCACTGGGTCAGGTTCTGGGACAGGCTTCCTAGATTCACCCACTCATTCTATCACACTGTGTATTAGGTCTGTGAAGCTGGGCATATTTTAAAAGCATCCTCCCTTTTTTCTTACATGGGGATAACGATCACATAATCGGTTGTCAGATTCAATATGGCAGCTCACAAGTGTCTGTAATCCCAGTACTAGTGGAGTCTTGTGCCCTCTTCTGGCCTCCACAGGTACTGCATGCATGTGGTACATATACATGTAAATAAAACATCCACACACATTGAATAAACAAACAAACAAACAAACAAAAATACCACAGAGTAAATGAATCACTATTTTAAAGTGTGTTAAGCAATATATGGGGCATTATAAACATTACATATAATAAAATTATAATTCAAACAATGTAAAACTGGGATCAAAAAGTTTTGGAAAACGATGAAGGGACAGAGCTGGAGCTGCAGGACTGCAGCTTCGGGCCTGGGGTAAGAAGCCCACACTTAGATTCAGGTGGCTCTGCAGCTGTTGGGGAGGTTGTCATAGGAGGAAGTACCCCTTCCTGTCCCCACCTCCCAGGGGCACACAACACCAGGCAAATGTTGTAGGTCCCTGATGTACAGCTTTCACTGTAACCTTCCTCTCCTGTGCGGTATGCCAGGAATACTGACAAACTGTTTGATAAGGTCCCTTTAGTGTCTTTGTGATCACCGTTTTTACCTATCTGCAACATGTGTCCCCAGGTTTTTTGTTTTTTTTTTTAAAGAATTATTTATTCATGTATTTGTATGTCTGAGTTGTTTTGTTTGCAGGCCAGAAGAGGGCATCAGACCCCATTATAGATAGTTGTGAGCCACCATGTGGTTGCTGGGGATTGGACTCATGACCTCTGGGAGAGCAGCAGCCAGTGCTCTTAACAGCTGAGCCATCTCTCCAGCCTGCCTTTAGCTATTTGTATGGCTCATTCCCTTACTCCAGTCATGTTTTTCACATGTCACTTAAGAGAGGACTTCCTGGACCATCTCAAATAACCTATCACCTTCTATTCCCTTCCCCCTTCACACATATCACACAGCAACTAAAAGCACCTGGCATCAGATCTTTGCTGGTTTGTACTCTGCCTCCATCTTAGCATGGGAGCTTCATGAGGGCAATGGCTTCCCCTTCTTCATTACTGCAAGCTCAGAGACTAGACTAGAACCCATGTCTGATGCCCAGTAGACTGTCAGTCAACATACCATGCAGTCGCCATGCACGTGAACTATAGCCTGGGACTATAACACAGCCTGGGAGAGGGGCAGGTAACTCTCATTCTTTGGTTCCCTATGAATAAATTTATATAAAAATATAATGACATTGGATCTAAAATCTGGGGTCCAGGATCAGACACAGTCCAAAAACTTCTGCCCTACTAAGTCTTGAGTGTGTTCAGTTGCTGTGAACTGGTCTGGACTGACATGCTGCATGGTGATGTGAGAAACAACCATATCTGAGAAGAAGATATTTAAGGGAGGCACCTGTCTTTTTCAATGGCTTCTGGAAGACCTGAGGCCAAGGGCAGGGTTAGAAGCCACGTTGGTTTTCTGTTGCTTATAGAGAGAAAAGGCTCATTTCAGCTTACGGGTTTGGAGTTCCAGTGAAGTGCTTTGGGCCTATAGCGGCGTATCATGATGGAAACAGACTGGTGGCAGACACAAACTTCTCACCTTGTGGTTGGGAAGTAGACAAGAGAGACAGAGAAGAAACTCATGTTCCAAATCTCTTTCTTTAAATTTTTTATGATATTTTATTATATATTAATTTTATTATTTTTATTTATTTATGAGTGCTTGCCTGAAAGCCTATGTCCCCTGTGTATGCAGTGCCCGCTTAGGCCAGAAGAGGGCATTGCATCACCTGGGACTAGAGATACAGACTGTTCTGCGCCACCATGTGGGTGCTGGGAGTTGAAATGGAGTCTTCTGGAAGATCAGCCAGTGCTCTGAACTGCTGAGTCATCTCTCCAGCCACCCACAGTCTCTTTTAAGAGAGGGAGAGGGAAAGGGAGAGGGAGAGGGAGAGGGAGAGCGAGAGCGAGAGGGAGAGGGAGTGCACAGAACTGAGGCTTGACACGTGGAAGGACTTTCCCGGGGTCACTCAGCCACTCTGATATCAGAACCACGTGTGAATGAAGCACTGCTGCAGAGTGGAAATGTCTGTGCTATGAACTTGCTGGCAGAGAAGGCTCAAGGACAAGCCTATCCCCAACTCAATGCAGTTTTCTCCATTTTTGTTGCAGGCTGTGAATGGATGGATGGAGGGCCCGCCCTCGTATTTGAGCCCAGAGGTGTGAGCCACTTGATTACATGGCAGGATGGCCGTTGCAACAGTAGTTTCCTGGCTTCTCTGCCCAAGCCAGAGTCCCATCTCAACGTGGCCACAGGATTTGGCTGTGCAACCATCTTCTGGCTTTTGAAAAACAGGTATGACCACTGTCCTTTGAGTGATTTCTGGGGAGAGAACTGGCGGGGACGTGTGGCATCTCTAGCTAGCCGGCATCTCTACCTGCTGCCCTGTGCCTTGAGGGTGGCCTGGCACAAGGTGGAGTCACAAGGCTCAGATTTGGTCTGGATAACAGTTGGTTATCTGCTTTTAACCCATAACAGAGGATGAGGGTAGGGGTTGGGAGGGAGAAGGAGGGAGAGACAGACAGGGCAAGTGACTTGTCAAGTGAGTTCACAGTAGGGTCAAGGACATAGGGGACAGGGACATGATCTTCTTTCCTGACCACAGTGCTTCCCCCTCCAAGTCTCCTCCTCTGGGGCTGACTTGAGATAGCTTTATCTACAGTGGCAGGGACAGCCTTTCCCAGGGACTCACTGTATTGAGTCTCAGTGTGTGGGGCTGTAGCTGAGCCCCAGCTTGTTCATGTTTAATCCCCTCTACTCCCAGCTAGACACAGCCTGAGCTTCCACAGCCTCATTAGATTGTACCGAACTGTTTTTGGTGTGACAAACAGACCAGAGTTCCTGAAGTCCTATGATGCAGCTGGCACCATCCAAGACTATGTGGTTGCCATGCTGTGTGGCTCGCCAAGACCCCTGATGTCTGACCAGAATGCTGCTAGCTGGGGCTATTTTAACACCCAGAGCCAGAGCTGGAACTTGGAGATGTGAGTATGACACGGCGTGGGTGGGTCTAGATGAGGGGTGTGCCTGGAGGGAGAGCTGGGGGGGGCAGTTTGGAGCATTCACTCTTCACTGTATTTTAAGGTAGGGGTAGGCTCAGAGGGAGCCTGCTGGAGGGGTGCCTTTTAGGTTCGTTCTCCACAAACGATTGCCTTTGCAGGTACAGAACTCCAGGGCCCCGTAAGTTCACTTTTGAGCCCCGAGATACAGTTAAAAGCACGTGGTAGTTCAGGTAAAGAGCTTCCTGGTATGTTTCCTGCAGCCTTCACTAACCATGAGCAATGGATGCATTGGGTGTTCCTGAGGCCACTGGGCCTGAGTTGGTTTGGAATGTGCTAACCGACTCTAACAGTACTGGGGGCTCTGGTGTCCCCTCTGCAGGGGGTTTGTGTCCCCTTTAAACACAGGCATTGGGTTGCCCTTCAGGTCCGGCTCATGTCTAACCTGCTCCCATGCTTCTCCTCTGTCTACCTCTGCCTCTTTCTGATGGCTGCTGTTGAGACTGGTTGTCCTGCCCCCCTCCCACCTCACCCACTCCACAGTGAATCCCAAGCTTTTGTTTACTATCTATAAGACCCAAACTCATGACTTTAAAAACTCCAGAGGCACTTTGGGGTACCACGACATTCTGTCCTCTCTTCTGCTGTGTGTAAGCTGGAGCCGTAAGTTTCCAGGAACCTTAAAGACCACATGGCTGGACACCATGCGAACCCTACGGCTTGCTTTTTGTCTTGCAGACTGGAAGCGGCGGGCTTTCCTGTCCACCTACTCCCCGACATTGCAGAGCCAGGCAGCACGGCAGGCAGAACCTCTCACGCATGGTTTGAGATCCCAAAGGGAACACAGGTGGGCGTAGCCCTGGGTGATTTGCAAGCCTCTGTGTACTCCTGCATGGGCCAAAGGACTGATGCAGGTAAGTTTGCCTTTTGTTTCATCCTTAGACTCACACCGGTGTCTCTTCAGTACCCGCTCTGACCCAGGGTCTGCGACCCACAGTGTAGCCACAAGCTCAGCATCCTGGGGTTCTGTGAAGTGGAAACATGTCCAGCCCTGCAGGAGGATCCCTCTGCTTGGGAAGCTGACAGGTTCTTGTCCCTCTGCGCTGGCCATCTGGGCTTTAGCCCTGCTAGGGCTAGGAGCAGGAGAAGGCTGTTGGCTCTGTTTTTTTTTTTTAACAATTAAACTTTATTTTACAACCCAACTAGCTTACACAAAAGGGAAAAAAGGTTAAAGGGAAACAAGAGTGAACCTTCCGGTATCCGTTCTATGGGACGGGTCCCTAGGTGTCTCTGGCCTGTTCACTGATCCTCTTTCTGATCCACATGCACTCAAGCCAGGTCTCAACCTGCTGTTCCTCTCTGTTCTCTCTTCCTGCCTGTCTCTCAAGTGCAAGGGGCATCTCCCTCTACCATTGAGGGTCTATTAGAAACATAATAGTCCAGGTGGAGTCCCTAGGTCTCCTTCCTGAATTCCAGGCCCAGGATGGCTCCACCCAGTCTATCTCAAGGTTAATCTCAGGGAGTATCCGTGGTGTGTCCAAGGGCAAAGCCCCCCAAGACTGCTTTTACCTGTGACAAAGTTTACAATCCTTCCCACAGAAGGCTCTCTTTCTTTTTATGTACTCCATGACCAAGATAATAGAGATTAGCTGGGCTCACGGCTCAGTGGCAGAGTACTTTCCCAGCGTGCACTAAGCCCTGGGGTCTGTTCTCAGAATTAGGGGTGAAGAGGGCAAGAAGAGGGGACTAGAGTTGTTATTGTGTGCTTGTCAGTGAAAGTTACACTAGATGCACGTCTAAGTGCAGAACACTTTCTGTCAGGACATAGTCTCCATTTGTTTTTTCAAGAATCTATGAAACCTAAGGACACGCTAGTGTAACTTGTGAAGTGGCACAGACCCTTTGGAAAACAGTCTTAGGGTCCACACAGGTTAAATGTGGAGTTACCACAGGACCTGGTGACTCAGTCCTAGAGCCACAGCAAGAGAAGTAGAAACATGTGTCCACACAAACACTCAAAACTCCATAGTTCATGCCAGGATCGTTCCCTTCAGCCCCGAGTAAAAGCAACCAGAATGGAGTGTGAGAACTGTGAGCCGCATACGCAGCTAAAAAGCACTGATGAATGCTACAGTGTGAAGAGTGAAAGGCAGGCACAAAGCCATAGTAACATGCTCAATAGACAATGCCACAGTGCCATGGCATGCCCATGGAGAGAGAAAGATGACTGGTTGCTAGGTGCCACAGTGAGTGATTATTATTGGCTACATGTTCTTTTTAAAGCAATGGAAATGTCCTAAAGTTGGTTAGTGGTAAAGGGGGAAAGGACAACTTTTTCCTACTGTAGGGTTGTAACACAGATGCTCTTGACACTGGCTGCATCGAGTTTCTCCACAGAGTAGCAAACAATGAACCAGGAAACAGCAGACACCAGCTGGATGTCCTCCAGTTCAGTTCAACCCTGACACCGTCTCTGAAGAGATCCCACAGGTTGAGAACTCAGGTCTAGAGAGTCCCCTTCTCCACCCCCATGCGTATGTCAGCATAAGGCTGCTCTGTGCCTCTGGACAACTGTCCGTAAGCCAAGGCTCCCATACTTTCTCTCTCTGCGTGGCTTTGAGAGATATGTTGACTGGTTGTATTTTAAAGGACACAGCAAATGGTACAGTTGAAGAGATGGCTGGGAATGGCCATGTGTAGGAGACGGCATGTGAGTTTCTATACCCTTGTCTTCTATGCCTCCCTCTGGAAGCGTCATGTCTTAGTTACAGAAACTCTCTTTATTCTTAAGACCCCAGGTCTGCTGATGCACAGCCAGGGCTCTTAACCACAGACCCATCTCTTCTGCCCTTAGGCGTTTTTTGACAGTCTTACGTAGTTCAGGCTGGCCTTGAACTCTTTATTCTCCTGTCTCTACTTCCTTCTGTTTTCTGAGTTCCTAGGGTACAAATGTGCAGCACCATGACTAGTTCCTCCCCCCACCACCACTAAAAACCATGATATTGAATATACTGGGGTAACAAAGCTATATCTGAGTGCCACAGACTGGACATTTATGATGAAAAAGGTTTATTTAGCTTATGGCTTTAGAGGTTTGGTGATACGACATTGGGAGGCTGTAGGCACTAGTTTTTAAACTCTATTTTATTCAGGGTTCCTTAAGCCTCTAACCCCCACAACCTTAGGTAGGAGAGAAAGAAGGTTAGAAGGGACAGGGGACATACACCTCTTTAGACTTAGTTCCAGCTGGTTATGGCCACTGGGTTCTTTGGGACAGTACCAATGTCAGTCGTCAGGATATCTAGCAGTCTAGCAAAAGCAAACGGCAATTGCAGCAGGACGAACAAGTGGCCTTCCTCCTCTTCCATTCATCTCCTCAAAGCCTCCCCCTCTCGCTCTAGCTCTGGTATTTATACTTTCCCAGAGTCCTCAGAATTCTACTAACTCCAGCTGGCAGAGACCACTCCCCTCTCTGAGCCTCATGAAACAATTATCAGCTGTGGATAAGCTAAGGCAGCCCCATATCCCACACTTGGGATTGAAACAATAACATATTTACACAACATAACTGAGTTTTAAAGAACCCAAAACTTCCACTACAAGGGGCCACATCTAGTCTCGGGCCTTCTTGCTGGATTACAGCATAACAAAGGACATCATACAGGGAGACAGAAAACCAGCCAGTATGAGCCAGCGTTTCTAATAAAGCTGTTCTCACCATAACCCACAAATCCATTAATCAACAAGCCACCTGACCCAACCTGGAAAGTCCCTGCTGGTGGCACTTCTTAGCCTCATAATGGAATTGAATTCCATCATGATTGTGGATGAGGGCTTTCTAGTCATAGAAAGGTCCCCTCTTCCTGGGGTGGTTGGATTCTCTGGTTCTATGGGCAGGGTTGGTGGGATCCCCTCCCTGGCCTCTGGTCCTGAGCTGAGAGGCAGGTGGGACACTTATGGCTTATAGCCTTGCTAGAAAGTTTGCTGTGGCACAGCATGAGGGTTCTTTATTGCCCTTTGAGGCTGTATTTGCTTTTGCAGTTTCTGATCTCCCAACAGATGAAAAAATTGGACACTGGCTTCAGTTTGGTCTCTAATCCTGCTAGCTCTGGAAGTAAAGCATTATTGCTTTTGTTTTACTTTATTTATTAGACATAAGTTGCTGAGTCCAGTGCACACTTGACAGGGGCAATCGGCCATGCCTCTAAAAAGAAGTGTTGTTCAAGAACACATGTTTTGAACAGGATCACACCTTACCCTCTCCCCAGCTTTGTTAAGATGTTATGATACGTGACCCTGCAGGGCTAAGCTCTGCTGTCTTTGTGCAGTTCTCAACATAAGCACCTCGGTCCAGCTGGCAGCCTCCATGCCTGTGGGATTCCAGCCTCTGCAGACTCCGGACCCTGCAGCCCCAGTCGCCTTCTTCCCTTACTTCGACAGGACCTACCTGGGGGTGGCAGCCTCACTCAATGGAGGCAATGTGCTGGCTACGTTTGTCCACATGCTTGTTCAGTGGATGGCAGATCTAGGTAAGGTGTAGCCCACAGAGTGGTGTGTTCTCTGCTTGTTGCCCTGGTTACTTAGTGTGTACTGTGCAGACCCACGCTCCCACCCAGCTGAGTCTCACCCTGCATACTCCTGCCTGCCCCAGGAGTCCTGAGCTTTCAGTTTCCTTCTCTCTGTCTCTGAAATGTCATTGTGCATTTTTTCTTTTTCTTTTTTGTGGCATGTGGCTGGGCACCTCCTTCTGGCCTTGACTGTGGATTATTGCAACAGTTTCTCAGTTACCCCCAGCCCCACAGTCTTACTTTCTGTGCTAGAAAGTCCAGGTCTCCTGGTTCCTTACATCTAAGGCCTTCCTTCTGATGGCTACAGATATCTGAAATGGGATGTGGCACTTGATCAAAATGACCACTGATATTTGATAGCGTTATAAAATCCTAATAGCACTTACTTCTGTTCAGCAGTTCCTGCCTTGATTTCTAGGAAAGCTCCTTGGGAACTATGGAGCCCTTCCTTCCGCCTTCTCTTATTTCCGAAGAGGATCTATCAGGTTTCCTCGGCTATGTATGAACAGAGGAAACTATCTTCTACCAGTGGTCTGCATTGTAAGCCCTGAAGGTAGACATTTCTGGGCAGCTATCCAGATCTAGGGAGATTGTGGCCATCAGGTGCAGTGGTCACTGGACCATGTCAAAGTCAGATAACTGCAGGAGACATGACCTATGGGAAAAAGGTGAGGCACAGGCAGAAGGCATGTGAGGGGCTTCCGCTTGCTGGGTGTACAAGTTGGCAGGCTGGGGGTGGCAGATCACGGGGTAAATTCGACCTTCTTGTTTGGGCCCATCTTAGTGTTTCTTTGTAGGAAGAGGCAGGAGAAGGCTTTGACTTGCAGAGCCGGTTTTCAGACCTGCTAGGCAATCCCTATACTCAGACACCGCAGTAACCCGGATTGGCTCTGCCAACTGTTCTCTGAGCTGTCAGGACGGGGCTGCTATACTGCTGTAGTTGGCGCTGTGAATCTGGGAGAACAGATTCTAAAAATGAGGTGGATTAAAGTCTCATGCAGTAGCCAACTTTATTCAGAGCATCAGACAATTTATACTCTGAGGTCGCGTGAGTACAGTGCACAGTCACAAAGGCAAGCCACTTGGTGGTGGGCAAGCCAAACACGGCAAAACCATGCTTCTCCATAGAGGCATATAAACAAACACCAGTAGCCAGTTGTAATGAATAGTGTAAAGCAAACTCACACCTACCTGCTACACCTGGGAGGGGCACGCAAGCATATCCCAAGAACAATTCCATGTTTTTGCAAAAACTGAGGTCATAAGACTCTTGCTTTCTTGGAGTTTTCTCACAGCACTCAGCATTCTCCTCCCACGACTCCATTCTTGGCCTGTGTTCTGCCACTGTTCCATGCATCTCTCTGTAAGACCTTTCACATCCATTTCTTTTTGATGAAGCTGGGGTGCTTTGAAGGTTAGTGTTTTTATGTAATTTAGCTTTTTATGACATTCTACTGTGTGCACATTCCTGCCCTTCAATTGAGCAGTTCTCTCTGAGGACTCAGTCTTACACATTATATGCCATGCGCGCTAAAGAACATGAGTTCAAAAAGTTTTTCTGTGTTGGGGACAGGCCCAACTCCTTATACCTGGTAGGCAAACTGACTCAAAAACAGAGGTTTTTTTTTTGGTTTTTCGAGACAGGGTTTCTCTGTGTAGCCTTGGCCATCCTGGACTCACTTTGTAGACAGGCTGGCCTCGAACTCACAGCGAATCACCTGCCTCTGCCTCCCAAGTGCTGGGATTAAGGGCGTGCGCCACCACGCCCGGCTCAAAAACAGAGTTTTAAGAAAACCTAACTGACTAAGCTGGGCATGGAGGTGCATGCATGTAATTCCAACACTCAGGGAGGCAGAGGCAGGTGGATCTCTGTGAGTTCGAGGTCAGCCTGGTCTACAAAGTAAGTCCAGGACAGCTAAGGCTACATAGAGAAACCCTGTCTTGAGAGAGAGAGAGAGAGAGAGAGAGAGAGAGAGAGAGAGAGAGAGAGAGAGAGAGAGAAAGAGAGAGAGAGAGAGAAAGAGAGAGAGAGAGAATCCTAGTCTTGACAGATAGACACCCTAAATCCTTACAGTCTCTTTATGAACCTTTTAGAGACTCCAGTTTTGTTTGGTGTGGGAACTAGGCCCTTTATTGCTGCTTTATGTGAGTGGATGTTCTTGACTGCATGTCTGTCTGTACATCCCATGCATACAGCGCCTGAGAGGTCAGAAGAAGGTGTCATAGCCCTGGGACTGGGGTTACAGACAGTTGTGAACCACCATCTGAGTGTTGGCAATTAGAACCAGATCCTCTGGAAGAGCAGCCAGCCTGAAACAGGGCCAGGGACAGAATTTTACATCTTCTGCAAATGTGGACCGAGAAGAATTTTCTGGTGGGAAGGCCTCCAAACAAAGCCTGCTTGGCTTCACTGGCCACTTGGGTGCAGAAGTGTCCATAAGTTTTGACCGTAGCTCTGGTACACCGTCCCTGCCTCCAGAAACATCTTAGGCGTTCAAGGCTTGAATCCCCATGGGAAAGGAAGGAAGGGCTTGGCTTCTGTCCCTCAGTATCTTCCTCCCCAGACTCATAGATGGCAGGTCCTATGCTTCACGCTGTACTGTTGGTCCTCCAAATGTGGGCCAAAAACTTTTACTCTGTGATGTTCCCTCTTCTATGCTTTTTGTTCCTGATTTTCTCATTTACAAAAGAAAATTGGAAACTGGGTGTGGTGGCACACTCCTTTAAGCTGAGGTAGGTGGATTTTTATGAACTTGAGGCCAATCTCGCCTATATAGTGAGTTCTAGGCCAGCCAAGGCTGCATAGTGAGACCTTAGAGTCGGGGGGGCGGGGTGGCAGGAGAGGAAGAAACTCAGGACTGGGGATGTAGTGTGGCTGTGGAGTACAAGCTTGGTATATGCCAGGGCCTGGCTTTGATCCCCAGCACCTAAACCCAAACATGGCAACAAATAGCTGACATTTTAGTGTCATTCTTAGAAGGATCAGGCTGTGTGACTGACTCCATACTGTATTGAAATTGTTTTTCTCTTTCCAATTCCTGGGTGCACATGATTGAATTTATAGTCTGGATGCTTTGATGATGTGAGTCATGGCGGCACTCTAGAGTACTGGTTCTCACCGATGCCGAGGTAGTGTCGTCCCACCGAGTCACACCCTCAGCTTTAATCGTGGAGTTTTAAAACCCTGTTGAGGGCTGAGAAGATATCTTAGCTGGTAAAGTGAAAGCTTGAGGTCCCGAGTTTGGAATGCTAGCCTCCACATAACAGCTGGGCCCTGGGAAAGCTGCTATAGATGGGGCTGGTCACAGAGCTTGCCACCAGGCAGCGTCACTAGAGACTAGTGAGCTCCAGTTTTAGTGAGAGACCTTGCCTCAAAAGATAATGTGGAGAGCAGTCAAGGAAGACACCTGATGTCAACTTTTGTCCTCTACATGACCACATACACATGTGTACCCGACCCACATGTACCTGCCTGAACAAGTACCTGCAGCACACGTGTGTATACACACATACAAGGCTCCTCTGAGACCCGGTGTTGACCTCCCCATGCCCAGAAATGCCTATTTAGCTGGGACAGGGTGGAGCTAAGCATGGCGTTTTATGTGCCCTTCAGGTGAAGCTGATGCCGTTACTTTTCCCTGCTCTAGTTGGGACCAGCTGTGCCCTACCTCTGGGAGCTTTTCATAAATGCAGAATATCAAGGTCTGCCCCAGATTCCCCGAATCAGAAGCTGTGTTTATATCTCATATTTATATTTTGGGAACACCTACAGTCTTGGGCCCGATGGCTCTTCAACCTGGCTGCATCTCAGAATCTGCAGTCTAGACCAGTTCCATCAGGGGGCCTGGGAGTGGGTCCTACAGTTCCTTCAGAGCAACTCAGCTACTGCGGTGAACTTCACTTAGTAAGGAGCCCTGAACATGGATAATGTTTTCCCCATCAAAGTTGGATTTATTCTCCCCCAGCTAATGGAAAGTTAGAGATCAGAGTAATTTTTTTTCTTTTTATGGTGCTTGATATTGAACACAGGGCTCTAATCATGCAAGGCAGGTGCTCTACTCCCAAGCCATGCCCCAGCCCCCAAAGGGATTCTAATTTGAAAGCATATTGGAGAAAAACCCCCTTCTTTATTATTTATATTTTTAATTCTTTTTTGAGAGAGGGTCTGACTTTATAGAACAGGTTGGCTTTGATCTTATGATCCTTCTGCTTCAGATTTCTGAGTGCTGAGGTTATACCACACTCAGATAAATTTTTTTTTTTTTTTTAAAGAATGAAGAGCTAACATAGACTAGGGGACTAAAATCTGACTGGGACACTGCCTTGACATTAAGCAGCTGAAGAGAACAAACAATCCCTTCTTCCTGGGCCCCAGGCATCCCATCCCTGTAAGGAGAATGGCTTAGGCTGCTCTCACAGAGCAAGGATAGTTTAGTGCAGGATCCATGCAGTGACACTGCTAATGGCTCAAAAAGCTTGTTAATGGATGCTTGTGTTTGGCTCCTTAATGTCCTATAGCTGTGCTATAGTTACGATGCTCAGTTCAGGGTTAGGACTCACAACAATATGATGAAGTATCTCCCAGAAGCCTGGCTTCAGCTACAGGGAGGCCAGGGACTGGGATCTAGAGCAGAGTCTAGTCAGCCAGGCTGTGGATCTCTGAGCCCAGAAGCTTCCGGCCAGAGTGGGAGGAGAGCAGCAACAGCCAGACTTGTCCCTTCGTCCTGGGGATTCTAAAACAGTCTCTGCCTGCCACCAGGGGCTGCGTGGTCTCACACAGATCTTCCGTTTCTGACAGGCCTGGAGGTTGAAGAATCTACTGTCTATTCACGCATGATCCAGGCAGCTGCACAGCAGAAAGACACCCATCTCACCATCACCCCAACAGTGCTGGGGGAGAGGCACCTGCCAGACCAGCTGGCCTCTGTGACTAGCATCTCATCCTCTGACCTTTCCCTGGGGCATGTGACCCGGGCCCTGTGCAGAGGCATTGTTCAGAACCTGCATTCCATGCTTCCTTTTCAACAGCTCAAAGAGTGGGGTGTGGACCGCATGATGGGGAGTGGGAGTGCGCTGTCCAGGAACGAGGTGCTGAAACAGGAGGTCCAGAGGGCATTCCCTTTGCCCGTGTGCTTTGGGAAGGACGTAGATGCAGCCTTTGGGGCAGCTCTGGTCATGCTCCGAAGAGACCTTGGCCAGAAGGAGCCTTAGCTCAGCAAGCTCTATGGTTAAAGGAATGGTGGGACTTTTTCTCTAATTGACAATACTAACATAATCTCTGGGTTGTCCTTTTCCTGGACAGCTCTGTGGGCACACTGCAAATTATACTTGATTTTGAAGTATTATCTAGACTGATCAAGATCTTACCTTGAAGGCAAATGATAATCATTAACCAGACCCCAAACCAGTGCCTTCCACGAACAGGATCTTCTGAGAGCTGATTGCAAATGCAAATGCGGGAGGTAGAGAGAATGAGAGAGAGGTCCTTCCTGATGGTTTGCAGCAGGTGGCACCTCTTGGACAGCCTTGTCCCTCAGCTACAGCATGTTCTCCCCACGGGCACTGAAGCAGGACAGCTTGGAAGAGGCCGAGCTCCCTACGCTCTCCTGGCCATGTGGATTTGTTTCTGGGAAAGTGTTGTACCAAGGCGACCCTGGGTCCTCACAACAAAACTGGCTTGAAGGCACATCCCAGAGAAGAAAAGGCAGGTGGCACGGACAACAAAAGGGACCACAGAGCATTGTGATGGACCTCGTGGTTTTTAAAAAAAATTTTTTTTTTAAAAAATTTTTCGAGACAGGGCTTCTCTGTGTAGCCTTGGCTGTCCTGGACTTGCTTTGTAGACCAGGCTGGCCTCGAACTCACAGCGAGCCATCTGCCTCTGCCTCCCAAGTGCTGGGATTAAAGATGTGTGCCACTGTGCCCAGCAGGCACTGTGAACACCATTTTGACAGATTGTTTTTAAGATGGCAACAAGGCACCGGCCCTTTTTTATGACTGTGTACAGCTGTATGTCCCTGTAACCCCTGCCACGGGTAGCAGCCAGTTTCATGACTTATCCCTTGTCCCACAGGTCTCACCTCTTTCTTTACGGTGAAGATCTTGCTGGCCTCTGGTGGTTCTGGCTCAGTAGAAATGTCCTGTCTGGGAGGGCATGCATATTAGGATCAGAAAACACTATGTGCATGCACAGTACCTTCCAGGAGAGGGTCGCCTCATTGTGCCTACTTCTAGACTCCTAAAGGACCCAAGGCTGGGGGCACCTATGGCTTTGGAGAGATGGCATGTTGTCTCTTTGTATGAACCATTTTACAAGCTATATGATTGTGGGAGCCCCTTTGATGAACTTGTCTCCCACTGCTGACTACAGGTCAGAAAACTGAATAAAGTTCATTTTTTTCCCCAGAGTCTTGTCCCTCTGATAAACACACACCCCTCTGTCTAGGGGAAGCTGACATGACTGACAGGGCTGCAGGTACCTTCATGGGTAGATATGGTGGCACATGCTTTTAATCACAGCACTTGGGAGGCAGAGGCAGGTGGGTCTCACTGAGTTCCAGGTCTCCACAGTGAGCTCCAGGAGAGCCAGAGACACATAGAGAGACCCTGTCACGCGCACAAAAAAGCCTTGCCTGTGTCCCCCAGGGCAAGGACACACATCTTACACAAGCCAACCAGGTTTCCCTTAGCTAGGTGAGTTGGGACAGTCATTTTTCAGCCCTTGGAGTATGAGAGAGGAGGAAAGGCCGAGGGCTTCTTGGCAACCCTGCCAAGTGAAGAAGCACTGTTCTAGAACCCCTTAGCTCCCTAAGGTGCAGGTGTCCTCGCATCTTCAGAGAGCTGTGGGTAATGTATAAATAAAGATTAAGATTTTGAGCTGGTGCAATGGCTCACTGGGTAAACAGACTGGCTGCCAAGCCCAGTGACGATTCCTGTCCCTAGGATACATACTGTCCTCTGACCTCCACACCTGTGCAGTGGCACACGCATGTTGTGCCCCAAATTGATAAATAAATGTAATAATAATAATAATAAAAAAAGATGAAGATCTGGATGGGTGTCTTTTAAGCCACGGGGCCAACATGGCCTAGAACTCTGAGGCCTTTTCAGGCCACATGTCCACTCTGCCCTTGAGACCTGAGCCTTGGGGTCCAAGCTTGTTAGCTAAATGTGCTGCTACTGCCTCGCTTGTCTGTGACCTACATCTCCAGAGGAGGTGTGGTTGAACACTGTGTCAGGGCTTCTTTTCTCTGGCTTGAAGTTACAACCTACCCACTGCTTCAGCCCTCATTTATGCAAGGTGTCAGAAGATGCTGGAGGCCAGATGGTGAATTAGGCCGCTGCTAGCGTCAGGCTGGATATCAGCGCTCTAGTCTTAGGAGAACTTACGTTTTCTCTTCGTCTGACTTGCTTTGGCTGGGGAAATGTAAACAGAAGTGTGTCACTCTTGAGCAGATGTCTTTACCACATTCTCTTCCCGTTGTCCACGTGACTGGTACTTCAGAGAGTACAGAGTTTGTCTCACTGGGTTCCTGACTGAGAGCAATATGGCACTGAGTCTTTACCAGTCAGTGGAGGACACAACTGTGAGTGAGAAAGAAGCCTTGCTGTCTGGAGCCTTTGAGCTTTGGGGGCTGTTTTATTATCACAGCAGACCTTAATTTATCCTGACGCAGACACAAGAGCCATGGTGTCTGTGAAGTTTCCATGGTTCCCAGCGCAGACCAGACTAGTTTCACTTCCAGATCAACAGGGGAGCTGGGAACCAAACTCTTATATTTATGGTTGTGAGCCTAGCCTTTAATGGCTGAGCCATCTCTCCAGCCCTGGTCTACAAAGCAAGTCCAGGACAGCCAAGGCTACACAGAGAAACCTTGTCTCGAAAAACCAAAACCAACCAACCAACAAACAAACAAACAAAAAACAGGGGAGCTGGTAGGCCTGTCAGGTGGATGTGTGGGTGAGTTCCCACCCCCAGGAGATAAAATAAGCACGGTGACTACAGAAGTCTACACGCCCAGAAGGGGGAGTCATCAACTCCATGCAAGCGGCATCCAGCCAAATGCTTAGAGTTTCAATAACATGGAATATCTGTTGAGACCCACTGTGCAGTGTGAAACAAGCTAAGTCCTGCTTATTTGAACCCACTTAATCTTTATAATCTAGGGGCTGAGTAGTGTTATCCACATTTTACAGATGGAGAATCAGACACACCAAAAAGCTAAGAAACTTAGCGAAAGACAAGGCAAGGGGTCCCACTCCGAATCCCACTCTCTTTGTTTCACTTATTTAATCACTTTTGACCATTTTTTCTTTTTTTACATTAAAAAAATTTCTTTCAATATTGTTTCATCATATTCTTTCCCTTCCCTCAACTTCTCCTAGATTCCTCCCCCACCCCAACATTTTGTGCTCTTTCTCTCTATCCCCCAAGCAGAAACAACCAAAAAACCAACAAAGCAAAACCCCCAAAAGACAAGCGAACAAAGCCATAAAACAACAACACAAAAAGCACAGAGAGAGACACATACACAGACACATGCACATACACAGACACACACACACAGACACACAGACACACAAACAGACACACAGACACACACACAGACAGACACACACAGACACACACAGAGACACACACACAGACACACACACACAGACACACACAGACACAGACACACAGATAGACACACAGACACATACACATACAGACACACAGACATATACACAGACACATACACAGACACACAGACACACACACACAGAGACACATACACACACAGAGACACATACATACACAGACACAGACACACACACAGACACATATACACGCAGAAACATACACACACAGACACACACACAGAGACACATACATACACAGACACAGACACACACACAGACACATATACACGCAGAAACATACACACACAGATACACACACAGAGACACATACACACACAGACACATACACACACACAGAGACACGCACACAGATACACACATAGACACACAGACACAGACACACCCCCATACACACAACCACCACCACCAGAATCTGTTTTGTGTTGGTCAACAACTCCTGAGCATCAGGCCTTCCTTGGAGTGTGGTTGATATACCAGTGTCACTACCCTGGAGAAAAATGATTTTCCCTCCTCTAACAGATACCAATTGCAAGTAACTTTTTGATTGGGGGTGGGACTTTGTGACCACTCCCCCTCCTCTGTTCTAGGACCGTGTCTGGCTTTAATTTGCTCAGGTTTTGTTCGTGCTATCACGTCCTTTGTGAGTTCAAACACTGTTTCCTTAGAGTCATCCACTACTTCTGGTTCTTACAGGTTTTCTGCCTCCTCTTCCCCATAGTTCCCTGAGCCTCAAGGGGTGAGGTTTAGTGAAGATATTCCACTTAGGGCTGAGTGCGCCAATGTCTCTCACTGTCTGCACACTGTCTGGTTGTGGATCTCTGTGTGGTCATTTGGGTCTCTGGGTTCTAGCTGACTGTGGTGGCTGTGTGGGTCCCTGGTAGAGAGTGGTTTTACAGGTTGGTGGGATGTCATGAAGGAACGGAGGTGGCTGAGAGGAGAGGGTGTGTGTGTGTGTGTGTGTGTGTGTGTGTGTGTGTGTGTGTGTGTGGTAGGGGTGGGGGGAGGGGAGGAGGGCGCAGCAGGGAAGAATTAGACGATTAGAGGCACCCTGGGTCCACATGAGGAGGCTGAGTCCCAAAGGGATGAAGGAAGGCAGAGACCAGTCTCTGTAGAACTCTAGAGAGAAGGGTCAGGACAGGCACATGCATTCACATTAAAGCGTTGACACGTCCAGCAGTAACTTGGTCAGAGGGCAGATCAGAAGACGCCCCCAGGAGTTGTGGTAGGACAAGTTGGCCAAGCTGTGAAGGGTATATTCTCCTAAAGTCAGTGGAGTTTAGAGGGCAGGGTTTCCTGGGCCGATGATGTTGGTGGCGTGGACACTGGATGGAGGGTAGCTCCTACTGTAGGCAGCAGCCTCAGGAGAGAATGTAAAATGGCCTGGAGAGAGTTGGGCAGCTTGGCCCCACACAAGCCAGAGCGGTGAACTCCAGCCCACCCTTGCACGCAGCGGGCCCCTCTTGGCCCGTGACTGCAGCTACATACTGATTGTGTGGCTTTCGTGTTTTCTGTTTTGTTATTTTTTTCTTTCCCAAGTAGAACAGAAACCCCAGGAGGCAGGTCCCTGGGCTCTCTGCTCTCTTCTCTTCCACCCTAAGCTGCCCGTTGCTCATACTTGGAATGGTCTAGCAAAGCAGAAAACTACCTGTGTCTATGGCCCTGCCTAAAGGTCATGTGCCTGCTGCAGCAGCAAGGATACCACCTCCCAGTCAGTGCTATGGGCCCTGCCTGGTGTGAGTGAGTCTGTGTATGATTGTCATCCACTCTGCTCCCGGTGGGCAGAGGCTTTTTGTTCACCCTGTTGTACCACTGCGAGATTCTCAAAGCATGTGGCAAGGTTTCAGCCGTGGGCAACTGGACAGGTCAAGTGTTTTTGCTTTTGTTTGTTTGTTTGTTTGTTTGTTTTTAATGCTAAGGGGCAGGGCCGGATGATGGACTACCTCATGATCACTTCACACAAGGTCTTTTTTGTTTATTGACACAGGAAGACACACTAATAAAATATCTATCTTTAAAAAAAATCAACTCAGCATACTTTTTAATTCCTAAGATATGAACAATTGAAAGAGGCTTAATAAAAATGTCTTAGGAATAAATAATCTGGAGCACATTAAGCATACATTAAAACGTAAAAATCCATTCCAACCTAAGGGGGAAAAAAACCAGAAGGCAGGAAATGCATCAGGGCAAGTCTTTGACAGCAAGATAGTCTCAGTACAGAGATGCTTGCTGAACTGACTCATGAAACATTAAGCAAATCTTTTTTCCCCTTCATTATGAAGCAATTAGTCACAACCTCAGGCTAATGGCCGGACACAGCTCAGCAGTCAGCAGCTGTGCTTCTGAGAACATTAATTCCTCTGGCCTGCCTTGGCTCCTGGAGCTCAATGACCACCAGCTCATTAGCCCTAGCACGAAGAAGTAGCCGCACAGGTACAGCTCCCAGCTCAGTTTCTACAGCTGTGTTGAGCTCAGAGCGGCCTCTTCGGCTCCAATCTCTTTTCTGCCCCCACACAACCCTCTAGGCGCCTTTGTCCTTGTTTCCTGCCACTGCCCTGGGACAGCCCTGGAGAGCAGGGTCCAGTCTTCTGTGTTGACTATGGGTACCTCGTTTCTCCATCCAGCCCAGATGGTCAGTCCCTTCTGTTCCTGGAGGATGCTGACCCTTTTCTCTCCTCTAAACTTGCCCTCTTAGACTCATGTGGACACTCAGCGACACAGGCAGATCGCAGAAGGGAAGGTGGTTCTCATCCAGGTTTGTCATCTGTCACCTGGATCGGGGGCCCCTTGAAGCCTTTTAAAATCTGGGAAGGGAAACAGAAAAGTCAGTAAGTTGAGTCCCAGGTGAGATTTAAGGAGCTCAGGTCAGCCAGGTAGCGCCTACCCCTGCTCCCTGGGGTTGGGACTGGCCCCGGTCACCCCTACCTTCTGTTAAAGAAAGGCCTTTTAATTTTTTCCACCTTTAGTATCTTTTCACCTGAGAAATAATTTACCTGACTAAATGTATATAGGCATATACAGACCAGATGTTTGTTAATAATATAAGGAAATTTATTTTAGGGTCAGGCGTGGAGGTGCACACCTTTCATCCAGCACTCAGGAGGCAGAGGCAGGTGAGTTTGAGGCCAGACTGCTCTAAAGAGTGAGTTCCAGGACAGCCAGCCTATTTAGAGAGACTGTCTCAAAACAAACAAACAAACAAGAAATTTATTTTAAAACAATTATTTGTTATACACAGACATAATTTCCACCCTTTGTTAACTCAAAGCTGAATACTAACGAGGTGAATGAGTTTGTCTAACAAAATCCACCCAAACACACTGATTTAACACATGCTAAAAATGTTAGGAAAATACTAAAAGTCTTTGTTTTCTATAATTCCACCATTATTATTATTTTTTTTGTTTTGTTTTTCGAGACTTGGCCATCCTGGACTCACTTTGTAGACTAGGCTGGCCTCGAACTCACAGCGATCCACCTGCCTCTGCCTCCCGAGTGCTGGGATTAAAGGCGTGTGCCACCACGCCCGGCTCTAACCACCATTATATTTTTATTGCAGACAACTTTGTATGCACAAGTGAAACACTGCAGTTTGTACCATACAATCTTAGCCATGGTACTTCAGGCTTTGAGCATTGGCTTGTGAGCCATGGAGGTACATGCAGTTGACCACTGAGCCATCTCTCTCTGCACTGCTTGAGGGACACGCAATTCAAAGCAAACCTGCCTTGTGTTCAGAACTAAGGCTGTAATGAAGTTGTGCAATGTGACATTCGCAGGCCAGTGTTGCCAGAAACACCTCAGACACATTATGTACTTGATGTTGAATTAAGTTTGGAGCCTTCGAGCCGGGTGTGGTAGCACACGCCTTTAATCCCAGCACTCGGGCGGCAGAGGCATGTGGGTCGCTTCGAGTTCAAAGCCAACCTGGTCTACAAAGTGAGTCCAGGACAGCCAAGGCTACACAGATAAACCCTGTCTCAAAAAACAAACAAACAAAACCAAACAAAAAGTTTGGAGTCTTCAGAAGCCTGTTATTGTTGCCTTTTTCCTCCTTCCTATCCTTAGATTTAATAATGTGAGCACATTGGAGTTTGTAGCCCACAGTTTGGGAAGCTTTACTTGGTTTCTGGCTGTGCCACTCTAGCCTCGTACCTCAGAAGAAGAGCCAGGTGTGGTGGCTAATTTCTGTAATCCCAGCACTTTGGATGCAGAAGCATGAATGTTAGTGCAAGTTTGAGGCTAGTCTGGTCTACACAGCATGTTCCAGGTGAGCCAGGGCTACATAGGCAGATCTACTTAAAACAAAAAACAAAAAACAAAAAAACAAAACAACAAATAGAAATCCTAGAGAAACTCAAGCAGAGAGAAGCAATTCAGTTCCTACAGCCAGGATCAAGATCTCATCTTAAATCAGTGTGGTCTCTGGCAGCACTCAGAGAAAACGGTGGCCCTGGATGACCTCAGTGGCCTTTCGTGTCTTTCACACCTGGTTTTGCCCAGTCACTTGTCAGTGTGTCTTTCAACTGTTCTCCAGTGTTGGCTCTTTCCATATCAGTCAGTCAGAGTTTAGTAAAAAGCCTGTCCCTGGAAGTCATCGTGAAAACTCGCTTGACTTCCGGGGATTTTAGTGGGCACCTTGTCACACAGATCCAAGAACACCGTGTTTCAGGTTATGACTCAGAAAACCTCACCGATTGTTGTGATGCCAAAAGATAAGATTTGTCCTTGTCACCTGTGCTCAGCACAAATGGCAGTCAGTTAAAGTCACAGGAAACCACAATCCATGCCTGTTGCTTCGGGCAAGGCACAGTGCAGGTTCACAGTGATGGTGAGCACAAGGGCTCCTATTGCCCCAGGCCATTCGAAATCTCAGAAGCAAGTCCCCAAAACAAGAAGTACAATCTCAACCTAGCATTAGGAAGCTCCAGAGAGACCGTGCAGCCATCGCTGTGCTTGGGCACGTCACGTAGCCTGGCTGTATGACAGGGACAGAGTCATACCCAGTGGGCTAGAGAGATGGCTGGGTCAGGAACAGCACTTGCTATTGGACTTGAGTTCAAATTCCCAACACCCTATAAAAAGTCAGGCATGGCTGCATGTGCCTGTAATCCCACTGTTGGGGTGGTAGGGAGATAGACACAGGTAAATCCTGGGGCCTTACTGGCCAGCCAGTCAGGTAGATGCTTCTAACCTCAGTGTAGACTGAAGCAGAGCGTGAGAGAGAAGACACCTGATATCCTGCTCTGGGTCCTGCAAATGCATGCACCCCCCAACCTACACATGCACACCCCCACAGACACCTACACACGCACACCCCCACACACTATACTTAGTTCATGAAAGCTTTTGTGATAATCCAATGGAACAATATGTATATACCAACCTGGAACATTCTTTTTTTTTTTTTTCGAGACAGGGTTTCTCTGTGTAGCCTTGGCTGTCCTGGACTAACTTTGTAGACCAGGTTGGCCTCGAACTTACAGTGATCCGCCTGCCTCTGCCTCCCAAGTGCTGGGATTAACCTGGAATGTTCTATAAGTGTCCCCAACCATTGCTGTTGTTGCCACTGGAACCACAGGGCCCCCTGTCACAGGAAGTATACAGGCTGAATTTTCTGAAGGAGTTAGCATGTGATCAGTTTAGGTGGGGCCCTTGACAGGGAAGGGCCGTGGAGGTAAGACTGAATGGCAGAATCGTGACATCTGTACTTCTTGCCTGGCACCTGAAGACTGCTAAGTAGGTGGACAAGATGGATGGTGCAGGTGGCTTGGGCAGAAGGAGGGCAGAGGAAGAGTGAGGACATGGGCGAGGATAGCTGGAAAGCCACCTCCTGTCCCGTGATGATAGCAGATGGGTCCCAGTGGAAGACAAGATGGGTGGGCTATGGGCTAAAGACACAGAGCTGAAGGCTGGGGTGTCTTTCAGCAATGTGGACCCCTGGAAGGTTGACTGGTGCTCAGGAATCAGGAGTGGGGAGGCACTTGGGGCCTCCCAGCTGAGAGAAAGGGGATGGGTGGGAGGCCTAGAAGTTGAACACAGACAGAGAGGTCAGAGAAGGAGAGGCTGAGGACGAGAGAGAACATCAGATTAGAGGACCAGAAGAGAGTCCTTTTACAGTCAGTTGGGGGAGGCTTAATTTGGACAGAGCATGAGACAAGCTGAGAGGAGGCTTTCTGTCCCCACCTACAGACTCAGGGAGGAGAGGAACCCTGTGTCTGCAGGGACAATGACAAGAAGGGGCAGCTGTGGAGACAGAAGCAGCTGCTGGAGACTAAGATTTGGGGTGCTGTCTAGGGAAGATAGAGCTTCAGTGGGGGAGGTGAGGGAGCTCTGCAGCGATGTTGTGGTGATGTCAATAATGCCAATGAACCAGAAGGAAGGCTACCTACCACTGCGCACTTGAAATGGTTAGGATGTTAAAGTTTTGGCTCTCCATATCTTACCACAATTTAAAAATGAGAGTAAGCTCTTGGAATCGTATTAATTGGAGCTAAAATGGTTTGTGAAACAGAGTTGTGTGATGAGGAATGGTTTGCTAAGCATGGCTCTCAAGCCCGGACTAGTCACATGACCTGCATAACTGGCTAATACCTTGGTGCCACAGGTTTCTCCTCTGCAACTTAAGTATGACAGTTTTTGGCCACCCCCTGGCCAGGGTAGTTGCAGGGCCTGGAAGGTGGGTGTGGGGAAGCCTTGGATGGCATATCTGCAGGGTGCCTGGGAGTCGCTGTGCTCTGATGCTGCCCTCCACTCTGGGCCAGCTTATGTACTACTCCAGGTGGGGCTGCTGTGGCTGCTCCGCTCAGGACATCTGAGCTATGGCTTATTATTATTATTATTTTTTAAAATATATTTTATTAATTTATTCATATTACATCTCAATGGTTATCCCATCCCTTCTATCCTCCCATTCCTCCCTCCCTCCCATTTTCCCCTTACTCCCCTCCCCTATGACTGTGACTGAGGGGGACCTCCTCCCCCTATATATGCTCATAGGGTATCAAGTCTCTTCTTGGTAGTCTGCTATTCTTCCTCTGAATGCCACCAGGCATCCCCATCCAGGGGACGTGGTCTTATTTGAAAGAAAGAAAGAAATAGAAAGGAAAGGACATGTCTGCTCTTAGGCATGGTAGAAGAGAGAGTCTATTGTAAATAAAGGGAGAGCATAGCTAGAGGCAGAAATATCTAGGGGTGTCCAGAGGGGTTGGGACCCTGAGCCATGTGGGCAGTGGGAACGAAGGAAGGAAGGGAGAGAGGAGAGAGGGAACCAGGTGTAGTATGTAGGAGGCCAAAGGTACAAAAATGGGTGGGTGTCCAAAATATCTGGATTATATAGGGAAGAGCCTCTGCGGAAAAAGGTAGCCCAGCCCCTGGTTTGGAGAGTTCCAGGTAGAGGGCTGGGTATGCTAGCCATATCCTGTAAGGGACTGAGGGGTGCTGGGAAAACCTAGAGGCCGAACACACTTTGATATGTTAAATAGGCACCTCAGCATCTCTGGTTTGTCAGGGATGGGGTAGGTGGGGTTGGGGTGGGTGGGTCGAACTGTCTCATAGTTTACACCGCTCCGGTTTCCTAGAGGCAGCTACTTGGATGGCTTCTGCAGGACGTTTGTGTGTGCAGCCTGCATGTCCTACTGTGTGCGATGGATGAACCTGCCTCCTGGCTGTTAGGATGGCAGTAAGGGAAGTGAGAAATCAACACACTCAATTTTTAAAAAAAAAAAGGTATTGTGTTCTTTTATTCACTAAAGAACCCTAGTTGAGTAACGCTCTGTCCTGGAAGGTCTAGAGACCCCCAAACTTTATCTCTTCCCTGGGTTTGAGTACACAGGAACCCAGAGGCCCAAAGGAAGCAGAGACAAGAGAGGTGACTTCAGGGTCCCATTTCTGTTCACTTTGAAAACATGGCAGATTTAGGACACTGGGCTTTGCCTCTCTGGCTGTGACAGTCGTTTGGGGAAGCTGCTCCCCAGACTGTGACATACAGGAGATGGTTTGGAAATTCAAGGCGCTCTTATCCTGAGAGCCAAGGCATAGCTCAGACTGGAAGGGGCTGCCGGTGGCTAAGTGCATCTTTGCCCTGGCATGGCTGGAGGCGGGGCGATGGCTGTGGTTTCTGAAAAAGGGCAAAAATGATGGGAAAAGCTTTGGGATCCTCTGGGAATCGGAGCCGTGGCAACAGCAGCTGCTGCCGTTGCTGGAAATGTTTCCTTGAGTGCCAGAGTATGCCCAGAGCCCACCCCTGCTGTGCATCCAGGGAGGGGTGAGGACCCTCACAGAGACAGGAAGGCCATTCTTACCACATACCAGCCCAGCTCTCCCACAAAGAACAGCTCCAAGGTACTGGCTTCATTTGGGGTGTGCCTGTACTTAGCCGGTAAGTTCCTCTCAACTGGTGGCCTGCCACTGTCCAGCTGTGTGTGGTTCTGCAGGGTTCTGAGGGCCTCAGTTACCCTATCTGAAAACTGGGGAGTACAGTGGCTGCCTCAGGGGTTGCTCGGAGGCAGAAGCAACAGTGCCTAAGTGCTTAACTGGGCTGGGTCTGTAGGCAGTGGGTCCCTGAAAAAGATGGCTAGTATTGGAGCTCCTGCAGCAGGAATGAGGAAACTGCAGCTGCTGTAGAGGCCAGAGGTTTGTGCGTAGCTGGTAGCTTTCAGTGTGTGGGCTTTGCTGTGCAGAGAGGTGCAGGGCTGGCTGGGACAGCCTGAGTTCCTGTTCTGACTCCTGTCAGTTGTTAGCAGAGCTCCTCTGTCCTTCATTTTCCTGGCGTAGCAAGCCGGAAATCCCGCTCACTTCTCTGTCTTTGCTGGGCTGATACTTGGGTCTCGTAGAAATGGTTGCAATGTGTCTGACTACGCTTTCCCAGTGTCTCAGAATCACAGGCAGCCAGAGGGAGATGCTCTCAAGATTCTAATGGGAGGGAGGCTTTAGACATAGAGGCAAGCAGGAGAAGCACACTCTGGATGTCCCCATGGCCTAGAGAGAAAGGAGGGATACCTTCCCCTGCAAAGCCAGACTAAATATCACCCAAGGAAAGGCAGATCCAGAGTTAAGGTGGGTCTGGTGGGCAGGTTTTCAAGACAGCCCTTGAGTGTGCAGGGGTCATGGCCCTGGCATAAACCAGAACCTTCACCTACACCAGAAAACCAACAGGTGTTTGCCTAAAACACAGTCGGATTCCCTGGATCACTGCACCATCTACTTGTGTGACAGGGACATCATGTGGGGCTCATGTCCATGGCATACTTCAGGCGTGGCTATGGCAGCCTCTCTTGCCACTGTTTCCTTCTCTTCCATTTCAGATTCCCCCTCCACTCCTTCCCCGTACCGCCACTGAAATCGTCTCACCCTTAAACTTGGAGAAGCTTGGTTTTCAATGGGGGGTTGGATGTAGAATGTGGGTCACTTCCCGGTTTCCTGGTTTAGTTTGGTTTGGCTCAGTCCAAGGAAGAAGCAAAGACCCAACCAATAATTGTCACTGTCGCTGCAAAGTTCATGGAGAGTCCTGCTGGTAGCTTCTCTCTTGTTGGGCTGTGAATAGCAGCTGGCCAAGATTGCTCTACTCCTGTTTGTAGCCAGCATTATCTAAGTGGCAACTACGGACATCCAGGGCGCACACGGCGGGGCGGGGGTGGGGTAGGGGTGGGGGTGGGGGTGGGCAGGTACGACATGTACCTTATCTGTACTTTGCTTAGGGTCTGGCGTATTTTAGGATGATGCCTGCTTGACCAGGAGGGTGTTGTATGTTTGGAGCTTATACTTGGTCCCAGGAGTAGGAGTGCCTGGTCTGATCAGCCCTCAGGCCTTGCTGTGGAGGTTAGGACCATGTTAACATGTGAGCAGTAGGCCCGAGCCTTCCAAAGAGGTAGCAATATGCCAGAGATACTCTCAATCTAATCTAGGTTCCTCCTGGTCACTGTGTGACATCTCTCTGGGCTTCAGCTTCCACATCTGCGAGAGATTTACCTCTTAGAGAGGTGAGGACTACGTAAAAATAGATGGATGCTTGTGTTGTACACAGCGTGTGCTCAAACCTGCTGGCCAATCTTAGTCTCATTTGCCTCCTGTTTTAGTTTTAGTTGATTTTTACTGTGCTTGGAGTGGAACCCAGGGCTTCACGTGTATTCATGTGTTCTATGACCGAATCACATGCCCAGCCCTGCTGAGCTTTTAAAAATCACTACAACTCCCCAGACTATACACAGTCTTGGGCAGGAAGCTGAAAGGGCTTCCTGTTGCTTGTCTAATCCCAGTCCCATTCTGTTTCTTGGTTTTCAAGGCCAACCGCTTCTGGTCCTATTGTTCCTGTTGCCTGTCTGACCTGCAGCACAGTATAGATGATGGAGCTGAGTGACGGGCTGAGCAAACGAGGAGTGGTGAGGGGGGGGGGGGGCTTTCTGTTCTGGGAGCACTCTCTGCTGCAGCGGCCCAGGATTGGACAACCCCAGGTGCTCCTGAGAGCACACCGGCAGGGGAAGCAGCTATGCTCTGCCAGTCACAGGCTGGGACTGGTCAGGCCTCCTCATTTTCTTTTTGGTGACTCTGAACATTCGTCCACAGCAGATTCATGGGCCTGGCCATGCACTCGGGGTTTGTGCTGCCTGAATTTTCCCTTGAAAACAAAGGACCCAAGAGACCTGCCCCACCTCTATCAGTGGCCGCTTTCCAGAAGGCAGACACAGCTGGAATGTTCATTTCCCTGTGAATTGAGAAGGAAGACACTCAGTGTCTGATCACTCTTATTTCTCTCACAGAGTCCAACACAACCTTTCCTTTTCTAAAAATATGTTTTAAAGTTTATTCTTGCTGGGTGTGGTGGCTCATGTCTTTAGTCCCAGCACTTGAGAAGGCAGAGGCAGGTGGATCTCTGTGAGTTTGAAGCCATCCTGGTCTACAAAGTGAGTCCAGGACAGCCAGGGTTCTGTTACATGGAGAAAAAACCCAAACCAAACCAACCAAACAAAAACACCCCCTAAAAAAATTCCCTTCCAGAAGTTTTCTCTGAGAATGTTATACATGGATACACTTTATTTTAATCCACCCCTGTGCCACCCTCTCAATTTCATTTTTTTACTCCTCCTCCTCCTTCTCCTCCTCCTCTTCCTCTCCTCCCTCCTCCTCCTCCTCCCTCCTCCTCCTCCTCCTCCTCCTCCTCTTCTTCTTCTTCTTTTTCTTCTTCTTCTTCTTCTTCTTCTTCTTCTTCTTCTTCTTCTTCTTCTTCTTCTTCTTCTTCTTCTTCTTCTTCTCCTTCTTCTTCTTCCTAATGTGCACAGGAATGGGATCATCCATTGGAGTGCAGGCAATTTGCCAGGGGCCACGCTACTGAAGAAAACTGACTTTCCTTCCCCGAGTCGTCACCAACTTCCAATAACTCATCGGTAGGGATAGGTCCCCTCGACTCCCCTCACTGAAGTATGGATCAAGTGGGTCTTGTACAGGAAACTATAGCTGCAGTGGGTCCTCCAACATAGCAGCCAGGTCATGTCCACAGACATTGTTTCACATGGTCCTCCTGGATCTCAGGCTCTTACCTGAAGGCTTTTTGGCTCTTCTTCCGTGATGCTCCCTGAGCCTTGGTGGGAAGCGAGGCAACACGGCTTTTTAATGCAAAGTTTCTGCTGGGCAGGGGTCAAAGGGCCTGGGAGGAAGCAAGCAGGTGTACAGAGATAGTTGGACAACAAGGTGGACTGTGCTAAAAGGGATATCAGGATGGATAGGCAGGAGCCTGGTCTCTGTGAAGGTTCAGGAATGAGGGCCATTGCTGAGGTAAGTATACTAGTGCTGGATTTTAAGGGAGGGAACATTTGAGAGGTGAGGAGATTTGGGAAGAGAGGAGGAGAAGAAAGCACTCCAAGTGTGTGGATCTTCTCTTCCCTGGGGGGGCTATTGGCCACCACCCACGAAGGTATGAGGAGCAGAAGGCAAGGCACAGGCCTCAGAAGACCGTAAGGAACCACTTCAGGGAGATAGATCTTATTGTTTGGGAAGAACAAAGGCTCTATAGCCCTTGAGGAAGGGTTGGGGGGCTCCCAGGATAGGTGTACATAATTGGTTGGAATTAGGCACTTCAAGGATGCTTAATTTGCATTTGGCAGTACACTCCTATCATAAGAACAGGACACAGTACCTAGTTATCCTATAGGCTCAGGGAGGGAGAGCTAGCAAGGAATTTTGTCAAAGGCCGTATATCAAATGTGGCTAGGGGCATCTATGCCTAAAGACACTCTCCAGATGAGAGTAGGAGGCCCTGCTGGGGGGAGGGAGTCCTCCATCTAGTGCCAAGCTCAGAATGGCTATCCAGACTGAGAGGACTGCAACCTCAAACAGCAGGGTCCTGCCAACATCTCCTCCCACCCCCCATTTTATTTTATAACAGAGAAGTGTCATCATGAGCTTTAAGAAACCTATCATTTATAGCAGAAGGATCTAGGGTCTGGTAGCATACTGTGGCCTGACTGGTCGTGATTTTATCAATGGAGGTAATCTGTTGCCACAGGAATTGTATGAGGCAAGGGGCAAGCATCAAAATAAAACATAACATAATTAGAGGGCTAATGAGGCGTAAAAGCTAGGAAAACAAGGGGCTATTGAACCAATTTAATTGTTCAATGGGTTGAAATATATTAAGTATGCAGTTTTTTGAGGGTATTATCATTGGTTTCAAAAACACTTGATACATTTACATAAAGGTAACATTCTTTTCCCAATACCATGCCAGGCCCCATGCTTAGCAGTTATTAAGCCTAGTGTTCCTTTGTTTTAGAGCATAACCCTGGCAAGAGAGTTCATCTGTACTGGAGGGGCTCAGGGCTGTCAGCTGTAGATGCCATCGCCTGGTCGAGTTTGTTTTGGAGGTCTGGCCAGGTGTAGCATCTGAGCGAAGGCTGCTGGCATGATCCCAGCAGACTCAGGGGTGGCAGGTCCCGGGAGGGATATCTCTCATCTCTGTCTGATTTGTAGTAGTTTCTTCTTCCCCATAGAGATAGACCTGTGAAATGTGGACAAGGGAGTGTAAGCTGGCGGGGCAGGGCGGGGTTGTCTAAGAAAGGAGGTAATGCCCAAGTTAGCTGGTAACAGTGTGATGGGCAGCACATTAGTGGTCTATTGCTTTAGGCCTAGAAGAGAACCAGAGGGGTAGGGTGCACATTTGGTTGAAAAGGGAATGTCTGACAGGAGAGAACCGGTGAGATTTTTTTAGTGGTCCCAGGGTATAGAAGAATGGTATTAACTGGTACTGCTGCCAGCAAAGGTCTATTGCTGGATGCAGAAGAGACAAGTATTAGGATGGGTAGTGGAGGGAAGGAAGTCAGCAGCGTGTTGGATGTCACTGTTCTTTGTTGGCATTAGTTTGGAAGTACGGGTAGCACTGCAGAAAACAGGGGGCAGGTGCTGGAGGGATCTCAGCCCTGGGCCAGCAACATTTATCATTTATTCCATCTGTTTAAAATAGCTGAGATGAGCTGGGCGTGGTGGCGCACGCCTTTAATCCCAGCACTGGGGAGGCAGAGGCAGGCAGATCGCTGTGAGTTCGAGGCCAGCCTGGTCTACAAAGTGAGTCCAGGATGGCCAAGGCTTCTCTCTAACCTGGCTTGTATCCTTAGTATAAAATCTGGGAGGGTCTGGTTACCTTCTTCTTCTTCTTCTTCTTCTTCTTCTTCTTCTTCTTCTTCTTCTTCTTCTTCTTCTTCTTCTTCTTCTTCTTTTTTTTTGTCTTGTGGACAAGGGAGTCAGACAGTCCCAGGCCTGGAGTGTACATGAGCGGACCTGGTCTAAGCCTATCAGGGAGTAAAGCCTGCTGAATTCCTATGGAGAAGTTACCCTGGTCAAAGAGTTGGTCGCAGTTCTGGTTTATCAGTTGAGCAGGGGGCTGTTGTCCTTGTTGTCCTTGCTGTGATCCTACCTGTTGATCATTTATTTCAGTTTTCCTATTCTGAACAAGTGGAGGCACCATGGGGGCAAAAGCCCTTGATCCTGGAGAGACCTGAGCACCAGGGAGTGGATGGCCAAGCCATGGAGGGGAAGCATGAGAGACAGGATGGAAAAAAGTGTCAGCTCTCTCTTAAGTGGACCGCACCCACTTGAGGAGCTGGTTTCTCTCTAGAGACTCAGGTTTAGAACCTCTGTCAGTTCTACAGCAAATGATGCAACAAAGTCTAGGCTGGGAGGCTTGGAATATATTAATCTCACAAAAGTGACCCAACACACGAATAGATGCTGCACATGTGTGTGCACACACACCAATCCCCTCCGGACACAATTGCTGCCCCTGTGCGGAAGGACAACAGCGAGTGTGGCCGATGGCAGCCGGTCCAGCAGTTTATGCAGCACACATGGGGACGACATCTTCCTCTGTGAACACCGATGGTGTGGCTCATTAGGGCTTGGCCATCCTCATCGGCCTTACTACCGACTTCCTTCATGTTGCTTCTCTCCTCTGATATGGGGAGGCAGGAAGAGCCGACCAGGCAGCTGGGGCCCAGAGAATCTCAGGGATGGAAGGCTTCTGACCTCAGCACCAGAGCTTGCTGGCTCTGAGGTGGGGAGCTTGGTCACTGTGGCCACAGGGCCTGCTGAGCACTGCGGATCTGTCGGGGCCTGCTGAGGTGGGAGGCGCAGCCTTGAAAGCTTTAGTTCTGCGCAGTAGTACTAATTGGGTTTTGTGGTGTCCTGCTTCAGCTTTGACAAGGAGATTGGGGAGGGGATGAAAACTTGTGGTCCCCAGGATGGGCACAGACCTCATCTTTGTGGCTACCCGCAGGGTGCACACTGGGCCACAGAGGATCTGGAAAGGATGAAGAAATGGGACAGCTTAGAGTTGGGTGAATCTGAGTGCTCACCCCAAGAGAACTCCTGCCTGGACCCTCCAGACAGAGACCCTAACTCCAAGCCGCCTCCAGCCAAGCCCCACATCTTCACTTCCAAAAGTCACACCCGCCTTTTTGGGAAGGGTGACTCAGAGGAGGCTTCCCCTATGGATTGCCCTTATGAGGAAGGCGGCCTGGCCTCCTGCCCTATCATCACGGTCAGCTCTGTCGTCACTATCCAGAGGCCTGGGGATGGCCCTGCTGCCTGTGTCAGGTAAGTCTGGAGTTCGTCCCGTCCAAGACCCAAGTGGTTCTGCCAGTGGCAGTCCTGGCCATGGGGTAATGTCACAAAGTGCTTCTGCTCCTGGGCTAAATGTCACAGAGCTGGGGATCTGGGGATCTGGGGATCTGGGGATCTGGGGATCTGGGGATCTGGGGATCTGTCAGAGATGGTTGGCCCACACTCTTGTGACCTCACTGGACACACAGTCACAGGTGCTAGAGTGAGTGTATATACTGATCCTAGCTTCTAGCATATGCTAGGTCCCCAGGCCTGGAATGCTCACCAGCCCCAAATGCTTAGACTTCTCGTTCAAGGTTAGGATCTTGTGGGCTAAGAAGACAAACAGCTCAGATGAGGAGCCTACCTCTGAGGCAGGGCAGGGTGTTCACACAGAGTGGATTCTGGGTAGCATGAAGTTGTCTTTTCCTTTAGCAGGGGCCAAGCCAGCCCTGCCTAACTCCTCCAGGCTCCTGTCTCCTGAGCCCCAGAAGGAAGGCAGGAGGGCGGGGTAGAAGAAAAGGTGACAGTAGCAAAGACTTTTCCCATGCTGCCTACAGACAGGTCAGGGAATGGGGACAGGTGTACCCAGGGTCCCCATTACAGTGACATTTGTTTCCTAAATGGGCTGGTTTGCCTTGGGGTTTAACCATATTCCTTGAAAAACCCCAAAGGCTATAGGGGAGTGCTGGGGCTGAGATGACAGTGCGTTGTATTTCCCAGGCAGTCATCCCAGGACTCTGTCTCCAGCGGTGCTGAGAAGCTGCCCAGGCTCTATGATCGTAGGAGCATCTTTGAAGCTGTGGCTCAGAGTAACTGCCAGGAGCTGGAGAGCCTGCTGGCCTTCCTGCAGAAGAGCAAGAAGCGCCTGACTGACAGCGAGTTCAAAGGTGGTCCTGCGAGGGCTGCCTTTTCGGGAGGGGGGCTTTGGCAATATGCCTTGGTTTTCACCTTCCGCCTCTGCCTTTCAGACCCAGAGACCGGAAAGACCTGTCTGCTAAAAGCCATGCTCAATCTGCACAACGGGCAGAATGACACCATTGCTCTGCTCCTGGACATCGCCCGGCAGACTGACAGCCTGAAGCAGTTCGTAAACGCCAGCTACACAGATAGCTACTACAAGGGTGAGGTGGGGGTGGGCTGGGCCAGCTGCAACATAGCCCTGAGGGGATTGCCTACTCCCTGTCACTGGGTGGCTTTCCCCCATGGTTCTGAAACCTGCCCTTTCTCATCTGCAGTCTTCTCCTGCCATCCTGGGATCTCTGCTGCCCTCCTGCCCTCCTGCCCCTTGCTGTCACATCCTTTGCCTTCCTCCTTTCCTCTTCCCCCTCCTTTGCAGCTTGGTATTTTCTGTTCTGTTCTGTTCCTGCTTCAAGACTTTCCTGGCTTCATTTGTGGGATGCTGGTCTCCGACAGTGAGGGGTTGTGTAGGCATTTTCTGTGTGCTTCTTCCAGAAGCAATAGCTACCTGCCTAGGGCCCTTCCCTGGACACATCTCTCTGGGCCCCCACAGGCTGCAATCATGAGGCCAACCATGGGCATCCCCTCTGCAGGTCAGACAGCACTGCACATTGCCATTGAAAGGCGGAACATGGCACTGGTGACGCTCTTGGTGGAGAATGGAGCAGACGTCCAGGCTGCCGCTAACGGGGACTTCTTCAAGAAAACCAAAGGGAGGCCTGGCTTCTACTTTGGTAGGGAGGCCATGTGGCAGACATGAGGGAGCTAGAGGCCCAGTCATCTGGGGACTGGTCAGTCTCATTCCTGGGGCTCCAATTGGGGATCCTGTGTTGGCTGCAGGTGAGCTGCCCTTGTCTCTGGCTGCATGCACCAACCAGCTGGCCATTGTGAAGTTCCTGCTCCAGAACTCCTGGCAGCCAGCAGATATCAGTGCTGGGGATTCAGTGGGCAACACGGTGCTGCACGCGCTGGTGGAGGTGGCAGATAACACAGCCGACAACACCAAGTTTGTGACAAACATGTACAATGAGATCCTGATCCTGGGGGCCAAACTCCACCCTACGCTGAAGCTGGAAGAAATCACCAACAAGAAGGGGCTCACGCCGCTGGCTCTGGCTGCTAGCACTGGGAAGATTGGGGTAGGGTAGGGGCTTTGTTACCACAGGCAAGGAGGCTGGATAGAGAGGACTGTGTATGCAGGACTCTAATTCTGCCAGCTAATGGGGCTGTTAATGTGAGCCACAGGAGCTGTGAGCAGAGACCATGAAGGTTAGATGGCAGTTTCTAATTTCCAACTTTGTCACCGAGACACAAGGTGTGTGTGTGTCTAGCCTAGGTTGAGAGAAAAAGAGGCTATTGGCGCTTTACCAGGGTGAGCAAGATTTTTGGAATGACAGGGAGGCCCCAAGGGGGAATTTGTAGTTGATAAGTCTCCAGGCAAATCAGGGTCCCATGGATGATGTCAGGTCAGGCTGATGCTGTGCTTGAGTCACTCAGATTGCAGGGGAGGGGCTTTCTCAAGCAGAGATACTGGGAGCTGGCCCTGCCTACCACGTAAGCCCTGTAGGAGTCTGTCTATGGCTTTCCTTGCATTTCTTGGATTTTACACCCCCGCCCGTGCCCCCACGCTGTGTGTGTGTTTCACTCTGTAGCTCAGGCTGGCATATAATTTACTAGGCTGGTCTCAAGGTTGCAGCAATCCTCCTGTCCCAGCCTTCTGAGAGCTGGGATTACAGGCATGAACCACCACGGCTGGCTTGTTCCTTAGATTTTTGATGATTTCTTTCTGTCTTGACATTTTCTAGAAGGGGTCACCATTGTCCTTCACAGAAGGACTGTAAATCTTGTGGTCCTGGTGTAATGTTCCTGATGTGGGAGGTCAGAGGGGGAGCTAGCTGGCCAGTGGATCTTGATAGTGGGGAAATTGCTGGGACTTGGGCTGGGTGTCTGATGGAGCTGAGAAGCGGAGCCTGTTTACTGGAGCTCAGAGCCCACATGGGGAAGCAGTTCATGGCCTGGGCTGGCCTGATGTGCTCTCTTATGCGCTCCAGGTATTGGCCTACATTCTGCAGAGGGAGATCCACGAGCCTGAGTGCCGGCACCTGTCCAGGAAGTTCACTGAGTGGGCCTACGGGCCCGTGCACTCTTCACTGTATGACCTGTCCTGCATTGACACCTGTGAGAAGAACTCAGTTCTGGAAGCGATCGCCTACAGCAGCAGCGAGACCCCCGTGAGTGGCCAGGCCTAGGACGAGACGTAGCCAGCCGCCCACCCTGCCCTTGCTGGGGCTCCATCTGGCCTCTCACATAAACGCTGCTGCCAGGAGCCCGTGCCCTGTGTCCCTGTTCGCCCCGCCCCCCTTCCCATTGTGTTTTCCTTAGCAGACAAAGGCAGTTGTTAGCTCATAAAAATGAGACCATTTCAGAAGTACAGCATAAGGACTCCTTTGTACCATGTAAAAAGAAGCTCTCTTTTATACCATGTGTGTAAACAGGGCCATGCTCTACACACTGTAGCGTGAGCAGGCTTCCTCCTCGTTGGAGTGTTACATTAACACACAGACAATGCTATTGCCCAGCATTCAGTCCCACAGGACAGTCAGGCTCTTTGAAATTGCCCATCACACTGCAGACCACTCACACCAGCCTGAGAAATTTTTAGTGTATTATGCCCACTGTTTTCTTCTTCTTCTTCTTCTTCTTCTTCTTCTTCTTCTTCTTCTTCTTCTTCTTCTTCTTCTTCTTCTTCTTCTTCCTCCTCCTCCTCCTCCTCCTCCTCCTCCTCCTCCTCCTCTTCCTCCTCCTCCTCCCCCTCCTCCTCTTCTTCTTCTTCCTCCTCCCTTTCTTTCTTTCTTTCTTTCTTTCTTTCTTTCTTTCTTTCTTTCTTTCTTCTTTCTTTTTTTGGGATGGGGCTTGCTTTGCAGGCCAGGTAGGCCCTGGATTCCTGACCCTCCCCCTTCCAAAGTGCTAGGACAATAAATCCTGGGCTACCCCCACACCCCACCTCCCCCCCCTTCACACCCACCCCCCTCATCCCTCCTCCCCACAGTGAGGAGGAGCATTGTGATGCATTTACTGGCCTTTTGTAATTCTTTGGTGGGTCTCCTCTGGTTTATGACTCTCTGGAGTTCTGAATGAGTCAATCTTTTCTCTATTGCTCACTTGCAGTGTATTTTCGCTCCCTGTCTGTTTCTTGCCTTTTAATTTCGCATACAATACCCTTTACTTATAAAAGGTTTTCATTTTGATAGGGCCAAGCTACCTGGACTTTTTTCCTTTTTTTTTTTTTTTTTAATGGCTTCTGGGCTGTATGCCATGCTCTGAAGCCTGCTCTTTACAGTTACGGGGCGGCCCTTCTGTGATCTCTCTCCACTCTTTTGTAGGCATATTGTTTTGGCTTCTTCATTTGGAGTTTACTTTTGTATGCTGAGGGTGGCATTTTATTTAATATTTTTGGTTCTTACTGAGCAGCCTGTCCTACCTTCACTGGGTGAAAGGCCACTTCATCCACCCTCTCTTCCTAAGTGATAACTCCAAGCTCCATAAGTGGACTTGGGGCCTGAAGTCTCTGCTGGAGGCAGTGAGGGCTGCCATAGTGCCTCACTGGATGAAGTTGTATTTATAGGTCCAGAGTCCAAGGAAGGCGAGGCCTGGCCTATTTTGCCCTGTCAATCCCACCTGGGCTGCCATGTTGAGTCTGGCTTCTGAGTTCTCAAAAGGGTGGTGTGACTAGGGAAAGGCCTCACTACACACTGAGGAATTTAACCCACCAACAATTCATGTCCCCAGTGTTTTCTGGGGGCAGGAGTGTAGGCTGCTCGTGGGGACATTGGGCTTGAGCTGGTACACGGGTAGAAGGCAGAGGCGACCAGTTGACTTCAAATTACAGTCATCTCTGCAGTTAACATCTCTTTAGAGGCTTTTGATGGAGTGGGGGGAACTTCCTATTCCCCAAAGTATTCAAGGAGTCACACAACAGGGCCTCTGTGGTAGAGCTCAAGCTTGGGCTGGGTTTGGACTCCAGCGCTGGAGAGAGGCTTGGACAAAGCTGCTGCAGGCTCACCTCATCTGTTATACACGTTAGGTCCTGTGAGCCTCCAAGCCTTTGGATATGAGATTTTGGCCTAAAGCATACTTTAAATGGCAGTGTTTGGCGCCGTTCCCCCTGTGGGTCCCTCATATATCATGCATGAGTAATTGCCACCTCTGCCTGACCCAGGGCTACAAACAGGAGAAATAAAAAAATGTAGAAGCAAGCCCCAAGCTTCCTAGAACCATCTTCTTGTTGTCTGCAGGTGAAGAGAGCTAGTTGCTAGAGAGAATGGGATTAGAATGTTGGGAGATACAGACGTCTTTAAGTGAGCACTAAGGTCGGTGGTTCTCAGTCTTTCCTTTTTTTTCTTTTTAAGATTTATTTATTTATTTATTTATTTATTTATTTATTTATTTATTTATTATGTATACAGAGCATATTAGGCCACATTATAGATGGTTGTGAACCACCATGTGGTTGCTGGGAATCGAACTCAGAACCTCTGGAAAAGCAGTCAGTGTTCTTAACCGCTGAGCCATCTCTCCAGCCCCCTCAGTCTTTCTAATATTGCAACCCTTTAATACAGTTCCTCGTGGTGTGGTGACTCCCCAAGCATAGTTTTTTTTTTTTTTGCTACTTCATAGCTGTAATTTTGCTACTGTTATGAGTTGTAACGCAAGTACAATGTGTTTTCTGATGGTTTAGGTGACCCTTGTAAAAGCATCGTTTAACTCTCAGGTTGAGAACTGCTGACTTAGGGCTCGCCCAGTTTCTTACCCGCCCCTGTACTCATGGAGACTGAAGCTAAGAGAGTGGGGCACTGAAGGAACCACAGCAGAGC
Source organism: Acomys russatus (assembly GCF_903995435.1). Classification (NCBI taxonomy): domain Eukaryota; kingdom Metazoa; phylum Chordata; class Mammalia; order Rodentia; family Muridae; genus Acomys; species Acomys russatus. The sequence continues at coordinate 749,835 of NC_067152.1, forward strand.
AGGGACCAACCCAAGGCCCAGACCTCTGGTGACTCTTGATTGCTTGGCAAGCTGAGGGGACAAACATTCTTTCTTGACTGTGTAGGCAACACAGGTGGGAGGAGTACCACAGGCTGGGGTGGCTATCCAGGTAGTTGCTGGTACAGGAATGAGCCTCTGTTCTCTCTGCTCCCATAGAACCGCCACGACATGCTTCTGGTGGAACCCTTGAACCGACTCCTGCAGGACAAGTGGGACAGATTTGTCAAGCGCACCTTCTACTTCAACTTCTTTGTCTACTGCTTGTACATGACCGTCTTCACCACAGCTGCCTACTATCGGCCCGTGGAAGGCTTGGTGCGGCCAGCAGCATGGGCCCGGTTTGGGGGTTGGGGTTGAGGTGGGGCACTCTCCTAAGATGCTGTAAGCTCTAGGCCCGGAACATGCCTGGGACCCACTTCCTAGCTCACTGAGAGGTGGAAAGGCTGCCTGGAGAGCCTGGCTTCTCCAGCCTCAGTTTCTCTCTTGCAGGCTGTCCCATGCCTAGACTTTGTCTTTTCAGTCTGTGGTCCTGGGAGGTTGAGCATGTGAGCCCTGACTATCGGGACGCAGGCCCGGGGAGGCAGCTGCCCCTGGGCTGGGTGTCTGCAGACCATGGGGTGGTGCAAGGCCCAGTTCCATTGCCTCCTGCTGGCCTGCACTATTCGGTTCACCTGCTTGTTACAAAAAACAACTTGCTCCCTATACCTGTGCCCTTGAGTACTTCCTTTGTGCTAGGCTGTAGCTCAGCTTAGGGAGAGACTCTCTAGCCTCCTCGGAGCTATGGACTTCATTGTGTTTCTGAATCAAGCCCTTCTTGTCTATTACCCAGAGCACTAATTTCCCACCATATACCTAGAGAATTTTGCCTGTGAATTTAGCTTAAAAGCTAGAGTTCCGTGTATGAAAGGTATTTAGTGGCTTCATTTTAAAAGACAAGAAAATGGTTATGGATGTAACTCAATGGCCCAGTGCTTGCCTAGGATGGGCAAGGCCTCATGTTTGAGTCCCAGCACTCTAGCATTGTAACAAGATAACAAAAAGAAAGAATGCCTACATTTTTTAGAGAAAGACAGAGAGAGAGAGAGAGAGAGAGAGAGAGAGAGAGAGAGAGAGAGAGAGAGAGACAGAGACAGAGAGAGACAGAGACAGAGAGAGACAGAGACAGAGAGAGACAGAGACAGAGAGAGACAGAGACAGAGACAGAGACAGACAGACAGAGAGCAAGAGAGGGAGAGAGAAGAGAGAGAGAAGAGAGAGAGAGAGAGAGAGAAAGAGAGAGAGACAGAGAGAGAGAGAGAAAGAGAGAGAGACAGAGAGAGAGACAGAGAGAGAGACAGAGAGAGAGACAGAGACAGAGAGAGACAGAGAGAGACAGAGACAGAGAGAGAGACAGACAGACAGAGAGCAAGAGAGGGAGAGAGAAGAGAGAGAGAGAAGAGATAGGGGGCTGGGGAGAGAGGAGAAATATGTTAATAAGTAAGATAAGGGACTAAGCTAGTGCTTGTAAAACACCAATGGCCGCTAAGCATGAGGGCTGTAAACACGGGTGTGTGGAGGACAATCCCCCCTTGCCCCATCCATGGGGAACTTTGACCTTACTTGCTAGTAGAGCAGCTGGGCACCACAAGCTGTGGGAAGAACGGGATTCCCAGTGCTCTAGATCTGTGGGAGCACCTCCACCTACCCTGTCACCTGCTGGCATCCGCTCAGAGCCCTGGGCAGGACATTGCTTGGGAGACAGCACAGCACCGGAAGGATCCTCTGATACCTAGAGACTAGGGGAAGCAGGTCTTACAGAGGGAGCTGCTTGCAGGTGTCCCATGAGAACTCATTTGTCTTTGGGCTTCTCTCTTTAAATCATTATTGTTGTTTTCTGTGCATGCACAAGCTCGTAAATGCATGCATAGGTGCCACAGTGCACATGTGGAGACTGGAATTGGAAGAAAAAAAAAACCCAGATATTAGGAATCAGCTCTGTCCTTTCACAATGGGTTCTGGGGACCAAAACCAGTTCTCAGGCTCGTGTGGAGGAGCATGCTTCTACCTGTGGCGTCATCTTGCCAGGCCTCTATTTCTCTCTCTTAATGGAGGCTTGGCTTCTAGGCAGGAGCCAAGTCTTAATCGTGAGGCTTGGTATCTGGTGGCACCTGGTGAATGTTTGGTGAATGATTGAATGAGTGAGTGAATGGGGTAGCCAGCTTCCCTGTGCCTCACAGCCCCCCTATAAGCTGAAGAACACCGTCGGGGACTATTTCCGAGTCACTGGAGAGATCCTGTCTGTGTTGGGAGGAGTCTACTTCTTCTTCCGAGGGGTAAGCATTCCTTCACAAACTGCCGGTTTCTACTATTGCTGACAAAAGCCAAGAGAGCTACGGAGAGGTGAGTGGGTGAAGCTGAGAATCCTTCTGGTGTTCATGGCTGGGTTTTGGGACCACCCTGTGTATTCCTAAGGGCACATGGTAATCAAACAACACAGGGCAGATCTCCACCACGAAGTTTCATGGCTGTTCTTGTGAAGAGGTCTTTTCTTTGACTGCCTGGCCAACAAGCCCCAAGGGCCCTTCTACCCAGCACACCCTACCCAGCACTAATCTAACAGATGTGTAATGCTGTTGCCCCTGGCTTTTGACCCATGGATACTGGTCGTCTTGCTCGCACAGAAAGCACTTTCCTGACTGTAGCATCTCCTCAGGCCCTGGGACCTTTTCTTTGAACACGGGGCCTGCTTTTAGACTTGCATGTCAACTTCTCTGCAAAAACTAGAACTTAGGGAATACATGGTTTATGCTTTTTAGTTTCACTTTCCTTGAGTAACACTCAAGAGGGGTGAGGACTCAGGTCCATGAAAAGAGATCTGAATTCAGAATTTGAAATCATTATGATTATTTTTTTGACATGCGGTTTCTCTATGTAACCTTGCTTGCCTTGAATTCTTGATCTTGCTTTAACTTTGGGATGACAGGTGTGTACCACTACACCTGGTTACAGCATTGTGATTTTTTTTTTCTTTTTCGAGACAGGGTTTCTCTGGGTAGCCTCGGCTGTCCTAGACTCACTTTGTAGAGCAGGCTTCCCTCGAACTCACAGTGATTCTCCTGCCTCTGCCTCTTGAGTTCTGGGATTAAAGCGTGTACCACCATGCCTGGTATTTGATCACTGTGATCTTAACATCTAAACTTCTTGGTTTAAGCCACATTTTTTTTAAAAAGTGATTTACTGTCTTAGTTACTTTTCCATTGCTGTGATGAGCCACCATGAACAAAGTGACTTACAGAAAAAAAAAGAGTTTATTTGTCCTTATGGTTTCAGAGGGTTAGAATCCATGATGGAGGAATGGAGGTTGCAGGTGGCAGGTAGCCATGACACACCTCCTCCAACAAGACCACACTTCCTAACCCTTCCCAGACAGTTCCACCAACTGGGGACAAAGCATTCAAACATATGAGCCTGCGAGGCCGACTGTCACACTTACTTTTATGGAATCCTTATAAATCACTGGACTTTGTCTTCATGGAAACACTGTCTTTTCATAGTTGTAACTTATGCTATCAAAAAATATAAAGCCCCAGCAGTAAGTGGACACCTCTTAGCAAACAGCAGGTTAATCTGGGGGGGGGGGACACAAATGTGTGTAGGTATTTTGGAGAGGATTTCCCAGCCACCAAAGGTTGATTTGGCTAGTTAGTTCAGTTGTGGCTACATAAAGGATTTTTACTGTGACGTCATGCTCATTTATAGAAAAGGAAGGTGATGGTGGGAGAACAAATGTCAAGAAAAGACGCTTCTCAACGCTGTCATAGGATCACAGCAGTGGATAGAATTTTGGTGATCTTTTTCTTCCCGAATTGCCTTCTAGATCCACTGGTGGCTGCAGTAAGAATTGTTAAAGCTCTCCATGAGTCACAGAACGTCAGTCACTCACCACATTAGGCCAGATTACTACTGCTCCATTCTTTATTCTCTCTGCTGGAATGCGCTCCAGTGTTCCAGTGTTGTGACACTTTGAAAGCATGCCACGTTCAGTCACGTCTAACACTTCCCAGAAACTTACTCTGCCTGTTTGCTTGCAGATTCAGTATTTCCTACAGAGGCGGCCGTCCCTCAGGAGTTTGCTTGTGGACAGCTACAGTGAGACACTTTTGTAAGTGATGCTTTGTGCTCTGTTTGACCTCCTGGGGTAACTGAAGTTAGTTCCCTCTCATTCTCTCACCTATGTTTGAACAGCCACATAGTAGGGCCTCAGGAAGCATGGTGAAGCAATGGTGGGAGGCACTCAACCCATATTCATCAGATGAATATCAGCTGTTGTTTATTCTGCCAGCTAAGTACCAGGTACTGGGGTTGATGGACTGTGTCACAGGTCACATGATTTATGGCTGCAGTTAGATGTTCCTTTCTTTATGTCATCCATGGCTTGTGTATCCCTCTTCCATTCACTGGGTCAACACTGGGAGATGGAGGTTCTTGCTTTCAAGAATTTCTAGTCCTTAAGGCAGAGTTTTTCATCCCAGCTGCACAGACATCTTGGAATAGATAATTCACAGTTGGTGGGAAAGGGGTTATCCTGGGCACCGGGGGTTTAGCAGCCTCCGTGGCCTCTACCCACTAGATGCCTGTAGCTTTCCCCTGTCTTCCAGGCTTGACTATATCTGCAGACAGATATGGACAAAGGTCCTCTTGTAGGTGTGGGTGGCTGTGGCAGTGGGGGTGGTGTGGCTCCTGTTTGAGAGCCATTGACTTTAGAAGAGACAGATAAGCAAAGGCACAGGTGTTGCAGAGAGCCTCTGCTCACAGGGTAAGCTAGAACCTGCACAGCTCATCCTGCACATAGGGCTCCCGACCTCAGCTCTCCTGGGATCTTGCCTTAAACTCTCTTCTGATGCTCAGTGTTTCCTTAGTCCTGGGGCTTCTCTTTCTCATTTCTGGTGTGGCCAAGGATCTGATTTCTAGTGCTGTTGTGATTAGACTGTTTCTAGGACTCATAAACCTCATGTTCACACCCTAATCTTCAGAGCTTTTATTTCAGTCCCAAAGGGCAAGCTTAAGCTATAGGGTCTATAGCAACTGGTTATCACAATACTAACTTCCCCCAAAGAAGAAGTGTTCCCCTACAAAGCATTATACCAGTAGACTCAAGATTCCATTTCTAGAAGGTATAGATACCATTGTATTTATGTTAACACACACACACACACACACACACACACACTTGTACACATACACATTCACACACTTGCATACACGCACACATATATAGTGCTTTTATTTTATCAAAACTACTCATATATATTAATGAAAATCACAAGACTACAAAAGTGCTTCCACCCCAAACCAATTGCTTTTCCCAAGCCTTCCCATTCCCTGAAACCCTCTGTCCTTGGGCTCTTCTGATGCCGATAAGGATTTAGTACCCTCCTCCCCATCAACTTCCCCTCTTTCATCATTCCAATGCAATTGTATAATATTTTTATTTTATTCAGTAATCAACATTTGCATTCTTATGACTTTGTAAAGATTGGCATAATTTTGTAAATAAATAAATTGGCAAAATATTGTAAATAAGCGTTGAAAATGCTTCATAATAGTCCTATTACATTTTGTTTCTTTTGAAGCTAATTGCCTTAATTTTCACCTGTTTAGTTTTCTTTGTACATACTGCTAATTCTTAAAGCAGGTGCAATTTTCCTCAAAAATCAAGCTTATACATTATAACACATGGTCAAATCACTTTTTTCCCCTTGAGGGATTTCTATTTATTTATTCATTTATTTATTTGTTCATTTACTCACTTTACAGTTTGATCCCAGGCCCCGCCCTCCTCTCCTCTCAATCCCACCCTCATGCCCCCTCCCTCCTTTCCCCCCTCTCCTTTTTCTCAGAGAAGGGGAGGCCTCCAAGAGGTACCAACCAACCCTGGTGCCTCAAGTTGCAGCAGGACTAAGCACATCCTCTTCCACTGAGGCCAGACAAGGCAGCTCAGCTAGAGGAAAGGAAACTGAAGGCAGGCGGCAGAGTCACAGGCAGCTGCTACTGAGGGATTTCTTTCTAGAGGCAGGGTCTTGCTATGTAGCCCAACCTGGCCCCTAGTCTAACTCACAAAAGCCTCCTGCCTTTGCTTCTGGAGTGCTGGGCTGACAGATGTATACTACCATACCCTGTTTCCTGTTTTGCTTTCTTACTCAGTTGTTCTCCCAGTCTGATCTGTCTTTTCACTCTGGCACTTCTGTCTGTTGCCAGCCTCAGAATTCTCACAGCCTCGTCTCCTCACATCTTCCTCTTTCTTGACATATTCTTGTTTCCTCGCACAACCTTCAGTATTTTCAGTGCAGTAGTCTTGAGGGGGAAGCTCCTGATCCTGTAGAGTGCCAACTCAGCTGGTTGCTGTAGTCAATACATTTCTCACTTATATATTTCAATGTGCGATGAGTCATGCAGGATACAACTGTCATAAATCAAGGAATGTCTATACTATATTTACGTTGTGCTTCTAAGAATAAGATTTTGTCTCCCAACCTGCCATGCGTTTTCCTCTTTGTGCTTGCTGAGAAGGTTGGCTAACAGATGCAGGGCAGCCCCCACCCCAGCTCCTGAGTGGCTGCATTCTCGCTCTTCCCATTCTCGAAGCCCAAGGCCTTTTGTTCCTGGCTCCTCTAAGTTGAATGACTTTGCCTCTGCCCTCAGCTTTGTACAGTCGCTGTTCATGTTGGTGTCTGTGGTACTGTACTTCGGCCAACGCAAGGAGTACGTGGCATCCATGGTGTTTTCCCTGGCCCTGGGCTGGACCAACATGGTGTACTATACCCGAGGATTCCAGCAGATGGGCATCTATGCTGTCATGATTGAGAAGGTGGGTTCCCAAGTGTGTTTTCCACAGAGCCCCATTTGCCCCATAGTGAGATACTGTCCCATCCACTTGTTCAGCCTTTCTGTATCCTCCGGGGAGCTATTGGCTTAGCTCTTAGCCTATTTATTCCCCAAGAATCAAGCAACCTGGCATTGACTCTAACATGGAGGCTTTCTTTAAATTTGTTGCCTTTGCATCTTGAACTGCCATCTCCCAACCTGAGCAAAAGTTGTGGGAGAGTTGTGAGTGATTCCTTCATGATGTCTCAGCTGAAAACCATGGAATCCAGCCCTCTGCAGTTTCGTGTCACTTGTCCTCTGGCCACTCGGGGCTGCTGCAGCCAGGTCATTCCTCTATCCCTCCTGGGGCTGGGCTTGCCTTTCATGAGCCTGCTCTTTCCTGCAGATGATCCTCAGAGACCTGTGTCGATTTATGTTCGTCTACCTCGTGTTTTTGTTTGGATTTTCCACAGGTAACAGGCTGAGTCAAGCTGGTGGGTGGGTAGGCCTGTTGCTCATCTGACCTCCCCAGGGCTCTGCAAGGCTTGGATGGGAGGAGCCAGGTGGGGAAGACAGGTGCATGTTTGTAGGTGACAGAGTAGGCAGAGAGAACACAAATCAGCATGAGCCAGCTCCTGGAAGCGTGATTTATGAGATGTACTCAGTCGTTTTAGAGATACTGTGCTACTTGCTTGCCATATAAGTACATTTTTGCCCAGTTTTTTTTCCTTTTTTTATTAATTTATTCAAATTACATCTGTTGTTAGCCCAGCCCTTGTATCCTCCCATTCCTCCCTCCCGCTTCTCCCCCTATTCCCCTCCCCCATGTCTGTGACTGAGAGGGACCTCCTCCCCCTGTATATGCTCATAGGGTATCGAGTCTCTTCTTGATGACCTATTATCCTTCCTCTGAGTGCCACCAGGCATCCCCATCCAAGGGACATGGTCAAATATGGGGCACCAGAGTTTGTGTGAAAGTCAGATCTCCTTCTCCACTTAACGGTGGAGAATGTCCTGTCCATCGGCTACTCTGGGTAGGGGTTCGAAGTTTACTGCCTATATTTTCCTTGGCTGGTGCCATAGTTTGAGGAGGACCCCAGGGCCCAGACCTGCCTGTAGTTTTCCAGGACCCTCTGGATCCTTCTATTTCCTCATTCTCCCAGGCTTCTCACACCTAAAGTCTCAATAGGATGTCCTCCCCTCTGACCCACTTTCCTGGTAGGTAAAGTTTTTCATGGGGACGTACCCCTTGGACTAGTGTCTCGATATAACTGAGTATATACCATTTAACTCTTTTTTCTTCTGCGTGAACTCACTCATTATGATAATTTCTAGTTCAATCCATTTGTCTACAAATTTCGGAAATTCTTTGTTTTTAATAGCTGAGTAGTATTCCATAGTGTAAATGTACCACAGTTTCTTTCTTTTTATTTATTTTTTATTTTTTTTATTAATTTATTCTTGTTACATCTCAATGTTTATCCCATCCCTTGTATCCTCCCATTTCTCCCTCCCCACCCCATTTTCCCATTATTCCCCTCCCCTATGACTGTTCCTGAGGGGGATTACCTCCCCCTGTATATTCTCATAGGGTATCAAGTCTCCTCTTGGCAACCTGCTATCCTTCCTCTGAGTGCCACCAGGTCTCCCCCTCTAGGGGACATGGTCAAATGTGAGGCACCAGAGTACATGAGAAAGTCATATCACACTCTCCACTCAACTGTGGAGAATGTTCTGACCATTGGCTAGATCTGGGAAGGGGTTTAAAGTTTACCTCCTGTATTGTCCTTGACTGGTGCCTTAGTTTGAGCGGGACCCCTGGGCCCAAATCTGCCTATCATATTGTTCTACTTGTAGATTTCTAGGACCCTCTGGATCCTTTTATTTTGCTATTCTCCCATGCGTCTCTCATTTAGAGTCCCAATAGGATGCCCTCCCCTCTGTCCCAGTTTCCTGGTAAGTGAAGGCTTTCGGTACCACAGTTTCTTTATCCATTCTTCTACTGAGGGACACGTAGGCTGTTTCCATGTTCTGGCTATTATGAATAATTTTGCCCAGTTTTTAATCCAACTTATTTCAACACTAGTTCAGACCCAGAGGAAAGTTTTAAGAGTCATAAGAATGACCTCTCTCTTCCTCTTATCCAGAGCCCCCAGTTTTACCATTAAAAAAATCTGTCTTTCGCTTCCCTCTCTCTGTCTCTTTGTCTCTCTTTTCCTTTCCTTCTCTAGTCCTCCCTCCTTTGTATCCTCTCTTCCTTCCTTTATTTATTTTTTTTCTCCTCACACTGGAGATAAAACCTAGGGTCTAATCCTGGCAGGCAAGTGCCCAATCGCATCATTCCCTGGCATCTTATCATAAGGAAGAACTTGTCTTCTTCTCCACAATTCAACTTTTTGGTAAGAATGGATGGCCTCGGGGTTATTTTTTAACTCTGTCTAGATTCTCAGTATTACATGAATCATAATCTTTTTCTATCATGAGTTATTTTGAAGCTGAGATACGGCCCCCGGGCGGCCCTTAAAGCCAGATCCTTGGGCCCTTTAGTTGATCCACATCCTGTCCTCAACACATGCGTTGTCTCAGTCCTCGGCTGACTCTTGCAGTTATGCGGTTCCCAAGGCATGCCCATCTCTGCTCCCACCCTGCAGTTTATTTTAGAATTCTTGTCCAGTAGAGATGAGCTTCCGTGTCTAGGAGGAGGGGCCTCATGGGGATGGGTTGTGGCACTTGAGCTGAAGCTCTGCGTACCAGTACAAGAAGGGATTGTGCTTGGCGGTTCTCGGGTATTGGCATGTGGTAAGAACAGCACACAGCTGCGTAGCCACTTTCAGGCTCTGTACTATACTTCCAAAGAAGAATGTCCCCTGCTTTGAACTTCTTGTCATCCATGGCTCTAGAGTGGACCTGGAAAGACAGGGTATGGCTGGTAAAGTGAGCCAGCCTGTCTTGTGAGGTTGAGCAGGTTGTATATTACACATAGGCCTTTATATGTACGCGACTTTGCGTGTTTCTTCAAATACTCCTTTAAAAAAAACTAGATCATGATAAAGCTCTTATCATAACAAAGCAGTGTCTTTTTAAAAAAATATTTTATTTAATTTTAATGTGCCTTAGTATGAGAGTATCAGATCTTGGAGTTACAGACAGTTGTGAGCTGCCATGTGGGTGCTGGGAATTGAACCCGGGTCCTTTGGAAGAGCAGGCAGTGCTCTTAACCACTGAGCCATCTCTCCAGCCCTGGCAAAGCAGTGTGTCTTATTACAGTTTTCTGACATCCTGGGAGTGCGGAGGTGCTACATGGCTGAGTGGCCTTCCTGCTGCAGGGTGCTGGGGTAGAAGAAGGGTCTGGGGTCTTGGTGCCCATCCACCCACACCCCTTTCTCCTGTGACCTGTAGCTGTAGTGACACTGATTGAAGACGGCAAGAACAACTCCGTGCCATCGGAGGCTGAAATACACAAGTGGTGTGGGCCTTGCTGCAAGTCAAAGTACAATTCCTACAACAGCCTGTACTCCACCTGCCTGGAGCTGTTCAAGTTCACCATCGGCATGGGCGACCTGGAGTTCACCGAGAACTACGACTTCAAGGCTGTCTTCATCATCCTGTTACTAGCCTATGTGGTCCTCACCTACATCCTCCTGCTCAACATGCTTATTGCTCTCATGGGTGAGACTGTCAACAAGATCGCTCAAGAGAGCAAGAACATCTGGAAGCTGCAGGTGGGTGGCAGAGTGGAGCAGCCTGGAGGCTGTTGACCTTTCCTTCTGCCTGTTACACAGTGGTGCGCATGAGCCACTGTAGGGTGGAGGAGGGGCCAGGAAGCCCAATCGGGTCCAGGGATCCTCATCAGTATCACCCCATTGGGATACTCCCTTCCCATGGCATCCCTGTTGTCTACCATCTACATGCAGTCCAGTGAGCCTAGCTGGCACTCACAGATACTTTATTTGGCCTGGGGCTGAGCAATCCCAAAGCAGTGACATCTGGAGATGTCATCTATCTGTGTTTCAGGTCACACAGGTGGCAGGTAGCTGAGTTAGGGTTTAGACACGTCAGTCTTGACTATGACCTCACCCAGTACCCCATGTGGTTACTCTTTCTGGATTCATAGGGTTGCCTTCCTGGACCCAACAGGTGGTCACCAGGCATAGGCACGCTTGGCTGGTCTCCTTCATGGAGCATGTGCCTGCCACACATTAGTAGGAGGTTCCTGGGGATGAGAGAGATTCTAGAGAGACTGATCCAGGCTGGTGGCCTGTTCCACTTTCCTGTCAGAGAGCCATCACCATCCTGGATACAGAGAAGAGCTTCCTGAAGTGCATGAGGAGGGCCTTCCGTTCTGGCAAGCTGCTGCAGGTGGGCTTCACGCCTGATGGCAAGGATGACTACCGGTGGTGTTTCAGGTAGGCCCAAGCAGGTGTCAAAGCTGAGAGAAGCTCCTGGTCTCAGTCCTGGGCATGGGGAACCCATATGGAGCAAGATGAGGGCATAGTAGACCAGGCTCAGGCTCCCTCAGGCCTAGTCATAGGAGTAGGGACCTCTCAAGGCCAGAGCAGGTTCCCAGGACCACCATAGGACTCAGGTATGGGCACAGGACACCCACCTCAGATCTCAGGAGGTAGGACTTCCAACATTAAGAACTGAAAAAAAAAAAAAAAAAAAAAAAGCCAGGCGTGGTGGCGCATGCCTTTAATCCCAGCACTCAGGAGGCAGAGGCAGGCTGTGAGTTCGAGGCCAACTTAGTCTACAAAGTGAGTCCAGGACAGCCAAGACTACACAGAGAAACCTGTCTTGAAAAACAAAAACAAAAACAAACAAACAACTGAAAAAACTTAGGTGTCCAAAAATGACTACCCGGTGAACAGAGCCAAACCCATGAACCCAGTGGTTAAACTTCTTGGACTTGTGTGTTGGGGGAGGAGAGGTGTCCATAAAACAAGCCCTGGCTGTTTCTCCACTTGTTATGTCTTCATCCGATATGAAGGCCGTTCAGCCTTAGACAGCTGGCCTCCCAGACCCTGTTCCCTCCCCACAGGGTGGATGAGGTGAACTGGACTACCTGGAACACCAACGTGGGCATCATCAATGAAGACCCAGGCAACTGTGAGGGCGTCAAGCGTACCCTGAGCTTCTCCCTGAGGTCAGGCCGAGGTGAGGTGTGATGGGTGCTACCACCGTAGGGAGGCAGGAGCCTGACACTGGGTAGGCGGGTTTCCTACTCCATGTTGGCCTTCCTCACATAAGAGGTGGACTGTGTAGCAGCAACAGCTGCCAGTCTATGCTTAGTAATGTGCATGACTGCTCAGTGACATGTTTAGCGGCCAGTGCATGTCCTCAAACACACCTGTGCAGTACTGGTAGAATAGAAGCTCCTCGGATTTATTACACATTTGATTTCAAATAACTTCTGGCCATTGCATGTTTAGCAAACTTTTAATGTAGTCAACATTTTCAGTACCCCTGTATTCAATTATGCAAGGGGTCTTTTGATCTGCCGTCACAATTATTGACTCCTCCTCCCACCCTCTCCAGCACTTTTTAGCCATCTCCAAATTGCTCTTAATCCCATCCAGAGAGTTTTGCACTTCAAGTTTTAAGCTTTTTGGTTCTAGGGCTTTTGTTTTTTCTGTGTTGAAGTTTCCATTTCTTTGCTGAGGTCCTCTAGCCATTCCTTCATTCCGAATGCGTCTTCCTCTGCTTCTTTGAACATATTAACAAGTTCCTTTCTGTTTGCTAAGGGATGGATGCTCCCAGCCTACCAAGCACTGGCCCCGGGGTCAGTGGTCCCTAGCTAATTTCAACACCTGGGCCACCTTGGCATCCATTTCTCTTAACTGCTTTTTTTTTTTTTTTTTTTTTTTTTTTTTTGTGATAGAAGACCACATTTTCTTGCTTTCCCTCTTAGATCCAGTATTGTGTGCTGGGAATTGTAGATAAGCTACTGTGGAGAACCTGCATTCAGTTACCTTACCTCTAAGAACACTGAGTTTTTTTTTTTTTTCCCAGTTGGTACCTCAAGTACTAAGGAATTGCCTTGAGTTTGTACAGGCATGAATGTAAGAAGGCTTCCGGATACTGGCTACGGCCCCTTCTTACACTCAAGCTCAAGTGTGTCTGCCTCACTTCCAATTGCAGCCATTCTCCATTAAGCCTGAAGTAGTCTTACCATCAGCAAGCGGAGTCTAGTTCTCAGCCAAGGACTTATGGGTAACCACTCTGCCCAAAGCCCAGCCAGCCATCCAGCGCCACAGCCTCTGTTCTCCTATGCTCTGTTCTACTGAGTCTAGCTGTGTCAGCTGCCAGCATGGCCACTTACTCTTCTATAGTTCGTAAAGTAGTTTCTAAGCAGAGAGTCAGGGTGTTCGCTGGGCTCCCATGTGAATATCATGTCTCTTAGCGTTTGTAGTAGCTCACGTCTATCACCCCAGGCCTAAACACATCTGCTGAATGGAATTTTGTTCAGCTGTGGTTGTCCTGAGCAGGGCAGTCCAGTACAGGATCCTCCATTACAGTTGGATATAAACATCTATTTCATCAAAGGCTCACTTGGGGGCTGGGGATGTAGCTCAGTGGTCGAGCACGGTCTAGTATGTGAAGCACCCTAGATTCCACCTCTCACTTTTGGATATCGGTTTCCTGCTCCGGAGCTTCATTAGTCTCACACAGGTCCCCAGCAGTTCTGTGATTTTTGTGTGTTCTGTGTGTAATTGGAAAGAACTCCCTGGTCACATTGTCATCTGGCTCATTATCTTAGGTGAGCTAACATGTCCGAGATCTACTCAAAAGTGGCTTTGCATGTGATTTGAGTGGCTACCCATGATTTTCCTACTGACTTGGTTAGCCAGTGTTGGTTCAAATGTGTAGAGTCTGACACCGGGCAGTTTATTTTAGAAATATTTAAGTACAGTATCATATTGGGAAAAAGCGTCCTGATGAAAATTGTCACAGTAAAGCTTGGTGTGACTACATTGAAACTCTTTTGCAAAGTACACGTGATCTCTTCCATAGAAATGGGTTCTATAGCTTGAGGGCATAGGGGAGGATCTGGTGCAGTCTGGGTCGTCACAGAGGTCACCAACTACAAAGTGCATGTGACATCTCCCCTAGAGATGGTTATATGAGCTGTGAGAAACAATGCTCAAGATAAAGATCTAGGGAGGAAGAGTCTAGTTTGGGGGATTTGGGTAAGGCCTGCTCCCACAGATAGCACAGATCACCAGCCTATTAGCAACATCCAATCTTAGCCTTCTGGGTGGGAAGTAGGCACACACACACACACATACACACACACATGCACACACACGCACACGTACACGCACACACACCCCCCACACACATACACATACACACACACACACACCCCACACACATACACATACACACCCCCTCCCCACACACACCGCACACATACCACACACACACACACACACACCACACACACACACACACACACCACACACACACACACACACCACATACCACACACACGCACCACACATACAACACACACACACACACACCCCACACACATACACACACACACACACACATACACTCCACACACATACACATACACACCCCCTCCCACACACACCGCACACACACCACACACACACCACACACACACACACACGCACACGCACACGCACACACACACACACGCACATGCACACGCACACACACCCCCCACACACATACACATACACACACACACACACACCCCACACACATACACATACACACCCCCTCCCACACACACCGCACACACACCACACACACACACACACCACACACTACACACACACACCACACACACACACACACACACACACACACCCCACACACATACACACACACACACACACACATACACTCCACACACATACACATACACACCCCCTCCCACACACACCGCACACACACCACACACACACCACACACACACACACACACCACACACTACACACACGCACACACACACACACCTCTTCTCTGCTGAGAAGACAACGCTGAGTGTTTAACATTCTGGATCCCCTAGTGCTTATTTGTGAGCACGAGGACCTCATGCCCTCTACGTTATAAATCTCAGTTGACTCCCATCCAGTTAGAATTGCCATTTGGAACAGAAGCTGTGGAGTTTTATATTAGATTTTACACGTTCACTATTGAGTGTACGTACTTCTTTCTTAGGGAGCATTCCTTTAAAATTTTCCCTTCTCACTTTTGTAGCAGTAGAAACTCTGGTGATGATAGTTGGATAATTTAGACAGCAAGGACCTCTCCTCAACAAGCTGCATGTGCTAGGAGGACGTGGGAGAATGAAAGAGAGAAAGCCAAGGACAATACGTGCATAAGCATTGAACCCCTACCCAGATCTAGCCAATGGACAGGACGTTCTTCACAGTTGAGTGGAGAGTGGAGTCTGACTTTCACACAAACTCTGGTGCCTCATATTTGACCACGTCCCCTGGATGGGGAGGCCTGGTGGCACTCAGAGAAAGGATAGCAGGCTACCAAGAAGAGACTTTATACCCTATGAGCATATACAGGGGGAGGATGTCCCCCTCAGTCACAGTCATAGGGGAGAGGAGTAAGGGGAAAATGGGAGGGAGGGAGGAATGGGAGGATACCAGGGATAACCATTGAGATGTAATATGAATAAATTAATAGAATATATTTTTAAAAAAAGAGAGAAAGGCCAGGGAAGAAAGGTGGGGAGTGCAGTAGAATGTGATGAACGGTGCTGGGGACCTCAGATGCATCTGGACACCCTGGAACTGGCTAGGCCACCAGCTCCTGAGCTGGGTGTCTTTTCCACCAGTTAGTCAGTATCTTGCTGGGCACTGATAACTGAGTCTTCTTTACGAGCTCCCTGGTAGGTCATGCCAAAGTTCTTACTTGAAACCCAGTGTCACCATGCCTCCCTTGGCATTTTCTGGACCTTCTGTGCCCTGGTGGGGCCTTGATTTTGGCTGTCGTGTCTCACTTTAGAGCTTCCTAATGTGGAGCTGCATTGCAGAAACCTCTCTACCTGCCTATCTGGGCAGAGAGGCAGAGGAGCCGGAAGCAGGTGTGTGACAGACTCATGACGTTACAGGTTTTCTAGGTCCTGAGAGAGGAAGAAAACTCAAGATTTTACTAGGGTGGATGAGGCTCCTTGAGCTGTCAAAGGAAGAGGGAACTTCAAGCTTGAAGTTTTTTTTTCTTTCCCCAAGACAGGGATTTACTATGTAGTCTTTGGCTGTTCTGGAACTCACTATGTAGACCAGGCTGGCCTTGAACTCACAGAGCTTCATCTGTCTTAGCCTCCTGAGTGTCGGGATTAAAAATGTGTGCCACTAACTAAGCCTGGCTAAGATCTTTTTTTTTTGGTTTTGGTTTTGGTTTCTTTGAGACAGTTTCTCCGTTGTAGCCTTGGCTGACCTGGAATTGCTCTCTAGACCAGGCTGGCCTCAAACTCACAGAGATCCACCTACCTCTGCTGCCCTGAGTGTTGGGATTATAGGCCGGCACCACTGTGCCTAGCTCTGGCTGAGATTTTTAAAAAATATATTTTGAAATAAAAATGTAATAACGCTATTTTCCTCCTCCAAACTCCTACTCATGTCCCCTCCCTCCGACACCTCCCATGACCTCTTCTTTTTGTGTGTGTGTATACACACACACACACTCACACACATACACACACAAATGTAACCTGTGGAGTCTGCTTATGATTTTAAGGCTAATCCTTTGTACTAGATAACCTGGGGGAGGTTAATTCTATCTCTCTCAGTAGTCGTTAGTCGTCTGAGTACTTTGTCTAGCAACGAGACGGATTTCCCCTTCAGAATTAGCATGTCTAGTGATACTGTCATCGTTTTGGTCTTATTTAGGCAGCCATTTCTAGGGGACAGTCTCATCATAGCAGATGTCCTGGCTCTTTGGCTCTAAACAATCTCTGCTTTCTTTTCCAAAATGTTCCCTGAGCCTTAGGTGCATTCACTGGGGCTGGGCTCTCCAGGACCAATCGATCTGTGCATTGTATCCCATTGTGATTTTTCTGTCATGGTCTCTGCTTGCTTTAAAGAGAAGCTTCTTTGATTGAAGGGTGCCTGGGTTCCCTTTCACTTGGAGCTGCGAGGCCTATCAGTGAACCCCAGTCTGTTTTGTTGCGTCCAAGAGAGTAATGATGTGTTGCTGCCTTTCAGTTTCAGGGAGAAACTGGAAGAACTTTGCCCTGGTTCCCCTTCTGAGGGATGCAAGCACTCGAGACAGGCATAGCACCCAGCCTGAGGAAGTGCACCTGAAGCATTTCACAGGCTCCCTTAAGCCAGAGGATGCTGAGCTCTTCAAGGATTCCATGGCCCCAGCAGAGAAGTGAGGGACACTATGCAGGGGTCAATGCTGGGCCTTTGGATGGCCCGTTGCTCCTGTGGTGGAAGGGCCTGTTCAGGGAACATCAGACCTGAGTGGATGTTGCCTGGGTGCTCTCTGTGCCTGCCTAGGCATGTTCCTGGGACTTCACTGGACATGCCATGGGAAGGTGGGAGGGGCATGGGAAGAGAGATCTGTGGACTGTCTTCAAACATTTGGCTTTCAACTCTTTACAGACCTTATAAAAACAGAGTAGATGGCAGATCTCTACTTGGACACATGTTCGGCCCTGCTTTTATTTGATTTTTGGGTGGCTGGGACCACGAGCAAATGGAGTCCAGGGAAACAAATCTTTAACTACTTGCTCTGATATAAAATGCCCAAATCTTTCTCCTCTATACTCTACTGAATATCTTACTTGCTCTGAGAGGTTTTTGGAAGAGTTTGTCATTTGACAAACCCAGAGAAGGTGGGGGACACCAGTTCCATACTCAAGTCCAGCAGAATCAGGTTGCTCTAGAAGTAGCTCTCTCCTTCCTCACCAAATACTAGCTTCATTGCTATTTAAGTAAAAACACAGAAACACACTCAAAGGACACTGTAAAACAATTTCAGTGACCTTTCATGTATTATAATCACAATCCTGCTCCACCTTCTGCAGTGCTAAATTTACCTGCCCCTGCTAGTCTTGTATGTAATTCATAAAATAAACTGTGCATCTGTCTGCAAATATACTTTATAGCAAGTATGAACTTGGTGATAGTAATTGGGTTGGTGTTGCTAAGTAGTTCTCTGTTTAGTCTCTCTCTCTCTCTCTCTCTCTCCCCTCTCTGCTCTCCCTCTCTCCTCCTCTCTCTCGCTCCTCATCTCTCTCCTCTGTGTGTGTGTATGTGTGTGTGTGTGTATGTGTTAAAACATTCCCATCAAAAGCAACTTGGGGAGGAAACGGTTTATTTAATCTCACAAGTTACATCCATCATCAGGGGACCCAAGGCAGAGACTCAAGGCAGGAGCTTGAAGCTGAAGCCACAGAGGAATGCTGCTTAGTTGACTGACATTTGTCAGCTATGTTGTGCAGGGAACAGCTGTGACAAGTAAAATTATTTATCAGACCAGAGCAGACACAAAGATTTATTAAAAAAAATAAAGTGTGAGGAGAGAGAGAGAGAGAGAGAGAGAGAGAGAGAGAGAGAGAGAGAGAGAGAGGGAGAGAGAGAGAAATTATTACCATTATTATTTTAAGACATGGTCTCACTATGTAGCCTTGGCTGTCCTGGAACTTACTATGTAGACCAGGCTGGCCTCAGACTCACAGAGATCCAGCTGCCTTCTGAGCACTGGGATTAAAGGTGTGTGTTACTGTGCCTGGCTAACTGTGAGCAAATTCTAAGAGAAAAAAAAAATCACCTTCTTGAAGGAATGGAAGTTTGTTTTTGTTTTTAACTGTTAGAAATTGCCTGACCTTATCTTGTGTGCTGTTTGTGTGTGGCCCATATTTGGACAGGTTAAGTGAACTTCTCATTATCTCATTAAAAAAATACGTTTTATGTCATCAGTTGTCTTTCTTCCTTTTTTCTACTCTAAATCGTTTATTTATTTGCCACAGCATATGTGTGTAGGCCAAATGACAGCTTGTGGGAATCAATTTTCTCCTGCCTATGGGTGCTAGGGATCGAACTCAGGTCTTCAGACTTGGAGGCAAGAAGACTTTACCTGCTGAGCCATCTTGAAAGCTCAGTGGTGTTTCTTGAGACTGACTGCTTAGTGTAAGGGCTAGGGTTAGGGTTAGCGTTAGGTTAGGGTTAGGTTAGGGTTAGGTTAGGGTTAGGATTAGGGTTAGGGCTAGGGTTAGGGTTAGGGCTAGTGTTAGGGTTAGGGTTAGAGATAGGGCTAGGTTTAGGGTTAGGGTTAAGTTTAGGGTTAAGGCTAGGGTTATGGTTAGGTTTTTGGCTAAGGTTGGGTTAGGGTTAGGGCTAGGGTTAGGGTTAGGGTCAGGGTTAGGGTTAGGGTTCAGGGTACGGTTAGATTTAGGGTTAGGGTTAGGTTTCAGGGTAAGGTTAAGGTTAGTGTTAGGGTTAGGTTTAGTGTTAGGCTTTGGGCTAGGGTTATATTTTCCGTTTAGCATTAGGTTTTCCATTTAGGGTTAGGGTTAAGTTTGGGTTAGGGTTAGGGTTAGGGTATGGTAAGGGCTAGGGTTAGGGTTAGGCCTAGGGCTAGGGCTATTGTTAGGATTAGGTTAGGTTAGGTTAGGGTTAGGTTAGGGTTAGCGATAGAGATACGGATAGGGTTAGGATTAGGGCTAGGGTTACGGTAAGGGTTAGGGTTAGGGATCACTAGGAAGTCAGCCTTTACATGGCTGTGTAAGGCATGTCAACTGCTGGGGCCAGACTCCAAGCAGTCAGTGTCTGAGAGTTGAGTTGTGAGAGTTTCTGCCTCAACAGGCTCCCAAAACAGTGCCAATAGATGGAGACCAAGTGTTTAAACTTAGGAGCCCATTGGGGTCATCTACATGTAAAGCCCAGGGGAGGAGCCCAAGGTTGGCCCTGGAGGTGCCCATGGGTGAAGTGAGGTGTGCACAGCCCACAGGGAAGGTGAGTGAGGAGGAAGAATACATACACACCATCAGGATGTGGGAGTGCTTATGAAAGGGCTTGCTACGCATTATCCTTTACGCTTCCTAATAGCTCACAAGGAAGCTGTTATTAGCGCTACTTCATAAGTGAGAAAATCAAGGCTCCAATAGTAACTTACACAGCCAGCAAAATGTGACCCGGGTTTGACCCCAGGCAGCCTGACTTCAAACCCACCTTTACTGCTGAGTCAGGCTTGGGGCATGCAGGTCAGTCCTGTCTGAAGGGAGCTGGGCCGGCTTCTCGCCACCTGCTGTGGGCCCTGGGCATCTTGCTTTACTCGTAGCTTGGCTCAGGAAACCTAGTGTGATTGTTCAGTAACTACAGATTTCTTTTTCATTTGCTTCTGTGTGTGATATGCATGTATATGGGCTTGTGTGTGGAGTGTATGTATGTGTGTTCGCATGTATGAGGGCGTGTGTGTGTGTATGTGTGTGTGTGTGTGTGTGTGTGTAGATCTGAGGCTGATATTGGTAATCTCCCTAGATTGCTCTCCACCTTATTCATCGAGGCAAAGCCTCAGAAGCGGAACCAGGACTAGCCAATGCAGTTTTTCATGCTGAGTGAGCTGCCACAGCAGCGCCATATTTCCATGGGTCCTGGGGTTTCAAATTCTGGATTTCACAGCAAGTGGTTTTTTTTTTTTTTTTTTTTTTTTTTTTTTAACATCTCAGCCACCTCCCCAGCCTCAGAGTTCTATAAATTGGACCGACTTTTGAGTTTACCCAGAGCTCAAGTAGATCTTATAGGTGTCCCTTTGCAAAAGGAAGGGTTGAAATTTGTTAAAAGGGACAACATCGGATGCATAAAATGTCAGTCCACCCACGAAGCAGTTAGGATCGTTCTTCAAGCGTATCTACTCCGGATGTCGAAGCTGCACGGACTCTACGTCAGTGACCTGATCAGAGTTCACTAAGCCTCAGGAGCTGCTTCTTCTTTACCTCTCTGAGGCAGTTTGCGTCTCAGGCATTTTCAAGTCTCTGAATGTAGATTTTCCCTTTCCCGCCCTTTAGTGCCTCCTAACACTGACCTTGCCAATTTTAGTAATTTTACTGCACAAATTAAGAGGTCCTCCACAGGGTTAGAGAAGAGAGCACTCAGCAGTTCCTACAGACTAAGCTGAGGAAGATTCTGCTCTTGAAGATGTGCCTGCTGGTGCCTATGATACGGAGGGTCTCCCAGCAACAGCACAAACATGCGAGATCAGCTTGGTCCATTCCGTGTGCAGCTTGAGCCTTGGCTTTGTATTCGTTGCTACATCCTTGAGGCAGTAATTTATGGGAGGAAGCATCAGTCGTGCGTGGACAGACAAGCCCTCATATGAGGGAGAACTGGGGTAGACAAGGCTTGGTGGTAGGCGAGTGAGTCCTACAGTTCTTCTTGCAAGGCATCTCCTGTTGTAACCGGAACAGTCAGCGTTTCTGCAAGCTGTTCAAGCTATGTCACATATTCTGATGTGTGGGGTACTCCTCACAACCATCCCTGTGGGATTCTGTATAGTCACAAGAGTGACTTCATGGATAAAACACAGAGGAGTCTGCAGTCATTTGGGGCTTAGCCACTGCCAGCTTTGGGTTCTGCTACAGGATTTTACCCTGACAAGTAGGTGGAACTCTTTGGGGCTCTGTTTGTCCAGGGACCCCTGTTTCCCTGGAGCCAGAGGGGTCTTGCTCTGGGCCCCTGGAGGTAGGACATTCCAGGGCTGGTACAGCAGCTGCAGATCCCAAGATGAATATCAAAAATTAACTGAGGGAAGATTTTGCTTTCAGATTATAAAGAAAATGGAATGGATTTATCATGGGCTGGTCATCTACATTTGGATGACATTGAGGATGAAACAGAACAGACATTGGAGAAGCTTATGCCAAGTTTTGTTTGGAATCAGAGTATAGGCAAAGACAGTAAAATTAAATTTGAATATGTAGCAACAGTTTAGGTGCGGTGATTTAGCAGAACATAGGAAAGCAAAAAAAAAAAAAAGTGTCAGACTTGTGCTAAATTAGAGATGTTGAGTTATGGAATTATGTTACTAATGAAAGCAATTTTAACTTTTGTTACCACTACCTATCAAGACAAACTTTATTCCCTAGAACTTAACATCTGCATGTGTGTACGTGTAGTTTATTATATGCAGTTAATTCCATTGTTTCGGCTGTCATAAGATTTTGAAATAAATGAAATGCTGAAAGACAAAACTTTGGTGTGAAACTTTTTTTTAAAGGTCATGTCTGCGTCTTTCTTTTCTTTTTAAAAGTAGAATACTACGTTTATCCTTCCTGTTTCTCCCCCCACCCTTTCCTGCTGGTTCTGAAGATCGAACCTAGAGCCTCATACATTTTAGCCAAGCACTGTGCCACTGAGCTAGCTATATAGCTCAGGCCTAAATTAATGAATTACTTTTGGAGCAGTTTTAGGTTTGCAGGAAAATTGAACAGAGTACAGATTTCTCATGAACTGAATTCTGTATCCCCTCCCCCAACAGCCTCAGAAGGAACCAATCCTGATCTCCGTTGTTCAGGCCTGAGGTGGGAGAGGAATTCTGCCTCACTTCCTGACAGTGGAGGAACCTGCCCCTCTTCACCAGCCCCTCCCCACAGAGATTCCTATTTGTCCTCCCTGGAGAGATGGAATCCTTGGGTTGGCCACTTGGACTGGTGTCTGTGGGTCTTAGAAGGTGTGGAGAGTTACACGGGTTTGCTCATAGCCTCCTGTGAGGTTTGCTCATAGCCTCCTGTGAGCCCTCCGTGGGTGTTAGGCATCAAGCAGAGGATGGCTTTTGCAGATAGACTGCTGACTAGGCCTGCTGCTGCTCTGACCTCAGCGCGGTGAGGCACACATGGGTATCTTGGTGGACGCCTAGAGGTTGCCTGGTGTTTGGGCCTCTGTAAGACAGGTCAGGGCAGGGATAACCAGAATCTTCCTTTTCTCTCTCTCTACCTGCATCCAAGCCCAGGCTCTGGCCCTGCCTCCTCTTCCGCACACACACATACCCACATCTGAAAGGCCTCTTCCTGGGATTGGCACACACTCTTTTCCTCATGGAAGGCAACTTCAGGTTCCTAAAGAAAAGCGTGCACGGCAGGCACAGCTCGTGGCTACTTCCGGAACTGGGAACCTGGTACTGGAGGACAGTTGAATAAACTCTCTGGGTCATCCACAGAACCAGGCAAGCAAGGCTGGGCTTGCTAGAAAGGAGGAGGCAGGGCTTTGAGCTGCACAGGCCTGCGGCTGTGCTGTGTGGACCCCATGTACAGGATAGGCACCTCACGCTGGCAACCTTAATGCTGTACAGGAAGCCAGAAGCCTTTAGCGTGTGCCACTGGCTCAGCCCAGCTGGGTCAGTCCCCTGTGAGATGACAGTGGCGACAGTGTCGCTGGCTGGCCAGCGGCCTGCCGGACCCTGGGTGACTAAAGGGTCAGGGTTGACCCAGCATCCTGGGGTCACTCAGTAGACTGCATCTTGGGCCCACGTCTGGCTACTTTGCTGAGTTCACACCTTGCCTTAGGCACGTCACCGCACCTTGAGACAGGCCCAGGTTGCACGTGTCTGCCTGTCTCCCCTTCTAACTCCAATTCAAATGCTCCCTCTGATTGGAACCCGTGTCGTTTCCCCGTTGGATGACTCCCTCCTGCCTCTCAGTTGGCCTTTGTCATCTGTGATGGAATCATCCCTGCTGGAGCTGGTCTTCTGGGTAGCCCATAAGTTTCCTGAGGGTAGGGACAGTACTCTCAAGTTCTGAATCCTTCGCTGGCGTTTTGCTGGGGCCTCCTATGTAGGGGGTCTCACAATGGCTGGATTCAGTGACACCGAATGAGGACCAGCCCTTGGTGCTACACTGGGTGTCAGTGAAGTCATACCCTTAGAACAGAGGGGGCACCCCCTGACCCCTGTTGTTACAGAACATGCCATTGGCTAAGAGATAAAGGACCTTTTAAGCTAGTCTCCAGCTGAAGTGTGACAGCAAGGAGAGTTTCAGCGCAGAGCCAGGAACAGCCTCATGGCCAGGATTCTGAGACATCAGAAGCAAAGATGGTCCAAGGCTGAGTCAGGCCTGGGCAGGTGCAGAAGAGAGAGGCTGCTTTTAATGGAAGGCAGGGCTTTGATGGTGGCTGTGCTGGCCCAGCGGTGGGGAATTGTAAGCAGTAACAACAGGTCGCCCCATTGCAGCCACACCAGAAACCTGCTCCGCCCTGTCCTGGCCACAGGTCTTTCTTTCTCTTAGCCTAGAAGTTGACTGTGCCTCAGTCCACCTTCCCAGGCGTAGCAGGTTGTATCGATCAGGGATCCAGGATCTCACTTCCTGGGAAAAGTCGGGAAAGTCCCTGCCGCATCAGCCAATTGCGCTGTCACACAGCAGGGACTTCCATTCTGACCCTGTCATACCTACGCATCTTCCCTGTAGAAGGAGGTGTGCAGTTCCTGAGTCAAGTTCTGCTCCACCCCTTTCCCAGAAGCCATTTGGGCAAGCAGGGAGGCACAGAGGTTTTGGTAACACTCTGGCCTTGGAGAACAGTGGTACAGACACTGGGAGAACAAATTGGTGTGGCAATAAAACGACCCGCTGTCACAGGTTGTGAATTCTATGCACTCTGGGCCTTTTATTTTATTTTAACCTTTTCCACTTGTTCCCTCATTTATGCTCAACCTCCCAAGCTGGGTTATGTGTGGTTGACAGGTGAGGAAACCTAGGCTTGGGAGAATGGCTTGCCCAAGGTCACAGAGGCAGGAAGTGGTGAAGTTGCTACCCATGAAGGTCCATGATGCGTAACAGCTGTTGGGAAACACTGGGCTTCCTCTATCTCTGAGGGATTTGACCCAGAAACTACTTTTGAAAGATGGATGCCAAGTCTCACAGCTGGCCACCCTGAAGTCCACCAGCACAGCCCTTGGTTGTAGCCTTTGATGACTCACGAAGCCTCTTTCCCCCCACCATCTTTGCCTCTCCATGACATCCTCCTCGATCAGCAAGCTCTCTCTCTCTCTCTCTCTCTCTCTCTCTCTCTGTAATGGGTCTCATTTCCCAGAGGGGAAACTGAGGCCTCTGAGGATCAAATATAAGAGGGAAGGGCTGGAGCCAGACCTATGGCTTTGTGCACAGCAAGGGCTTTTCCTGCCTTTTCTCCTATAGGGTGAGGCTGATCTGTGGGTGTGGGGGTGACTCACGTAGGGCACGTGGGTGGTGGGTGTGGCCTGCCTGGCGCCGAGGGCAGGTGGCCCAGCCAGTTTTGCCTCTGATGCTTCATTCCAGCTGTCAGCCATCTCTGTGCCTATGATGAGAGCCTCTCGCCACCTCAGTCACCTTCCTGACGGTGGGTTTTGGGCCCCAGACATGCGGTGATGTCAAAGCAAGGGCTGCCACCACCATCTGGAACCTGCCAGGTAACTCCTTGTCCCTCAGGGAAGCTAATGCCCCCCAGAGCATGGGTTTGGGATCCTCTGGGCTGTGTATGATCATGGGCCCCAGGAGGATACAAGAAAAGCTGGGGTTCTAGTATGGGGGAAAATGGCTGTGGCAGCTTTTGGCCACAGGCAAAGGAGAGTTTCAGGCTCTGACAGGCCCAGGAAGATTTCTCCGATGTTTGGGAGTCCCAGGAAGAGAGAAACTCTAGGGCTCATGTCTCTCTCAGCTAACTTAGGGATGTGAAGCTCCATGCCAGGAGTGTGATGGGTGTCCAAGACGGGATGAGCTATCTTAGCACTGACTAGGGACAGAGCCCCGGCACTCACAGGTATTGAAGTAGCAGCTACGGAGGTCTCCCTGTGGCTCCTGCCTGGCGTGTGCCTCTAGGACGGGCTATCTCAATCAGTGTCAGGGCCCTGGCAGGTGAGACATGGTACTTCCTGGGTGAGGGAGCTGGATCCCTGGTCAGGGAGAGAGTCCAGCAGGTGAGGATGCAAGGCTTGTAGGGTGACTCAGGAGCTAATTATAGCTGCTGGAGCCTGAGTCCAGATTATCCTGACCCCCACTTGCCCCAGCTGTCCAGAACAGCCTATACTCATGGGCCTATCTCCAGAAGGATGGAGCAATTGGTGTCAGGGATACAGGCTAATTGGGGACCACTTAGTTATTTCTCAGGATGGAAGTCAGAGGATGGGGGAGGGTGAGGCACACCTCTGTCTACTTCCTCTTTAGGCCCATTTGTTCACTGATTGCTTTGGGTAGAGGCAAACATTAAAGGGCACCCATCTGGTTCTGGCTGTGATGGAGGTAGGCAGGGGCTGGGCGTCCCTTCTGTGTCTAAGTAAGTTATCTGAGGTGGCTTAGATGGAGGTTGGTCCCCTAACTGTAGAGCTGCCTCTTCTTGTGCACACTACCTTTCCATGTCTGTCCTGTCCTGCATGGCTAGCAGCCTCTTGCTTTTCCCCATGCTTTCCACAGCAGCTTCTTCCTGGTCTCCAGGTCCCTGGTGTCTCCGCACCCCCTAGCCCCATGATTGGTTCTCCTTTAGGCTTTGTTGCCTATGGAACCTGGAACCCTTTCCCGTTCCCCGCTTCCCGGGCATCAATCTCAGCTTCCAAGTTATGTATGTCTGAGAGCTTCACAGTACGGCTCAGCCTGCTGCCAAACCCTTCTCTCCCTGGGGTCCCGGTGAACTCATGCAGAGTCTACAGCTCTGTCCTCTCCTTGACCCTCACTGAGCTGTCCTGAGCCTGGTGCAGGCTGTGCCCCAAGCCTAGACAGCATGGCTGCTACATCCCGTTCATTAGCCCTCCCTCTGAGATCCACTTCCTAGTCAATTCAGCCCATACTGGCCATTGGTAAGGCATGTTTGGACTGAAAGGTTGCCCTCCTGTATCCTGTGTCTGCATCTTCTAGGCAAGAGGGAGTCTGACAGGGTACCAGTCATGGTCTGGCTGTGCTTAGCTTGTGGGGAAAATAAGTGAGCTGTAGAGACTGCATGCAGGTTCCAAGGAATTCAAAACACCCAGCTGTGTGATTCAGAGCATCATCTAGAGAAAAGGAGGTGACATTGATGGTCTGTTAAGGTCAAAGGTTCTGTGACCTTGACAAATAGACCCGAATACCAAGTCTTATGGGGGCATTGAGAAGGCAGAGTTAAGTCTCAGAAGTCTATCTAGACAATGCTCGGGCTGGAGATGGTGATGGGAGGTTAGAGGCAGCGTGGTCCTTTCCTGGATGCTGTGCTGGCCTCTCCTGGACCTTCAGAACCAGGGAGTATGGAAACTGCAGGAACTGTATGCCTGTTCCCAAGAAGGTCTGACAGCCTGCAAAAATAGGCAGTGAGCTCCCTGTCGGACAGGTACGAGCAGGAGGTGGGTGATATCCCACAGGAGTTTGAGGCCTCCAGTAGTTACCTCCTGCCCCCTCAAACTCAGCAGATGCCCTGGGCTCCAGCAATGAATGCCCACTCCAAGGAGATGGTGCCCCTCATGGGCAGAAGAACCGTGGCACCCAGTGGGAACCCTGTTGTGCTGACAGAGAAGAGGGCAGCAGACCTCACCCCCACCAAGAAAAGGTAAGACCGAAGGCTTGGGCCTGAGCGGTGTACCGGGTGGGACAGACATGGAGGCACCCACTCCAGGCTTACACGGCTTCACGCACTAGACTCTGATAGTCATTTGGGGTGACCTGATGACAGGCTGGGCACAGGTGGGGAGGCAGCACTGCATATTCTTCTGTCTTTGCTGAGGTCTTCATGACTGGCACAGGAATGGGGTCTCTTTAGAGGGGATGGGGGCACCGAAGCAAGAATGTTCAGGAAGATATTTGCAGGGGTTAGGGTCACTGAAGCCATTCTTAAGAACAGGAGTAAAAAGGTGGGTGTCATTCTAGGCAGTCTAGATCCTCAGATAGGCATTCTTTTCATACACACACACACACACACACACACACACACGCACACACGCACACACATGCACACATAGGCACACACACGCACGTACACACACACACAGACACACACATGTACACACATGCACACACATGCATGTACACACATGCACACACATGCACATACACAGACATACACACGCACACACAGACGCACACAGACACAAGACACACACACAGATGCGCACACACCCAGATGCACAGACACAGACACACACACAGACACACAGACACACACACACACACACACACACACACACACAGAGCTTTCAATCTACTGTGGAATCAAGTCTCTCTAATGAGTTGTTTTGGGGAAATGTGGGAAGGCAGAAGATACTGTGGCATGGATTCAATACTGTGCAAAGTATAACCTACTGGGAACTTACAGAAAAAGTGTGTTTTGGGGGGCAGCAAAACAGGAGGGTTGTGGCACCCGGGGAAGGAAGTAGATGTTTTTGGGCTAAGCTGGATAAAGGTAGCTGTAGCTAACCAGAATATACCTGACTTTTCTCACAGCTACTGTCAGTAAACAAGCTGGGCACATAATTCTCTTTGCTTAGTTTTTTTCTTTTGCGAGAGGGTCTTCTTCAGTTTCTCAAGCTTATCTGGTACTTGATACATAGCCAAAGTTTTGCCTTTAGGATCCTCCACCTTCTGAGTGCTGGGATTACAGGTGTGCGGTGCCACCTTCGGCTTCAGCTGTTGTAATGACTGTGACTCTTGTAGGGTTTCAGAAGCATGGCACGGTCACCTGGTGGGGAAAATGGAGATTATTATTGAGCTGGGCTACAGTTGTATCGAGCTGGATCTCTGTATGAGGACACTATTAATGACATCAACTTACAAGACATAGTTAATTGACATCATGTTGACAAGGTGGTTAGCAAAGTTAAGGTGGTCAGTGCTCGCTGTGAGTTGACTTTGATAGTATGGGGCTCTTGGGAGCTGGGCAGGGCCAGAATGGTTCTGTCTCACTTCTAAGTTGAGTGGAGGATGCCTTCTAGATGTCCATGGCTGTTCTTTCATTCTTTAGTTGATTGGGTCTCTCTCAGCTGGGACAAGCTGAGCCAAGAGGCTAGTTCAGTTGTGCTCTCCCTGGACCAGGGTAGTCCACAGTCTAGATGGCTCATTTCCCCTGCCTCCTCTGCCTGCGCCCCAGCCCTGATGATCCTCAGATAAGTGGGGGAGTGACAGGGTGACTTCCTGAAGGAAGGAGGGCAGAAGGAGATAGGAACTTTGGAAATGTTGCTCTGTATGACCCATGGGGACAATGTATGAGGTGGAGACTGTGGTTAGGGAGAGTGTGAGGAAGACGTTGCGAAACAGCTGAGAAGTGGTGAGGCCTGAGCCTGGGTGGTCACGCGTGGAGGAGAGGAAGGACAGGAGTGGAGTTAGTCATCGGATCGTCTGGAGACAAGAATAGGGAAGGAAGATCCAGACGATTCACCCTCAGAACAATGGTGGGTGACTTCAGTCAAGGGCTCACATCAAAGGGGGAGCAAGACAGGAGCGGTGAGCCAAGTTCAGGCATGAAGTGCCAAGTAAGAGGTGCCCAGAGGATACCTAGGCAGAGCTTCCACCTTGGAGTTCAAGTAGAGGAGCAAGTAGAGGCGAGACAGGTAGCATGGGAGTGGGGGCAGCCTAGAACCTCATGGGCCCATCCGGAAAGTATCAAAAGTACCATTGACCTAAGCCAACGTGGTCCATTTTTCCTTCTTTTCACTCCAGGGAGAGATTCAGGAATAGGGAAAGGATGTGGATAGGCTCACATCAGTCCCAGATGAACTCCCCCCACCCCATGTCTGTTCGTGAACTTAGTTTCGGGCACAGAGTCACTGGCCAAATGACTGCTTGTCCCAACCAAGTACAAGGAGACTTTGTCTCCTGAAGTGGTGGTTCCAAAGACTTTCTGAGGGTCTTTATGTGAAGGTTTGAGCTTATACTCAGAACTGAGTATAAATCTCGGGTCTAAAGAGAAGAAAAAATAAAGAATAAGCTATGTGTTAAAGACGAGGTTGGACTCAGGGACATCTCTCTTTTCTTTTATCTTTCTTTTGTATGTAAGGAGATAGGAGCTGAAAAGAAAGAAAGGGGGATATAGAAATATAGAAGGAGGGTAGAACAAAAGGTAGATTATTGAATCTACTCCTTAACTCAAGGCCTTAATTGTTACTCACAAATAAGATTATTTTTTAATTTATTGGTATTGAAGTTCTTATATTGATGCAAATCATGGTCATGTCGAATACTAGTCTAATTTTATCACAAGAATATATAGCCTAGATCTAATAGATAGATATAATTCTATAGATATATAAGGTAAAATAGTTAAGTAAAGTTTTCAAAAGCCTCAGAGACCTACAGAATATGGAATTCCAAGATTTTTTTTATTATTCTAAAAAGTATTTGGCAACAAGACAAGTTAAATCCTGTCAACACCCAGCCTGTCTCAAAGAAGGTGATGAGCATCAAAGAACCTCCTTATGGAGTTGACTTCAAATGCGGCAAACAAACCACTGTGCAAAATGTCCTTGTTTCTGCCACAGACGGAATTCTGCCTAAAAATAGGCAAGCTTAGATTCAGGCAGAGTTGATGGTCAAACTCTGCCAACACAAGGTAAGCAAGTCCTCAATAGTTCCTGCCTTGCAAGTATGTCTGTCAGACATATTGGGCTAGAAAACTGAAGATGCTGCTGCAATGTTACAGAGAGTGTTGGGTGACTGTTCAGGCAGTAAACTGCCTCAGTCATGTTTTTCATTTTGGAAGCTGCTAACCTATACTTCCAGTTCACCCAGGTGTTTAAGTTTTATTCCTTCTAAAGTCTCTGATGGGGATGAAGACCAGATAGTTTAGTCTTACAATTAAGCTTAGTAGGTTAGGGGTTAAGATGTTTTTGAAATCAAGTTAGATGTTTTAAGTTAATAGAAATGAGATATGATAGATATTAATCTTCATTCAGAAATTTAAACCCAACAAGATTAGAAAGATGTTTACTTCAAGTTTGCCAAATACAAATAGCCAAATCACTATGAATGTAACATTTATATAATTCCTGATTATCTCATGTTTCCTCCTGCTGCATGTAGTTTATTTTATTCATGTGTAATAATATAAATGTATACCCTAATTAAAAAAATCTAGCAAAAGAAAGAAAGAAAGATAGAGGGCAATGCCAGTAACCAGGGGGCTATGAACTATTGGGAAAATTAGAGGTGTCATGAGGACTACAAGTCCACAGAGAGACAAGATCTTTGGACCTGGGAGCTGTCCTGAGCCATCACGTCATTCCTTGAGTACTTGCCACATTGACCTCCTTATTGAACCCGAGGCAAGGTGGCAGTCAGGGTCAGAGAGCTGGCCTTGGGGAGTTCAGACACTTGGACATTTCTTGGGTCAAAACAGATGGCTAGACAAACTCCTGTCTAGCCTTAGGCTGCCTCCTGGTCTTGGAGTTTTCAAAGTGACAGAAATGGTGGAGAAATGATATACAGCTGTCCGTGCTGCACCTGAGTTAACCACACCCAGGTTGCACCCTTTGACCTAGACCAAAGGAATAAACAATGAGCATTTGCAGCAGGCAGGAGCAGGACATCATGTGGTCCAGGCCTTACCGTGTTCTTCTGATGGTGGGTGGGATGTGGTTGCGCGGTGTCAAGTAGGGCAGGCATGGGTCAGGACCTGCCTTATGAGTTAGGCCCTTGCTTAATCATTTGATCTTCCCCAGCCTGGCTGTCATCACTCCTCTCTCTGCATCTTATTCTCGGGCCTCCAGATGTTTCCTTTTCCAGCAAAGACTTTTTTTTCTCTAGTCCAGGAAGCATTTCTCATTCTTCTCTCTGCTTCAGGACTCTTCCAGAACCATGGCATTTTTCAAGATCCAGACTGTATCCCAGTTAGCACAGCACAGAAAGCCTCCTATTCCTGCCCTCAGTTATAATAGTCTTCACTGTTCCTGTTTCCCTATGACCCAGCCTCTCTCTAAAGAGACTGATGTGGTCACTGGGATAAATGTGTCAGCCCTGGTTGACATCTCTGAGGATGGAGTCTCTGGAAGGGGCGATTGTCCCCTTCCCATCCCCTCAGTTACACACACTGGGCAACTGATTAGTTTTGAATTAGTGTGTGAGCCAATGAAGGATCAGGCAGGCAATGAGGGGAGTGTGTGAGCCAATGAGGGATCGGATGAAAAATGAGGGGAGTGTGTGGGCCAATGAGGGATTGGATGAAGAATGAGGGGAGTGTGTGGGCCAATGAAGGATCGGATGAAGAATGAGGGGAGTGTGTGGGCCAATGAGGGATCGGATGAAGAATGAGGGGAGTGTGTGGGCCAATGAGGGATCGGATGAAGAATGAGGGGAGTGTGTGGGCCAATGAGGGATCGGATGAAGAATGAGGGGAGTGTGTGGGCCAATGAGGGATCGGATGAAGAATGAGGGGAGTGTGTGGGCCAATGAGGAAGCTGCCCAGAGGCTCTGCACCAGCCAGGTCGTTGCATCATGAGATGACTCTCCCCTTCCTTGGGGGCTCTCAGCTTTGGGCCTGGGTGTGAATAGTTACATGATGTGGTTTATACACGGACAGCTACACAACTGTTAAATATTGCAGAAGGCGTAGTTCAGTGCTATGGATGCTCTCTGGTCGGCAATTCAGTCTCTATGGGCCCCTGTGGTCATCTTTTCTTTCACACATCGATTTAGTGGGGTCTTCTGAGTACTAGGACCACTCTTAGGGAATCAAGAGCCCTTGGAGGATCCCAAGAGAAGATGGGATCTGGTGGAGAAGTGGCAAGAAGACCCCACTTCAGCTTTGAGTATGAATGAGACTGAGAAGGAGTGGGGGAAAGGTGAAAGCTTTCAGCAGCTGGGAGCACGGCCAATCACAGGGAGGATTCAGCCTCCACCACTGGTAGTTTAAGGTTGTGTTAATCTGTTTGAACATTGGTCTTATCCATAGACCTCTCCACCCTATCTATCTACTTGATTGCTTATTACCTATCCATCTATTTATCCACCCATCTACCCATCAATCTACTCATTCTTTTATTATTCTGTCATCTACCCACTGTTCATCTATTAGGTCATCTTTCCTTCTGTCTGACCAGCCATTATTCCTTCCACTTGAATACTTTTCATTAATTACTTATCACTTAAAAATTTAACATTTTAATTAATTAATTAAACATGCTGGCTACAGTATCTCCTCCCTTGTCTCTTCCCAGTCCTTCCCCCCCACCCCTTCCTGGCCCCCCCCATCCACTCTTCCATTCTCTTTAGAAAAGGCGGGGCTTCCCATGGTAATCAAGCAGCCTTGGCATATCAAGTTGCAGTAAGACAAGGTGCATCTTCTCCTATTGAGGCTAGATGAGGCAGCCCAGTAGGGGAAAAGGGTCCCAAAGGCAGGCAACAGAGTCAGAGATAGCCCTTCTCCCACTGTTAGGAGTCCCGTATGAAGACCAAGCTACACAACTGTTACTTATGTGCAGAGAGCCCAGGTCAGTCCTATGCATGTTCTCTGGTCGGCTGTTCAGTCTCTATGGGCCCCTGTGGGTACCCATCCTTTCATACATCGATTCAGTGGGGTCTTCTGAGTACTAGGACCACTGTTAGGGAATCAAGATTGGTTCTGGAAAATCAAGGATAACGTCATTATAGTGCCCACCATTGGGAGACTTTACATCTTAATGATAATGTGTTGTCCTGAGCAAAGGGTGAACTGGCCAAAGTGCTATGCATTGGTTTCACCTTGGAGCTAGTTTTGACCAGCCCACTGGAACAGCAGATCTGGGAAAGAAGGAAGTCTGCCTGCATCATAGCTACAAAGCCAGTGCCTGGCACATTGTAGGTGCTTGATAAATATATGTTGAGTGAAGCAGCCTCAAGGGCAGGGTGGCCTCAAGGGAGGACCAGACCAAACTTTTGTGGAGAAAACCCATCAGTGTGGGTTTGGAGTTCTGTGTGGAGGCAGTTCTTAACCAGGATGGCTTGAGGCTGAGTATCCAGTAAATGTGCTTGGAGCCTCTGAGTCAGGCTGTCCTAGTGGAGTGGGGGCAGCTCTGGAGCAGCAGTTCAGGGAAGGGTCATCTGACTGATTAACCTCCAATGTCCATGTTAGCTGGGCAGGCCATAAATGGATGGTATTGGAGTTGCCTTGGCTGGGAATCATCTGGACCAGCTAGTATCCCATCAGCTGAGGATTCCTGGTCCAAAGATGTGGAGAGCACCAAGCTGGAGGCAGATGCAGAGCTTGACTAGAACTTAAGCTTTGAGTCCTGGCCAAACGTTTTCTCCTCCCCTTGTTTTCTCTTTTGATATGTTTCATGACTTTTGAAGTATTTGTTTTTAGGTGAGGCCAGACTCTCAGTCTCTCTTTCTCTCTCTCTGTCTGTCTCTGTCTCTGTCTGTCTCTCTCTGCGTCTCTGTCTGTCTCTCTCTCATTCTCTGCCCCTCTCCCTCCCTCCCAGCACCCCCTCTCCTCTCTCTTTCTCTCTCTCCATAGTGTGAGTCACCAAGCCAGGCAGAAGGCTCCTTTTGATGGTCAGAAGCCAGGGAGTCAGGGAGGGAACAGGAAGCCAATGTGTCTTCTGCCCCATTTATCCCTCATTCCTGGATTAACTAGGAGCTTTTAGGCTTGTCTGTGCCTGAAGTGAGGAGAGGGACTCCCCAGGCCACCAGGACTCTCCTGCCTGCCCTGACTGGATAGCCTCCTTTTAGCTAACCCCCTGCAGTGGATTTGACTGGAAGCAGGCCAGAGGAGGAAGCTGAGAGCAGGGCAGTGTCCATCACTGTGTCAGTTATTAGCTGGCACAGTGGGAAACAGGTCCTATGGCCGACTCGCGTCTGCCCTGGGGGAGGGTGCTTACTCATTCTTAGTCTCAGATGACTTAGCTGTAGACTAGGGCCCTGGTCACAACAGCCTGCTGCTCTTCCCTCTCAACTTGAGATGGGTAGAGCTGCGCTTTGGAACTTCCTCTGTTCTGGGCCCCGGGAAAGACTCAGGCAGCAAAGGTGTTTAGGAACGCTGTATGCCTGCAGTCCGGAGGGCAGCATGCTGGATAGGTCACATGGCCAGCAGCAACTATGCTGCAGCAGTGCCAGGGTTGGGGGTACTGTGACTAAGTTTCCCCTCAGCTGATCCTCACCTAAGTGTTACCAGAAGACTCATCTCCCAGTGTGTGACTGTGGTGTTTGAGGTCTGCATTTGTGGGTGTGGTTGCCTGTGGCTGGCATGTCTTGGACAGAGTGTGTGGCTTTTCTTGAGGTAGCATGTGTCTCTCATTCGCATGCCCACATGTCTCTCCTTGAAGCCTGAGGAGAAAGCTGGCCATGGCTTGTTGTTTTTCTCCACTTCCTGGCCATATTTTCTGGGCCCCCTCCCTCCTTTCTTTTTTGTTTTTAAAATCACTTTATTTTTTGCTAGCATATATCAACTGCACAAAGTTAGGGGCTTCATTCATGAGGTATACATATGTACTTTGATAATAGTTGCCTCTCATGCTACTTTTTCTCTATTTAAAAAGTAGTTTTTGAAAGCCGGGGATGCCTTTAATCCCAGCACTTGGGAGGCAGAGTCAGGAGGATCTCTGAGTTCGAGGCCAGCCTGGTCTACAAAGTGAGGCCAGGACAGCCAGGGCTATGCAGAGAAACCCTGTCTTGAAAAACAAACAAACAAACAAACAAACAAACAAAGAAAAGAAGTAGTTTTTGAATATTTATTTGTACGTGAATACATATTAATTGTGTATATGGATATTTGGCCTACATTTATGATTGTATACTATGTGTGTGCAGTGCCCACAGAAGCCAGAAGAGGGAGGGTATAGGATCCCTTAGGACTGGAATTACAGATGTTTGTGAGCCTCCATGTACATGCTGGGAATCAAACCCGGTTCTCTGTGAGAGCAGCCAGTGCTCTTAACTGCTCAGCCATCTCTCCTTCATCCTACTTACATTTTGTTTTGTTTTGTTGAGATGGGGTTTCTTTTTTAATAGCCTTGGCTGTCTTGGAACTAACTCTGTAGACCAGGCTGGCTTTGAACTCACAGAGATCCATCTGCCTCTGCTTCCTGAGTGCTGGTATTAAACATGTACACCACCATGCCCAACTTTCTTATCCTTATTCCTTCTCCTTTTATTATTATCTCTCTATATCCATAGTATTTCCATTTGTATTTTATGCCACTTTTCTATCTCCAGATGTTAGAGAAAACATGATATTTTTGTTTCCAAGTCTGGCTTATTTCACTTAGCAGGCTGATCTCCAGTTCCACATGCTTTTCTGAAAATGGCCCAGAATCCCATTCTTCATAGCTGAATAGAACACTATTTTATAAGATACCACATTTTGTTTGTTCATCTGTGGGTGGACAGCTTGGCTGACTCCATAACTTGGCTGTTGTGAATAGTGATGCAATAAACACAGACGTGCAGGTGTCCTTGTAGAGAGCTAGTATAGGTTGTTTTTCCTATTGACCTACAGATTGTAAAGCTGGATCATACGGGAGTTCTATGTTTAAAGTTTTGAGGTGCCTCCATAATGAACCCCACAGAGGCTGTGCTACTTACACCCCCTACATCAGCGTGCGAGGTTTCTTCTCCTGCCCACCACATTTGATGTTGCTTGATATCTTCATGATGTCCCTTCTTACGTAATATATTTTATATTTCATTTTACCTTTTAAGAGCTAGTCCTGCTTGTCGGGGGATGGTCTGATGTATTTTGATGCTAATTACAGCTTGCTGTCTCTGTGACCCAACTTTTGCTTAATAAGGAGCCGTCCCACCTGGGCAGGGCAAAGGAGATAGGTGGGACTAGGAGAGAGGAGTTCTGGAAAAAAGAAGGACGGCCATGAGGAGAAGGAGAGAGACCTGAAGTGAAGAGAGGAGGCTGCCATGGGTTAGCTGGAGGAGAAGCACACGGCCGGCGTGGATGGAGAATCCAGCCCAGATAAAGAAAATTGATAACTATTCGGGATTATGGATGGGAGGCAGCTTGATAGAAGCTATTGGAAGCAGATGGCATGGGATTGAGGCAGGGATCCCATGCCTGCCCCACTATGGGGGGTGGTTTAGAGGATTGATATATCTATCCTGCCCCAGGTTAACCAAGGCTATTTTAAAATATACCAAGTGTCTGTGTCTTCATTGATTGCTAGCGGGGCCTACAGATAATACATGTGATTAAAAAACAATACCTCCTATGAAGCACAGGCTGTCCTCAAATCTATGATCTTCCTGACTTAGCCTCCTGAGTGCTGAGATTGGGGGAATATGTCACCATGCTTGGTCTGGGTTTTCTTCTTGGAGAGGAATATTCAGCCTGGGCCTCTGGCTCCTTAAGTCCTCCCTGCCCTAGACCAGCTTTCTCTGCCCATTTCCTGTTGTGGCAAAGAAACTAATGGGCAAAGCATAGCAGCTAAGGTGACCCTGGCCCCATTTCTTTAAAAAAAAAAAAAAAGATTTATTTATTTTATTTATTGTATATCAGTGCTTTATCTGCCAAAGAAGGCATCAGATCGCATTATAGATGGTTGTGAGCCACCATGTGGTTGCTGGGAATTGAACTCAGGACCTTTGGAAGAGCAGGTGGTGCTCTTAACCACTGAGCCATCTCTCCAGCCCCCATCCGGCCATTTTTCTTAAGTTGCTGGAAGGCCTATGTAGAACTGAGTCCAGAGGCCCCCACTAAAAGGCTCTGCCTTCAGGCCCAGGCTCTAGGATCGGCTGGATGGCAAAGGGAAAGCCAGCTCCTCTTGCCATGTCCATAGACCTGGGGACAGCTGCAGATCCTCAGGCGCCGGGCCATCAGCAGTGAGCACCTTGGGCTCATCCACATGGTGCTTCTAGAGAAAAAAACCATGTAGATTCAGCTTTGAACCAGGGTCTATGCCTTCTTACAGTGCTCGGCTAGGACACGCGGCACACAGGCTGAGGGCTCAGGGTGAGTGGGTCCTCTGTGGCAAGGCTGCAGGACACACAGGCAGTCAGACCCTGTCCCAGTTCTAATGGCCTTGATTGGATGTCCCCTCAGTGCACACTTCTTCCTGGAGATAGAAGGATTTGAGCCCAACTCCACAGTCACCAAGACATCTCCTCCCATCTTCTCCAAGCCGATGGATTCCAACATCCGGCAGTGGTGAGTACTGGCTGCTGGCCTGGACACGTGGTGGCTGGACACGTGGTGGCTGGACACGTGGTGGCTGGACACGTGGTGGCTGGACACGTGGTGGCTGGACACGTGCTGGCTGGACACGTGGTGGCTGGACACGTGGTGGCTGGACACGTGCTGGCTGGACACGTGGTGGCTGGACACGTGCTGGCTGGACACGTGGTGGCTGGACACGTGGTGGCTGGACACGTGCTGGCTGGACACGTGGCTGGGCCTGGTTGTGGTATAGCAGCACCTTCCATTTCTAAATCCATCCTGCTTTCTGCCTTCGCTTTCTTTTCCTTCATCTCCAGCCTCTCTGGCAACTGTGATGACATGGATTCCCCTCAGTCTCCTCAGGATGATGTGACAGAGACCCCATCAAACCCCAACAGTCCAAGGTAAGTGTGGCCCTTCCCCTTATCCCAGCACTCTCAGCAAGAGGAGATGGCACAGGGAAGAGAAAGAAGCCAGCATCCCTGGGGAGTTGGGACAAACATCTGGAGGCCTGGGCCATGGTGGTGGCACATGACCTTCTGTGGAGTGGAGTGACATATCAGTCCGCGATCTGTTCTTTATAAACCATTCAAACAATGCACATAAAACATTCAAACAATGCACAAGAGAATAAGGACTTAAGCACAAGTTGCACAATTACATAAATTTAAAATCTAGTCACACAGAGATCAGTATGCATTTTTGCAAGAAAACATACAAGCGACAGAAGGCACATCTGCGTGATTGTAATGGTCTGTTTGGAGTGTTGGGGAGGAGTAGATGGAAAAGTTCCGATAGGGAGACGAGAGGGAGCTTTCTCTTCCTTTAGTTCTGTATTTCAAAGTAATGGCTACGACAGGCATAGATTCCTTCTTGATCATCCCCACGCGTGCGCGCATGTGTGTGTGTGTGTGTGTGTGCGAGCGCGCACAGAGCGTTTTGATCAATGTGACTGCATGTGTATTGGAAAGGGAGCCTGGTCAGGCAACACGGAGCACAAACATGGCCATCCTTAAAGACACTAGCGGCATAAGGATTGGAGCAGTGGCCTGGAGGCCGGCAGCTTTGGTGGTGGCAGACAAGGGTGGGAGCCAGGGTGAATGTGGGGGTGAATTCACAGTGCCTTCTGGTCTTAGCGCAAACCTGGCCAAGGAAGAACAGAGGCAGAAGAAGAAGCGGCTGAAGAAGCGCATCTTTGCGGCCGTGTCCGAAGGCTGTGTGAGGGAGCTGCGGGAACTCCTGCAGGAGCTGCAGGACCTCTGCAGACGCCGCCGTGGCCTGGATGTGCCTGGTTAGTGGCCAGCTGTGGCACAGGGTGCGGGCCTCGGGGTCCTGGTTGGGTTGGCCTAGCCCCTGCTCCATCTCCTGTGAGGCACTTTGGATATTGGAACAACAACCTTGAGCTTTACTTAGAGGGCCCTGGGGAGTCATGGGTGGGTTTAGGCAGGCAGAGGGCTGGTCTGACTACTGTGTGGAGTGTTGGGATCATGAAGCAGGCCTGGGGCAGGAGGAAGAGCTCTGGCGAGTTCCTCAGGCATTGACAGGAATTGAGGGATTTGGGGGTTCATAGCTGTCTGGGGATTAGGAAAGGAGCAGGTTGATGGGGAGGTGACAAGCTATACTTTTTAGGCCACAAGGAGGAATTGACTGGGGATACGGGCACCAACATGGGAAGTGGGAAGCCTGGTAGCAGGTGACGTTATCTCCCCTCCGGAGAGAAGGTGCAGAGCTCAAAGAGCAGGGGGCACTGGATGCAACCTTTGTAGGTGGTCGCTAGAGAACTGTGAGTGATAAACCAGGAAGGGAGCTGGAGGAGGGGCTGAGGAGAAGAAGAAAGTGTATCTGGTGTTACAGGGTTCGGGGCCCAAGTTCAGGCTTTTGAGGTGTGAGGCTGTACCCTATTCTGTCTGGGAGGCCCAGGGCAGCCAGCCCTTCCTGTCCCTGCCTTTATCGTTGGTTCTGTCTGCAGACTTCCTCATGCACAAGCTGACAGCCTCAGACACTGGGAAGACCTGCCTGATGAAGGCTTTGCTCAACATCAACCCCAACACCAAAGAGATCGTCCGGATTCTGCTTACCTTCGCTGAGGAGAATGACATCCTGGACAGGTTCATCAACGCCGAGTACACAGAAGAGGCCTATGAAGGTACCCGGAGACAGAGGCAACCTGAGGGCAAGGGGCAGAGGTCAGGATTTCCCAAGGTGGGTGTGGCTGCAGAGCTATGTCTTGCCACACAGAGGCACTTTGGCCATGGGGAAGCCAAATATGCAATAGGGACCCTCTCACCCTTCCTCTTCCTGTAAATAATGCTGAGCACGCGTGAACAAGTCAGGAACTGTCGATGCTCTAAAAGGCGACTTTAGACAGAGTATGCTAGGAACAGAAGTAAAGATGATGCAATGTGACAGCGAGAGACTAGGGTAGGTAAGCAACTGTAGAGCGGTGATGGCCTTGATCAAAACTTAGCTGATGGGAAGGATCTCCCAACCAAGTTTAGGAGCCTCAAGATGGGAGTAGGCTTGGTGGATTTGACACTAGGAAGACTGTGTGGCCTAGGGATGTAACTCGGCTGAAGGGAGGTTCCCTAGCATGTGTTAGAGTCCCCAGAACCACAAAACAAACAAACAAACAAACAAACAAACAAGCAAATGAAAAGCCTGGAGAAGAGGCTAGAGAACCAGGGAAGGCCAGCAAAGGAAGCCGTCAGCGTCGCAGTCATCAATATTTTAAGCTGTCCTATTTCAGTCTAGTTTTGTGGACTGAGGGGATAAAATTGAGTGCCTTGTTTCCCTGCCCAGGAAACCCACTGTGAGCAGTTAACAGGCTAAGCCCAGAGAGTCTTTGGAGTCAGTAAACAACTTGCTGCAGTTAGCAGAAGTGATCAGCTCATGATCAGCCATCTTGCTGACATTGCCAGGAGGTATAAACACCTCAGCTTTTCCAGGTGGGGGTTTAGATGTGGTCTTGAACCCTTCTTATGGGGAAAGTAATCTTGATTTATTGTTTGAACTCTACAGAATTAAAAAAAATAATAATTTATTCAGATTACATCCTGATTGTTATCCCCTCGTATCTTCCCGGTCCTCCCTCTTTCACCCTATTCCCCTCCCCTAGGCCTGTGACAGAAGGGGACCTCCTCCCCCACCATATGATCACAGTCCACAGGTCTCATCTGGATAGCCTGCTTCCCCTTCCTCTGAGGGCCACCAGGCCTCCCCATCAAGGGGAAGTGGTCAAATAGGGGGCACCAGAGTCCATGCCAGAGGCAGTCCCTGCTTTCCACACAGCTGTGGAGAATTCACTGCCCATTGGATAGATCCGAATGGAGGGAGGGGGGAGGCGTGTCCTAGGTTTTCTGCATGTATCGTCCTTGGTTGGTACAGTAGTTTGTGCAGCCCCCCCCCCCAATGGTCCAGATCTTCCAGCCTTGATGGTCTTCTTGTAGAGTTCCTGGACCCTCTGGATCCTTCTATTTCTCCATTCTCAAAGGGAAAGTCATGGCACTATGGAGGAGGGGCTGGGGCCCCAGGGAGAGATTGCTGTGACCGACTGACTGCTGAACTACAAGACAAGCTCCCTGGGGAATCAGTGCAAATAGAGAAAGGGAGCTGTATCTTGTGGTCAGCTTGTCACCTGAGAGCTGACACCAGTTCCTCAGATGTTCAGACGAGCGCCAGGCTGACTCTTTTCCTTTTTCGATCTCTCTCTGTGCTTTCCTTTTCTCTTTGTTTACAGCTCAGGGTCCTATGGTCTCCGCACTGCTGGTACAAGACCCCTTTAATTTTGGGGTGGTGGTACTGGGAAGCGCTCTTACCGCGAAGCTACATCCCCAGCTCTTTTTAAAACTTTGAGCAAGGAATCTCACTAACTTGTTCAAGTTGGTCTTGAACTCACTTCACAGGCAGACAGCCTTGAACTTGTGATCTTTCCGCTCCTGCCTCCTGAGTAGCTGGGATTCTTGGCCTGGGCCACTAGGCCTGCCTACCGGGGGTCCTTTTGAGGGCAAGAATGGGATCTGTTCCTCATGGGCCTTAGGATTCCACATTGGACAGACTTAACACGTTTTTGATAGCGTTATTATACCAACCTTATTCATGCCCATAGTAAGGCTTTTCTGTCCTGGCCGCGAATCCTCCTCCTTCTCAGCTTTCACTAGCCTCTTTACCAAGACCTTGCTGTTGGGCTTGCAGCAGCAGGTTGTGGTCATCCCTGGCCTGCTTTATTCCATGGTGGGGTGTGGTTCATTGCTGCTTTCACAGAACGCAACTGGCATCAACACTGTGTCCTCCCCGTAGGGTGTCTACACCCTTAGTGTTTTCAGTCAGCTACTGCCATGCCATCTGGGGTCAAGGGGCTCCAAGATCAGCTTAAGGTTGTCCGGGAGCCCCTGAGAGCCATGAGGGCTCTGTTCGCAGGGCAGACGGCATTGAACATCGCCATCGAGAGGCGCCAGGGAGACATCACAGCAGTGCTCATAGCAGCAGGTGCGGACGTCAACGCCCACGCCAAGGGGGTCTTCTTCAACCCCAAATATCAGCACGAAGGCTTCTATTTTGGTAAGTGACCCTGCGCGCGGGGGTGGGGGTGGGCGCGCGCGGGGTGGAGGACGGGAGAAAAGGAGGAGCTTCCTGCCCTGTGTTCGGCTGTGACCGACCCTGCCACATGGGGGAGCTGCAAGACAGAGCTCCCTCCCCCCAGAGCCGGCCTTGTGCTGACTCATCACAGAGGGGTCACCAGTGCCACCTCCATAAGGGTTCACTGGGGTGGAAGAGCCGGTTTGACAGCGCTACCTGGTAGGGCTCACACCTGCAGGGAACAAAGACTTGGGTTGGGGTATGTGTGCATGTGTGTGTAAATGGTGTGAAGGACCCAGTCCCATTATATAGGTTCGGAGAGTGGGCTGAGAAGAAAAGTGCCCTGCCCTGGAGCAGTAAGACAGAGACGAGTGGCATCTGGGCAGACTGGCAGAGTGAGGGAGGAGAATCCTGACCCATCAGAAATCCAAAAACAGTTGTAGTTGTGTTGTGTGTGCCAGATAGTTGTCCTTACAGAGGTGCCTCTTGTGTAAGCTTGAGGTTCTGGAACTTTCTGGTACCCTTGGCTGTAATGCTTATAATGTATTTCCTTCACGACCTCCTGGCTTTATTTACTGTTTTGCTTTTCTTGGGGTGTGTCTATGTGTGCTCATGTGTGTATATATATATGTGAGTGTGTGCATGTATGTTTATGTGTACGTGTGTGCATGTGTGTGTTCATGTGTGTATGAGTGTGCATGTATGTGTGTGTGTGTGTATGTGTTGGTGAGAGGTTAGAATTGACACAAATGCCTTTCCCCCTCTTCTGACAGTGGTCACATTGCCTTTACAAATTCTCTGGGTTAAAAAAAAAATGTAATTTAGATATAGTGAAATCCACTCATTTTAGCGTACAGTTGTGTTATTTTTATAATATATTACTGCCATCACAGTCAGGATGGGCAATCGGAAGCCTCACTGGACCTGTCATTGCTGTCCCCCCTGTTTTTGTGTGTGTGTGTGAGGTGTCTATGTGACACCTGGCCTCTGGGCAGAGGCCAGAGGGGGACATCTGCTGTCCCCTGCATTACTTTTCATCCTTTTCTCTTGAGACAGAGTCTCTCACTGGACCTGGAAATAGGCTGGTGGTCAGTAAGCCCCATAGACTCTTGTCTCTGCCTGTGGCCACCATGCCCAGCCTTTTACATGGGCTCTGGGGCTCTGAACTCTTATCCATGGAGACATCTCCCCAGCCCTACCTTTGGCTTTTTAATTAGCATGACTAGATGAGTCAGTGCATCTTTGAGGACAGCTTCTGGCTCCGTCTGTCAGCCTTGGGTACTCATTGCTCAGCATGGGGTCTAACTACAGCCAGTGTTGGGAGACATTTGTGGGGTGGGATGAAGAGAGGGCGCAGGTGGGAGTAAAACAGAGGAAGAGGAGCAGGAGTTTTCTCTGGGTGGGTGGGAGGGTTTCTAGATTTTAAATAGGATGGTTACGATGAGTCACCGAGAAGGTGGGATCAGAGCAAAGACTGGGAGTAAACACTACAGAGTAGCCACAGGAAGTTAGAACAGTGTACGCAAAGGCACTGAGGTTAGAAAATGCCCCTTATTGGAGGACGAAGGCTGCCGTCATGGGAGAGGTGTGAGCATGTGTGAGAGGATGAGAGGAGCTCACACCACATAAGGCCTTAGGGGTTGTACTGGAATTGGAGTTCTCACGCTGGGGAAGCAGGGACTTAGCAGGCTGGTTCTGCTCGGCTGCTGAGCAGAGCATTAGGAAGTCATTGGGGAGCAGGGAGATCAGGTGACTGCAGCTGTGAACTCGCTTCCCTCTTCGTTGAGCAAGGGGGAGGCGGCCAGGGAGCCTCGGGGATCGGTGCTGCTGTGGTGGTCGACATCTGGGCCTCTGGACCTGGGGCCAGGTGTATATTGCATTTGGCCTATGAGGGGACTGAGCTCAGACACTCCCCTCCCCCAGGCGAGACGCCACTGGCCCTGGCAGCATGCACCAACCAGCCTGAGATCGTACAACTCCTGATGGAGAACGGACAGACGGACATCACCTCCCAGGACTCTCGGGGAAATAACATCCTGCACGCGCTGGTCACAGTGGCTGAGGACTTCAAGACCCAGAACGACTTTGTCAAGCGCATGTATGACATGATCCTGCTGAAGAGTGGCAACTGGGAGCTGGAGACCATGCGTAATAATGATGGCCTCACGCCACTGCAGCTGGCTGCCAAGATGGGCAAGGCTGAGGTGGGGCCCTGCAGCGGGTGTGGGGGCTGGGGAGGTACAGCTGCCACTCGGGCAGCCTGGGGCCTGTCTGAAGATCCCACAGGCTCCAGCTGAGGTCTGGATGTGTGGCGGTGACGGCTCAGGGAACTCTGGCATATGGTCCACCCTTACGACATAAGTCCTGGACTTGAGCGTTCAGTCTCTCTTCCTGGGACTTCCTAGGTGGAGCCAGATTGGGGAATCCTTAAGACTGAGGTGATGCAATATGCCGGGTGCTTTGCGGTTGAACATTCCTGAGTGGTGATGCTCAGCCACAGGCCGTGTGTCCATCCCTCCGGCTTGCTTCTTCTGGGAGCAGAGGCTCCA
Source organism: Acomys russatus (assembly GCF_903995435.1). NCBI lineage: Eukaryota > Metazoa > Chordata > Mammalia > Rodentia > Muridae > Acomys > Acomys russatus. Next base: position 794,806 of record NC_067152.1, read on the forward strand.
CAGTGGCTGCTGTGGGTCCACAGCAGATAGGCTTTTGCTCCCTGGCAATAGAGGGACCGTAGCCTGTTGGCCAGGCCTCTTCTCCAGCAGAGTGTGGTTATACAGGCGCCTTTGCCTGTGTGAAGTGCTCAAAGAACGCCAGGCTGATCTGGGTGCCTTGGGAAGACCTAGGTTGGGTCAGGTCGGTGTGTTCATCTGTGGCTGGAGCTGTGGTTCTGTTGAGATCAACCTTCTTCTCAGGGGTCGGACCTTGGGAGGGGGGTGTGGCTCCTGGGAGGCTGTGAGAGGACACTGGATGGTTGGCACATACCGAACAATTCCATCTGTGTACCCTTGCTCTCTCCTAGTCAGCTGTCCTGAGGTCAGCTGGAGCCTACAAGGGATCTTTTTATTCCCTTGTGGGGGAGGAGGAAACGGAGACCGGCTTTAACAAAGAGTGAATTGTATATCTGACCCCCCTATCCTGGTAGCCAGGGTCAGAGCTTGCAGGGGCCCTGAGGAGAGTCAGAGGGTAGTTGTCTCATGCCCCTGTCTCATTTGTGTTCCCCGCCACTCCAGCCCAGGGAAGGTGCATCTTGCAGGAGACATGGCCCTGGGACCCTTTATGCTCTACGGGATAGTTCCTGAGTTATGCTCAGGGAGGTTCCTGAGTCCTTGCCTTTATCCAGTGTCTTGTAGAACATTTTCCTGGATGTCACCCGAGGTGGCTGCCATACCAGGAGTGGAGGACCTCGCAATGCCCAAGCTGCAGCCATGCCCTTGTGGTTTTTACTCACTGGGGTGCAGAAGCTGTTTGCATGGGCTGTAGTGGGAGATGCAGTGGGAATGCTGTGGGGCTGTGTGAGAGTCACACAATGATGCTGTCCTCCCAACAGGTCCCTCCTGTTGGGTTTTGAGTTCATGCTCCTGGATTCTCTATCCCCAAGTTAGGGTGATCCGTGGAGTAGCTTTCAAATAGTGGTAAGACAGAGCAGTGGTCCTCTGTACAGATGACTCATCGGGAGAGCATCACAAAAACGGTCTGTATCTGTGTGCTTTGAAAAATTCCCCAGAGACCCTAATACACAGCAGAGTTTGAGGACCACTGACCTGCAGAGTGGGCTTGATGGGCCTCTTTGTGAAGCCTGGTGCCTGATGTCATAGCTTGTCCAGCCTGAGTGATGATGAGTCTGGCTGTAAAGTCTGGAGTGGAGGTGGAATGGAGGAGCAGAGAAACCCGAGCCTCAAGTTCAGGCCTCATGGAAACCACTTCTAAAAACGGCCAATTCTTGGATTCCTTACTGAGCTGGAACCCAGCTGGTTTAGGGACCTCCTAGAGGATGATCTGGCTTTCTGCGGTGTGCAAGAGGGAACTCTGTGAGAAGGCCAGAAGTGTGTGGACTTCGCTCCTGTTTCACAGATATCCAAGGTCATGGCTCCAGGCAGAGGTGGCACTCATACTGTTTTTTGGTGGGAACATATTCTGTGTTAACCTATCTCTGGTTGGTCCATCCCTGTTGTCCCCAAGCCTCATTATCCTTCTTCCTGTCCCCAGATTCTGAAGTACATCCTCAGTCGCGAGATCAAGGAGAAGCCTCTCCGGTGCCTGTCCAGGAAGTTCACGGACTGGGCGTATGGGCCTGTGTCATCCTCACTGTATGACCTCACCAACGTAGACACCACGACAGATAACTCTGTGCTGGAAATCATCGTCTACAACACCAACATTGATGTGGGTCTCCCAGGCAGGCTGGCAGAAATGAGGAATGAGGGCTGAACCTCAGGCTTGAGGACCCTGGGAACAATTGTACCAGAGTCCCCTAAGTCCCATATTGGCGATTTGTCTTGGTGCTGGAGTCTGACATAGAGGGCAGGGCCCAGACAGAAGCGTGCTCTTCTGCTCCTTGCTAACAATGAATAACAGAGTGAAGGGTAAGGGGCTGGCCTCAGCGTCTTGGGCAGTTTGCAGGCAATGAGAGGTGTGTGGTATTGATGTTGCACACCCGAACTCACCTGTATAGACCGACTTAGAGTCCTTTCTTCTTCTAAACTTGAGTACACATGAGGCCAAACTCACTAGCTTGAACAATCTGGACCCTTCCTGGAGAAGTCAGGAGGGGGAAGGCTGGTGCAGCTACAGGTAAAGACAGAGGATCAGCTCAGGCAGATTTTAGCTCTTGGGGCGAGCAAGGCAGTGGGGCCAGGTCTCCATCCTTTGTATGGTATGTACAGCCTTGCTCCTCAGAGGTTCCCTGGACCCTCACAGCAGCCTGTTTGCCAGTGTGGGTAAGGATTGTGGTATAGAGGAAAAGGCGAACCAAGAAAGGCTCAAGAGCTGTCCTAAGGTCACAGGGATGCTGGAACCCATTTCTAGTCTCCACTTCCTGCTGTGCATTATTAGGTGCTCCTGCTGGAAAACCCCAGACCCATGTAGCATTTGGCTGCCCCCAAAGGAGCCCTGGGTGCTGGGAGTTACACTCCCAGCATTTCCACCAAGCCAGTCTGTTGCCCATGATGGCCGGAGCCTTCTGCCACTGGCCCCACTGACTCTGGGCTCCTGGTGGGCCCTTTGAAGATGGTCCTTCTCATCCTATTAGGACTTTAGGTGAGAGAAGCATGGGAGAATGGGGAAATAGAAGGATCCAGAGGGTCCTGGAATCCTACAAGAAGAACATTATGATGGGCGGATCTGGGTCCTGGGGTCCTGCTCAAACTATAGCACCAGCCAAGGAAAATATAGGCAGCAAACTTCGAACCCCTACCCAGACCTAGCCGATGGACAGGACATTCTTCACCGTTGAGTAGAGAGGGAGGGTCTGACTTTCACACAAACTCTGGTGCCCCATTTTTGACCATGTCCCCTTGATGGGAGGCCTGGTGGCCCTCAGAGGAAGGATAACAGGTCACCAAGAAGAGACTCGATACCCTATGAGCATTTACAGGGGGAGGAGGTCCCCCTCAGTCACAGACATAGGGGAGGGGAGTAAGGGGGAAGCAGGAGGGAGGGAGGAATGGGAAGATACAAGGGATGGGATAACAATTGAGATGCAATATGAATAAATTAATAAAATATTAAAAAAAGTCAATGGTCCTTCTCTGCCTGCCTCATCTCCACGTGGTGTTCTGTCCCCAGAACCGGCATGAGATGCTGACCCTGGAGCCTCTGCACACGCTGCTGCACATGAAATGGAAGAAATTTGCCAAGTACATGTTCTTCCTGTCGTTCTGTTTCTATTTCTTCTACAACATCACCCTGACCCTCGTCTCTTACTACCGTCCTCGGGAGGATGAGGTACGAGGGAGGGAGGAGTCCTGGGGATGGGGTGGTAGTTGTGAGGTCTGAGGTGGAGGATCTTGGAACTGCCCCATGTGGAGATGGGGAAACTGAGGCTCAGATAGGTTAAGCGATTTTCATGGTGGCATCCAGTTATTTTCCAAAGTTCCCAGTGAAAAGAACAGTTAGCAGAGATGCAGGTGCAGAGATCTAGGGAGACTCTTGTTGGGAGAGAGAGAGTTATGCATTAGGGAGCACTAGCTAGGCCCTTCCCAGGCTTTCTATGTGGCTCTAGAATACACTGTCTGCTGTGAGGCCCACAGGAAGCAGGTGGAGGAGAAGGTACTTGGCTAAGCTTCCCTACTATGCTGGGCCTCAGTTACCCATCTGTTAGTGGGGTGCAGAGTTTCAGCTTCACTGAACTTTGTAGGGAGGACCCTCTGAGTGTCTGGTAGTCGACATGGTTGAAAGGACCCATGCAGGTGGGCCGTGGATTGTTAGCCCATAGTGCTTTGCCCTCACTGCAAATTTCTGGCTTCCCATTGAGGTGGGGCAGGCAGGACCAGGAGATGGAGTGCCACAATGGTCTGTGGTCCATCTTGAAGGTCCAGCACCCATGTACAGCCTGGGTCCTCCAGAGCTGGCGCTGCCCTTCTCTCTCCACCCCTCATCCTCACCACCTTTTTCTGTTCTGTCCCAGGCCCTCCCACATCCCTTGGCCCTGACACACAAGATGAGTTGGCTGCAACTCCTAGGGAGGATGTTTGTTCTTATCTGGGCCATGTGCATCTCTGTGAAAGAGGTGAGTATGGCTCTATGCTTTCCTAGACTACCCCTTGAGGCCAGCCGGTAGGAGCAGGGCGGGCTTCTACTGTAGCCTGTATTTCCATTACTATAGGGGCTTCAGGAAGGTGTTTCTTTTTCAGGCCTTAGATTCCTAAGTTTACAGCACAGAGAACAATGACCAAGACAGGCCTGTTCTATCTGCTCCATCCCATCCTCTGCTCATCTGTTGAGTTGTCCACCAGGTGTCTATCCTTCAGGCCACTTGGGTCTACCATTCTTCCTTCTTGATTCTACCATCCTGTTACCTGTCTCTTATCTACCCAGCCCCTCACTCATCCATTCCAAATCCTACATAACCAAAGCATCACGCTTCTGATTTTATTCAGCCATTTTTACCCATCTATATGTCTGCCCATCCGTCTATCCACTCATTCACTCAGCCACCCACTCATGAGCCAGAGAGTCAGGCAATGAACCGAGCTGTAGATCCTTTTGTATCTGGGACACTGGGGTGTGTGACAGGGATGGAGGGAGTTTGCCCTTCTTAAGCTAGGTTTGGTGAGGGAGCTAACGGGCACAGACATCTAGACTGTAAGGTGGATTAGAGTGGTGTTTGGAGGGAGGGAGATGAGTTATCTGGGAGTGCAAGGAGGGTGGAAGCTACAGCGCACCTAGAGCTGCATACACCAGGGAAGCCATGATAAGCAGCAGGCTCCGAGAAAGCTTGGAGGCTGGGGAATTAGGCCACATTTGGTGGGTAGCTACGGTGGCTGTGTGGCTTTGCAGTTTCTGGGCTGAGGATGCGGGTGAGAAGCTTGTGGGAGCATCCACCCTCACTGCGGGCTCAGTGATGCCCTCCAGGCACAGGTCAGCTTCCATATCCCAGTCTTGGACTCTAGCTGAGCTGTCACACACACAGCCCTCCCTGAACCCCCGCTGGGGCAGTTCTTCCCGGAACACTGGGTGAACCGCCGGAAAAAGCTCTTCTTTTCTCTTGCTCTCAGGGCATTGCCATTTTCCTGCTGAGACCCTCCGATCTTCAGTCCATCCTGTCGGATGCCTGGTTTCACTTTGTCTTGTAAGTAGGTCTGTCCCTTTGGTCATAACGGAGAGGAAAAGCTGAAGACTCTCTGGAAGAGCCATCCAAACATGTCCTCATATCTGAACATCCTGCTATTATTACAGTCCAGAGGCCCCCTTTGCCTCTTATAGATGGAGATCTGGGTAAATGCCAGGGAAAGGGATGAGAAACCCTTAGGGCAGAGCTTGCCCTGATGGCAGGGGAAGGATGACTCCATCTCTTAGGCCCCCAAGTGGCAGGCACCATGGAGAAGCAGAGGCTTGGCTGTCCTGTTGGGGTTTGCACACAGCAGTGTCTCAGGGAAGTCCCATCTACCCTCAGTGGTGCCTCAGAGTTGCCAACGGATACCTTGGTTGGTCAGGACTAGAAGGCACCTGAGAAATTTGTCTCATGTATAGTCACCCCTGGAGTTCTCGGAGCAGGGTAGCGAGTCACCCACCACAGTGCATGCCCCAGTGGTGTCAGAGACCCAGCTATTGTGTTGGTGGCCCTGGACTCCAGTGAGAAAGCCCAGCTTAGCAGCCTCTCTGCGTGAAGTCACATGCAGCTGACACTGAGGGCTCCTGTGACCCTTGGCTTAATGAGCAGAGGCAGATTCAGCTTGACTCTGTGGTAATGTCACAGAGGCCACAGCTAAGGATGAAGAATGCTGGTTTTGCCACTGTAGCACACCATTAATGTCTCTCTTTTGAATATGTAGGAGGCTGATGTTTCCGTGTGTGTGTGTGTGTGTGTGTGTGTGTGTGTGTGTGTGTGATATCTACATATGTACAGGAGTACAGGAGTGCATATGTTATGTATGTAGGCCATAGTTCGATGTTGGGCATCTTTCTCAATCACTCTCCAGCTTACTTTTTTTTCTTGTATATTCATTTTATTTATTTTTTTTTATTAATTTATTCTTGTTACATCTCAATGGTTATCCCATCCCTTGTATCCTCCCATTCCTCCCTCCCTCCCATTTTCCCCTTAGTCCCCTCCCCTATGACTGTGCCTGAGGGGGACTTCCTCCCCCTTTATATGCTCATAGGGTATCCAGCTTACTTTTTGAGACACAGTCTTTCACTGAGTCTGGAGTTCTTTGATTGCCCTAGGGACCCTCTGATCTCTGCCACACCTGGCTTTTTTTATGTGGGTGCTGAGGATCTGAACTCAAGTCTTCGTGCTTGTGCAGGAAGCGTTATGCTGGCTGAGCCATCTCCAACTCCGACCTGCCATTTAGAGGTAGGGATGGAGTTCTTCATGCCCCAAGGACAGGTGCAGCAAGTGGACAGGCCAGATGGACACTGCCCCAGTACGCAGGCCACATGTGTGCCTGCCGCCGCTGGGAAAGTATGCTGGCTCTAAGAGGGGATATGTTTACATAGCCTCTGGTCCTAGTGTGCTGCCCTGCTTTTCTGCGTCTGTGTTTTGTTAGGGTAGAGGAGAGCAGAGCGGCTCTTCCTCACTTGAGTCCCCAGTGTGGTCCACCAATTAGGCCTTTGTTCTTCCCCTGAGGGAAAAGCAAGCTTGCTGTGGCCTGAACTCAGTTAGATACCTTGTGTGAACTGTCTGACATTAGAAACAAACGCATATTTTCGACTAGATGTCTGCAAAGCTGGAAATATGGACACTGCTTAGGAGGACATTTTCATCATGTATGCTTGTTGTATGCTATATTTATTGTTTGAAAGGATTTTTATACATTTATGTAAAACATTTTCATCAAATTCAAAATTTTGCCTTCACCCGCTCCAACACCTCTCACATTCCTCTCTCACTTCCTCCAAATTTCATGTACTAGTTTTTTTTTTTTTTTTTTTTTTTTTTTTGTTGTTGTTGTTTTTTTTTTTGAGATGGAGTTTCACTGTGTGGCTGGCTCAGAGCTCAGTTATGTAGTCTGGGCTGGCAACCCATCAGGGGCTACATCACCAAAGAAAACACTGTTTCCCCCGCCTCCCCCCAGCAGGCATCAGGTGCAGAGAGCTCCTCAGCCATGGGTGGGGCTCTGTGGGCCCATCCTCTACTCATGCTGGAATTTTGGTTGGCTTGATCTTGCGTAGGTCTCTTGTACACGACAGCCCTGTCATACTTTGCTTTGTAGCGCGCCTCCCCCAACCTCTGGCTCTTGCAATCATTCTGCGACCTCTTCTATATGTGTCTATAATGACACATCACACAAAGACTACCATCTTTAAAATAATTAAAAAAATATTTGTGTGTGTGTGTGTGTGTGTGTGTGTGCGTGCGTGTGTGTGAAGGGGGTGTGTGTAACATGCCATAGTACATATATGGAAGTCAGAGGGCACCATGAAGGAGTTGGTTCTCTTTTTCTATTATGTGATTTCCAGGAATCAAACTTAGGTCGTCAGTCTTGGCAGGAAGCACTTTACCACTTGAGCCATCTCTCCAGCCCTGAAGCTATCTTCTTAAGCACCAAGCACAGCTCGACTGCTGTGCACCAGCCTCTGGGGTGCTTTTCTTCTCACAAAACTGAATCTCCCTACAGAGTAAATCAAGGCCATTCAGGCTTCCCCCCTGGCGACTACCTCTGAGTTTGACCACTCTGGGTACTTCGTATAAGCAGAAAGGCAGTGCCTGCTGTTTATAGCTGTCATGTCAGGCTTCATTTAGTGTATGTCATACCTTAAAATGATACAAGAATAGCTTTGGGGGACTTTAGGATTATGATTAGTTTCTGAGTATAAATGTTAGAACATTTTTATTGAAAATATACTTTTTACTAACTTATCTATCCTAGTGTTTCCCACATTTGTGTGGAAATTGTAATCATGTGGTTGATTTCTAAGCCATCAGGCCTTGTGGGTTGTATGCCAGACTCTGCTGGCATCTGGCCTTTAAGTCCCTGTTAGATATGATCAGCCCACACTGGCTCTGCCTTGCATCTCAGTGTTGCAGTCTACACTGCATTCAGACCCAGCTGAACAGATGCTAGGCAGGCTTGTGTGTCTCATTGGCATCAGCCACCAGGGTGACCCTTTGGGAGGTTAAGGTTTGGGGGTGGGAAGCCTGTGCCTGCTGCTGAGAAGTAAGGCCCCTGTCTCCCGTGTCTCTTGAACAGTTTTGTCCAAGCTGCGCTTGTGATACTGTCTGTCTTCTTGTACTTGTTCGCCTACAAAGAATACCTCGCCTGCCTCGTGCTGGCCATGGCCCTGGGCTGGGCGAACATGCTCTACTACACCAGAGGCTTCCAGTCCATGGGCATGTACAGCGTCATGATCCAGAAGGTACGCTGGGAACCGAGTAGCCAGAGCGCCCCTTGAGGGAGAGGGGTCCAGGTTCAAGTGTGCATACTAAGATCTGGAGCAGCAATTGGTACTTCAGCGCTCTCTCCCAAATGCTACAGTCTTCATTTCAGACTTTTAAGGGTCCAGACTTTAAAACAACTGGGCTTGCTGGGCATTGGAAAGGGACACACTTTGTGAAGGAAATGTTCTGACCCCTGAGCACCGGTGTGCTGGACAATATCTAACAATGGCTCTTTGGGATATGTGTGTGTGTGTGTGCGCGTGCACACGCCTGTACGTACATAGGCAAGAGCGGATACATTGCGTCCATGCATAGTTTGTTGTTTTCTGAATGGGCTCATCTGCCACCAGCCTGCGATTGCAGCTGGCTGCAGATGGTCCACTTCGTAAGCAAGTGTGAGGTGAAGCGCTGAAGACGCAACGTGGAGCTTGTTGGTCAAGCTGAGAGCAGCTGCTTCACTGAACTGGAATTGTTAGCAAGTACCAGAAGGATCGCTAACATTCCTGTGTTAGTCACAGTATATTCTTTAAAGCTACAATATCTTAACTAATTTTTGAAAAGTTCACACAGTTCCTCGGCCTAACTTCTCCTAGAGCCTTCCCTCACCAAACCCTCTTAACTTCATGTTATCTTTTCTTCAAAAAAAAAAAAAAAAAATCTCAAAAATATATATGCACACAAATACATGTATAAATTACCTAATACATATATAATATATTCCCCACACTCCTAATGATTCCAATTTGTGCTTCTCACAGGTGTGGGGCCACCCACTGGGATGTAGTCAACTAAGATAGGACCAACTCTTAAAGAAAAGCTGAGTCTTCCTCCCCCACAGCCACCAGTATGAATAGCTCCTATGCTAGGGGTGGGGGCTGGTGATCCCCTCCCTACTCCAAGCTGGGATGTTGGTTAGCTTGATCTTATGCAGGTCTTCTCCAGGAAACAGTTGCAGTTCGTTGCTGCAGAGGCCCTGGCATCTCCAGAAGACGCCAATTCCATCGAATCTCCCATGGCCGTTGGTCCTTAAAATCATTTTGCCCTTTGTCCCACAGTGGTTCCTGAGCCTTGTGAGCCGGAGGGCGGGGGGGAATAATGTAGTCATCCCATCTGTGACTAAATCTCCACAGATACTTTTTCTCTGCACTTTGACCAGTTGTGAGTTTCGGACAGCCTACCTTTTAATGTTTAATCTGCCTTAACATTTTCTGGGTCACTGTCTTGAATTCAGATGGAGACGTGAATAAAACAAGGAGGTTTTTTGTTTTTTGTTTTTGTTTTTGTTTTTTTTGCTGGTAGGATTAAATATTTGTAGCATTGCCAGTTTTCATGGCATACGTGTTCCTACTGTGGCAGCTTTGCAGCTGCTGACATCATGTCACTTATATCTGGGAAGAGGTGCGCAGTTGCACATCACTGCATAGAATTTCCACTATCTGATTACAATAGATATATAAACCATCCCACAGAGCACAGATAATTGTATAGGGTAGTAAAATAGCCAGATGGCACCCAAGCTTGGCTATTTATTATCTTAAAAATGTAGCTTAGCTATACATGTATGTGACTAAGATTTTAACTCTAGGCAGGCTCTTAAAAATAGAGCCCAGGCTGGCTAGAGGGCCTGCTCTTCCTGCCTCAGCCTTCACCATGCTCTCTGCACCTGACTGACATGACTGAATAGCTTTGCAATAAAAATCAGTTTTTCTAATTTTCTATTGAGATACGATTGAACGTCTGTATACATTTAAAGTGTAGGGTTGGGTATAACTGTATATTGTGAAGTCATCACCAATTTCAGGTTTATTAACACAGCTATCATGTCACACAGCTACCATTTATATGTGTTAGAAGATTGGAGAACTATGCTTTGGGCACCCTTCAACTACACAATTCGGCATTTTTCATGAGATCCCCAGAATTATTTATTTTATAATTGAACGCTTGATTCAGTTTTTCATAGTGGCCATGGTCACAATATTCATGCAAATTCAGCAATCAGTTCTTAGAAGTTGGTATTGGCTGGCTCTGGCATGTTGCTGGCCCAGGGAAGCCCCGATGTGAGACTCCATAGAGAAAGGCACAGGATGAATCACAGAAACTGCATCCTGGGGGGTGAGGTGATGGGAAGAGAGGCCTTGGGGGTAAAGCAGGAAAGAAAGATTCCTGGTAGATAGATCTGGGGCCCTCAGAGGAGCCTGGGAGCATCAAAGGCATGAGAAGGGGAGGGAGACTGGCCAGAGAGAAGGCGGGATTAAGTGGGTACTAGGAAGATGGATGTCCAGCAACCGTGGACTCACACCTTGCACTTGAATCGTGTTTATTTCTTTGCAGGTCATTTTGCACGATGTTCTGAAGTTCTTGTTTGTTTACATCCTGTTCTTACTTGGATTTGGAGTAGGTAATTGCTTCATAACGAGCAGTAACTTCCATGCTTGCTAAGGACCTTATCTGGCTATCCAAATGACAAAACAAACACAGAGTGGCCTCATCAGTGTTTGCACATTAGTGTTTTCAAAGCAGAATTGTTTTTCTTCTCTCAGCGACTTGGCCAAGCTGGACTACCAGCCCTGACCCCATGGATTAGAGACTCATGGCCATCACTCTTACCCATCCAACCTGTGGTTTCCCCCAGACTCTCACACTCATCACAATCTGAGATAGCTCAGTAGATGTTCTCGCCCCATTCCACAGATAGGCAAATGAGAGCTCAAAGAAACCGATGGGTAGTCTTCAAAAACTAGGGGCAACCTAGTTGTACCAAGGTGACTCTCACAGTTTGCTTCAGATATCTCTGTGAAAGGACCAGAGATGTGGAGACCCTTTTTAAAATGCAGAGAGAACAGCAAACCCAGTTTTATTTCCAGCCACTGCATAAGGAGATAGCATGTTGAGTATATTTTTCTACAGGGATCCAACCCCCACCCCCTTTTCTTCAGTGACTGTTGAGTCAAACTAGGCAGCTGCTCCCATGTGTCTGATGCTTTTTCAGGGATAATTTTTGCTCCTTCATTTGATCCTCCACCGTGTACTTATTACTACATGCATTTGCTTACACATGAGCCTGTCCATTCACTTACCCAGCAGAGAACCATCACTGTGGTGTGTTGGACAGAAGGAAAAAAAAAAAAAAGCAAGCCCAGATCTCATTCACAGGGACCGTACAATACAACATTAGGAGGGGGTGCAGGAACTGACAGTCCTGGAGGAGGCCACTCAGGCTTTAGGCAGTCAAAACCTTAGCCTATAGGGAGCCAGGGTCACACACAGGATAAGTGGCAACCCTGGTAGGCTGTGGATGAGTAAGGGCTAAACCGGGGTTGGGGGGTAGAGGACAGGAGAAGAGGCTGGGCTTCAGTGGGCAGTAAGGGCTTTCTGCAGGCTGGGTGGGAAAAATCAGTGTCATTAGGCTTCTAGGGGAACCCCAAACTGGAGATATAGAAGAGGAGAGCTGGGAACTGAGAGGCACAGAATACACAGGCACACATATGAGCTCTGTGAGTTGCTGGCCAGCAGGGAGCCTACAAACCTCTGTTGCCTCTCCAGCGCTGGCCTCGCTAATTGAGAAGTGCTCAGAGGACAAAAAGGACTGCAGCTCCTATGGCAGCTTCAGCGACGCTGTGCTGGAGCTCTTCAAGCTCACCATAGGCCTGGGCGACCTGAACATCCAGCAGAACTCCACCTACCCCATCCTCTTCCTCTTCCTCCTCATCACCTACGTCATCCTCACCTTCGTCCTCCTCCTCAATATGCTCATCGCCCTGATGGGGGAGACGGTGGAGAACGTCTCCAAAGAGAGTGAGCGGATCTGGCGCTTGCAGGTGAGCCGGGCAGAGGCCTCCCTCCATAGGGACTTTGTTCAGCACTACATCTTGATGCATTGCACACCCATCAGCACCAGTGCTTAAGCCTTAATGTGGGTTCTTTGAGAACAGGGTCTAGACCAGCAGCACATACAGGGAAATGTAGGGTCTTAGGGATGCTCTGTTTATTGTCACCAGAGACATGTGGACATTGAAAAGTGACCTCAGGTTGAAGTAAGAGAAGTAAGATTTTGGAAAATGAAAGTGACTCCCCCGCCCCATCTGTTTCATCCAATCCTTATCATTTCCCACTTCTGAGAACGACTCACAGTGTGGGTCCTGCGGTGATGGTCTGATTTGTGAGCTGACTGGAAGCAGTGCCACTTAGGAAGTCTTTATTGGAAGTAGGGGTGGGGGAGGGGAGCACTCCTTCAGATATCTACAGAGCTGCCTGCAAGGGAGAGACTGTGGCCTCTTTCTGCCATCCCAGCTGGCAGAACTGAGGCACACACGACGACAGGGAGAGAAACTTTGGGTTTCCAGTTGCCAGAATCTTTCTAACTGGACTGCATAATGTTCCAGAGAGACTGGTCACGTGACCAGGAAAGTGTCCACAGAGCCCAGGCCTGGGAGAGAGTGTTGGAATGTTTGTCTTCTGTTTCCTGCACCCACAGCTCCAAGATCCCAAAAGTTCAGTTAAGAGGCTCTTGATGTCCAGATACTTATGTCAAGCTTAAAGCAATTTAAGCATTGTTCCCAAGGTTTCTGCTTTGTTTGAATTCTGTAGGTGATCTCAATCCTTAAGACCTCTGCTTTAAGTACAAGTGAGGCTGGAGTGAGCTCTTAGATGGGGTACCTGCCCTTCTTTGGAGCAGGGCTCTCAGAGCAGGCATGGAAAAACTAGTTTAGGCTTCTTTATCTCCCTAGAGAGCCAGGACCATCTTGGAGTTTGAGAAAATGTTACCAGAGTGGTTGAGAAGCAGATTCCGCATGGGAGAGCTGTGCAAAGTAGCAGATGAGGACTTCCGGCTGTGTCTGCGGTAACAGAAGGGAAGGGGCGTGGGTGGGGTTATTAAACAGGAATTGGAGCATTCCCATATCCATGACAGTCAGGAGCTATGTGGACCTGCGCCACCCCTAATGAGTTTGCTAGCATTTACTGAGATTCGATTATGAAGTCGTAAGTACGGTGGTCACACTTGCAGGATCAACGAGGTGAAGTGGACTGAATGGAAAACGCACGTGTCCTTCCTTAATGAAGATCCAGGGCCCATAAGACGAACAGGTACTATTGCTTTGAAGTGGTGGGAAATCTTCTTTTGTGGACCACGTAACTTTGTGTGAATCAAGACCAAGAACCCTGGTTTTTCCCACCTGTGAAATTGGGGGTCCCTCCAAGCTCTGATACTCTATAGCACTATTTAGAACAGCTTTTAAAAATTCAGTGTTAGGGGTCTGGGGTATAGCTCAAGTCCTGGGTTCTTCCTCAGCACCACCAGAGAAAAAGCACACAGGAGCAGGACACAGAGAGAGGGATGGGCTTCTAAACTCCAGCCCTGTTTCCCACAGCAGACGTGAACAAAATCCAAGATTCTTCCAGGAGCAACAGCAAAACCACCCTCTACGCATTTGATGAGTTAGACGAGTTTCCAGAAACGTCGGTGTAGAAGCATGGCTTAGAGCTGCCGTGAACAACCTCGTTGGATGCAGCAGGCTGAGTGCTGAGGTGCTGTGCATAGTGCTGAGCTCAGCTCCTCCTCTTGACTGGTGCCTGCTGAGGGGCAGCGGTCATCGGGATCTGAAGGGAAGCAGCCTGGGTTTTCTGACTTGAGAGAGGTCAGTACAAACCCATGGCCAGCAGTCCTGAGTCTGGAAGTCTCCCGACTGCCCAGGGTGAGGCTCAGCTCCAAGACACATGTGCTGGGGAAAGGAGAAGCTGGGGTCTGAGGAGTGGGAGTGGGGAGAGCAGTCTTCCCCTTCCCTCTTATTATTGGGGCCAGCTTCAGCCACAGACTCCTCTTTACCTTTCTGACTATGACTGCATCTCCTTAACTCATGGGAGACTTTTGATTCTATCCCAGAATGTGCAAAGGACCCAGGCTAAGCCAGATCTGCTGGAGGTGGGGGAGGGTAGTGAGCTATGGAAATGTCCTTCCTGAGTCTCCAGGAAATAGGAAACTGGGCTCCCCTTGGGACAAAATCCAAGGCTAACCTATCTCCAGCCGAGAGATGCTTTAATAGTATAGTCGACATAAGGTTTTCATTTCTTAGTTCAGAAAAGCCATTTCAGTTTTGAATGAAAATTGCTTCAGATGAAGTGGGCAACTTCGAAAGCTGAGAAATAGATTTTGGGCTTTTGGACCAGATGTAAGTATTATATACTAGGTCTCAGGTGGCCAGGGAGAAGACAATACGCTTTTCCTCACACACATGAGGCCTGAAGGAGACAGGCTGTGATCTGGGGGAAGGGTTTGGCATCCATCCTCTTCTTCCAGTCTCACTCAGTACTGGCCTCACTTTATCTGAGACACAAATAGCAGATGATCTATTTATAGGGTCTTAAAACTCAGAGGTGACTAGCACACGCCAGTGTTTCCCATTGGGGAATTCAGCAAGATGCCCGGAATGCACTGCTAGCATATGTTTTTGTTAACTGTGAATTTTGAAACTGTAGCAGAAGGCTTCTGATGAGGGAATGTTTGCCAAACTTGGGGCTTATTTTCATATATATATATATATTTTTTCTCCTTGAAATTTCAGAGTTAGTTTGGAGAGTAGAGGTGGAGATTGAAGAATTTTTCCACTGACTAAAACTGCAATTACCCTCCTTCCCCAACCCACACTCAGCTGTTATTTAGTAAAAGGATTCATGTGGAAAGGCAGGAGATGGAATTATAGGTCATTATGAAGATGTTTTTAATGATAAAGTTTTTGGAAATAAGTTGGGTCTTTAGACAACTTGGCATTTGGTGAGCTAATCAGGCATGACCGGCAAAACAGCCTACTCTGGCAGGTTTCTCCATTCTAGAAGGTTCCATGTACCAGTTTATCTGGGTAGGTGAAAAGTTGGCCATTATATCCTACATGGCTGGATCTGGAGGAGATGGTAGGTCGCACAGCACTTGAAGACTGCCCAGTCTGTAGCAGCCACTGCCTGCTCACCTGTCTGGGATCTTTAGTGCTCAAAGATCACACTCAAGTAGGGGAAAATGACAAAGCATATGTCTGGAAAAGGGAGGACTGAGGGGAAATTATGGGCTGAAGGAGAAGATGTGCTCCCAATGGGCAGAAATGGTGAGAGCCAGCTTTTGGAGGTGTTCAAAAAAGGGCTGAGCACTTATGGGGAAGACATTGAAGAAGGTAATTAGGTGAATTTTAAGGTTCCTAGACATTCTATAAATCAGTATTTCATAGCTGGAGGTTCCTTGAGTTATCCTGAACAGAAATCCGTGTCTGAAGGGCCGCCATTGGCTCCAGGGAGCTGGGATGCCAGCTTTACTTTGGTAGACAAAAACCACACAGCTCTGCATTTCCCACTTGAATGGAAGGTGGGCGAAGTTGAGCGAACAGAAACAACCAGCTGGGCCATTGTTTCCTCACATGTTGTGGAGATCTGCTTTCTGTGGAACTGGATGGGAAAACCATTCTAAACTGGATGTTTATGTAAATGTCGAATTCCCCTGAAGGCTTTCAGCCTGGAAGGTCAAGCTAGGAGGGTTCACCAAAGCAAGGAAAGGCAGCTGGAGAAAAGGCGGCCTGCTCCAAAGGACCAAATCCCCCATCATAGACCTGGAGACCCAGGCTCTGGAATGAACACAGACTTATTCAAAGTCACCCCAGAGCAGGTGAGGCTAGGATGTCCTCATTTCTGGGCCACAGGTACCCTTCTGCACAGTTTTGTCATTGGGTCTTATTGTAGTTGGCATATTCAGAGGCTAGTATTTTTTTTTTTTCCCTCTCTTTCTCATGACTTGGAAGTTAGCATTGTCCTTACAACCCCAATGGCAAGTCTAAAGGTCAAATGTGCCTAAAGCCACACAATAACAAAACAAAATAAAGATACCAAATATCAAAACAGCAATAATAAGAGCACACACCACTGATTCCATGGTCCTATCATCAGGACATCTTAAAACTCCATGACTTATATTTCAGTGATTTAGGGGCAAGAGGTTTTCCAGGATGGGATTTGAGCATGCTCAGACAGTAGCTGCAAACCCTGTGTTAGCAAAACATTTCTTCAGGAAGAGTTCTGTATTGTAGACATTACATCTTGTGTCTGTCTGGAAGAGCATGGGTGCTTACCTTCCTTCCTGGTATGGGGAGAAGGAGTGAAAAGTTGTACTGTGAAATCATTGACCTCTTAGGCATATGCCCAAGAGAATACAGTATTATTGAGGTTCCTTTCTTCCTCAGGGCCTGGTGACTGTCCCCTTTTGCTCTGGGTGAGACCCAGGGAGACAGGCCCTCACCAGAGTCTGTATGCTATACTTGATTCCTGCATTGATTTACACATTTTTGTCTTATTTTATGTTTACTGTGATCTTGGTTCCAGACACAAAATCATCATCTCATTCTCACTGGATGTGCCTGATTGTAAAACTTAATTTATAGAATTGTGTTTAGTGTTATATGTGTGGAAGCACATGTTCAAGAAATCATAAAGAGTAAGACTACTTTGGTCTCACTGCAGAAATACTGTTTTGATTTCTAATAAATATTTATTTTGTCACATTATGGCCATGTTTCTGTCTTTGCCTTGCATGTACATGAAGACCAACTATATATCCTAGCATGTTTCTTAACATGAATGGGTAAAAGGAAAGTTAATGTTTGGATCTAAAGCATTCCTAGTGGACCCCAATTGGCGGGGGAAGCAGCATGCTGTGGCTATGTCACCTTCATGCAGTGTGTACATGTCAAAGTGCGTAGACATCTGGAATCCAGTCTGAGGTATTTGACAACTTTGTTTTATTTTTAAAAAAGGTTTATCTTGGGGCCAGAAAGATGGCTCAGTGGTTAAGTGCTTTTCCAGAGGACCTGGGCTCAATCTCCAGCACTCACATGGCAGCTTACAACTATCTGTAACTCCAGTTTCAGGGTATCTGACGTTCACACAGACATGCACACAGGCAAAACACCAATGCACATACAATAAAAAATAAATCATTAAAATAAAAAATAATTATGTGTGTGTGTGTGTGTGTGTGTGTGTGTGTGTGTGTGTGTGTGTGTGTGTACATATGCACATGCATGTGCTCATGGAGGCCAGAAGAGGGCACCAGCTCTGGATCTGGAATTGCAGGTGGTTGTGAGCAGTGCTGAAAATCCATCTCCGTCATCTACAAGCTCAGCAAGTTCTCTTAACTGCTGAGTCATCTTTTCAGCCTGATTGAATAACATTTGAAGTAGTCATAGGAAGTCACAGCCAGGTTGATGTTAGTGGTTCAGATCTTCTGACTCCTCAACTCTATCACATTTTGCTGTTTCTCGACCTATCTTACATGTAAATCTAAGGTTCCTCCTTGAGACAAGAAGTCATAACACACAACTATCTAACACCCAGGATTTCCATGAGGAGGTAATGAAAATTGCCATCAGCTTAACTCTTATGTTTGGGCATTTTTCATTCTTTCGGGTTATTTCATATGATGGGAGTTTTAAATTTGAATCCCAAAACATTTTGTGGTAATGGATTACAGAAATTGCAACTAACTTATCAGCAGGTAGAATACTACATTTGATGATTTATTTACTTAATTTACTGAATAAATTCAGACTATGTTCCTTCCTTCTACCTCTAGCTGAGAGGCAAAGAAGTGGGAATTGCACACAGTCACATCCTGCATTAAATAGATTTTGTCCATAATCTAGGAATGGACCATTAATGGTGATATTCTGGGTAGGCTGATAGAACAAGGGTGAACACCTGTTGTAGGACATATTTCTGGGGCTGGAATACCTAGGCTATCAGGCACAAACATTTTTATGGCTGTTGATTCTGTGAAAAATTACCTGCTTAGAGGATCACAGTCTTTTTGGTCAGGTACATTTCAAAGCACTTCCATTCAGGTTGGCTACCTTAACAATATGGTTTTCTAAGTTGGTGGATATAGGTCATTGTTTAATGGGTGGGAAATCAAGACCCAGAGGCAGGTGGAGCAGTGTGAAAAAGTTGTAATTTTTTCTGTCCCTTAGTCCAGGTTCTCTGATGTCTAGTCAGACGAGGGTCAAAGGGATGCTGCTCTTGTCACCTCTCTGACCAGGATAGCAAAGTTCTGAAAAAAGCACGTGATCCATCCATGTTCTATAAACATGTACCTCACACCTACTGAGTGTGAGGACTTAGTTACAACGCTACTAAAACTGGATGCTCATTATGTGCAAAAATAGGGAATACAAGTATGAATAATTAAAAGGTGGTAGTAAAGGGAAGGAGCTGAGTACGTATTGTTTACTGCCAGTCATATTTTTATATGACCTGTCTTCAACATTCCGGTGGCTTCTCCATTTCCTTCATCAGTTGTCTGGTTCTGTTTTTTCCAGTAGCTATCTCAAATCTATCACTGGTGACGCTGTCACTTCCCTTTCCATGTGTGTAGTTGGTTTAGTCTCCTCGCTGGCAGTGAAAATAGAAACCATCAAATGGGGACACTTCTAAGTTTTGATCATTAAGCCTATGACTTCATTTGTATCCACATCTATGTAGCACCACTCCCTGTGAGTTCTTCGGCCATATCATGATGGTGAAAGTTAATTCTCCACTTAACAGGTGTATTTCCTAAAAAAGAATGCTTGCGTTCAGTTATACGAGCCTATCAATGCCTACCATGGCTCTAGTAATTTTTTTCCAATTTGTAATTTAGCAATCTTTTACAGATTTCAGGTTTTGATTGACTTGGTTTTTGAATCAAATCTCTACTGTTTTTTTTTTTTTTTTCTGGGTCAAACTCAGGAACTGTTAGCCTTCTCTTTTGGTTTGATAAGATGTAACATTTTGGTCAGGGCCCTTTACTTTCTGAATATATGAATGGAACTTGTTTACGTTGTATACTGTGATACCTACTAAGCCTGTGTGGCAGCCCTGGCTGAATCTTCTACAGGAGTTTCTTTTTGTGCTAAGTATTTTAAATTCCTCCCTCCACCCCTCCACCCCCCACCCCCTGGAAATGCTGACAACTGTGAGATCATCGCGGGAGTGCTGAGCACTGTGACATACACCATGGAAGTGAGTTCACCTGTCACCGACTTGATACATGCTCAGGAACCACCAAAAACTATCAGCTCTGTATGGCTGTTGGGGGGAAGGCATAAAAGGATTCTTGGCAGGAAGTAACAAACCTCCTGAAGACAATGTAGGCGGAAACAGATATCAGAAAGCGTCAGGAGTCCCTTAAGAAGCCACTGCCCGTCAGGCTTTTGGTTGGGAGGTGTAGACAAGGTCTTTTAGACATGCCCTGGTCCAGCTTCTCTGGAGTGTTTCTGACTGGCACCTTCTGGCCTTGATTATTGCAGACTCCAGAGTTCCTCTCTGCCTCTCTCCGCTTCCTCCTCCAGCTGGCACAGTGGCTGTCCATGCCTCCCTATTCCTGTCGCAGTGGTCTTCTGTGTTTCCTGAAACAACCAAGGGATCTCGATGACCCATTCTTCCAGGGAAAGCCTTCTGGATGGCTTCACATGCATCACATCGGTTCCCATTTGTCTGAAGAAACTTGCCATGCTCCTGCCGTGTCTCAGGCACTGCATTCAGTGCTATGGATACCACAAGGAACAAGACGAACTGTCCCAACTCTCTCGGAGTGTTTTAGTTTAATTGGAGGCACAAACATTGTCTCCTGCCTCAATTTAATTAATCATTGTTTTGGAGTTTTGTCAAGTGTCAGTTTGGTACTGTCAGTGAAATTGTACAACAGAGTGGTCTAAGCTAAAACAAGTCACGTTGAAAAAAACCAAACCAACAAACCATCACCAGGTCCAGGAAGAGCTGGCATGAATGCTGGCTAGTTTTTATGTCAACTTGACACAGGGTAGAGTCATCTGGGTAGAGATAATATCAATATAGAGAATGCCTCCATAGTATTGGCCTATAGGCAAACCTGTCAGACAGCTTTTTGGTTAATAATTGATGTGGGAGGGCCCAGTTCACTGTGGGCAGTGCCACGCCTCTTGGGTGATGTAAGAAAGCAGACTGAGCAAGCCAGTGAGCAAGGTTTTCTCGTGGCAGCTGTTTCAGTTTCTGTTCCAGGTTCTTGACAGGAGTTCCTTCCATGAGGGACTGTGATGTGGAACCATAAGGTGAAATAAAACATTTTTCCCTCAAGTTGCTTTGGACATGGTGTTTTATCACAGCAATAGAAACCTACCTAAGATAGGGGGTCAAGCTTTCAAGGAGAGGAACAACCTAGAAAAGCCCAAGGTTGCAGGGACCTTGTATCTGAGGACTGGAGAACCCAGCCGGTGTCCTAGTTGTTTGGAGCAAAGGGCCAAGTGACAGGAAGCTGGAAGGTTGCCAGAGGCCAGAGCACCCAGGGCTTATGTGGCCCTGGTGAGGCTTTGAGATTTTACACCTAAGGAAAGGAAAAGCTACAACAAGGTTACATATGGGAATTATTGAATGTGAACACCTGGGTTTTTTTGTGGGTCTACAGTCTTAGGAACCAAAGGCTAGGGCAAGATCAGCCTGGGGAGTGGGAAAATTGCAGGAAGGTGAGAGAAAATTCTAGAGGATGAACAACTTGAAGGAATGCATATAGGAATAAAACAATGCGAAGGTCATTGGAA
The DNA here is from genome assembly GCF_903995435.1 of Acomys russatus. Taxonomy (NCBI): domain Eukaryota; kingdom Metazoa; phylum Chordata; class Mammalia; order Rodentia; family Muridae; genus Acomys; species Acomys russatus. Next base: position 815,759 of record NC_067152.1, read on the forward strand.
CAGAGGGAAGAGGAAGGAAGAGATGAGTCTGGAGGTTGTGGGGGAGGGAGAGGCAGACCATGGAGGCCTTTTGTGTTAACCTTGAATAACAGAGGAAATGCATATTGTGCACTAGGCACTGAGCTAAGTGTCTGTGATGCCATGAGCTGATATGTATAGTGCTATAGATTCAATCAAAATAAAACATGGCTGAAAGTGGGTAAAACCACACTGCAATATGTATAGACCATATATATACATACATACATATATATATGTAAACATATGATTAGAATGGTATCACAGGGGACTGGAGAGATGGCTGTGTGGATAAGAGCACTGGCTGGCCTTTTAGAGGACGTGGGTTTGATTCTCAGCACCCACACAGTGGCTCATAACTGTGTAATTTACTTCTAAGAGATGTGACACCCTCTTCTGGCCTCTGAGGGCATCTGGTACACATGTGATACATAAACATACATGAAGGCAAAATGCTCATACACATAAACAAATTTACAGGCTCTTAAGAAGGTAAAGGCACTTATAGCCATGACTGACAACCTGAGTTTGGTCCCTGGGATCCACATGGTGGAAGGAAAGAACTCACGTCTGAAGGTTGTCCTCTGATCTTTATGTCTGTGTTGTGCTTTTATGTATACATGTGCATGCAGAGGTGTGTGTGTGTGTGTGTGTGTGTGTGTGTGTGTGTGCATGTGCACACACACACACACACACACACTAAATAAGCAAATATTGTAAAAATGAAAAAAATTCACATTTAATTAGACAGCACCTATTGGGGGTATCATGGCAGTAGACAATATCACAGCGAATTAGAAATTCTGAGGACTAGAAAGATTGAATTAAGAAAAATTAGACTTGATAGAAATAACCAATTTGCAAATTGAAGCCATGGCAATCTAAACTGCACATTTTAACTTTTATAATTAAAGTTTGATGGAAGAATAAAGCCTACTTGTTGTAGTTTACAACGGAAAAAAATGGCTCAGAGAAAGTGAATGCCAAAATAAGAAAAAGCCAGAACAAAAAGTGAGACAAAGATCTCAGCAATACTTGTAGAAGCTGGTTGACAAGGCACATTTTAACTTTGACATTCAGCAAGAATATATTTTAATGACTAATTTTGGCAAGGCACAAAATAGATGTTGAATACACTCAATATGGAACTTGAGTAAGAACACAGATTAATGGAATTTTCCATGGATGAATAGTATCTGTGTGTGTGTACACTGGACACTCACTGAATCACTGACATTAATTGGTACATCTATCTGCATCTGTATCTATTCCAGCAAATTTATTATTCCTATTATTATTATTATTATTATGATGATGATGATGTGTATGTTTGTATGGGTGTGTTCATTTGTGAAGACAAAAATCCATGCTATTTATCTTTCTCAATTATGTTCCACTTTACTTTTTGAGATAGTCTTTCTGATTTTTGAGTTAATTGATTTGGCAAGACTGGCTGGCTGGCAAGCCTCAGGGACCTGCTTGTCTCCACCTCCTCATACTGGGATTGCAGCTGTACTCCACTGTACCTGGCTTCTTATTTGGGTGGTAGGGATTGAACTTAGATCCTCATACTTGTATGGTGGGCACTTTACCAACTAAGCCGCTCTCTAGCATCAATGTCAGTGGTTTTTTTTAATGTTAGTATTTTTTATAAATATATTGAATTCATAAATGTGGGTTCCTTGGGGTCCAAATCCCAGGATAAAAATGTTCCTTACATGACCTCTGTGGCTTCAGAGAGGACAGAAGGGAGGTGAGGGTCCTGTAGGGACAGGAAGAAGAAGGAGCAGGGCTCAGCAGGTGTCTTGTAAGGAGGCATCAGAGGGGAAGGGTTTTGCCACTTGAGACATGGAAGAACTAAAAGCATTTGTGATTATAGTTTGGGCCACAGTTCCACTAGTGCGTACTGCCTTCTGTTACTGGTCTTCACCATCTCTGGTGATTATGATCTCTGTTGGTTATGATTCAGGGTGACTGTGTTCTTTCAGAATGACAGTTGGCAGCTGGGAGCAATGTATTTCTTTAAAAAAATTTTTCACATCAAGAACAGTAAATAGCCTTTTTTTTCCAAGACAGGGTTTCTCTGTGTAGTCATGCCTATCCTGGACTTGCTTTCTAGATCAGGCTGGCCTTGAACTCACAGAATTCCGCTTGCCTCTGCCTCCCCGAGCACTGAGACCACAGGCATGCGCCACCACGCCTAGCAATGAGTAACTTCTCAAGGGGTGTGTTTCTTGATGTATGCATGCACCACCATTACACCCATGCTCATTTCCTTTCACATCCCATCTGCAAAACATATAAACTGCCTATACATATCATGGTCATTGTTAGTTTATAACGGCCATTTAATATACTGTCGTTAATTCAGATGCCAGAACTTTAAAATATCAAGTCTGTAGTTTTGTAGCACTTATGCATTGCTTGAAAACATACATTTGGTCTGTCTCACTGTATGCTAAATTGTATGCAGCATGTATTTCAATGTTATGTTCTGAATGTGAAAGTTAACAATGTTAAGTTACCAGAATGTAATACATAAAGAACAATACAGAAACCAAAAGCACAGCTTTTGCACAGCGTGAGCTACTGTGCATAGCTAATTCAAAATATATTAGAAAGACATTCATTAATTTATTTTTTCCTTTCAGAAGCTGGCCTGGATGCTTACTGCTTGAGGCATGGGGCCAGGTGCTGAGGAAAAGAGCTAGAATAAGGCACAGTGCTGGTCTTGGGGATCTTACAGAGACCTAGTGGCTTGCAAGACTCTCCATAACTGTGAGCTTGCAGGGATTTTTAGTGCAAAGTGGAGCGGATGCTTTTTGCGTTGAGTGTCAGCTTAGTTGTCTTTGCGAACGCTTCCTTTTTTTCATAATACGCAGCTTCATTCACAAACACCGGGTACACGGTACAGTCTCCATCCAGTGGAATAACCTTTCCATCAAGAGACACAAACATGGGATCTCCAGGGTGCAATGGTTGCCAATCTTGATCCTTCCAGGAGACATCAAAATACATACATTACATTTGACTTTCCCCCCTGTTTTTATTTATTTTTATTTTCTGTCAGGATGTAGATAGCTAACATTTTCTATTTTTAAAATTCTCTATTAAAAAGAGACACAAGGGCTGAAGAGATGGCTCAGCGGTTAAGAGCACTGACTGCTCCTCCAGAGGTCCTGAGTTCAATTCCCAGCAACCACATGGTGGCTCACAGCCATCTATAATATGATCCGATGCCCTCTTCTGGCCTGCAGGTGTACATGCAGGCAGAACACTATACATAATAATAAAATAAATAAATCTTTAAAAAAAGTAAAAAGAGATACAAAGGGGATGCACTGAGAAGCATGTGAGCCTCCTGACACGAGTGCTTCCCACCACAGGAGCCCTAGCACATCTCAGGTTTCTGTGCTTGCCAAGGTCCTGGCAGTTGGCTAACATGGTTCCCTGGCCAGGGCAGGGCCTGGGCCTCTGCATTCCTAACCTTTCCCAGTAGCATCAGCATCGCCTGGGACTCTGTTACAATAGTAGAGTTTCACGCCTTGCTGAGACCTAGTGAACACCAGTCTTCATGTGAGTCAACTGGCAGAGATTGAGGAGAGCTGCCCATAGCTTCTTCTCAGCCCTGCTTGCACTTCAGAGTCACCTGGGAGGCTGACATCCTCTTGCACCAGTGAGAGGAGCTGGCTTTATCTCAGAAACACAAAGCTAGAATCTTCCATCTCAGGGGGAATAGGCTTAGTATCTATTCAAAAGTATTTCCTGAGATAAGGAACCTAACAATCTCTCTTGTAGAAAACTGTGTGCGTGTGTGTGTGCGTGTGTGTGTGTCTGTGTGTGTGCGTGCAGGCTACTGAGAACTGACACGCTAGCTCTACCACTGAGGTATACTTCAATCCTTTTTATCTTTTACATTGAGATAAGGTCCCATTTTTTTTGCTCAGACTGTCTCTGACGTCATCTTGTGGCTACAGAAGGTCTTTTAAACTTGTGCTCCTCCTGCCTTAGTCTCTCCGTGTAGCTGGTATTACAGGCTTGTGCTATTGGACCTGGCTTGAGCCATTCCTAATGGCATAGCAACCGTAGTGATCTTCCCTGACTTTTGGGACCTGGCCCTGATGCAGTTGGTTACTGCCCTCAGCCTGTCTTCTCAGCCTCCCCAGTATTGCTGTTATATTTTCGAAGGACATTACTGATGGGAATATATTTGAAGAGTCCTGTGTTTGAGGCCGGTGTGGCATTGTCAGCTGGCCAGCTATAGGGCTTTCTTCCTCTTTACCACATTCTGTCTTTTAAAACCATCGCTCATGGCTCCTTTTGGTTCCTACAGCTTCCGTGAAGCTCCAGGCAGGATGTGCTCTATTGGTGTGAATTTGTGGGCAGGGTGCTTTTCGAGGTGGCCTGGTAGCTATTAGCATCATTAAGGAGCGATTTGAACTGGACCAGTGATTTTCGAACATGAATACTGAAGCCAATGGTGTCAGAGTAAGCCGGGCATGGTGGCGCACGCCTTTAATCCCAGCACTCGGGAGGCAGAGGCAGGCAGATCGCTGTGAGCTCAAGGCCAGCCTGGTCTACAAAGCGAGTCCAGGACAGCCAAGGATACACAGAGAAACCCTGTCTCAGGAAAAAAAAAAGTAGTGTCAGAGTAGCTGAGATTCTTGGCACTGATTTCAGAAAGCTCTCCTTTCTGGAGGGAAATGGAGGGGGAGTGACTTTGGGGAAGGAGGAAGGTGGGGAGCAGTGGAGGGAGGGGAAACCGGTCGGGATTATTGTGTGAGAGAAGGATCTATTTTCAGTAAAAAGTTCAGTAAAAAAAAGTTCTGTAGATAATGTGTATTAGTGGTTGAAAAGTCTTCCCGGGCTTCTTCACCTCTGGGCTCTGTGGTTCTATGCTGGCGAGTGGGTGTTGTAGTGTCTGGACCTCTCTTCTCTGCCTTTCCATTGACTTATGCAGACTTCAGCCTCCTAAATCCTCTGGGAGCTCCTTCTCTCCCCCATTACTGATTAAACCAGGCAAGGTGTGTCTCTGGGATTCTGAGGAGAGTCATAGGACTGTGGCAAGAATGTCCCAGAAAAACAAGTTTAGGGAGGGTGTCAACTATATGCCAGCTGCAATGATTATTAGTTGGAGATCTGTGACTCATAGCTGTGTATCTATGGGACAGTTCTGATTTTTCCTTTCCTTTTATGTCACCCCTTTTCCCTCCCCGCCTATCTCCTGTCTCTCTTTGTCTCTCTCTGTCTCTGTCTCTCTCTCTCTGGTTTTTTGAGACAGGGTTTCTCTGTGTAGCCTTGGCTGTCCTGGACTCACTTTGTAGACCAGCCTGGCCTCAAACTCACAGAGATCCACCTGCCTCTGCTTCCTTAAGTGCTGAGATCACAGGATTGCATCACTGTGCCTGGCTCTATCTCCTCTCTTTCGGTGATATAGCCTAGGTTGGCGTCAACTCTGTGATCTTGCTGCATCAGCTTCCCTAGTGTTGGGATTACCAGCTTGTACCACAATGCCATGCTCAATGTCTATGAGAATATAAGAATATAAGGGCTCAGCTGTGACTTGACGTGCCAGGGAGGGTTGGTACCCATGGGGGGATGCTCCCTCCTCTAAGAAGGTGATGGGGGAACAGGGTGTGAGGTGGGATTGGAAGGAAAGGAGGGAGGAGGCTTTGATCAGGCTGTAAAGTGATTAAATAAATTAATGAGATAAAACGAGGAAAGGGGGAAAAGAATATAAGGGCTCAGAAATTAAAAGCTAGATTGAGGTGTGGAGACACGCTACTTTAATCCTAATTTTGTGAGGCTGAGATAGGAGGATCATGACTTTGATCCAGGCTGGGCTACAGTGAGAAACCTTGTCTCAAAAAACAACAAAACAAAACAAAACAAAACATCAAATAAAATGTATATGATTTTCTTCACTCATTGCACATAGGTAGGATTTTTCTATTCTAGAAGCCTTGTTTGGATGCCTCTCTCCCCTCATTTTGAGGTTATTATCATTTCTAGATAGCGCACTGGCTTCAGCGTTTCCAGACTATCACTCACATGAGAATATGGGCCACATTCGGATGTCCCCCCAGAGCCAGCAATGCTATGTGTAGCGAGTACTGAGGCAGTCTGGGTGGCTCCCTGCCACAGTCTGGGATGGGTAGTGTCTCCCACAGTGCCGGTGTTAGAAGCTTGGTTCCTGGAGCACTATTAGGAAAAGATGTGGGTCTTTAGGAAGTGGCTCCTTGTGAGAAGCCCTTGGGTCACTGAGGAATCTGGAGGGGGCTGTGGTCCCGTCCTGTAGTCACTTTATGTCCTTGCTTGTGCAGTTTGCTTTATCATGTGCTTCTGCCACAGTTTCAAAGAACTGTGGCTACTCTTGGACTGGAACCTCCAGAATGGTGAGCAGAAATAAAGCTTTCCTCTTTATTAGCTGTTTGTATTAGTAATTTCATTATAGTAAGAGAAAGCAGACTGGTACATGATACTTTAAATACTAATGAATAAGCTTATGTGCACAAACTGCTGTATGAATAGTCAAATTATACCCCCAAATAAAATACTGTTGTTTTCATTATTTTTCTTCTTTCCTTCCTTCCTTTTTTTTTTTTTTTTAGACAGGGTTTCTCTATGTAGCCTTGGATGTCTTGCCTTGGACTCATTTTGTAGTCCAGGCTGGCCTCGAACTCACAGAGATCCACCTGCCTCTGTCTCCCGAGTACAGGGACTAAGGTATGTACCACCACATCATGTTATTTTCAATATTTCAAAGAAACAAATGTTACCTGTAGATTAGGGTGGATAACAGCAGCTATGTCTCCAGTTTCATTTCTTGGATAATCAACTTTCTCCATTATTTTATAGACTTCAATAGCACAGGGAGGAAATTCTTTTCCTATGGAGAGACATGAGATGTGCTCATTACAGCTAAAAAGTAATTTCCTAGAAAAAGGGAAGCTGATACTTTAAGAAAGGAAAAACAGCAACAAGTGAAGAGTGCTGCAAGTCAGTCACTGGAGGCTCATGAATGCTGAGCAGCCAAACATACCCAGGATGCACTTCTATCAGTACATTTCCCACAACTCGATGATAGACAAAGTAGAAATAGAAGTGTTTGCTAGAACCATGAGTCAGGGCCACTGGGCTGTCTTCTCCTGTGTGCGTCTTTAAAATTTTAAAAAGTTTTAAATTTAATTCATTTATTCAGATTACATCTCAATTGATATCCCACCCCTTGTATCCTCCCGTTCCTCCCTCCATCCCTCTTTCACCCTATTCCCCTGTCCTATGTCTGTGACTGAGGGAGGTCTGCTCAAACTTCTGCACCATCCAAGGGCAATACTTGCAATAAACATAGAATGCCTTCTCAGATCTAGCCAATGGACAAGACATTCTCCACAGTTGAGAGGAGAGTGGGGACTGACTCGGACATGATCTCTGGTGCCCTGTATTGACCACTTCCCCGTGGTGGGGAGGCCTGGTGGCACTCAGAGAAAGAATAAGCAGGCTGCTGAGATGAGACTTGATAGGCTGTGACCATTTAGCTGTGTGCTCTTGAGCAACACCTTGGTGCTCTGCAGGCTCAAGTTCACTACCTGTCACTGAAAGTTTAGACGAGCTTGCGGTAGAGCTCCTCCTTCTGACCTTCAGTGACTGTTTCCTCACTAAGACGTCCAGTAAGCTATCTGGCCTCAGCATGATGGTTATTTGCCTTAACCGAGGACAGTGCACATGTGACAGCTCCTGAGGGGGAAGCCTTGGGATGCAGGTAGTCTGGCTGACAGTGGAGCTCAACCCCCAAAGATGATGCAAAATTGAACAACCCGGTGCCAATATTAGGAAGAGTAATTCACTGATATAGGATGTATTCTTTAAGCAAACATTGGAACCCATGCCTGATGGAGGGCTTAGACTGTGCTGGGGTTGGAGCCCAGAGGGAATTCTTTCTTTTCTTAGAGAGGAACTGGAGTGGGGAGATCTGTTGTCACTTCTAGCTGGCTTTTGTGGTGTCACACACTAGCCCAGAACTTATCAGCTTAAAGCATCTACCTCTATATTGAGTTTGTGATTCTGCAGGTTGGTGGGCAGCCCATCTGGTTCAGACTGGGTTTGGGGGATTTCTGATGGTCTTGGTGACACATGCCATTTGAGCTGGCAGGCCCCTCTGGCTGCTTGGTGATCTGCGATAGCCCCTCTCTCATGCCTGCCATTCGATAGGCTGTGGCTTGATTGGTGTGACTGTTAGCTGGGGACCTTGAGGTTTCCATCCTGCACCCTTTCCTTATCTAGGAGATTAGCACAGACTGAGTCACATGATGGCCACAAGGGGTTCCCAAGAGCAGCATGAAAGCGTGCTCCAGAATGCTGGTCTTTTTCAAGCTTAAAGGGTATAAAAACAAATTACGTGGCCAAGTAAGATTCAAGGAGAGGGAAAGAAAACCTGGCATGATGCAGGGATAGAGAGGGGTGTTCTGTAACTATTCTCTACATTATAGGGAATACAGACTGTGATTTGTAAACCATGTGTGATGGTTTGAATAGAAATGGCACCCAGACGTTCCTATATTTGAATGCTTGCTCACTAGGGAATGGTGCTACTTGACAGGGATTAGGAGGTGTGGCTTTGTTGGAAGACACGTGTCACTGGAGGTGGGCCAGGCCCAGTGTCTGTCTCTCTTCTTGCTGCTGCCAATGTGGATGCTGAACTGTCAGCTCCTTCTCCAGCATCATACCGCTCTGCATGGCACCATGCTTCCCACCACAGTGATCACACCAGCCTGCATGCCGCCATGCTTCCCACCACAGTGATCACACCAGCCTGCATGGCGCCATGCTTCCCACCACAGTGATCATACCGGCCTGCACGCCGCCATGCTTCTCACCACAGTGATCACACCAGCCTGCATGGCGCCATGCTTCCCACCACAGTGATCATACCGGCCTGCATGCCGCCATGCTTCCCACCACAGTGATCACACCAGCCTGCATGCCGCCATGCTTCCCACCACAGTGATCATACCGGCCCACACGCCACCATGCTTCCCACCACAGCGATCATACCGGTCTGCACGCCGCCATGTTTCCCACCATGCTGATCATACCGGCCTGCACGCCACCATGCTTCCCACCACAGCGATCATACCGGCCTGCACGCTGCCATGCTTCCCACCACAGTGATCACACCAGCCTGCATACCACCACACTTCCCACCACAGTGATCATACCGGCCTGCACGCCGCCATGCTTCTCACCACAGTGATCACACCAGGCTGCGCGCGGCTATGATTCCCACCATAATGACAATGGACTAAACCTCTGAACAAAAGCCTCAGTGAAATGCTTTCTTTTGTAAGATATGCCATGGTCACTGCACCTCTTCATAGTAATATAGTATTGACTAAGACACCACGTCATCCACCAGATTTGCGGCTTTCCACTTGGATGCATCATTTCTGAATACTCTATGGTTTCACACTTGGCATCTGAGGACCTGTTGTACATATGCTCTGACCTTCCCAACTCCAGTTACACCGGACAGTACAGACCTGTCCTTAGACAAGTGTAGTGAGAACTGAGTTTTGGTTTTCATGACTTTCTGAAGGTCAAAGAACTCCCAAGAACAGAAGCTCTTGTGGCTACACAAGGTGCACATCTGAGGCTCAGGGACACTACCTGCCTCAGGCTCAAGCTGCACATGACCCACAACATCACAGCTATGCGCTCCTCAGTGCAGCCTAATGGAAGTATATACCAAGAATGTGTCTGAGACTTTCAAAGCTTTGTTTTGTTTTTAAATTTAAAGTAAACTGTCCTATAGTTGCTGTACGTCCTGGTTCAGCTGTAGATTTATGAAGTAAGTGAGCAGATGCACAGAAGGTCCACTAACCCACCACTTCGCCACTCACCATCCAGGTGTTAATTACAGACATAGTACATAAACCCAGCATTCCTGAGGACTGTAACTGTAAGTTAACCTGCCCTCGCCCTCTCCTCAGCAATCGTGGTTACAGCTTAGGGTGTTTTATCTTACAGCGTTTCCTATATATACGAGCACACACATGTGCAATCACACGCATATACATGTGCGCACACAAACACTGGGCAAATGATTATAAATAAACTAATTATTATAAAGACAGGGTTGCACTGTATGCAGCCCAGGTTGGTCTTGAATTCATTTACCACCTACTTCCTCTTCTCCAGAACTTAGATTACAGGCATGCACCACCACACTTAGCTTACTATTATTATTTTTAAAGTCAAGTTGTTTACTGTATGTTTTGGTCTGCCTCTTGCGTGTGTGTTACATGTGTGTGATTGTGTGGCTGTGTGTACCTATATGCATGCATGTAAAAGCATAGCAGGATGTGGAGTGTTGTCCTTTGTCACTTGCCACTGCTACTGCTTTGAGACAGGTTTTCTCACAGAGCTGGAACTGGGAGCTTGGTGTTTTGGGTAGGCCAGCTGGCCAGTGAGATCTCGGGATTCCCTGGTCTCTGTCTCACAATGCTGAGGTTACAGACTTGTGCAGCTGTGCCTAGCTTTATATGTAGCTGTTAAGGACTCAAACTTATCCTGAAGACCAAGTATCAGTACCCACTGAGCCACCTTACTTTTTCAAAATTAACAGCTTGCTTTTTTTTTTTTAATCAATGTTTTTGAAGACTTGTCCAATTTTAGTTTAGTTTTCCACAGCTGTTGAATATTTGGGTCATTTCCATTTTTTTTATTGTTGGAGATTAAGTGGTTAAGTTTTACACAGAGACAGCCCCTCATGGCTAAGCCATGTTTGTAAACACAAGGAAACAACTGCCACCCACCACTCACCTTCGTTAAAATGGTGTATAAAATCAAGAGCATGTTTAATCATTTTTCTCATCTGGTCCAAAATATCAGCTCTCAGAACACCTTGAGGCTGAGGACCAACTTCTATACCTGTGTACAGAGGAGACACATTACTTTTTACAAACATATGTAGCAGAATATGTTGAAAAATTAAGTATTTAAAATATAAAGGTCTAGAATCCCCGTGTTATGACTGTTTAATATCATGGAAAATAATAGAGATAATGTTAGAGTAATACAGAACATGGAGGTCCACAGAGCTGTGCTGATGTAAGAACTCAGGGTCACCTTTTCCCTTCGGTATTGTCAGAGCATTAAACACCTACTGCCTAGTAAAAGATGTAGTGCAAGTGAGGCTGACAAGGAATAGGTGGCTGCAGAGAGGGGCTGTCATAGACTTTGCGGTTACTTTAGCAGGAAGAAGCTTGTCTGTGTAGCCAGAAGTCTAGCTAAGAGCACTGGGCTTAGTCATATGGCTTTTGAGCAGCATTCTTGTCTTTATTATAACAATATAACTAGATCTTACTGGTAAGATGATGCAACGTTCTTCATTTTCTTTCTTTTTTCTTTCATCTGTGACTTCAGACAGTATCCAAACAGGAGGTGTAATGTCTCCTCTCTGGGTTTTCTGGAGAGTTTTTCACCCTTCTTCTATCCCCAATAAAACTGTGCTTGTACTATCATGTCTTCCCAGTGGCTGCTTTGGCATCCATCTTTACCCCTACAAAACACTTTTTCTCTAACCATGTACCTAGCCCCTTCTTCTGTCCAACTTCCCACGGAATCACCCGTCAGTTACCCCCCTCTCCGTTCTTTAAACTATTTGTGGTGTGTATGTAGTACTGCATACCCTCATTCCACTCTACTCAACTCATAAATTCCTTTACACTCATCTTATTTTCACCCATTTCTACTATTTCCTAATCAATTATACATATACACACACACACATACTTTTTTTTGGTTTTTCAAGACATTTTCTGTGTAGCCTTGGCTGTCTTGGACTCATTTTATAGACCAGGCTGGCCTCGAATTCATAGTTTTCCACCTGCCTCTGCCTCCCAAGTGCTGGGATTACAGGTGTGCAACACTGTGCCCATCTCTTACTATATATATATATATATATAGTTATTATCTTTATGTAAAATTTTTGTTGTGCTTAGTTTTCTTGTATGTACAAACAGACATTTCTTTACATATATCATATCATAGTTCTTGGTAAGGGATTTGTCTATGCATAAATAATTTGTACAACTAGGCCAAATATGTTTCTGGATATGTCTGTGTATTGTAGGAGAAACTGTCCACCTCAAATTCATGTTTCTTCATTCTAACAGAATCAAAATTTTGGTTGGTTATCCATAGTTCAAGGTAAAAATACTTTGTTTTCAGCTCAAGAATAAGTGTTGAATAGCTTAAGCCATTTATAGTAATCCCAGCATTCTAGGGACTCAATGGCCCAAAATAAAGGATGTGTAGGGGAGACCTGAGACTCTATTTACTGAACTACTGTTATATGATATTTAGAACTACAGTGGATATCTTATGACCACAGTTAAGACACATTCAAGATTGTGGAACAGAAAAATAAAAGAAAACTGCTCCCTCATGATGTCGACTGCTATAATTTATATTATTATTTAATATATTTTTATTTAATATGTATTTAAAGAATCAGAGTTGCTTTTAAAATTTTCATTTGATTATGTTATTTGACAGTGCCTCAATTCCTCTTTGTTAAACTTCTGAGAGCTAACAAGATAAGATGCTATGATAGAATTTTAATTATAATGTTCAGGTTACCTGCAGGACAAAGTGTTCTGCATAGTCTTTGGGGAGATGGAAGTGAGATATGGTGGATCTATGTGGGAGTGAGGGCTACGGAGAGGTAGAGGTGGGCACTTCATGCAGAAGAATCAGTTATTGAAGTCCATTTTCTTAAGCTGAGAATATTTTTCAAACCAAAAATTAACTTTGACACAAGATCTCTCTGATCAGTGCAGAATAGTCAAATCCATAGGACATGACCATGACACGCTCAGTATTGAAAGGAAGAAATAATGGTTCAAAACATGCTGAATCTGAAATGAGACTATGCCTACAATGTAAGGAGATTGTGGCTCATTACCTATCTGTGTTGGGGGCGGAGCATGAATGAACATGTTTGGGTTTGATTGTGAGGTTGGCTGCAGCAAACTACAAACCACTCTTTGGGATTAAGTTTACCTAGAATGATTCTGTTAGGCTTGAGGCAACTTGGCATTAGAAGAGTTCTTATATTATTAGCAGCAGTTAAAATAAGTTTGTATGGGACAACAGTCTGACTCTAACATATTGAATTAAAGTTGTTTTCTGATCTTCAGGTTTTTACCCATTTTATCATAAATATACTCTATAAAGCATCACAACCAGAAGGAGAACACACTAGCATTTCTAACCTATAAAGCACTTATAGTCCCTCAGGTTAGAATGTTTTAAAATTTAGCTGCATTTGCAAGGACCCAAATACCAGCAGATATTTGTTCTAACTCAGAAAAATGCACTGACCATAAATATCATAGACTATGATGGATCTTGAGACTTCAGAAGTCTTATCCTTCCATTCAGTGTCAAAGAGAACCATGGTGTCTAGTCTGTTTTATTATTAGTATTAGTGCAATGCTGAAGGTTGAATGAAAGGTCTCATGCATGAGCTATACCCACAACCTTACATTGTACCATTTAGGCTCTGGTTAACATTTTGTCTGTCTGTTGGTCCAGCTATCTATTTTCAAGTATTAGACTAGGCAAGAACTCTATCACTGAGCTGTATCCTCAGGCCAAAGCTTTGGTTTATTTAAACTATATCCTGATATTGGATATTTAGCCTATATTATATACGTGTATTTGGATATAGTTCTCTAACTATAAATTAATTACTTTAGCCATGTAACAAAAATACTATTCGAATAGTGAGAGTTATTTTTTACTTTTTTTCCTGTTTTTTGTTTTTCTTTGGTCTTGGCTGTCCTAGACTCGCTTTGTAGTCCAGGCTGGCCTCGAACTCACAGCGATCCTCCTGCCTCTGCCTCCCAAGTGCTGGGATTAAAGGCGTGCGCCACCATGCCCGGGGAGAGTTATTTTTTAAAAAAATTCATTTTCTGTACTATTTGTCAGCTCTCCTTTAAATTACTTTTGGTCAAAACATCTGAGATCTGACAAAATAGATTTGAGTTGTATTAGCAGTTTTATTTATAGCATAGTAGATAGGTAATTTGTAGATAGTTATACTAATAGTTCTCCCAGGAAACAGAATGGAGTTACCCCTTCTATAGCAGTTTACCACTACGGAGTAATTGTCTGGTTACAGTCCCATCTTCTCATTAGACACTGAGCTCTGGGGTAAGACTGTGTGTCTTGTTCACTGCTACATGCTAAGAACCCGGCACAGTATTGCTCTCTGAGAGACATACACGTTCCTGCAATACCAATGAGGACTTCAGAGGGGCATCCACAGAAGGTTCTATTACACTGAATTTTGGGAATGAGGAGAATGTCAGAGTAACTTGAAAGTCTCAGTGTTATAGCAAAGGAAATAATACAAATAAATCCAGAGATCTGCTCAGAGAAACTCAGGATATTAGGTATGGCTAGGGCTTGCACACAGTTAATCTGGTGACCTGACAGAAGATTAATGGTTGTGAGGTAGTAGACATGTCCTTTATGTTAATCTGTATTTTCTTTACTTGAGCCACCAAGAATTATGACTTACCAACAGGATACTTGGCGATGGAGCGAGTGGTTGCATATTTGAGGGAAGGGTGCTCAATGAGATAAACGTAGCAGGGTAACGGAGCCAAGGAAGTCTGAACAGAGTTGAAAACATCTTTCTTAGTATGCAAAGAATGTTGTTCTCTTGGCTGCTACTGAGCCAACAGCCCCTTCAATATGCTTTATTTCACAATAAACATTAGCTAGACAGCCTCATGAAACATTTTCTCTAAAGCCCAATGTTATACCTTTGAAAAGATACAAATGAATTACATATAACATCAAATAAAATTAATTTTTATTTGGCAATAAAGCAAATTATATGGGTGAACTGTACACAGGATGCAAATAAAAAATAGGAAATAAATGTTTCTACTGAACACATTTGGTTACTTTTGCTTCCATCTTTGTTTAGACTGTTTAGCAGAGTATTGGTCTTAATTCTTAAATTCTGTTACTACTTGTGGTCCATATCTCTACAAATATGGGGTGATTCCCCATACAACTTTAGCTTATTTCTATGAGAATTTGAGCCAGGCCTCTAGGTTTACTTTATTTCAATCTGAGACAGGGTCTTATTATGTAATCCTGGCTGGCCTTGAACTTACTCAAAAGAGATCCTTCTGCCTCTGTCTCCTCAGTTCTGGGATTAACAGTCTGTGCCACCACACCTGGACTAGCCGCCACACCTGGACTAGCCGCCACACCTGGACTAGCCGCCACACCTGGACTAGCCTCTAGGCAATTTACTAACCCAGCATCCTTTGTTCTAACCCTTCTTATGGGTAGCTACTATCTGTCTGGTAACTCTATTGAGATCTCGCTGCTCCTAAGGTATTGTGTCTCTCATCTTGGCCCCATTCCATCATTTTTGGCCCCTCCAGGCCATGGAGGACCCAGTGGGCCTCACTTTTGGAGCCTGTGCTGAAGTAAGTGCCTCGGCCTGACACTGTTTCTCTGCTGTCCTCCACAGATCTTGGGCATGGAGCCAACCCCAGCACCGCTGTGGAGGTCCAGGTGTGCTGTGGAAGCAGCTCGCCGTAGAACCAGCTTTCATCACAGGGGAAAACTTTTTATGTATGGACAGCTTGATTGTGTTCATTAACTAGGGGACTTTTAGCTTCCTGGGATTTTTGAGGAAGGCTGCCAGAGCTCTGATGAACTCCTGCTGGTTAGAATCTTTTACAGTAACTCCAGGCACCCTGTGGCCTCCATGCTGCCAGCCAGGGCGAAGGGCCGTTGGCTATATCTTAAGCTAAGTGGTTTAATTACTCTAATTCATTGAAGGCAGTTAGCATCCACAGAAGGTTAAGTGTTAACTATGCCCATTTTATAAAGTAAGGGAAGCAAAGTTTTGGGAGATGAGTATCTTGTCCAAGGTTAATGGATAAGAAAGTCAGGATTTGAATTCAGGTTTTCCTGGGTACCTGTGTCAAAGTCTTTCTATTAAGTCTTATCAGCTCCCAGGAAAGAAGAATATTTATTATATAGAAATTAGCATATAATTCAGTATTTAAGATTTTGCTGTTGTTCTAGCAATTTTTTTCTAGTTGTAGACACTGGATGGTGGAAATTATCATTCGGCAGATTTCTGAGCCTCATGTTGAAGCTGAGGATAAGCCATGTTCTACATTCATCTGCATCTCCAGAGGCCGCCAGGTGCTGCCAGGGTTGAGGTCTCGATGCACTCGTGAAATACACTGAAGAGCAGAAGTGTGTCAGTGCACAGAAACCAAAGGGGGCCAAGGGCAATACACTAGGACACCACGTCTCTTTATCCTAGGACTTTAGTCAACATTGAATGATTTCTATTCTAAAGCTCTGCGATTGAGACGCTTCAACTGCATTGTTTAAAATTTTGGTATTAGTTTTATTTGGTTTTACCAAATACTGCATGTTTGGTGGACATCTGGACAAAATTTCTAACTTTGTAAATTCGAGTATTCACAGATGTTTTATTACTTTACTCAGTGTGTTTATTATTTTACTTTCTTTTCTCTGTTACCATTGCCTCTGTATCTTTGTACAGTACATTTCCCATCTGGCTATGGAAAATAGTCTGTTTTTCTTTGTCCTGCTTTCCTGACATCTTTCAATGACTTAAAAGTAAGAATCCTAAGATAACATAATAACATTGAGAGTACCTGAATATAGTGAAACATCTGGATCAAAAAGTCATTCCTGGAATCTTCAAGAAGAAGAGTGCAACCCATGTTAGAAGTAGTGTTATGAAGGTCAAACACAACATCGTAGGGACCGTCACTGTTTTTTGGACCAAATAAGCGATTTATTTCTTGAGCCCTTCTCACTTCATATGGCAAATCCTCAGACATCTCTTTGCTGTTTTAGCAGAAAGAAAGAGGTTAACAATATCTATGGCTGTGATAACATAAATACACAACAGAAACAGTGCACAAACAGTATGCAAAGAACCAGGTGTAAACCTTATGTGGTAAAAATCCAAGAGGGAGGCTGAGCCGTAACGGTGCACACCTTTAATCCCAGCACTCAGGAGGCGGAGGCAGAGGCAGGTTGATCTCTGAAGGACAGCCAAAGCTATGCACAGAGGAACCCTGTCTCGAAATACAAAAAAGAAAGAAAAAAACTGCAAGGGACATGAAAACTTATCTGAAACTTTGTAAATGAAAAAAGTATACTCTTCTCCACAGATCCAAGGCTGCAGTGGTGTGCTCATAAAATGTTAGGTCTATTTACGTGGCTGGTCTCAGGTAGGGCTTTGCAAACAGAATTTACCATGTGGCTTCAACCTTGAATAAAATATATCCTTTAATTTTGTAAGCACTTCCTTGTAGCTACCGCGCACTGCTTATTTATTATGGGGCAAGACCGTCACCCCAACCACTATGGTTCCTGTGCAAAGAGGGGGTCAAATTCAGGTGCTCATGCCTTTACTGGGTATTTTAAATGGAAGACTGGGAAGGACTAGTGAATCAGGGACACAGTTTACAAAGGACAAGCCACAAACTTACATTCAGTTACTTGCATTTGTAACAAGTGTTGATAAGTGATCACTATACTCTCAAATGGGATCCCTCCATCCTTTCCTTACCACTTACAGTTGTTACACCATTTTAAAAAAAGTGCTGAAGATTGAACCTTGAGTCTCATCTAACTGGGTAAGAGCTCTGCCACTGAACTTCGGTCTCAGCATGCTCTCCTTTTTTTCTCATGCGCTCCTTTTTTTCTTTTCCTTTTAAAAAAAATTTTGAGACAGGCTTGCTAATTTTCTCAGGCTATCTTTGAATTTATTCTGTAGCTAAGGAGGAAAAATTGCCTCTTGCCTCAGCCTCCTAAGCAGATAGAATTACAGGCCCCAGGCTGTCTGGACAAAATTTACCATTTTATAGATGCAAGAATTCACGAAGATTTTTTTTTACTACTTTATTCATTGTTTTTATTATTTTGCTTGCTTCTCCTTTTAAAAAATATTTATTTATTATGTATACAAAGTTCTGCCTGCATGTACACCTGCAGGCCAGAAGAGGGCATCAGATAACATTATATGGTTGTGAGCCACCATGCAGTTGCTGGGAATTGAACTCAGGTCCTCTGGAAGAGCAGTCAGGCTCTCAACCTCTGAGCCATCTCTCCAGCCCTTCTTCTCCTCTTCTTCTGCATGTCACCACTGCCTACGTCTGTACTGTACTTTGTCCAGCCTCTCAGTCTGATGTGCAATAGAACCATGAGGATGTTCTGTACATAATAATGGTTTCAATTTATACAATCTCTGTTATGTCTTTCAATGATACATTTTAAAATAGAATTCCATATATTTCTATTACTTGGCTATTTTTTTTAAAAGGGTTTGTATCAGAGTTTTAGTGCCTGGAAATCATATCTGCAATCAAGAAGATGTACCAGCTGTTTTGTGACTATGAAGGGAAAAAACCCAAACAAACAAACAAACAAACAAACAGAAAATGTAAGGAAGAAAAAAGCGATGTGAGAAGTACAGTGGGAAGGCAGACAAGCCCAAGGTACCGGCGACATCAGGGAGCTACTGTAGTGGCTCTGGGCCACCTACATTTAGACATACTGTTTATGAACAAGAAACCCTTATTTGTTTAGATTGCCATTCTTGAGTTTTTGTTTGTAATCAAATACAGTTTTTAATGTGAAATACAACATACGCACACTCACCCACAGGCATTTACACAGTTAGCCCCTGATTGACTCATATTAGCTCATGAGGTCACTCCAGATCCTGTTTAGTTCCATCTGGGTAAACGATGACATTGCCACCCAGAGGCTCAGAGTCAAGAGTTTAAGTTTTGGAAGACAGTGGGCACTCTGAATTCTCAAGCCTGGGTCAGTGACCACTGCAAGAGTCCCAACGGAGCAGACATTGCGGGGCACTCACAGCCACACTGCTCTAACCCTGCTAATACAGAAGGCTGCTTAGATCTAGTCTGGACAGGAGATTTAAAGAGGACTTCCAGCAGGGAAACGGCAGAGTATTTCTATGCTTGGGCAGTCTGTAGTCACCACATGGAGAACACATGGGAGCATGCCTGGCTTAACCTGGATGCACGTGGATACTGTAAGAGGCGATCCGATCTGTCCACAGTGGAAGGCTCACTTTGTGGAGCTCCTCCACGTCTTTACAGTACTAGAGAGAACCCAGGGCCTGTCCACGCTAGGCAAGCACTCTCCCAGCTGAGACACATCCTCAGTCCACTTTTTAAATTATTTATTTTAAGGCAGGGTCTTGACAAGTTGCCCAGGATGGCCTTGTCTTGCCTTGGCTTAAAGGGTAGCTGAGATTACAGACCTGTGCTGCAAGACCTGGCTGCTCTTGTGAAGACTGTGTGGGAGGGTTTACCACACCAGACAAGGGGGCTGGAGAACAGAGAAGGCTCAAAAGTTGCTTCTGTAAGGGACTTGTAGGCAAAGGCACCATTGCTAAGATGAGGGATATGGGAAAAGGCAGCAACTTAGAAGAGGACACAGGAGAGGCTCATTGGGCACAGGAGAGGCTCATTGGTTTGTTTATCTCAGTTTTTATAGCCACCAAGAGACAGAGCGGTGTAGCCTCTGCAGTGCTGAGACTACGAAGCAGAGGAGAAGCCAGCTGAGAGCGCCGCTGCCACGGAGGAGCTGCCACGGAGGAGCTGTTATTGTTGTTCCTAGCAAAAAAACTCACGTTGGTCCACTTCAGGCTTTGGAGAAGTTAACATCTGGGTTAAAATATTTATTCTTCAACAAATCTTAATTTTAATATATGAGGTAGATAATAGCTATATTAGGTAAATAAACATTAATAGTCCTGATATAATCTCAATCATGAAGATAAAAGCATTTCTGAAATTTAAATTATACTAGTAAAATGCTTTGGTACACAAAATATCACTTCTGTGTAATTCCCTTGGAAAACAAATATTTTGCAAAGGAGAATTTTGTTTTATTTACATTTCCTTTGTTCTGTGGTAAGACTAGACCCAGGAACTCTGCACTCAACCTAGTATTTATCAACACACAAGTGCACAGCAAGCCAGTCCTGTTAGACAGGCCTATACTCCCAACTACTTGACAGTGTTGGGCAGGAGGAACAAATGTTCAGCGTGAGCTCAAGGCCAACTTGGTTAGTCTAGTAAGACCTTATCTCAAAATAAAAAATAAAAGAGTCCAGATACATGCATAAAAGCAGCCTCACATGACCTAGTGCATTAAAGCAAGGAAACAAGCACATGAAGCCACTGGTGTCCCTCTGGGTGCCTTACACCTTAGCTAGCAGCCTACCAACCACCAGAGGTAAAGACTACTGTGTACACAGCTTTGCACATCCACAACACCTGACAGATATTTAATAATATTTTTAGGTTAAATGAAAAAAAAAAAAAAGGATGCTAACTAAGAAAACACTTAGAGATATAGACAATAGCAAATATTTTGATATGGACTAAGGCAAAAAATAACTTGTAATTAGTAATCTAGAGTATGCTGACCACACAAACTATATGAATCAGCTGTAACACAAATTCATAAGGGTCAGAGGAAACGTCTTCAGCTTTCATTTTCCTCAGTGAAGACAAGCCACCATTAGAGGTGCGCCACCACAGACTGGCCTAACACGCGGGCAGCGATGCTTACTCTTTCATTCAGCTATTACTACTCCAAATGTCATAATTTCCTCAGCTGGAACTTTATCATAAACACATCTGCAAGGAAGTACAGTGGTGAGGTTCCTACAAAACAGTACATTTACCAGTATAATGGCCACACAATACTTTTGAGAATAATTTAGATTTTTATTTTTATGTGTTGCCCAAACACAAATTTAATGCAGAGGATTATTAAATTTGCATCGTTCAAGACACATGAGTCAAAAATAAAGATCTTTCTTATTTGTTGGCATATGCTGAATGACATACAACAAATAAGAGAAGATCCAGAAAGGCCTGGTGCTTTAGGAAAAAAAAACAATGGATCACGTGGTTGCCAAGTTTGGGTAGCTGCATAATTTACAATACAGCATGATTAAAAGTGAAAGTGATAGTCTTCACCACAGACACTCGATGTATGGACCTCACCACTTTGTAGGAGCATTTACATGGTCTCCGACCACTGCTTTCCACCCAAATATGCTCTCACGGACATAGAACACAGTCTTACCTAAGATTTTCAAGGGTAAAGGCACGATTAAGGTCACAGTCAACATATCTGGTGCACTTCTTCACTGCTTGTGGGTTGGCAATGAACGGTTTCACTCCCAGCCCTTCTCTGTGAATTTCAGCGCCATTCTTTAGCCAGTGAGTAACTAGAAACACTCCTGTCAGTTCATTTCCATGAGTCCCTCCAAAGATAGCCACCCTTTTAACAGGCTCTTCAGAAGCACAAGAGGCCATTTCACCAAGTAGTCTGGTCTGATTTCTGCAATTCAGAAGAGAGGAGGTCAAAGGACGCCTTAACTGCTCAGGAAAGTTTCCAAGTTTAGAGAAGTGCAAAGCACAGAACTCTCTTGAGTTCTTCACAATTGTTCCCCAGCCCGTTAATTCTATGGACACTCCCTTCTGTGGCTCCTCCCTTTGCCGTATTTGGATTAAAATATGCAGGGATCAACTAGAGATGCAGCTGTTAACGTCTAACTCCCTCGGATGGTCAGCAGATCTAAGTACAACTGTGTTGGCGTCTCCTGCTATAAAAGTTCTGCTTTCATTTCAGAATGATTGTTTATAAAATAATACCACGCTAAGCCCAATCCTCCCAAACACATCAATGTGGCTTATTCAGTGTTTATGTTTCCACTGACATTTAAAAACATTTCTGAAGCGAGAAGGTACTTTTCATGATCTGAAGGTGTTTGAGTCTCCTTGTGTGATCAGTCAAGGACAGATGCTCAGACCTCTGGTTCAACAGCACCCTTTTTTTTCAGCATGCCTTTCCACAGTCAGAGGCACAAGAGGCCAGTCACATGGGTGGCACAGTGGGTAGAGTGCAGCAGGCAAAAACCTTGCTGAGTTCTATCCTGCGGAGAAAGCCAACTACTAAAAGTTGTCCTCTGACCCCACATGAGTGTCTGTGCGCTCTCTCTCTCTCTCTCTCTCTCTCTCTCTCTCTCCACACACACACACACACACACACACACACACACACACACACACACACACACACACACACACACACACACACACACACACACACACTGAAATAAAAATTGTTTTTAATCAGTGACTTAGAAACCTCTTTAACTTCTTTCTCACAAAGTTCTTGGTAATTCTATGTTGCCTTTTTTTTTTTTCTTTTTGGAATTTGGTCTAAATATCAAATGAAGATCAACTGTCAGCAATTGTCTTTCAAATGCCTGAAAATATCTTATAACATAATACATACAAAAATAACAAATATGGATATATTACATAGATTTTAACTACATCACATGAGCTGCACACACACAATCTCATTTACTGGCATGAAAGATCTCTTCTAGAATATGTGGGTCTAAAGGGGGTCTAGTTAGGGGAACTTACCCAGAGTAAGATGATTACATAGCTTTGGAGAAATAACTGAGCAAATCCCTTACTTGATTTCATGCTCAATTACCCAGAAAGGCAAGGCTGTTAAAGTACAGGAAATGTTACATGTTAGCAACACTAGGTTGCTTGGTACGGATTCCATAAAGCAATCATTATCACACAGGGCAGATTTATAATGTCTCCGCACAGACTGTTATTTCATTCATAAATCCACCTTATGAGATATAACGGGTTGGGCGGACAGCCTCACTGCAAGGGTAAAGGAAAAAAAAAACACTAAGCAGTCCAATTAAGTTTCCACAGTTCATGAAAGAAAGCTAGGCCCGGGAGCCTTGTTTCTCATTAAGGCCAGTGTTTGCCACAGGACAACAGGGTGCCGCTCTTATTTTTGAACTCCTCTGAACTTCTAATTTTGTTCTTTCCTGAGGTTACATAAACAGCCTACACAGTGTAGAACCACAAAACACATAAACAAAATACATGATGGAAATATAAAGTGTTTCATAGTATTTAATAGGCTACCGTCTCCGTTCTTCTTCTTCTTCTTCTTTTTTTTTTTTAAAGAGATTATAATGCAGAGATAAAGTCAAATCTGCGTACAACGGAAATAATCTAAGACAGAGTCCCTGCAGCCTTTGGTTTTCTCTCTGCCGCAGCATACACTAAACACTTCACGATGATGAAAACCGGCGCCTGTAAAGAGAGGGCGCTCTCTTGCTCCCGCGCTTTAACGAACTGTGGTGAATTACTGCCACTCTGCCCTGTTTGTTTTCTTTCCTGTTGACCTGTGGTTGAGCTGCCCTTTGCCCTAGTCGCTCCGGAGATGCCGCTTCAGGAACTTAGCCCGGCAGGCACCAATGACTCGAACTTTGAGGCTTGTTTTCTGGAATTTTAACAGGTCAGCGTTTTGAAACACGCTTTCACATTTTTAAAGTTTCTGTTATGTGTACAAATGAGTAACTTCCTGGGCGTTCCAGAGCAGCGGCAGCTCCTATACTTACCTTGCTTATGGAGTACAGTTTGTCTCCTGTAGGAAGCTCTTTTAGAAAATGAAAGCATTCCCTTAGAACTGGAGCAGCACAGGCTTCACACTTACACCAAGTTAACTTCCAAGAGAGTTTTAACTCTTGCTTTCCCAAAACACTAACTCTGCTTCTCAAAGCAACTGGCAAGAACTGCACATTTTTATTAGTCATTTTCTGAGAGTTCAGAGAATTAATAGCACATTGAGTAAAATCCTTTCTATCTGTCATCTATTGACTAATATTTAAAAATACTTTTAAAAAGTGTTAACTTCCAGCACTATAAATTTGTGTTTTTGTTTTTGCCAGGTCTTGCCACACAGCCTAGGCTGGCTTCAAACTCCTTATGTAGCTCAGACTGGCCTTGAACTTGTGAGCCTCCTGCCTCAGCCTCCTAAGTACTGAAATTACTAATTTTTAAAATAAAATTACATAGTTTAAAACAAAGGGACAACCAAGTTCGATATCACAGTGTGGCTAGCCAACAGACCAATGCTAGAAATTTCATAGGAGGTATTAATTTAAGCAGAGGTTGTTTCTGAAACAGTGTGCTGGAAGATGCTCTACTTTGCTTCCTGTTGCTGTGATGGAATACACTGGCCAAAAGCAATTTAGAGGAAGAAAGTGACTTCTGTGTCACAATCCATCCTTTTGGGAAGTCAGGGCAGGAACTTAAGGAGGAACTTGAAGCAGAACCCATAGAGGATACACACACACACACACACACACACACACACACACACATACACGTATATATATATGGGGAGAGACAGAGAAGGAGGGAGGAGAGTTGGGAGGGAGGGAGGAGGTTGGGAGGTGGGAGAGAGGGAGGGAGACAGAGAGAGAGAGAGAGAGAGAGAGAGAGAGAGAGAGACAGACAGACAGACAGACAGAGAGACAGACAAACAGACAGACAGACAGACAGACAGAGGTAGATAGGGATTCTCTGTGTAGCTCTGTCTGTCCTGGAACTTGCTCTGTAGACCAGGCTGGCCTTGAACTCAGAGACTCCCCCTGCCTCTGCCTCCCAAGTGCTGGGATTATAGCTGTGCAACACCACTGCCCAGCTCCCTGTTTCATATTTTAAAAACAAAGTGTCTCCTAGATAATGTGGTTGTTCAGGGGTGAGGCAATCGAACTATTCTTACAGCTCGCATTCTATTCCTTCTCTGTGGCCTGACTGCTGTCATTCACCCTGACCAACATTCTAGGCAGAGAGAAATGACAACAAGAAGAAAATGAGTTTATGAACTTCCATAAAAGATTCCACACTGCTCATGTCTACACTCTTTACAGATGTAGTACAAGTTATTGATCTCACAAGAGCCAAAGTTGTGATTCTTTTCCTTTCCTTTTTGGTGCTGGGGATCCAACCCAGGGTTTCATACATTCTAGGCATTCACTAAGCCATACCCCATTCCTTGTCCCTTTTAAGAATGAGAAACTACTTTTGGGGGGTGGATTATACATTGTGCACGTGTTTTTATATGCACATATCAAGTCAAGCTCCACTTCCTTCAAGGTTATTACACTCATGTCTTAGGTAAGTATTTTATCTGCAATCATGATGAATAAGTCCTTTTCCAAATTTAGAATAGTCCTATTTAACATTTATTCTATACTCTGTCACCCAAGGTCTGCTATAATTTAGTGGCCTACTATTAACTACCATTTATTTAGTGACAAAGAAACTACCATGGTTTTATTTCTTGTAGTTGTAGACAATACTAATAGCCACCCCTCCATAGCAGCCCCTTTGTCCCCTTCACCTATGTTACACAACCAGAAGACTGCACAATAAGAGGACATGGTCTTTGAGCCTTGACATCTATACTATGTACCTAGTCTATACTGTGATAAGTACCCCAAAATGGTAGCCACTGTTTGAAACAAGAATTAGCATCTGAGTGTGATGGCGCACGCCTGTAATTCCAGCCCTTGGGAGGCAGAGGCAGGCAGATCTCTGTGAATTCAAGGCCCGCTTAGCTTACAAACGGAGTCCAGGTCAGCCTAGGCTACACAAAGAAACCCTGTCTCAAACAAACAAACAAATAAAGAAAATAAAAAACAACCCCCCCCCCCCAACAAAAAACAAAACAAACCCCTAGCTTTTATTGAGCACTTATTATTTACTGGGGCTGTTTAAAATATTTTTTAAATATTTTAAAGCAAGTAAGTAAATATTGTCATTGCTATTTTATCAAGGAAGGAAATACAGACACAGAAAGGATAAGTTGCTCGAAGTCACAGAGCCAAGAACTCCCCATTTTTCCAGGCAGGAGGTTTTGGCGCTCAGAGCTCGGGTTTCCAGGGTTTCCACCCGGCTTCCTTTGTAGGGGTCCTCTGTGGCCCAGGTGCTTTTTGTTTTCCTGAACAACGCCAGCACTGGTCCACCTCACTGAGTGCCCTCTGCCTCCGGTGGGGGCCAGTTCAAAATGGTCCTCAGTTCCCCCTCCTGGAGACTAAAACCCTGCCTGATCCATGTCACAAACGCAGTCACATTAGGCAAGACACACCTTGTTTTGTTGCCTTGCGATTCATTCTTTTCTAGGCACCATCCAGGATACCAGCAGCATTTTAGAAAACATCTAGTGTTTAGGAAATGACCAAGGCATAAGAGAGGCCATGATTTTCTGAACGTAACTGGGGCTGAGCATGGCTGGGATGCGTATCTCCTTCTGCCATATCCATAACCAGAACAGGTTTCTCTCTGTGGATAAAACAGCTAAAGACGCAGAGGCAGGCCTGTGCCGCCTGCTGTGCACCTTGAGAGCAACAAAGCAAGCCGCTTCTGTCTTGGCAGACTTAGAATCGCGAGTTCTTAACTCTCGCGAGACCTTCATGCGCTTGCGCAGAAAGCGAGTGCTCTCAAGGGCTCCCGACTGCTTGCAGCGCCTGCGCGAAGCTTCCCGCAGTTTTTCAGAGGCGCGAAGTTCCGTGTGGCTGCCTGCTGATCGAAGGCCAGGTTAACTTGAGGGCTCTGTTTGTCCATGGTGTTCGCGGGGGGGGGGGGGGCGGATTCTAGAAAGGAGATACCATTTGTTGACCCCCCAAATGGCCCCGTGACTGGGTGTGTGAGGCGTGAGGTGGGGGTTGGAAGCGAACATGAATTCTGCCAGGGAAATGCCCCCTTTCCCTCAAGGAGGGCCCCAAACCAGGCCCTGTCCGGCCTCACCCTAAGGCCATCGTCTTAGGGCAGGTTTGTCTGTGCGTTGGTTGTTACCCCTCCCCCACTCCTGTCACCCCACCTCTGCTACCCAACCCCCCCCCCCTACCCCGCTTCCCCCACCCCCGGTCTCCGCCTCAATGGCAACCGGTTCTCTTGGAGGCTGGAGTCGGAGCAACAGAGTTTAGTGGTCCAGGAAGAGGATGTTGTATTTTCATGTAGTTGTTTGAGTCAGGCATGGTGCAGCCCAGCACAGCGGTGGTAGAGTTGGGGAGATTGGTAGTTTGAGGCAAGTCTGAGTTGTATGAGACTCTGTCTCGTATGCTGTGGTTTTAGGATATTTAAGGTACTTAGACTTGTAAATAACCTTTGTAAGTCCTCTTAGGCTTCAGAGTTGGTTTTGTGTTTGAGGAAAAAAAAAATGACCCCATCTCTGTTGTGATTCCTAGAGTAGTAAAAAAAAAAAAAAAAAAAAAAATTGAGTTTTCTGTATTCTGCTTTCACGTTCAGGGCACACAAAGAAGCAGTCCTGGGCCTCATGTTTTTGAGTTTTACTTTTTGCAAATATTTGGACATCAATGTTTACCTGTTTGATTTGCATTGTTAGTTGTGTTTATATCAGTTTTATTTCATTGGGCAGTGAATTTGCAGCAGAAATTATTTGGGTTTGGGTCTGGCCTTTTCATGAGCAAGTATTTATTGAATTAAATTAAGATATAAATATATTAGGAAGATGAAAATAAAATGGAAAAATGTTTCATTTGTTTCTGTAAGTTTGCCAATGCTGTAATCTCTTTCCTTTATAGCTTTGGTTCAAAATTCCCATGATGGGTCCTGAATTCTGAAAAAGATTACCTAGACTGTATGAACAAATCTGTATTTATGTAGAAAACAAGATTATATCCACCCCTGTCATAACTTGTTTGAACATAGCTTGAAAAATGGGGCATGTTTTAAATTCTTTTTCATAAAGCAATTCCTAAAATGATCACATTTGAAAGTTTAACAGGCTAAAAGGTTGATATTGTTGATGGATATGAGTTACAAGTTTCTTCCTTTGAAGGTTTAGTCAACTTCATTTTGTAAATGTCAAATGCTAAGAAGAAAGAGCTTTGATACTGAAGAAAATGAAGAGAAACCTAAATGAAAATTCAGCTCGAAGTACAGCAGGTATTAAGCGATTTTAATTTTTTTCGGTATTTTTCACATACCACATAAAATATGCATAGTTTATAGGAACATTTTGGAAAGAATATTCAAAGAGATTAAACATTTAGTCTAGCCTCTTTTTATAGCCAAAAGATGTAAACTCATCAAGGCAAAGTATTTAGCACTACCACAGCCTGGTGCTGTTTTCTAATATTTTGTACTGTTTCTATTTTCCCAGTTATTAGGTAACATAAAAATAGAAGTATAAAATGATGAGAACCAGGGAAATGATTATGATGCACAATAAAGATTGTGATAATAATTTATGGTGGTATACCGTATCCTAGACCTTTAGTCACAAGTATTATTTATTAATGTTTATCATCACATGTTTCCTAGATAAGGCGCCAAGGCACAAAGATCTTAAATAAGTAATCTGTTGAGTGGTAGAAACAGGACTTGAAACTAGAACTCTGGCTTTAGAGTCCATACTCTTAATGCTAGGTGTCTCAAACCCGCCCCCCGCCCCCAAAGTTAAGGAAATTGCTCACATTTAATTTTGAAGTTATATTTCAAATCCTCTTTGAAGGCATAGTTAAAGTCTAGGAAGCCTGACGCAAGAACCTATATGATTCTAGTTTTTTTAAAATTAGAGACCTTTCAGAGTTAGTATTCTTTTGCAGTATAGTGAAAGGTAGACAGTTGTAAAGTGTCAAGAGTCTCTGAACTGAGATTTAGGAACTTGAGTCTTATCTAGGTTTCTCTAGTTCTTGCTTTGAAGACCTCTTTTGACTCTGAATTCCTCTGTAGCTTTTAAAGTTTTATTCTTTTGACTGGAGAACCTGCTTTTGCTATCTGAAGGAAATGACAGTAGCATATATTTTTACTTGGAGTGGGTACTGTCAATCTCCTAAAAGAGTGGTTCTCAACTTGTGTGTCGAGAACCCTTTGGGGTTTGCATATCAGACATCCTAAATGTCAGGTATTTAAATTATAATTCATAACAGTAGCAAAATTACAGTTATGAAGGAGCAACAAAATAATTTTATGGCTGGGGGCCGGTCACTACAGCCTGAGGAACTGTATTAAAGGGTCACAGCATTAGAAAGGTGGAGAACCACTCTCTGAAGACATTTCCAGAATGATCCATAGAAAAATATCATTATAGATACCTGGGGTGCTTGTTAAAATTCTAATTTTGGGTTCCAGACTAAATATATTGAGATAAAAATGTCAACATTGGGGATTGTGTCCTTGGAACCTACGTGTTAATCAGAATCCCAGAGTAAATCTTTGTCAAACTTAAGTCTGATTACTATGATTTGAGAGGCTTGTGGTCACACTGTAAAGTATGGTTAGAGTTTTAGAAAGCATGATTCAAAGTTTCTTCTTTATTAGCTTTGATATATTCTATAAGTACTCTGCAGCTGATAAGGAAATAGACAAGCAGAAGAGGGAAACAAGGAAAAGAAAGATAGATTTGGGGATAAAAACAGAGCCAGGAATTGCTTACAAGTAAGAATTAAAGTGATAAAATGGAGGAAAAGACCTTAGAGACACTGATGAGCTATTTAGGACTTGTAAAAGATCATTTCAAGAGCATAGAAATATATCTGTGGTGTATTAACATACAGAAGTAGACCTTAAACTGTGCATCATTACATATTATTAATGGAAATTATTCTAGAAGCAGATATGCTTTTTACCTGTTTCATACTATTTTTTTTTTTTATGTTCAATGAAGGCTGTTTGCCTGTGCCGTTGTTCAATCAGAAAAAGAGGAACAGACAACCTTTAACTTCTAATCCACTTCAGAATGATCCAGGTATCAGTACTGTTTCAGACATTTACAGTTCTCCTCCTCTACCAACAGGTAAGAAAACAAGTAAAATAAAAATTTCAAGAGCAAAAGACTAGGATTTGTAGAAAATTACTGGGCCCCTCATTGCAGAAAGTCCCTGCTGCTTTTCACTGTCCAGTTATAGAGACTACTTGGCTCCTTCTAAGCATTCCAGCACAGGAGTTTTGAGTTGCCTTGCCTACGAGGGTGGTTTAGCATTTAAATGGAGTCTTTATGTCTAGAGCCTTTGTTGTACTAAAGTAGGAACCTACATTGCAAAGACTATTTTTTCCCTCAAAACATAGATAACTGTGACTTACATATTTGATAGGAAAGGATGGCAGGACTTGAGTTACCTCAGAAGCAAGGAAAAGTGTGTATGGACTATAAGCAAGAAATACAAAAATAGGCTGTAGAAAAGGCATAAACCCATGAATTTCTGGTGCTCGGTTCTAGTCATTGTTTTCTGAGGACATTTTGTCTGTCTTTCTCTGTTGTCTCCCCTACTCTTTTCTGGAGTCTAAAAATTCTTAAGTTGAAACTTAACCACTGAGAAGGGGATAGGCCTTAGGAGGTACTTAATGTTGAAGACTACCCCACGAAAGGACTAGAGGCCTAGTGGCCTTATAAAAGGACGAAGGAGAGCCACCAGGTCTCCCCCTCCAGGGGACATGGTCAAATATGAGGCACCAGAGTTCATGTGAAAGTCATACCCCACTCTCTACTCAACTGTGGAGAATGTTCTGTCCATTGGCTAGATCTGGGTAGGGGTTTAAAGTTTACTGCCTGTATTGTCCTTGGCTGGTGCCTTAGTTTGAGCGGGACCCCTGTGCCTAAATCTGCCTATCATAATGTTCTACTTGTACGTTTCTAGGACCCTCTGGATCCTTCTACTTTGCTATTCTCCCATGCTTCTCTCATCTAGAGTCCCAATAGGATGTCCTCCCCTCTGTCCCAGTTTCCTGGTGGCACTCAGAGGAAGGATAGCAAGTTACCAAGAAGAGATTTGATACCCTATGAGCATATACAGGGGGAGGAGGTCCCCCTCAGGAGCAGTTATAGGGGAGGGGAATAAGGGGAAAATGGGAGGGACGGAAGAATGGGAGGATACAAGGGATGGGATAACCATTGAGATGTAACAAGAATAAATTAATAAAAAATTAAAAAAAAAGGACGAAGGAGAAACATGTTTGCTGCTTCTGTCATGTGAGGACACTAAACATCTAGTTTGTTGTCACCTTGATCTAAGATGTTTTAGTCTCCAGCACTGTCAGAAATTTCTATTTGTAAATTACCCAACTTAAGATATTAGGTGATAGCCCAAGTGGTCTAAGATACTCTCATCTAGTATGCTTCCTTATAGCTTCAACCAGCACATTATGTAGGTTGCCATTGCTGGGAGTTTATTACATATTCTAACTCTACTTCTGCGAGATTGACTGCGTGCACACGTGTGTAATAGAGATGAGGCCATTAGGCTTGATGTCAAGGCTTCCCACCAAGCCATCTTGCTCACTGGCCCAGTGTTCACTGATTTTTTATTTCTGCCTGGAAGAAAGCACTGATAGGTAGACATTCTGAAATACATTTGGTACATTCTGGGCATGTATATTTAAATGTTGGAAGCAAACTTTAAAGTTATTAATGAATAAAATATTAAAACATTTATGTGTAGCAATACTCGTACTTTAAATTTCTTTCAGTGTGCTTTCATAGACTTAGGTGCAGCCGTAAGTTGTTTTTCTTCCACACCAGGGATTTAAAGTAAAAAGTTAACATATGACATTACCATTTTTAAAATTTGAATTTTATTATTGGTATGTGTTTGAGTGCAGGTCTATTCCTATCATGATAGTGTGTGTGTGTGTGTGTGTGTGTGTGTGTGTGTGTGTGTGTGTGTGTGAGAGAGAGAGAGAGAGAGAGAGAGAGAGAGAGAGAGAGAGAGAGAGAGATTGGAGTCAATTCTCTCCTTCCACTGTGAATATGTCAACATTTATGTGATGATTCACTACCACTTGAAATCTTCTTCACTATTTAAAATGTTTTATAAGTAGTATGAACACTGATCTTGAGAAATTACAAGTGTGAGTGTTCCATGAGGAAATGTGATTTTTTTTTTATCTTGGCCTATTAGTCTGGAATACAATCAACATTCACAAGAAGAGAGTGTGGGCATAGAGAGATGGCTTAGTGGTTAAGAGGGCTTACTGATCTTTCAGAGGACGTGAGTTTGGTTCCCAACACCCATGTCAGATGTCCTACAGATACTTTATAATTCTGACTCCAGGGGATCCTTAGGCCTCCATGAGCACCTACACTCAGGTGCACTGCACCTCCTACATACACATAATTAAAACATAAATAGAAATCTTTAAAATATGAGTAGCTAGAATAGAGTAGAAAACAGTGTGTATCATACATAGTAAGGATTAGATTTGATGTTAACATTTTGTTATCTTAGCCCCTGATTCTGTGTCTCTATTTGTTTCTCATACTAGCTACTAGCTATCTAATTACCAGTTTTGATGTATTTTTTGATATGGGGTGAAATAAAGTTTAAGAAACATTAGATTCAACTAAAGTTATATTGTCAGTTACAAGGCACTAAAAGGATCAGTTGTGGAAAAGAGATTAAATTACTGTCTTTGCTTAAGTGCAGTGGGGAAGAAAGATGTCTATATTAGGCAGGCGATGATAAATTCTGCAACCAAGTGCTACTAAAGACTGTGGCTATATCTTCAACTTTTTAGAGATCCCAAATTAGATAAAAGTAAAGAATTACTCTGAAAGAAATCACCTTACTTTTATCTATGTTCTTATACTTCTGAGATTGGGCATGGGAAGCGGTGAATCCAGATGCGACTCCTTTAAAGAAAACAGTGAATACAGGGTATGTGACAAAAATTGTGATCCAATAAATGTGTGTCTGTTTCTGACTGATGTTAATTTCTGTATACAATTTATATTCCCAATTTGAAAACAAACTATGTTTAACAAGATTGTTTTTTTGAAAGGCAAATGCCAGCTTCTGCTTCTTATCCTCTGAGGTGTCAAGATTCTGCGTCCAAATCTATTCAGCCAAATCCTGAAAGAAGCCAAAGTGCTTGGGGGTGAGTCTGCATGTGTTTTCTCTTCTTTCATTTAAAAAAAGTCCTTTTCCTTTCTTAGAAACACATTTTGGAAATTTCTACATTAACAACAAACTGGTATTTAAATATAATCTATGTACATTTTCATGTATACTTTAAATTACACAATGTAGTACAATGTAAACATTATACAGTTGTCATTGTGTACTTAAGAAATGGCAAAGTATATGTTGGGTACAGATGTAATTTTTTCCAAATATTTTTGATCTGTTGTTTGTTTTGATTTGTGGATGTAGAATTTGTCAATACGTATGGAAGGCTTAAACTGACTTAAAAAGAGTAAGTTTCATATTTTTTGTATTGATTATGCCCCTTATTTTCCTCATATCCCCATCCCCATTCCTATATAAGCTCTCCCACCTCCAGTCGTCCCCATCTTTACCCTCATGTCACCTATGTTCTGCTCTGTTCCCTTTAAGGTACTTCCTCAACATCTCCTTTCTAACTTCTTGGTCTCTACAGGTACTCTGAATTAAATATATCTATCTAAAAAAATTGAAGCTAAGATCCACATATTCGAGAGCATGTCATTTATCTTTATGAGCTTGGATTTCTTCACTTAGTATAATAATTTCTAGTTCCATCAATTTACTGGAAAAATTTACAATTTTATTTTATTATTTTGCAACTGAACAAAATTCCATTGTTTACACGAATCAAGTTTTTATTATCTGTTTACTGCCAATGGGCATCTGGGCCAATTCCCTTTTCTAGCTATTGTGATTAGACCTGCAATGAATGTAGATGAAAAAGAGTCTGTGCCCCAAGAGTGGTATAGTTTGGTCATATGGTAGTTCTGTTGCTAGATTTGAGAAGTGATACACACATACAACAAAATATGAGTGTGTCCTACTCCAACTCTCTCCTGTCAGCATGTCCCCTTTTAACCTCATGTCTTTTTTTTTTAAGACATGGTATCTCTATGTAGTCTTAGCTGCCTCGGAGCTCACTATATAAATGAGGATGCCTCCTGCCTCTGCCTTCTCAGTGCTGGGATGAAAGATGTCTGCCACCCCACCCCTCCTTTTAAGTCACCCATTAAGTTTAGTTAATGTTGTCCCTGAGCCTAGCCTGAAGCATGGGGATCTTGTCAGTGGCATCATCAAAAAACGATTCTCATCCAGAAACTGTCAACTGTCAATGTTTCCTTAGTAGAGGGTGAGGCTAGAGATTATCTCCCACATCTATGCTGCAGCTTTGGCTGGTTTTATCTTGTGCAGGTAATAACCCAGCTCCTGTGAGCTCATAAGTGCAATTGCCATATCATGTCTAGAACACAGCAATTCATAGCATTCCTACCTTCCACATGTTCTAAATGTGAGAATCCTCTACATTTAATTTCCATAGTGGAGGTGCCAGTTTTTACTCTTATCAACAGTGAATAAAAGTTCCTCTTTCCCACATCCTTGTCAGGATTTGTTTCTTTATAGTAATCCTTCTGCCTGTGGTGAGGTAGAATCTCAAAGTAGTTTTAATTTGCATTTCCCTGGTGCCTAATGAACACTTTTAAAAAATGTTCATTAACCATTTCCCTTCTTTGAGAGCTCTTTGTTCCAATCTATAGCCTGCTTTCTTTTGATTGGGTTGTCTCTAGTTCAGGCTTTTGAATTCTTTGTGTATTTTAGATATCAAGTCACTGACATTAATATATCTGGCAAATATTTTCTCCCACAATGCAGACCGCCTTTTCACTTGATTAACCATGCCCTTTGCTGTATAGAAGCCGTTTGTCAGTTGTTGGCCTAATTCCTGTGCAACTATAGCTCTATTTAGAAAGTCCTTACCTTTATCTTGTAGAAAGTGCCTCCTTTATTTTGTAGAGCTTTCCTTATTTTTCCTTCTAATACTTTCAGGTTTTATGTTGAGATCATTCATCCATTTAGTGTTGTGTGTCTCCCCACCACCCCATGAGAGAGAAAGACCTAGTTCCATGGTGGTTGATAAGTGTATAAAATCTACTTGATAGCAAAAGTATATCGATTCAAAGCAAAACTCCATGGCTTCTGAATGACCCTTCTAACTACATAGAGGGTCACTGAGATGTAGATTTGGGTGTAGCAAATGCTTGCTTAAGTAGTACATTAATGTAGCTGTTTTCTGGAAATTGACTAATATGGCATGCCTTATAGTGATTCTTTAGTCTTTTTTATTACTCCACATATTTTTATTTGACACAAAAACATTTAAAATATACTCTCAGTAATTTTAAAGTATATGGATTTTATAGTGATTCTTAATGATTTTTGTGTAATAAAAAGGGCATGTGTGAGAGATTACATGTAGAAGCATAGAGGACTCAAAAACTATCTCTATCATGGAAAAGCTTAGCCCAGCGTGGGTGATGACTCCACAGAAGCTCATCCCTGGAGTTCCCTGCCAAAGAGTCTCTTCTCTGAAACTTTTTTTTCCTGTTTATATAACTGTGAGAAGGGCCTGGTAAATCTTGTGATTTTCTGGGTCTTGTGAATTTCTTTCTTTTTTGTTTTTTTGTCTTTTTGAAACGGGGTTTCTTTGTGTAGCCTTGGCTTTCCTAGACTAACTGTAGACCAGGCTGCCCTCGAACTCACAGAGATCTGCCTGCCTCTGCCTCCCACGTGCTGGGACTAAAGGGTGGGCCACCACGCCTGGCAGTCTTGTGAATTTCATTAGCTGCCCGAATCTTTTGAGCCTCCTCCTTCCCTTCAGGAAGGAGTGTTTCAACTCAGAGGAACAAGCTGCACAATGGGGTGTATCAACACTTAATGACTAGCAATAATTCTTATATTTTCCCTGATATTGATGATATTTATGGTATTCATAATTGTGGTTTATTTTTTGTCCTTCTTAGTGTTAAATTTATAGTTAATTGTGAACAATATTTCTGAAACTGTACAAACCTTAGGCCTCATAAAATCTAGGCTTTTTTCTGATCACTAGATTCTCCCCCTGATGTTTTTTTAAAGAAAGGATGGGCTGTATTGATTGCCTTGTAATGCTTGTACTATTTCTGGGGAAATTGTTTATAATTCAGAATTTGTGAGTTGAGCTAATTTTTCCTTCCCATATAATTCTTAATTGACTTGCTTAGAAAAATATACTTTTGTCTGGGTCTTATTAACATTCTGTACTGACCAGCTTTGAAAAGTAATTTAATGTGGTAAATGCTATGACAGGCTGTTAGTAGGGGTTTTCCAAGCACAGAATATTAAATAACCTTACAGGCAAGTTGTAGTTTTAAATTTTTATTTAATTCTTTTGCTTTGTAGAAATTTTCAAAATAAATGTATAAAGAATTAGGCAAAAGTCCTTAAAATTTTTCCATTTGGAAACTACTGTTATATGGAGGCTTGAATATTATAAACAGAGATTTGTAGCACTGTCATTTGAATTGGGAGACTGATGTTCTCTGAGTTCTGAACTTGGCAGTGACTTGCTGTATAACTTTGTATGAGTGACTGCTTCCCCAAGGCTCTGCCTCTTCATCTAGAAAGAGAAGTAAGAATGTGAATGATGTGTTTGAAATTTCTTACTTCTTAGTAGCTATAAACCACAAATTGTCATGTAACAGTGAACCATTTCATTAGTTGTTCTTAAGTAAAAAAACATAGAGAAGTATGTTTTACTTTCACAGCTACAGAGGTGACAACAGAAATGCCAGCTTGAGAACTTGGGATAAAAATGATTTCCGACCGCAGCGTAAAACAGCAAGCCCAGCAGCAAACAGTGAATTCAGTTCTTGCCCAATGAATTTGGGAGCTCAACAACACAGACAATTAGGAACACCTGAATTTCCTAACTTACCTGGACACAAAGAAACTGAAGCACTCAGACAAACACGTTTATTGAAACTGCCTGGCTCTACAGTGAAAGGCCCGGACAGAACCAGTGCACTGCAGGCATTTAAGCAGAGTTTTCAACAAAGTCCATTTAAGAAAACAGTGTTGGATGACATTCAAGGAGAAAACTCTCTGAAGGTAAACATTTAAATATATTCATATTTACATGTTTAAACATGTGCAGCAAATATTTAGAAAGGTATATACATGGTATATGTAGATTAGCACAAATATTGTTTCCCATTGGAGTAGATGAGTGTTAGTTTCTGAAATGTCTTAGATCCTTTTAAAATAGTTTTTTTTTACTGATTTATGGTTTTTACTCTTTTAATTATTAAGGTAACACTAGTTTATCCATTGCTTATAGAAACAATCCATACTTTTTTCTCCATTAATTAATTTATTTAATTACTTTACAGCCTTATTGCAGGCCCCTTCTTCTCTTCCCAGGCTCATCCCTCATTACCCACTCCCCTTCTCAGAGAAGGGAGGCTCCTATGGATACCAATCCATCCTTCACGTCAGGTTACAGCAGGACCAAGGGCATTCTCTGCCCCTGAGGCCAGACAAAGCAACCCAGCTAAGGGAAAGGGACCCAAAGGCAGGCAACAGAATCAGAAACAGCCCCTACTCCAGTTTGTTAGGGGACCCACATGAAGAGCAAGCTGCACATCTGCTACATATGTTTAGGGGGTCTAGGTCAAGCCCATGTATGCTCTTTGGTTGTTGGTTCAGTCTCTGTGAGCCTCCATGGGCCAGGGTTAGTTGACTCTGTAGGCCGTGTGGTGTCCTCTCCCTCTATCCTTCCTCCCACTTTTCCTCAAGACACCCTGAGCTTGGCCTGTTGTTTTGGTCTCTGCAGCCTCTTTCATCCACTGCTGGATGAAGCCTCTCAGAGCACGGTTATGCTAGGCTTCTGTCTGCAAGCACAGCAGAGTATCATTAATAGTGACAGGGGTTGGCTCTCTCCCATGGCATGTCTCAGGTTGGACCAGACACTGACATGCTATTCCCTTAATCTCTGCTCTGTCTTTATTCCTACACTTCTTATAGGCAAGACAGATTTTGGGTTGAAGGTTTTATGGGTGGGTTGGTGTGTCCCTCCACTGGGAGTCCTGCCTGGCTTCAGGAGGTGGTGACTTCAGGCTCCATATCTCCTGCTGCTAGGAGTCTCAGCTAGGGTCACCTTTATAGACACCCAGGAGCCTCCCCTGTCTTAGATATGTGCCCCCCCGCCCAGATTTCCATTCTCCCTCCCTGTCCTCTCTCAACTCCCATCTCCCGGCCCACCCTTGATCCCCACCGTTGTTACCCTCCCTACCCCTTTTCCCACCCAGTTCCCTCCCTCCATCTACTTCAAGTGTCTATTTTATTTCCACTTTGAGTGAGAGTCAAGCGTCCTCTCTTGGGCCCTCCTTGTTACTTAGCATCTTTGCGTCTGTGGACAATCCATACTTTTTATTTTTTCATTTCTCGCCAAAACTACCAGAAACATTTTCCTGCAAAGTGCCAGATAACATTTTTGGCTTTTTGAACCATATTGTCTTTGTTGTAGTTGTTTTACTACATGACTGAACTCTGACATTATACCTTGGGAGCAGCCACAGACTGAATGAGCATGGCTGCTGTCTAGTAAAAGCTGACAGAAACAGTGGGTTAGATTTGGAGTACAGGCTGCAGTTTAATGAATTCTGCATTATAATCTGATCCTTTCTGCCTTTCTTGCCTTCTACTCCATGTTGCAAAGTGTTGTTTATCCAGGACTCTTCACACTGGGATGGATATGATGTATACTACAGTACTTCCCTGCTTTGATGTATATTCTTCTAGAGAACAGTCACCTTTTCCTCAGCTGCACTTCTAATTGCTCTTTGAAATATTTCCTACATACATGATAGTTATTTTTTCTCTCATTCCTCACTCTGAGGCCCAATGTACTGTTCTGTGAATCTTTGTGATCTGGCAGGCTGCATTGTCTGACCTGCTGCCTCACCCTGGGATCCCTTGTTTGCTGGCTTCTACTAGAGGTCAGCCAATGGGAGTCACTGGGAGGATATCAGTGGGAGGAAAGGTGGAGATGTTCTGCTTTCACTGTCTGTCCCTAGCCTAGATTTCATAGACTTGGTAATTTTATTTTTCTCCCACTGCCCTTTCCACTGCTGCTGTTAGTGTTTGGGTGCTTAAGTACTCTGTATTTGTTCTGATAATAATATGAACATCATTGTTTTTAGCAAGCAATTTGAATAAATTC
This sequence comes from Acomys russatus, assembly GCF_903995435.1. Classification (NCBI taxonomy): domain Eukaryota; kingdom Metazoa; phylum Chordata; class Mammalia; order Rodentia; family Muridae; genus Acomys; species Acomys russatus. The sequence goes on from NC_067152.1 coordinate 854,752, forward strand.
TGTTTCTTTTTTTCTAAAAATATGACTAGTGTAGCATGTACACAGAATGATATGATGTTGTCACCTTAGTAACAGTGGTTCGCTGTGGCAGTCATCTGCAAGGGGGCACAGTTAAATCTTGCTTAGGAGGAAGAAGATGGGGAAATTAAAATAAAGTTTCATCAGGTGCTCTTCACAACCTTCACCCCCCCCGCAAAGGAAATTGGCCCCAACTCTTGAAAGTTAGTTTTTTTATTTGTCTGTTTTGAGACAGGGTCTCACTGTGTTGCTCTGAGCTCACTATATACATTAGGCTGGCCTTGAACTCATAATGATCCACCTGCCTGCCTCTGCCTTACAAGTGCTGGGATTAAAGGGTGTTTATTAAGATCTTTTAAAAAAAACTCATAAAGTATGGCTTGGTGGTTAGAGCACTGGCCACACTTCTGATGGACTTGGGTTCTCCCAGCACTCTCATGATGGCTCATAGCTTTCTGAAACTCCAGTTCCAGGGGATCTGAACCCTTTTCTGACTTCTGTGGGCACAAGGCACACACATATGTAAACATACACACATACAAACAAAACACTTATACACATAAAACAAGATAAATCTTAAAAATACAAAGTACAAAAAAGGCAAAGTACATTTCTATTTCAGGATGTTTACACTTGCTATTCTCTTGTTCCCACTTAACTACCCACTTGAAATTATAAATCCCATCTCTCTTTATCCTTTCATTCTGTTATTTTTCATGCATAGATGATAACAGTTCCTGTGTTTTATTATACATTTACGTATTCACTTATTTGATGAATCCTATTTTAGATTAGAAATTATGTGAGAATAGATACATCATTGTTCTTATTTGAGGCAGAGTCTTACTATGCAGCTCCCACTACCTATCCTGGAACATGCTATATAGACCAGGCTGTCCTTGAATGCACAGAATTCTACCTACCTCTGCTTCCTGTATGTGCCACCATGCCTGGTTTATTTGCTTATTACCATTTCTTTAGTAGTTTTGGCACAGAGTGGATGCCCCAAAAGCACTTAAATTTTATATCAGTGTATATTAATACAACATAGTGGCTTTCATTATGACATTCTCATATATATGGCACTTGGATTATATGTACATCACTCCATTAGCCACATTTTCTTCCCTCTTCTTTTGTTACACTTCTACTTTTATGTTTATTTTCTTCAATTTTTAAAAAGTTCCTTTTAAGTGAGTGAATGATTGAATGTGTCTACAATCTGAGCTCACTAGGGACTCTTTTACTTACCTGCTTATAAAGGGGCTGGCTTATTCAATGAAGGAGAAAGTTAATTGAGTAAGTGAATTATATAAGCAATGCTTTGCTTATTATTGTGTGTATGATCCTTGTAGGGGGACAACTGTGTGGAGGTCAGAGGACAGCTGTGTGGAATTGGTTTTCTCTTTTTACTTTTTCATGGGTTCTGGGGATCAAACTCAGGTCATCAAGCTTATATGGCAAGTGCTTTTTTTTAACCCACTGTGCTATCTCTCTGATCCCATAGTTCTCTTCTTATTTTAAGTACATTCTGGTTTTCATTCCATAATGTAGTGTCATGTAATGATTGCTTTATTTTGGGGATTTAATTGCATTGAAAACTTTTAGTTGCTCATTTTACACACTCTACACATTTTCTTATTATAAGGACCTAGATACTACATAGATCAAAATTTATAATGAATAAAACGAAACACTTTTATAAAGCTGTGCTTTTTCTCCAAAGGAAGCCCCCCTGCATCAGTTAAAGGAAAAAGATAATTCTTTAAGAATTATTTCTGCAGTCATTGAAAGCATGAAGTATTGGCGTGCCCAAGTGCAGAAAACGGTTCTTCTTTTTGAAGTATTGGGTAGGTCTAATAGTTCAAGAATGCTTCAGTAATACTATATGGATATTTTGAATGTCATTAAAATACCTAGGAGATCATAACCCCTACCTCACAAATTAGAAAAGGAGATTATGTATATTAGGGGAAATGTAGGCTGGCTTCAAAATAGGAATGTCTACTACCAGAACTCAGCATATGGCTGTTAAATGAATGAATAACACCTGATAAAAATTTCTGGAGCTAAACATGAATTAAGACTTGAATTTTATAAATAAAGAAACAGCTTTGAGAGATGAACTCTTAGCTCAAGAGGAAGGACATGGGGAGATGTAGATAAAAATACAAACATGCAGTTATATAGGACGAATTAGCCTAGAGATCTAATGTGTTTCATATACGTGTGTGTGTGTGTGTGTGTGTGTGTGTGTGTGTTTCACAACCCCCGCCCTCCACCTATGTGAAATTAGCCCAAAAGGTAGGTAGATCTTAGGTGCTTTTACTCTGCCTCAAAATATAACTATGGAAGGGGAGATGCTTATCAGTTTGATTACCTAAAGTAATGAAAACATTTGTGACCTATTTGCTCTCCTTTCTATTTTTGTACATCTACATGAATATTTTATTTTAGAAAACAAAATCAAGTTTGAACAATGCCATAAAATAGTATTAAGCTGAAGGCCTGACACTAGAATTCTAATTAAGTATTGTTTTCATTAAACTATGATACTTATTTGTTGTTATAGTGCATTTTATTGTTATTATGGCTCTGAAGTTCATCTATAGAACACACTGAAAGGACACAGTTCTTCCATAAACATACCACTGTATAAGTTGAACTGAGACCTGTTATGGGATGGTAATTAAATACCAACTTTTGTTTCTACATTTTTATATTTAACAATATTAATTTTCCCACTTCAATGTTGCTTAGGTGTCCTGGATTCAGCTGTCACGCCTGGCCCACATTATTCAAAGACTTTTCTAATGAGAGATGGGAAAAATGTTCTTCCATGTGTGTTTTATGAAATTGTGAGTATTTTAAAGTGTTCATTTTCAGTATCTATGCTAACAAAACATGAAACTACAGGCTATAGTCCTATTAAAGTAGGAATTCTGTTAGTAAAAAGAATACATAATTCATGAACCATTATGGGGGGATTATTAATTTTTCCAGGAAGCAACTTGTTCATAGTTTGTTAGAAGCTTTATCCATGTTAAGGCCATTCTTCTATGACAAGTTACTTCTGTAGGCCTAGCTATCTTGTGAGTGACACAGAGAATCCTATTATTTGGGGGTATTTTATATTTAATTGGTCATATTATAAATTAAACATTAAACTTTAGATGGAGCAATAAATACTTTTTGACTTTTATGTTCTGAAAAACAGGATCGTGAACTTCCGAGACTGATTAGAGGCCGAGTTCACAGGTGTGTTGGACACTATGACCCAGACAAGAACATTTTCAAGTGTGTTTCTGTCAGACCAGCATCTGCTTCTGAACAAAAGACTTTCCAAGCATTTGTTACAATTGCGGATGCTGAGATGAAGTATCATACTAAAGTAATGAATGAACTGTAAATAGTGACAAAGAGAGTTACACAGTTGCTTCTGTATAACTTGTAGTTTGCTAGTTATAAACAGAAACATTTGTTGTTAATAATTTACCACTTGCATGGTTTTATCACTCTTGTTTTTCTCTATTTCACTTCTTTTTCTGAAAATAAAACTTTTCGTATAGATTTTACCAAAACAGGATAGCTAGATTTTAAAAAATTTTGTAATTTGATTGAGCCAGGCTTTACATACCAGATAAATCACCCATTTACATTGTGTAATTTGTTTTTACTATGTCCACAAAGTTAGCAACTGTCGCCATTATCTAGAGTCACACACACACCCATCAACAGTGACTCCATTTCTTCAGCCTCTCAAGACCACTATTTTATTTTGTGTAGCTATGGATTTTTTCTGTTCTGTGCATCTCAAAGTAGAGCTAGTTTTGGTAAATGCTAAGTGACATTTTAAAATTTCCTAAGAAGGCAAATTACTTGAAATAAAAATTTTGAGTTGATAATAAAAGGTGTTTAAAGAAATTTGTATTGATGCTGTATCTTTCTTTCTGTCCACTTTTTTTTTTTTTTTGTAGAAAGCTGTTTTACAGAAATAAGTTTTTTTCCCCGAAACAAGTTTATTATATATTGAATGAGGTATGAATGGGAGTCAAAATTGAGTAGGGTTAGTGGTGAACTTTACTGGTAGTGGTTAGCAGATGGACCACAAAGTTCTCTCATACAGCAGTATGTAGGGAGAGCTTCTGTGCTTTTAGCAGATGGACCACAAAGTTCTCTCATACAGCAGTATGTAGGGAGAGCTTCTGTGCTTTTAGCAGGGTTTGCTTTGTAAGTACCACATCTTACCTGAATTGTTTTCTTAATGTTCTATTTTTTGGACTATGTCTGTAAATCCACATTAGAATCTTTCCATGCTTCAGTAGCTTAGCATGTGAAAGGATCTCTAAAGCTGACTCACACTTCACACTTCACCTGCTGTTCACACTCTTTACTTTAGAACTACTGTGCTTGGCTGAGTAGGCTACATATCACATTTGACCATGTCCCCTGGAGGGGGAGACCTGGTGGCACTCAGAGGAGGGACAGCAGGTTACCAAGAAGAGACTTGATACCATATGAGCAGATACAGGGGGAGGTAATGCCCCTCAGGGACAGTCATAGGGGAGGGGAATAAGGGGAAAATGAGGGGGGGGGGAGGGAAGAATGGGAGGATACAAGGGATGGGATAACCATTGAGATGTAACAAGAATAAATTAATAATAATATATATACATACATATATATATATATATATATATATATATATATATATATATATATAAAAATAAATGTGTGGGTGCCTTAAGTAGAGACAGGACCTCAAAGGACCATGTGACGTAAGCAGAATGTGTCCTTCTGCATGTGAGAGCCTGCCATTGAGGCCCTGCTGGGATCTACTCCAAGACTTAAAGGGAGTATATACTGAGTTGGTGCTGAGATGTTCAAATGGAAGGAGGGCGGGAGGAAATGGCAAGGCCTACAGATTAGCATTAGTTTTGGTAGTCTCCTTTAACTTTTAGTCTTCTTAATTCTTCCCAGTTCTAGAAAGGCTTTAGTAACCATATTATACCACATATGAATTAAAGTTTTAAATTTAAATAAAATTTCTATTAAACATGGACTTTTAAAAATTCAATTCTTAATATAACTTGAGAATTTATATATGAATACACCATATGTACATCATCCACCCTCCTTTCTCTTACCAGCCTCACTCCATTTTGAATTTCTGATCTTTTTTATTTATTTCTGGATTATATAAAATCTTCTGAGTTCATTTAGTATTCTATGTACATGTATTTAGAGCTGGCCACTTGGAATTGGATAAGTTAGCAGAGGTTTCATCCTTGGTGTGGGGCCTTGTCTCTCCCTCATCCCTGTTGGCACGTCAGCTGGAGTGGTCACAACTCAGGGTCTGTGTAGGCGACCACGCTGTTGAGCTTCCATGGGTGCAGTGTCGCTTCCACATCTAGAAGACACTATCCTAGCAGAATCCTGCTCCTCAGCCTCTTACAGCCCTCTCCTTCCCTCCTGTGGTGTTTGCTGAACCTAATGTGTAGGGGCTGTGTTGTAGATGTGGGCACCCAAGTTTGAAAACTAATGTTTTTTTTTATTAAATGCTGCATTTGCCAAAGTTTAAAAACCAGGTTAAAATGCTCAGAAATAGATACTTAATCCATTTGTTTTTTGCCAAAGGCCTGAGAAAAAGTCTATCATGGGTGTAGGTGCTTCTCTAACATGGGACAACACATGTGAGGACAGCCCCCAAACCATCACTATCAGGAGCAAGACAGCTATGAGTATTGCTTTAAGTGTTATTCTGCAACTGTTAGTTTATGCAGGTCATTTAGTTACTTTACTTTATTTAGAAAATATTTTTATTTGTTGAGAATTTCATACATTGCATTTTGAACCATGTTTATTTCATTTCTCAATTCCTCTGAGATCACTAATTCCATATCCGCCCAACTTAGTGTTCTTATCTTTTAAAAACCCATGGACTCCAATTTGTGTTGCTCATGTACTCTTGGCTGATTTAAATAATTAAACGTATTCCGTGCCATTTAATTTTCTTCTGTTAAAATTGAGGAAAATACTAATTTAGGATTTAAATGATGTCTGCCTGCCACTGTTTTAAGTTGTAATTAGCACTCAGCAGTGACGCCTCAGCCTCTCTGGGCTGCTCTCTTCTGGCTCATCCCACTCTCTTCTCATCTGTGTGCTATGGCACTCCCTTTTCCTTTTCTGTCCTTGCTAATTTTGGATGGACTTTTACCGTCTTATTCCAGCTGATCTCTTTTCTTGGTTTACAGGATGGAAGTTAGACAAATTGATGTGCTTTAATGCCCCCTAAAATGTTTTAACAACAAGAAAAATGTCCAAACTGGAAGCATTTTTGTTTTCTCCACTAATGCCGTAATAACTTGTGAGATATTTCTCAGTTTGAAATGCTTCATTCTTCTTGCCTGTGAAGCTTAAAAGCAAAAAAATAAGAAAAGTCTTATTTTTAGTTACACTACCTAAGAGGGAGAAGTGAGAGGATGCTCTTTAGGGAAAAGGGAGACTAAGGTATAGGGTAGCTTATTGGACCACCACTAAGAGTGACCTGGACGTTAGCATCTAGCACTTACATGTAAGGGTGGGCCCATAGGCATTAATTCTGATTCTGAACGTGTGACTTTCAGTGCGTGGAACCAGAGGAACCCAATGCTAGAACACAAGAAGCAGGGAAAACACGTCTGAGGTAACCCTATCAGACTATCTACATCAGTGGTTCTTGGCCTTGTGTGTTGCGACCCTTTGACAAACCTCTATCTACAAAAATATTTATATTATGATTTATAACAGTATAAAATTACAGCTATGAAGTAGCAACACAGATAATTTTGTTTGTGGGTCACTACAGCATGAGGAACAGTGGTAAAGGGTCGCAGTATTAGGAAGGTTGAGACACTGCTCTACATAGAGCCGGTTCAAGTCTGTAAAACTTGCCATAGCTGTGTCTGCATTAAGAGAGAACAGATGAGAGACCCTGATGCTGCACAGGAATATGTGATAACATTTACAAGAAAAGAACATTTTTCAGCATCCAAAGCTTCTTTAATAACAGTAAGACCCAGGCCAGGGTTAGTTTTTGTAGCCTCGGCTGGTCCTTCGGCCTCTGGCACGCTCGAACTAATGGCCCTTGGAGCGGACATAGGGTTTGGTGTCACTGTGTGTAGTCCCTGGGACCTTGCCAAAATGCTGGTACACCTCTCAGCCCTACTGAAGACCAGACAGGAGCATGGTGCCTCAGCCTTTGGGAGACTCCAGGGCCAGCTGGTTGAAGATGAGGATCTTACCCCTAGCCTTGAGGGTGCTACTTCACCTGGCTGTTCACCCGCAGTGCACACACCTCAACTGGGGCACTTCCAGGATCCTCACGTCATCTGTGGCTGTCCCCACAACCATAGCAGTTTTGTTTTTTTCAGCCAGGAAGCTTCATCTTTCAGATTATGCGTGACAGGGACAGAGGTGGCCGGTTGGTGCTACTCATGAATAAGCTTTTCAGCACAACGTGATTGCAGGTGGAGTTGGTTCGTCTGGCCAGAAACCTGTACAGCTTGACTAGCAGCCACAAGTAGATGTCCTGGCTCTTGGGCTCCTTTCATTGAATCTTTTGGTCCATGTTGTGACAAATGTCAATACCCATGATGGCGCCTCCTGCTGGGCCATGTCCAGAAAGGAGAAAAAAAATTTCTGAGCAGATGACTCATTGGCTGTATTCTAGTAGGTACTAAGACGGCTAATGAGCAAGTTGGGGCTCTTTATATCGCTGAACCAAAAGAAAAGAAAGAATTTCTGTACTGCCTGAGGTAATTCAGCCATAGATAACAAGGGAAATTCTTTTCTCTACACAATGAGGAAAAAGATTTTGTCTAATTTCCAGGGATTTGTTTTGTTTTTTTAAGACACAGTTTCTCTGTGTAGTCCTGGCTGTTGTGGAGCTCATGCTGTAGACCAGGCTGGCCTTGAACTCACAATGATTTGTCTGCCTCTATCTCCTGAGTGCTGGGATTAAGAGTGTGTACCACCACTGTCCATCTTTAATTTCTAGGAATTTTATTTATATCAGCATCATTCATAATTTCCCCAACTGTGAACAACTAAGATGTTCTTTGGCAGGTGAATGGATAGACTATAGTACTACAGACAATGGAATATCATTAACAATTAAAAGGACAAGCAAATGTGAGTGTACATTACTAAGAATGAAGCCAACCCCAGGATCTTTTTGTGTCAACACATCAAAAGCAGCTATTTTAGCAATCCAACAAAGGCAATACCATTGAGGATACATATTCCTGAGGAATGAAGGCCGAATCTAGTTGAAATGATGAAAAGGGAACATAGGATAAGTATAGAAGAGGACTTAAAAATGTCAATTGTAATCTTGTGATCAAATGGAAAAGCGGGCACTGGGAAGGAATCATCTAGGGAGACTGGTTAGGATGATGGGGGTGGGGCACTGCTAAGACTTTCCTAGAGAAGTTAGAAGGTAAAAACAACTGAATAAGATACAAATCCAATTTCCTTTTTTATTTTGGCTGGAGGAAGAATTGAGCACAATGTGGTAGAGTCTCTTTTCTCTTATTCCTTTCCTTCCTGTGGGTCTTCATATACTCCGGTTCTTGTAGCTGACATTTCTCTTACTGGAATATGTTCATGGGGAGTTTGGTTGTAATGAAAGATTTTGCTACCCTTGAAATATTCCTGAAATATGTGTTTTTCTCTATGGTAGTCAAAGACCACCAATAGATTTTTTTCTAAAGGACAAAGCCCAAGCTTTAATAGTGCTAAGATATTTCAGAATCTTCACAATTAAGAGTTCTATTTTTAGGCCTTTTCAACCATTCTCCCCAAATGCAGGTTCCAGCATACAGGATTACTGTTGATTCCCTAGACAGACAATGAAAAAATATCTCTCAGTGATCTGCTTGCTATCCCCATAGCCCCCAAAGCGCAAAACCATGTGATTAGTGAATAATCAGTCACTGCTCCAGGACTCCAACAGAATTTGTTCTAGGGACGTCTTGAGTAACTACTTTGTCTTATGTAATGACTTCCTTCAGGAGCTAGACCCTCTGGGATGCACAGAGAGAGAAGTGTGACAGGTGATGACTACAGAGGCTCTTCTCCCTATGCCTATACTGAATAAATGGGGACAAGATCTTGGACCAGGGCCCTGGTGTCACACTGAGACATTCTGGGTAAGTTGGCAGGAAGGTGACTTTGTTCCCTAACTGGAAAGTCTTAATATCCCAGGCTCATGAAATTCTGCAAGATAATTTTTCCAGATGTACTTTCCATCTCTGTGCTCCCATGTCTTTTCCATCATTGTAGAAATGTTCTGATTAGACTTTTCCACCTACAATATTTTTAGTATAGGGTTCATCACTATTACTATGAAGCATGTTATCACAAGATTGTATCACTTCCACATAAGAGCATCCCTCTGAGGAAGGCATTTCATACAGATTGCTTTGTTATATATTGGATTATTCAAGGGATTTAAAAAGGCCCAGATAACTCCCCTGATGAGATTACAATCACAATTATTGGGGGGGGCAATGTAAAAAAAAATCTGTATTTTTAAAAGGGAGCTATATGATTAATCTATCAAAGTGTGGTCCACAGACCAGCAGAATTCCCATCACCAAATGTAAAGTGTGAACTTTTAAAATGTAGAATTTTGAGCCAGCACAAGACTTACTGATCAGAATCAGAATTTATCAGGACAGCCAGGTGTTTCAGATCTAAATTAAAATTTGTGCCATGGCCAAATCCAAGCCTTTTTTGGTCATTCTTATGTGCAGTTCAGACTGAGAACTGAGCAGGTACCATATGAAAAGGAGGGAGACCATTGTAGAGTTCCTGGAATTCAGGTGTTGATCAGTGGTGCCATCTGCAAGCAGTGTCCCTGTACACTGTGATTCCTCATAACAGCCTCGCTATCAGAGGGGTGTCCTGTTCGTTCTTCGGGGAGACTCTGTCCTGAGATAGGTGTGTAAAACTGTGTTGATACATTCCAGCTGCAACACTGGAAGGGCATGACTAGATGTGAAACTGTTAGTATGGATAGATTAAATAACACTGTTAAGGTGAAAATTGCCACAGCGGGGCTCAGTGTGCCTCTTCAAGGGAGGAACTTCTCATGTACCTTAACAGCCTTTTTAGTTTACCCTTTTAGCTCTGAGGCATCTGACATATGGGTTCATGGAGACAAACTGAAATGAGTCTCAAAATTACCTTCATTCATTCCTTTCTCCCCAAATCACCTATCAAATTAGTAGTTTTCATTCCACTATCAATGAATCGTATAGATATTATTGCTCAAGAAACATTTAGCAGATTGTATAACATAGAAATGTGTTTTTATTTAGATTTAAGAGAACTTTAACTTTTTTCTCTTAAAGATTCTTGTGACATAGCATGACAGAAGGAAACCAAACTGTCAACTCCCAGTTCCTCCTCCTGGGTCTGCCTATCCCACAAGAGCACCAGCTCCTGTTCTATGTCCTGTTCCTGGCCATGTACCTCACCACCATCCTGGGGAACCTCCTCCTCATCATCCTCATTCACCTGGACTCCCATCTCCACACGCCCATGTACTTCTTTCTCAGCAACTTGTCCTTCTCTGGCCTCTGCTTTTCCTCTGTCACAATGCCCAAGTTGCTACAGAACATGCAGAGCCAGGACACATCCATCCCCTATGCAGGCTGCCTGGCGCAAATGTACTTTTTCCTGTTTTTTGCAGACCTTGAGAGCTTCCTCCTTGTGGCCATGGCCTATGACCGCTATGTGGCCATCTGTTTCCCCCTCCATTACACCAGCATCATGAGCCCCAAGCTCTGTGTGAGTCTGGTGCTGCTGTCCTGGGTGCTGACCACGTTCCATGCCATGCTGCACACCCTGCTCATGGCCAGACTATCTTTCTGTGAGGACAATGTGATCCCTCACTTTTTCTGTAACATGTCTGCTCTGCTGAAGCTGTCCTGCTCTGACACACACGTTAACGAGTTGGTGATATTTATCACGGGAGGCATCATTCTTGTCATTCCCCTTGTGCTCATCATTGTGTCCTATGCGCGAATCGTCTCCTCCATCCTCAAGGTCCCTTCTGCTCAAGGCATCTGTAAAGCCTTCTCCACCTGTGGCTCCCACCTGTCTGTGGTGTCCCTGTTCTACGGGACAGTCATTGGTCTGTACTTGTGTCCATCAGCTAATAACTCTACTGTGAAGGAGACTGTCATGGCCATGATGTACACAGTGGTGACTCCCATGCTGAACCCTTTCATCTACAGCCTGAGGAACAGAGACATGAAGGGAGCACTAGGAAGAGTTGTTTGTAAGAGGAAAATTCTTTTCTACCTGTGATGGTAATGGTTGAGATTATTTATTTAGTAGATAACTGATATCCGGATATTATTATTGACCACTTTTTTTCACTAGGGAAAGTTTTGCTAAAATGATATATAATTTCCCAATAATTAAAATGGTGGGTGTAGAAATGTTTAATTGGTTAAAAAGGGGTTCTCACGATTTGCTTGTAGAGTTTTCCTATTTGTTAATTCAAGGTGACCCTGTGAAGGCATATGTAAAATCTTTGAATACATGTTGTGGCCCATCAAGATGGTTCAGCAGGTAAGAACATTTTCTGCTGAGCGTGATGACATTAGATCAGGACCCATATGGTGGACAGAGAGAGAGAGAGAGAGAGAGAGAGAGAGAGAGAGAGAGAGAGAGAGAGAGAGAGAGAGAGAACCTGTTTCTGCTAGTTGCCTTCTGACCTCCATGCATACACAGGTGGGCAGCAAATAGATAAATAAAGAGTAAAAAACCAGCTATATCTGTGGTGGCTAAAATGTTAATTTTTGTCCATAATTTAAAAAAACTGTAACTGAGAGGTAGGCGGATCTCTTTGAGTTCAAGGCCAGTCTGGTCTACAAAGCAAGTCCAGGACAGTCAAGGCTACACAGAGAAACTCTGTATCGAACACACACACACACACACACACACACACACACACACACACACACACACGCACACACACACAATCACCACACCACCACCACCAATTACAAAAAACAAAATATCGAAAAATTAACAAAACAAAGAAACAAACAAAATAATCAAAATAATCCCAAACTATAACACATTTAAATCATGGTCTATTCCTTCCTGGTGATACTTTGGCATTTCACATCTCCTGTTTCTTGGTCTAAAATGGACCTTTAATTGATAAACGAAAATTCTATACTCCTCCCAAGAAAATGCTCACATTACCCACTCTCTTAATCTGTATTAATTATGCCTTGTTTTAGGTGTGTATTGTTGCTAACAGCAGCAATAAAAGGTGTGTATGGTGTGCTTAAAGCACACCAGTTGCCATCATGGGTAAACTCCCAAATCTTGATGATATTATGCAATAATTTTCCCCTTTAAAATTCAGCTGAAGCCATAACAAGGAAGGAGTATGTTACTGACCATGAGCCTGAAAGTGACCTCAGATACGCTATCCAGCTGGAGAAGCATAGAGATAGAGGATAACACGGAGGAGCAAGCCTCTGTGAGTGATGCACAGCACTCGTGTTTCCTGTTCCAGAACCCAGCTAGACAGTACAGTTCAGTGTAGATGCATAGGTAGGCAGTGAGGAATGGTCTCTTCATAGACTGCCACATGGAGGCTTAGTATGACCTTGGACTTTGGACCTGTATTTATCTGTCTTTTCATACCAGTTTTAGAAACAGTTGATGGGACAACTGGATATGCACACGCAAAAGAATAAAGCTAGCTTCCCACTGCTCACCCTGTACAGAAGTCCACGGGAATCAATCAAAGACCCCAGCGTCACTCTCAGCACCTCTGCTCACCCTGTACAGAAGTCCACGGGAATCAAAGACCTCAGCGTCACTCTCAGCACCTCTGCTCACCCTGTACAGAAGTCCACGGGAATCAATCAAAGACCTCAGCGTCACTCTCAGCACCTCTGCTCACCCTGTACAGAAGTCCACGGGAATCAATCAAAGACCCCAGCGTCACTCTCAGCACCTCTGCTCACCCTGTACAGAAGTCCACGGGAATCAATCAAAGACCCCAGCGTCACTCTCAGCACCTCTGCTCACCCTGTACAGAAGTCCACGGGAATCAATCAAAGACCCCAGCGTCATTCTCAGCACCTCTGCTCACCCTGTACAGAAGCCCACGGGAATCAATCAAAGACCCCAGCGTCACTCTCAGCACCTCTGCTCACCCTGTACAGAAGTCCACGGGAATCAATCAAAGACCCCAGCGTCACTCTCAGCACCTCTGCTCACCCTGTACAGAAGTCCACGGGAATCAATCAAAGACCCCAGCGTCACTCTCAGCACCTCTGCTCACCCTGTACAGAAGTCCACGGGAATCAATCAAAGACCTCAGCGTCACTCTCAGCACCTTGCAAAAGCCATAGGAGGACATAACCCCAGCACTTCAAGACATAGGTGTAGGCAAGGGCTTTCTGGAAAAGACCCCAAATGCCACAGAAAATAGCTCAAAAAATTGGCAAGGGGGGTTACATGAAAACAAGAAGTTTCATTACTGCAAGGGAAATGGTATCACCATCAAGAGAAAGCCAACGTAATGGAAAAAAACATTTGCCATTTATACATATGATAGAGATTAATATTTAGAATTCCAAAAATTAAATACCCCAGGTCTAAATTCTCCAACAAATAGCAAACACATTAATAGACAGCTCTCAAAGAGAAAATATAAATATTTGAAAAGTGTTCAATGAACCTAGCCAGTAGTTATTTATGGAATTTTCAAGATAATTTTGGGTCATAATTAACTGCCAATAAGTAAAACCATGAAAAATATTGAAGCACGGACAAGGGGTACTACTGTATGCCTAAGACTGGTAAGTATAAAATGATTTAAGAAATTAGGATTTAAATAAAGGATAGAGATACCATTTTCTGGACTAGAAAACTCATGTTCATATGACTATTTGTAAACTTATTTTGAGAGTTAACAACTTGCATTCATAACTTAGCAGAAATTATTAAGTAAAAACTGATAATAAAATCTATTTGTGAAAGCAAAGGAAGTAAAAACCAAAGTCAGTTTTGGGAAAGAATAAAGCAGGAGAACCAAGAGCCTCCGGTTTTTAGTCTTGTGATTAAGGAACGAATGATAACAGAGAACAAAAAGTGTGTGTGAGACTATGGACTATTTTATCACAGACAACATCCACTCTTGGGGGCCTGGGGGTCGAGCAGCATTACCCCCATTAGACCTGTATTCTACCACTGAGCTGTAGCCTCAGGACTTGGATTTATTGAGATAGGTCTTACTATGTAGCCTAGATGGGATTCAAACTCACAATCCTTCTACCCTCACCTCATGGGTGCTGGGATCACAGATGTGAACTACAGCACTGGGATAGATAGGTCCACTCTTCTACCGTCTATGGCCATTTGAGGAAAATGGAAAGACAGTTCAACAGGCTCTACTGTGATGTTCAAAATTAAGATTTCCACAGAGCAAAGCAAAGTAAAAAAAATGCACTGCAATCCACCTTTCTCAGATTCTATAAAGTAACATGAAAGGAACCACAGCTCTTAGCAGTTCTCTGAGTGGTAAGGGGACTCCCACAGTGCTTTTCTCTGTGCAGCCAGAGAACTTCTTGAGCAAAATTCAAGCAGCTTGTGCAGAAGGACTGAAGTGAACTACTGTCACGCTGCATCTACTACAGCTAGCTGAGGCCAGCGAAGAGCTGATTCTTGCAGCTATGGATTAAACTAGAATGGCAGGTGGAAAATCGTATGCCTAAAATATTAGTTCTCAAAAGGTGGATTAGTCTGCTGGGAAATGTAACAGTGGTTTCACTGAATTCAGTGTGGAGCTGCCACATAGATGCTTTCGATTCTTGTATAAATTAATGTACTGAGAGCCGCGGTGCCATTCTGCTTGAGGTGCGTGACGCTGATGACCATAGGAAACTTGGACGCTCTGTATGTAACAGAGCAGGGAATGCAGTGTCTGAAATCTTAGGAAATTCTCTGGGCACCATTTAATGTTTACATGGTCCCAAATAAATTGTTAACTTAAGCAATAACAACCAGATAAAACAACAAGGACGCAGATTCCCAAGTAGTGAAAGCATCACACCCAGCCGACGACTGCCGAGTGCAAGGGGGAAGCAGTGGGGAAAGGAGTTATAAATGCCACCTATGGTTAAGTAGTTACTTAGAGGAACTGGAGGAACATGGCATTGGGATATCCAGGTATATATGGAGACTGTTGGGATGGTGGTGGTGGATGCTGTTAGTGCTTTCCTATGGAGGCGAGGAGGTGAAAACAAAGGAGTGAAGCGAGAGTCTGTACTTTTGAGTGTTGATTTGAGGATGAATTGAGCATGGTCTAGGGGAATTCATCTTACATGGCCATTTGCACACTGTTGGGCCATAGAAGTCAGATTCTCATTAGCTGCATGCTTGTATATTCTAGGATTCTGTTTACAGGGAGTTGGCTTACAGTCTGATTACACACCAGGGGACACTTTCTCAAGCATGTGTTTTTAATGATGGTACTTTGCTTCAAAACGTCTAATGGCCTTGTGAGGAAAACTGTAGGTAAAGTATTCATGGATTTAACACCTTCTTTGACTCTTTCCACCATTCTTCATCACCTACCCAAATGCAAGCTCCATTGACACAGGACCATGGTGATGAATAAGCACCAAGCTTTCAGCTTATTTTTTTCCCTATTCCTACCATTTTTCAAAGTATGTTCATGTGTGATCAGGGGCTATAATTAGAAACACAGGCCTCTGAGAGAATTATTCTAGCTAGAACTTGGATAATGACTTTGTTTTAAATGAGTTCCTCTAGGACATAGACTCCTCCGGGATGCAGAGCTCCTTAGGCCCAGGGATAAGCAGAATGAGAAAAATGAGCAAGGATGGTGCTCTCACAGGTGACAGCTGTGGAGACCATTGCTTCCTCTGCCTTTGGTGAATAAATGGGAACAGGATCTTAGAGCCCTGTAGTCACCCTGAGATATTTCTGGGTAAGTTTGTGAGGCAGAGGGCGAATGAACTGGTGTATTGATATCCTTGCAACCTGAGGTTCTTGATTTTACTGGTTTTGTGACATTCTATGGGGGTTTTATGTTGTTTACTAATGAAAACATTTATTAACATTAATATACAATGTAATCTTAAAAATTGAGATATTTAGCATGATGGCATCTCTCTGAGATAGACATAGGATACACAGGTTTTTAGCCTTTGGCTCTATTACTGAAATGCTAATTTCTTCAGAATACTTCAGAATACTTTGGGCAATCTCCCTCCAAAGGTTATGATCATCCCATTTATTGGGAAACAGCTCAGAAGCTTGTACACACACACACACACACACACACACACACACACACACACACACACACACAATCTTTCTATTTTAAGTGTGGTCCACAGACCAGCAGAGTTATCACTAAATGTATAATCTGAACTTCTAACATGTAGAATTAGGTTCTACATCAAGCCTACAATGTCAGGATTGGCATTGAGCAAAGCAATTGGATTTCATATGTAAAATAAGTATTTTAAAGAAACTTTCATGCTTTACTTTTCAGTGCTGGGGATCGAACTTAATACCTTAGGGATGCTAGACAGGCACTCTACCATTGGGCTGTATCTCCAGCTTGAAGGGATGCTTTATGATTCTTATGTGCAGCCTTAACTGAGAACTGAATACGTACTGGGTGAGGGAGATGAGAAGCCCCACCACGGGAATGGCTCAAACTTATGTTCCTAGTGAGTGGCATCGTCTTTCAGGTGATACCTCTTGATTGTGATTCATTATGACAGCTGGATGCCAAATTGAGACTGTCCTCACTTCTCAGAAACGCAGTATTTAGACAAGCCACATATACAAAACTTTATTGATGCTTTTCCTTATTGTAGTTATATCACATTATGTCGAAATACATAGAAGCAATCAAGAAAGCAAGCACTATCAACATGGCTAGACAAAAGAGCAGGACAAAAATGCTAGCATTTGAATTCAGTTATTTATCTTCTGTGCAATGCATAGCCATTGCAGTCATGAGCCACAACAATTATGAATGACAACACTGGGTGTCTACACAAGAAAAGGCCTGTCAACAGCCAGACATGGGTGGGGCTCTACTCCTCATCCCTGAACTATATTGTGCTGATAGATTCAAGGAAAGAGCCATCATTGCCTTTGCTTGTGTACATACTGATGACTAGAATCTAACGTATACTTCTAATCCAGTGGTCAGACAGATGACCCTGGATAAACTAAATAATTTATAAAACAAAACAAAAAGTCATGAACATGTGAGAGGGACAGGTAGGAGCAAAATAGATGTTTGACAGTGGGGGGAGGCAGAAAAGAGAAAGTGGGGGTCGGGAAGAAAGTAACATGAATACATTATGTACATGAATCAAGTTGTCAAAGAATTAACTAAATTAATAAAAAGAACAAAAATGACATAAAAAGAAAAGAAAAGAAGTGGGGGAGGAAACAATGAAGCAGGGATAAAAAAGATACATGGAAAAACACAGAATCTAAAGGACTTCCTAGATAGCTAGAGAAATAAATATAAAAAAGAAAACTCTTAGGATTCTGTCTTGAGACTAGATTTTTAAAATTCTGGGATAGGAAAGATGGAGGGGTGGCTTGGGAAAAGGCCAGGAGGAAATAATGTCTGGTGATCTGAAGATGGCTCCAATAAGTCCAGGAGGCGCTAATTACTAAGCACTTGATGGTAGGGTAGTGAAGGTGGTTTGTGTGCACATGGACCTAAGGTGGCAACGGATGCTGTGAGAGGGACCTGAAGGGTGGAGCTGAATCATCACAAGGGAAAAGTGTCCAGAAGATGCTCCAGGAAATAGTGATATGGAATACACTGTTAGAAAAACAGCCAACTGGGGTCTGGAGAGATGGCTCGGTGGTTAAGAGCACTGGCTGTTCTACCAGAGGTCCTGAGTTCAATTCCCAGAAACAACATGATGGCTCATCTGTAGTGGAATCTGATTTTCTCTTCTGGTGTGCATGAAAACAGAGTACTCACATACATAAGATAAATAAATCTTTTTTTTTTTTACACTCAGAATTAAAGTTTATTTATCTTATCACTATACATGTTTTTTTCAATTTTTACTGTATATGCATAATTAAATATATTGCACATACATTTTATTTTTTTATTTTTTTACATTTTTTATTAATTTATTCCTATTACATCTCGATTGTTAGCCCTTCCCCTGTGTCCTCCCATTCTTCCCTCCCTCCCACTTCCCCCCTTCTCCCCTCCCCTATGTCTGTGATTGAGGGAGACCTCCTCCCCCTATATATGCTCTTAGAATATCGAGTCTCTTCTTGGTAACTTACTATCCTTCCTCTGAGTGCTGCCAGGCCTCCCCATCCAGGGGACATGGTCAGAAAAGGGGCACCAGAGTTTGTGTGAGAGTCAGATCTCACTCTCCACTCAATGGTGGAGAATATCATGTTTGTCGGCTAGGTCTTGGTAGGGGTTCAAAGCTTACTGCCTATATTCTCCTTGGCTTGTGCCTTAGTTTTAGGAGGACACCAGGGCCCAGATCTGCCTGTCATAAAGTTATTCTTGTAGGTTTCCAGGACCCTGTGGGTCCTACTATTTCCTCTTTCTTCCATGCTACTCTTGCCTAAAGTCTCAAGAGGATGTCCTCTCCTCTGACCCACTTTCCTGGTAAGTAAAGTTTTTCATGGTACATATCCCTTGGACTAGTGTTTTGATATAAGTGAGTATATACCGTTTGTCTCTTTTTGCTTCTGGGTGAACTCACTCATTATGATAATTTCTAGATCAATCCATTTGTCCACAAATTTCGGGAATTCCTTGTTTTTAATAGCTGAGTAGTATTCCATAGTGTAAATGTACCACAGTTTCTTAGTCCATTCTTCTACTGAGGGACACTTAGGCTGTTTCCATGTTCTGGCTATTATGTATAAAGCAGCTATGAACATGGTTGAGCATATGTCCCTGTTGTGTGTTAGAGCATTTTCTGGGTATATTCCAAGAAGTGGGATAGCTGGGTCTTGAGGAAGTCCTATTACCATTTTTTCTGAGAAAGCGCCAGATAGCTTTCCAAAGTGGTTGTACTAGTTTGCATTCCCACCAGCAATGAAGGAGTGTTCCTATACAATAAAAGATCCTCCGGAGGAATCTACATACCTGATCTCAAGCTGTACTACAGAGCAACAGTAATTAAAACAGCACGGTACTGGCAAAGCAATAGGCTGGTGGATCAATGGAATAGAATTGAAGACCCAGAGATGAATCCACACACATTTGCTCACTTGATTTTTGACAAAGAAGCCAAATCTATTCAATGAAAAAATGATAGCATCTTCAACAAATGGTGCTGGTCTAACTGGATGTCTACATGTAGAAAAATGCAATTAGACCTTTATTTGTCACCATGCACAAAACTCAAGTCCAAGTGGATTAAAGACCTCAACTTAAAACCAGAGACATTAATTCAGTTA
The DNA here is from genome assembly GCF_903995435.1 of Acomys russatus. Classification (NCBI taxonomy): domain Eukaryota; kingdom Metazoa; phylum Chordata; class Mammalia; order Rodentia; family Muridae; genus Acomys; species Acomys russatus. Next base: position 874,300 of record NC_067152.1, read on the forward strand.
GAGGAAAAAGTGGGGAAGAGCCTGGAACACATAGGCACAGGAAACAACTTCCTGAACAGTACACCAACAGCCCAGGCCTTAATGTCAACAATTAATAAATGGGACCTCATGAGGCTGAGAAGCTTCTATAAGGCAGGAGACACTGTCAAGAGAACAAAGCGACAGCCTACAGAATGGGAAAAAATCTTCACCAACCCTTCATCTGACAAAGGTTTAATATCCAAAATATATAAAGAACTCAAGAAATTAAACACCACAAAACCAAACAACCCAATTGCAAAATGGGGCTTGGAACTTAACAGAGAATTCTCAACAGAGGAATATCAAATGGCCGAGAAACACTTAAAGAAATGCTTGTCCTCGTTAGTCATCAGAGAAATGCAAATCAAAACGACACTGAGATTCCATCTTACACCCATCAGAATGGCTAAGATCAAAAAGTCAAATGACACCACATGTTGGCGAGGATGTGGAGGATGATAAGTAAATCTTAAAAATATAATTAAAAAAAGAAAACAGCTAATTGTAGTTACTGGGAATGGACGGCTATAGCTTCAACAGGAGAGCTGGAGACCACAGAGCTAAGCCATGAGTATGTTTCAGATGGGAGAGAACCATCAATTCTGTTGCTTTTAATGCTAATGAAAAAAAGTGTGCTCCATGGCTGGGATTTAGTCATGGTGCACTTCTGATTACAGATTCAACTTTCAGGTATAAAGATGTCATAGGCATATATTTTCTTTTATTTGTATTTTAACCTTTTATTTTCTTTAAAAGATTCTAGATGCAGGGCATCACAGAAAGGAATCAAACTGCCATCTCCCAGTTCCTCCTCCTGGGCCTGCCTATCCCACAAGAGCACCAGTTCCTGTTCTATTCCCTTTTCCTGGCCATGTATCTCACCACCATCCTGGGGAACCTCCTCATCATCATCCTCATTCAGCTGGACTCCCATCTCCACACGCCCATGTACTTCTTTCTCAGCAACTTGTCCTTCTCTGACTTCTGCTTTTCCTCTGTCACAATGCCCAAGTTGCTGCAGAACATGCAGAGCCAGGACACATCCATCCCCTATGCAGGCTGCCTGGCACAAATGTACTTTTTCCTGTTTTTTGCAGACCTTGAGAGCTTCCTCCTTGTGGCCATGGCCTATGACCGCTATGTGGCCATCTGTTTCCCCCTGCATTACACCAGCATCATGAGCCCCAAGCTCTGTGTGAGTCTGGTGCTGCTGTCCTGGGTGCTGACCACGTTCCATGCCATGCTGCACACCCTGCTCATGGCCAGACTATCTTTCTGTGAGGACAATGTGATCCCTCACTTTTTCTGTGACATGTCTGCTCTGCTGAAGCTGTCCTGCTCTGACACACACGTTAACGAGTTGGTGATATTTATCACGGGAGGCATCATTCTTGTCATTCCCTTTGTGCTCATCATTGTGTCCTACGCACGAATCGTCTCCTCCATCCTCAAGGTCCCTTCTGCTCAAGGCATCCGTAAAGCCTTCTCCACCTGTGGCTCCCACCTGTCTGTGGTGTCCCTGTTCTACGGGACAGTCATTGGTTTGTACTTGTGTCCATCAGCTAATAACTCTACTGTGAAGGAGACTGTCATGGCCATGATGTACACAGTGGTGACTCCCATGCTGAACCCTTTCATCTACAGCCTGAGGAACAGAGACATGAAGGGAGCACTAGGAAGAGTTGTTTGTAAGAGGAAAATTCTTTTCTGCCTATGATTGTAGCTATTGGGTATTTAAAAAGTAATTTATTCAGCACATATGTTCACATGGACATTTGAGGGTTATTGTACACACTTTCTTCCCATCATAAAACATTCTGCTTGAATGCAACATTTCAGGAATGTTCAGTATATGAAGTGTTTATAGAAATGGCACTAGTGTACAGAGTAACTTTATATCTCACAAGTTGCCATTTAGATGTTGTGTGTGCCAGATGCAGCATATCTGGCCATCCCTGTCACACCTGGACCGTGTTTGCAGAGCTCAGAAGAATCTATGATTAGGTTAGAGTATACTTATCAATATACTCTATTATTACAGACATATAAGACTTTCTTAGAGTCTGGTTGTGTACATAACTCATATTGTTTGAGACTGTACTCACTACTACTGCCTTGTTCCCAGATAGTGCTCTGAATAAAGGTTTGCAATGAGCCACAGACGTACAGCCTCAGAAAGCAGGACCATGCAAAGCTAGATTCTGACAACTTTAGGTAAACACAATTCTTTATAGTTATCAACTGCTCCATAAGTGATGTACCAAAAAGGAACGAGTTATTCTTTTGACTGTTAGTGCAAATTCCAGGTAGGGTCACTTGTTAATTTACATCTCTTCACAAACTGTACTCCAAGTAGTTTTGTGTGATTGATGTGCATTCAGTAGCTTCCTAGGATAGTTTTCCTGACCATGGTCAGCATAATATAAAATCATTTAATTAAATTGTTCTTAGATTACCATAATTCAGGAATGAATGATATCTTATCATGCCAAGCTGACTTTACTGACTTCTTGTTCTCATCCTTCTTAAAATATTGAAAATTAACCTATCATATGAAGAAGCATAAATAACATTTGAGCCAATGACTCAGAGAAGCAGCCCACAAAAGCTCATATCTGCAATGCACTGACTCATATGTATGGGCATATATAACAATATATGCTCTTTCTGCCAAACAGAACTTTTCATTGTTAGATAAAAATTTTTTACTTACTGCTTCTGAGGAAGTGCCCTTCCTTACATTTCATTAATTGTCTTTTGTTTCCATGTCTGATTTGTCTTTTTTCTTTCACCTGATCTGTGCTAAGAATGAACTTTTTGCTTTGTGGTAACAGTTTGATTTATGTTTGTTCAGCAGCTGATTCATATCAGAGCCCTACAAGCTTCTTTCTGATTATGAAGAAGGAAGTTGGAGTTGACTTACGCTCCCGGGAGACTTTCTTTCCCTCCTTGCTATTCAAACTTTTTCAGACATGACTTGTAGTAGTCTGACGTTGATTGTGTGGAGGAAAGAAATCTTGTAGAGGATCAAAACAAGTGGAATTGGAGATTATCAGCATTCTGTTTTGGGTTAGAATTGCATCAGTTTAAAGGCTCAAATTGTTTGACTCTGGAGATTCTCCTCAAAGTCCCCACAGCCTCAGGAATAGAGTGAGCAGCCACTTGTTATTTCGTCTTCGTTGCATGAATGCCGTTGTCTAAGTCTCCAGCCTTGATCCATTTATCTCTTCATTGTTGCCTGTGATGGCATCCAAATCATCACTTCATTCTTCTGTAATAGGTCACACTGCTGCATTCCAGACTTCTTCCTGTTCCCAGATTTACTCTGCCTTTACTGATGCTTTATGACAAGGAAGAAATAGAACTCTGCATTATCTACCTATGTTTGCTCTTTGTTCTACATTTCACTTCTCAGTTTTCATGGTGTACTGTGCAGTTGCCCTAGAAACTGTACACTTCTGTGTACATATGTGTGATGTGTGAATATGCATATATATATAAAATGGATTAAGATTTACAGGCACATGAAAAGATCAACTTTCGACTGGTACTTTCTAACATAAATTAACATATTTCTTGAATGAGTCAAAGACTACGTGTTTGACATTTGCTGCACATATGAATAGCTGAAATGTGGCTTGATTTGAGAAACTGATGGGATATAAAAAAGGAATTGAATTTGAGAATAGAAAATATTTTCTTTGAATGTAATGGATTCATGACATATATTTTCAATCTCATGCTAGTTTTGCAATAGTATATACACAGTCAAAAAGCTAAGACAATAATAGAACTCTTGAATACATTAAAGGGGTAAATTTTCATAACCATTGGCTACTTAATGATTAAATAAAGACCATTTCAAACCTTAACTGCATGTATATCATTTCCTAATTTTCTGATCACAGCTCACTCATTTTTGTTATCTTTTCTAATAGTTATTGATATTGCCTTAGGACATGACACAAACAACACAAAACCTCACAAGGAACAGAAAGAAGACTCTATCAATGAATGATATTTGTGAAACAATGGACACTCAAGAATGCTTATAAATGACTCACAAATTGTATAAGACATCTGCCACTTGCATAACAGTTGGTAGAGTCTGGTATGCAGAAAGTAAAAAGTAAATTTACAATTCTATGAAAGAAAGACAACACATTATAAAAAGGAAAAAGGAATTAAGCAAACATTTCTCTAGAGGAGTCACACAAATGGTGACTGTTGGATTTCTGCTCAGGTGGAAGGCTGTCTGAGATTCAGGAACCCAGGAACCACACAGCTCTGAGGGGAAAAGGTATTACAATAGAAGGGCATCTTGAGACATGGGAGCCCAGGAACCATGCAGCTATGAGAGGAAGCTTCCTCAGCAGAGGCATTGCAGCTCCCAGGGGAGGTATTCCCAGCTGAGCGGAGGACCTCAGGAGTTTCAGTCCTGCTCCTTCAGTGTTGCAGTTCTTTTCATTTTGTTTTGTTTTTTTGAGACAGGGTTTCTCTGTGTAGCCCTGCCTGTCCTTGACTCATTTTGTAGACCAGACTAGTCTCAAAATCACAGAGATCTGCCTGCCTGTGCCTCTCAGCGCTGGGATTAAAAGTGTTCACCACCATGCCAGGCTGAAAAAAATTATTTTTAAAGATTTATTGTTAACATGCTTTTCATGAAAACTTGAGGCTCCTAACATGTTTTCTATTAATAGTTGGTCAATTTCTTCATTTCCTTATGCTAATGGTCCTGGCAAGCCTGCATGAGACTGTATCATCTGTATGTATGTATGATATGTAATGGATAGTTTATATTTATGATTGCCTGTTGCAGTTGCATAAATAACAAGGTTAATTCTGAATGATCAGAAATAAATTCAGAAGTTTCTATATGTAAAACAACTCTTTCTGCATATTGAGAGTCAGTTCTTATATTAGAGATTCAGAAAAATCTAATACCGTAAGAATTGCATTCAACTCTGTTATTTTAACTAAAGTATATGGACTTTGACGTACTTTGCTTTTTTGGTCTCACTTATATAGCTGCCATTCCCAACTTATTTGCATCAGTGTAGAATCTAGGTTTTTCAAGAATTGGCATTCCTTTCACAATATGTGGGAGAGTTCAATTTGTTCTTTTAATAAACTGAAGACACATTTAAGATATTTGCTGTTAATTTCTCCCAAATAGTTGCTTCAAATTCTTTGCCAATTGTCATTGATTACCCATATGACATAATCTCAGCATTAATATAAGGAACAATGATTTCTGCCAGTTTTTTCTACCTTTTAGAATTAAATCAGAAACTTTTCTATGTAAGTCATTAAATTTTTTACTTTGTTTGTATGCTCATGAAATCGTTCCATAATACTATCTTCCCTTTGCATAATGAGTCCAGCAGGAGGGTGAGTTGAAGACAAAATAACCAAAAATACAATCAAGTTTGTGATCTATGCGATCCACATATGCAGCTTGCAGTCTCTGTTCCACCAGAGTTACCTCTTATTCTGCTTCAGCTGTTAGACATCTTGGACTGTTTAAATCAGAATCTCCCTGTAATGCTTGAAACAAATTACTTAACTCACGAATAGTTAATCCAATGGCAGGCCACAGCCAGTTAATATTTCCCAATAACTTTTGAAATCACTAAGAATTCACAATTGATCTCTTCTAGTCTGTACCTTTTTGGTTGTATATTTTATTGACTTGTTTTAAAACTTAAATAGTTATTAGAATCTTCTCTCTGTAGTTTCTCAAGAGCAATCTGAAACCCCCATCATGGTATAATTCTCTGTGTTTCCTTAAACATTTTCTCTAATGTATCTGCCTCAGAATCAGCCAACAAAATATTATCAATGTAATAGTAACTAATGGATTGAAGAAACTGGCTACAAATTACTTGTAGCAGTTGTTGCACAAACCACTGACATAAACTTCAACTATTTAACATTCCATGTTGACAAATTTTCGTGCCACTGATATCTTTTTAGAGGTCAAACATTATTATAAGTAGGTACTGTGAAAACAAACCTTTTTCTATCCTGATAATGCAAAAGGATAATAAAAAGCAATCTTTTGAATCAATTACTATCATAGGCCATTTCCCATAGAAATAGAAGCAGTCATCAAAAGTCTCCCAACCAAAAAAGCCCAGGGCCAGATAGTCTCAGCACAGAATTGTACCAGACCTTCAAAAAAGAGCTAATACTTATACTCTTCAAATTACTCCACAAAATAGAAATAAATGGAACACTTCCAAACTCATTCTATGAGGCCACAGTCACCTTGATGCCTAAACCTCACAAAGAACTAACAAAGAAAGAGACTTTCAGACCAATTTCTCTTATGAATATTGATGCTAAAATACTCAATAAAATACTCTCAAACCGAATCCAAGAAAACACCAAAGTTATCATTCACCATGACCAAGTAAGCTTCATCCCAGGCATGCAAGGATGGTTCAAATACTGAAATTCATCAATGTAATCCTCCATATAAACAAACTGAAAGAAAAAAAAACCCCACATGATCATCTCCTTAGATGCTGAAAATGCATTTGACAAAATCCAACAGCCATTCGTGTTTAAAGTCTTGGAGAGATCATGGATTCATGGCACATACCTAAACATAATAAAGGCTATATATAGCAAGCAATAGCCAACATCAAATTAAATAGATAGAAACTCAAGGAAATTCCACTAAAATCAGGGACTAGACAAGGATGCCCAGTCTCTCCATATCTCTTCAATATAGTACTTGAAGTTCTAGCTAGAGCAATAAGACAACAAAAGGAGATCAAGGGGATCCACATTGGAAAGGAAGAAGTTAAACTATCCCTATTGTGACCCCCTCCAAAAGTCTTACAGCTGATAAACAGCTTCATCAAAATAGTTGGATACACAATCAACTCAAGAAAGTCAGCATCCCTTCTGTATACAAATGACAATTGTGCTGAGAAAGAAATAAAGAAAACTACACCCATCACAATAGCCACAAGCAATATAAAGCATCTAGATTTAACACTAACCAAACAAGTGAAAGACTTGTATAAAAAACCTTCAAGTTTCTGAAGAAGAAAATTGAAAATGATATCAGAACATGGAACGATCTCCCATGTTCATGGGTAGGGAGAATTAACATAGTAAAAATTGCCATTTTACCAAAAGCAATTTATAGATTCAATACAATCCCTATCAAAATACCTACACAATTTTTAAAGACATTGAAAGATAAATTCTCAACTTCATATGGAAAAACAAAACAAAACAAAACAAAAACTCAAAATGGCTAAAACAATCCTGTATAATAAAATATCCTCTAGAGGAATCTCCATGCCTGATCTCAAGCTGTACTATAGAGCAACAGTAATTAAAATAGCATGGTACTGGCATAGCAATAGTCTGGTTGATCAATGGAATTGAATTAAAGACCCAGAAATAAATTAACACACCCAAGGACACTTGTTTTTTGACAAAGAAGCCAAATCTATTCAGTGGAAAAAGGATAGCATCTTCAACAAACAGTGCTGATCTAACAGGCTGTCTACATGTAGAAAAGTGCAAGTAGATCCATATTTATCACCACGCAGAAAACTCAAGTCCAAATGGATGAAAGACTTCAACATAAAACCAGAGACACTAAATCTGTTAGAAGATAAAGTAAAGAATATAAAGAGCCTGGAAGTCATTGGCACAGGAGACAATTTCCCGAACAGAACACCAATAGCCCAGGCTCTAAGGTCAACAATTAATAAATGGTACCTTATGAGGCTGAGAAGCTTCTGTAAGGCAGAAGACACTGTCAACAGACCAAAGTGACAGCCTACACTGGGAAAAGATCTTCACCGACCCTACATCTGACAAAGGGCTAATATCCAAAATATATGAAGAACTAAAAAAATCAAACACCACCAAACCAAATAACCCAATTAAGAAATGGGGCTCAGATCTAAACATAGAATTCTCAATGGAGGGAACACTTAAAGAAATGCTCAATGTCCTTAGTCATCAGAGAAATGCAAATCAAAATGACTCTGAGATTCCATCTTACACCCATCAGAATGGCTAAGATAACAAAACAAAACAAAACAAAAAACTCAAGTGACAGCACATGCTGGCAAGGATGTGGAGAAAGGGAACAGTCCTCCATTGCTGGTGGGAATACAAACTTGTAAAATCACTTTGGAAATCAATATGGCACTTTCTCAGAAAATTGGGAATAAAGCCACCTCAAGACCCAGCTATTCCATTCCTTGGAATATACCCGAAAGATGCTCTGCCACACAACAAAGACATTTGCTCAGTATAGCAGCCTTGTTAATAACAGCCAGAACCTGGAAACAACCTACATGTCCTCAGTCAAAGAATGTACAAGGAATTTATGGTACATTTACACTATGGAGTGCTACTTAGGAAATCTTGAAATTTGCAGGCAAGTGGTTGCAACTAGAAATGATTATGCTGAGTGAGTTAACCCAGAATCAGAAAGATACACATGGCATACATTCACTTATAATTGGAGACTAGCCAGCATGAATGTCCTCTGAGAGTCTCCACTCAGTGGGGGCTTGGGACAGATGCTAGGACTTGCTATTGGGACTCCATGTGAGAGAGGTATGGGAGAATGGGGAAATAGAAGGACCCAGAGGGTCCTAGAAACCTACAAGAAGACCATCAAGGCTGGTGGATCTGGACCCAGAGGGACCTGCACAAACTGTTGTACCAACCAAGGGCAATGCATGCAGTAAACCTAGACCCCCATTCAGATCTATCCAATGGACAGTGCATTCTCTACAGTTGTCTGGAGAGCAGGGACTGACTCTGACATGAGCTCTGGTGCCCCCTATTTGACCACTTCCCCTTGGTGGGGAGGCATGGTGTCATTCAGAGGAACTGGAAGCAGGCTACTGGGATGACCCTGATAGGCTGTGATCATTTGGTTGGGGAGGAGGTCCCCTTCTCTCACAGGCCTAGGGGAGGGTAAGAGGGTAAAAGAGGGAGGGAGGGGGCAATGGGAAGATATATAAGTGAGGGGATAGCAATTGGGGTGCAATCTGAATAAATTATTTAAATTAAAATAAAACCAAACAACTAATTTAAAAAAAAAAAAAAAAAAAAAAGAATTCCAGGCTATAGTGAACCCAGTGGTTGAATTTCACTATTCACCACTCTTAAATCTGTTAATATTCTCCATCTTAATGATTTCTTTTTTTATTAAAAATTTAAGGAATTTTGTGGTCTTGTAGGCTCTGCTATATGTTGACCCTCCAGCTGCTCTTGTACCAGTTGCTCAAGTGCCTGTAATTTTTCTTAGTCAAGGGCCATTAATCTACCCATACAGGTTTGTAAATAAACCATTTTAAAGATAGGGCTGTTGGTATTTCAGCAGTGGTCCCCCCTTTATAAATTTTGAAACTCAATTCTTGTGATGTCCTGTGTGTGGACAATTGGCACAGCCTGGGGTTGGTTTTGATGACATACATCAATGAGTTCCCCAGGAGCATATACCATTTCACCCTAATTTCATCATGGGCTAGCTCTAGATTGCAGAAATATATATATAATATAGCTTTTATTTTTGAGAGAGGGTTTCTCTGTGTAGCCTTGGCTATCCTGGAACTCATTCTGTAGAACTCACAATGATCCTACTGCCTCTGCCTCCCGAGTGCTGTGATTAAAGGCATATGCCACCAAGCCCCTCTTGGATTGCAGAAATATTAACCTGAGTACTCTACTGTTGTAAAAGACTCCTTCTCCATAAACGTATTCCTATGTCAGCCACATAATGTTTTAACTTACCTATTTGGCCTTCCAGTCCTACACATTTAATTCATTGCATACTTTGTTCTGAGATAACTTTTAATTCCTGGAAACTCTGTATATACCTTTTGAAATGGCCATTCTGAATCTCAAGATTTTTGTGAAATGATCATTACACTACCTTTTGTATCATTCAAACCTATTTCAAAACCATCTACTTGTAATTTTAATTTTGGCCTCTGATCAGTAACTACTGATTGCCAGAGCCCAAATTTTCCAATACTTCCAAATCTTCCTGTTTTTCTACTGAAACAGCTTTGTCTTTGACTGTTGGGATACAATAGTAGCTGAACCATACTATCACCTGCATTAACTTGCATCTCTCTTTTTGCATAGGCCATAATTTTAATTTCTCCTTTGAAATCTTCATCTATAAATTCTGGATACACAATGAATCCTTGGAAATTCAATCCATTTCTTTCCAATATCATTTTTTACTGTCCCTGAGGGCAAAGGGCCATAAACTCCAGAATCTATTTTATAACACTGAATTTTAAAAATTTATGTATTTATTTACTTTACATCCTGACCGTAGCCCCATCATCCCTAAACTCCCAGTCCTACCCTCCCTTCCTCTCCTTTCCCCATTCTTCAGAAGAAAGGAGACCCCTTCCCATCAACCCCAGCTCATCAAGGCATGTCAGGATTGAGTGTGTCCTCTTCCCCTGTGGCCTGGCAAGGCAGCCATGCCAGGGATAACAATGTACTCTATTCCCCAAATTTCAATGTGAAAAGGTGAACTCTGAGATTTTATACTGGAAAAAACCTGTTTCTAGCTATGGTATGGTTCAGCCCTAGCACATACCTGCTGGGAGAATCCTTTGTGATGTTTGGATTACCTCTCACTGAGAGAATGACTTCTTTTCAGCCTGCTTGAGAAACTAGGGGAGGGGACCTGTAACAAGAGACTTGCTATAACTTATATATGTACTGCACTCCCTCAGATTAAAGGGGGGCCTTGATCAGACATTTGTCTTGGCCTCACCTCCATGTGTGTCTGTCCTATCTCCATTCACACCCTCTCTTTTGAGTGGGACCCTGGTTTGATGTGTTCCGCGGGGTGGGACATAAATGGCCCCCGGAACACAGGTCAGGGACTTGAACACAAGAGAAAAGGTGATGAACCGTCACTTTAAGAGCACTTGGTTGGAAAGACGTTAAGGTAGTGACAGAAATAATCACAGGACAGAGTAAATCAAAGAAGTTATTTGGAGAAATGATGAAATATGGGGAGTCAGGATTGATACTAAAGCATTACTTAAGTTTCTAGATTTTGTTCATTAAGTATGTCCATGGTTTCTAGAGAAAGAAGTGGTTGATTTAAAGATGTGGGATAGAGTTGGTAAGAAATTATAAAAATACTATATTACTAAGGGACCTAGCTCTCTAGGTCTTCTAGGTGCCTGTCTTGTTTCTTTTTCGCTATGGGATTTAATTAGGATGATCCTTGACCTCCAACTTGATAGTGACATGATAAGAGATTTTATGTCTCAAGAGAAAAGTGATACATTTTCTTTTCAGGTTGTGGAGTTGTTTAATCCTCAGGGCAACAGATTTAGACAATATGCCACTATGGAAAGGAAACATATAAAAGAATTAAAGAATGATTGTGCTCAGTGTGGGCCCACAACTCCATTTATCATAGTTGATGGATGCATTTATGGAAATCAATCCTATCCCTGATGATTGGAATATTCTAAGTAAGGCTTGTTTAAATGGAGGTGATTACTTGTTATAGAAAGCAAAATTTTTAGATGCTGCAAAAAAGAACTGCTATGATAAATGCTTAAACAGGGAATCCTCAATGGAATTTTGACATGTTCACAGGAAAAGGGCCATTTGAAGGCAATGGCAATCAAATTAATTATCCTCCTGAAGCATATGCACAAATCACTATTGCTGCAAGAGGTGCTTGGAACAGATTGCCTGATAAAGGAGAAACTAATGCCAGCTTATCTAACACCAAACAAGCTCCAAATGAGCCCTTCCAAGAGTTTATGAACAGACTTCTTAAAGTGGCAGAAAAAACGTTTGGCAATCCTACAGTTGGAATTCCTTTTGTAAAACAACTGGCCTTTGAAAATGCCGATATTTATCGTCCTACTGTGACCAGGCCTTACAGGAATAAGACTGATAGAAACCTACAAGAAGAACATTATGATGGGCGGATCTGGGCCCAGGGGTCCTGCTCAAACTATGGCACCAGCCAAGGACAATAGTGCAGTAAACTTCGAACCCCTACCCAGATCTAGCCAATGGACAGGACATTCTCGACAGTTGAGTGGAGAGTGGGGTATGACTTTCACACGAACTCTGGTGCCCCATATTTGACCATGTCCCCTGGATGGAGAGGCCTGGTGGCACTCAGAGGAAGGATAGCAGGCTACCAAGGAGAGACTTGATACCCTATGAGCATATACAGGGGGAAGAGGTCCCCCTCAGTCACAGTCATAGAGGAAGGGAGTAAGGGGAAAGCGGGAGGGAGGAATGGGAGGATAGAAGGGATGAGATAACAATTGAGATGTAATATGAATAAATTAATAAAATATTAAAAAAGTTCTCTATGCTCTGGCAGAAGCTACTACTCTTAAATGTGTAAATTACCTACCACTGGGAGACTCAGAGGAATCCTGCAGACAGAGGGCTTATCAAGAGAATGCTTTCTTTATTGCCTGACCAGAGGGACAGGGCATGATGGAGTTTGTATAAGAGGCTGTGTGTAAAAAGACCTTTGACATCTGTAACAACAAGGTTAACTTAAATTCATAAGTTATAGTTAGAGCCGTTCTAAACAAGTGACAGAAGCCAACAGGTCTCTAAAGGTACTTTTAAACTAAGGCTTTCATGTAATTATTGTCCTGTATTTCAAACTAAACTTACAAAAGATCAGATTTAAAATAATGTTTCTTTAATAAGGTATTAAAGCTGCATATGCAGGCTATATAGCTTAAGATTATACTGTAATTATCTAAAGAGTTGGGTATAATGTTTGAAATTTAAGTTGAAATGCTTATTTAGAACATGTATGTGTGTGCATATGTGTTCGTAACACAGATATTTTTAAATAGCAACCACGTGGACAATATGATCTGTAACATGCTGTGTGACTCCATCATCTTGAGACGGCCACATAGTATACGGCAATAATTTTGGAGCCTCTTGGTCCTAATGAGCTCTCTGCTTGTTGTGAAGGTTAGTACAGATTAACAGACAGCTGTATTTGCAGACTTTGGAAATGGGTAATACTAAGAGATACTTTTAAGTTAACAAATATTAATTTTAGAGCTATCCAATTGTTTACACTGTTAAAATTTGGGCTTCGTCTTCTAAATTTGTGGTAATTATGTTCTACATTCATTCTCAAAGAGGTAAAAATCGCTGACTTAGGAATACGTTTGGCCTTATTTTCTGAACATGGCCATGTTTTGAAATTGCCTGCCAGGGCCTCTAACACCATGTGGCTGGCTCCATGTTCATTCAATGATAAAAAGTGTAGCGCCATAGCCTCTCCACCATCTTGGCTAAGGGCAGTCACAAGGCTGGCAGCCAATTTGGTGGTGTGAGACTCAAGCTTCTCTATTGAAGGCTGCCAACCGCATTCAGTTGCCTTGCTTAGCACCCAGGGCAACTCCTGTCTTTGAAGCTAGCTTTTACTGTTCAGTCTTAATAACAGAGTGTGGAAAAATCAACAAGATTGCCAGTCTAGCAACAAACTGTATCAATGATTAAAAGTTTTGCTTTGATATTAGTTTAGAAATATACTTAAAGTTGTTCTAATAACTGATGGAGTTTATGGTCAGCTATATCAATGGATCAGTTGCCTGATAGTTAAACAATTCCAAGAAAATGATGCCTCATTCCCTAGGTGGGATAGATGGTTTTTGGTTTTTTGAATCTTTATATATTGATATAAAATTAAGATTATATTCTATGGTGCCATATGGGAGTCAGGAAAGTTTCCAGCCCCTATATTTAGAAATTTTGATTCTGAAGTAAAGGAGCTCCAATTTAATGGTTGTCATTTTATTATTTACTGTTAAAAATAATTGAGAAGGGCAGATTGTCTGTTCTTTCATGAATGACTATATTCCTAAAATATCTTTGGCTGTACTTATGGTCATGAATGATTGTCAGGAAGGTTATACTTTGATTGTAGCATACTATGTATCAACTCTTTTAAGGTGTTGTATGTAATTTTTAAAAATGGTATGTGACTTCTCAGGGTCTTATTGTGCATCCTGGTGTTATAGATGGAGATTGTAAGGAGGAAATGAAAATCATGGCGTGTGTAAAGCAGAAGATGCAAATTAATGCAGGGATAGAACTGTTCAGCTGTTACTGTTTCCTTACATTAAGGTCAAAGCCGCTCTAGTAGAAAGAATGGGTGCATTTGGGAGCACAGGAAAATCTGTGGTTTCACAAACAATGGTACATATTCACTTACAAGTGGATATTAACCTAACATAGATGTCCTCAGAGAGACTCCACCCAGTGGGGGATTGGGACACTGGGAATCATTGCCAGACCCTGGGCAAAGAGCTGTGAGTTGTATGGAAAGGTTAAAAGATAGAAGAGAAGCACATGGCTGATGGAGATTTGGCCCAGATGAAGAATGTTAGCAAGTATTTGGGATTATGGATTGGAGATAGCTTGATAAAAAACATTAAAAGCAGATGACATGGGATTGGGACAGGGATCCCATACCTGCCCCACTATGGGAAGTAATTTAGGAGATTATCATCTGCCCTGCCCCAGGTTAACTAAGGCTATTTTTGAAATATAACAGGTATCCGTGTCTTGATGGATTGCTAGGTGGTTATAAATTACTTCTGTAATAATAATTATAGGCCTAATATTAAACATTCTTAAGCCATACTGGTACTTTAACTGCAACTGGTATGTAAAGTTAAGAGCTACGATCACAAACTGATTAGGATGGTTTTGTTAGGTACTAGTTCAGTTAATCACGGGTGTTTTATAAAATAATCAGCTAATATGTAGCTAGGAACAAGCAATTCAGATATACTAAAATTAGACAGATGCGGTCCTCTAGCACTTATCTGCACATTATAGATTGTTATAACATTCTGTTTTATGTTTATATGATATAGGTTAGAGCAGATAGCTAAAGACAGAGAAGACTGAGCACAGACATGCTGGTCCTCAAGCTTATCAGAGGTCTGTTGAATATGACATTAAGTATATTTAAACTAATTATGACAGAGAATCCTACATCCTAGCAGTAACTCCCATGGTCTCTGAGAAGATTTGGCATGCAGATGACTCAAGTCTGGATTGTGGTTCAGTCCACTGAATCGTGGATCAACCAGTAACTGTGGACAAACTGGACACCCCCAGAAAGCCATTGTCTCACGTTGCTGAATATGAGGTGAGGTCAATATACTCTGTGTTCTCACGTCACAGAAACAGCCTCTCATCTCCTGTGCCTCCATGCCTGACGGCCAGACTGTCTCTGCCCATGGTGCCATGTTATCACAAGAGACAACTGTCTAGGTACTAGGATATGCTAGTCATTTCTGTCATTTTGATAGGTATATAATATTGCCGAGGTTACAATTTATCCTTCTCAGGTCTCTGTTTACATTGATGGCTGAGCTAATGTTAGCTTGACAGCTAGAGGACAATTAGATCTACTGTAAGTACACTAGTCAATTCATTAGCTAGTTAAAACTCCTAGGTACTAGGTCTCTTCTCTTATTTAAAAAGGCAAACAGACAACAGTCTTGCCTTGCTCACAGGCTTCATGTTAAACAGTTTTTAAGTGTAACTCAACTGCCTGTCTCTCTTAGTAAGTAACTAGACAAATAAATATGATTTATATAAGGTCTGAAAATCTAAAAGTTTAAGTTAGATGAGTATAAAGTATTTAAGGGTTTGAGAAAGCATTTAAAAGTTGATACATGCAATGTAAGAATGTTAAAAAGTCTAAGAAACTGTTCCAAAAAGGTTCTTTAAGGTTGTCTATAAAAAATGTTTCAAGTTGATAAGAACAAATGTTTAAAAGTCTAAGAAAGTGTTTAATATTTGAGGGTCTAAGAAAGTGTTTAAATGTTGGTTAGTGCAAGTTATAAAAGTTAAAAGATCTTAAGAGAAGTTTTAAGGTACATAAGTACAAATTGCAGATTTAAAATGAGATCAATGGTTATAATAAGGTGGTAGAATACTGGCTGCTTATTAATTAATCCCAAGCTCAAGAGTTTAATATTCCTTTATTGTATTCTGAATATACACTTAAGGGTGCTTCTCATCATGCTAAAAATGAGTCTGTCCAATCTCTATATCAAATCTTCTGGACTGAGGAAAACTATGTTCATGCTTTTACTGGGTTTGAAAGGCATAAGCTACTCTAGCTGTCTTATGAATACAGTTTTAACTTCTGTCCCTAGTCTGTATTTGTGTCAGCAGATTTTCACCTTGCTAACAGAGTCCATCGAGAGCTGTTGAAATACGGACCTGCAGGAAGCTGATGTAAACCAGTCCCGCAGAGATGACTGCTCCCTGTCTCTTCAACTGGATCAGCTAAAAAGATGCTTTTGATAAGTGCCCCAGTGGCCTTTGACTAGCTTTTGAGCCTTTCCTGGCTCTGATAACAGCGCCCCTAATGTCAGCAGGAAGAACTTACAGGAGAAAAGAATGACTTTTTCCCCCATTTTATGAGCTCAAATGCTAAGTCAAGGGCACCTCTCTGGCACGAGGGACAAATGTCTACAGGAAAATAGACTCTTAGTTCTGTTTAAACCAGTCATGCTTTGTGCCCCGTTATCAAGCAAAGATTGGGTGCCATCCAGCCAATAGTCATGAAGGTGCAGTACTTGGCCCTACAACAGGCTGACTCAGAGAAATGTTTCAAGAAGACCCATGATCGGGCCTTCAATGAACCCGTTAGAGTGGGGAATGAGATACCAGAAGAACTAAAATTGGATTTCAGGGTAACTGGGGCAAAGGTTAAGAAATAGGCCTACAGGAGATATTCTGGTCAGCTGCAAAGAGCAGCCCCACTAGAGATAGTGACTGACCTGAAGGGTCCCATCGGAGATGAAAAGAGTTGATAAGAGTTTTATGGCCATATTCCTTCCTGCCCACCAGAGATAGCATTACCTAGCAACCCAACCATCCTCTCTGGGGAGAACAAAAGAAATTGTTAAGCCATGGTTGGTCTTGGCACCCTTTTCTGCTTGAAGGACATCGAGAGGATAAAAGGACCTCAGATCACGGCCTCAAGGTCACTTCTGAGACCTAGCATTTAAGGCTAACAATTTTCTAATTTGGCCTAAAAAATAGAGTTTATCCCAAACTCCTTAACTACAACTTGTTTATAAAAAAATAGAGTTTATCCCAAACTCCTTAACTACAACTTGTTTATAATTTTATTGTCTCTTTTTCTTAGTTGTTAAACAAAACACTGGTATTGTTTGCTTTTTAGAGACCAAAGTTTTTTTTTTATGGATAAATATTTACTTTTAAAAAATGTTTTTATTAATTTATTCTTGTTACATCTCAATGGTTATCCCATCCCTTGTATCCTCCTATTCTTCCCTCCCTCCCATTTTCCCCTTATTCCCCTCCCCATGACTGTTCCTGAGGGGGATTACCTCCCCCCCGTATATGCTCATAGGGTATCAAGTCTCTTCTTGGCAACCTGCTGTCCTTCCTCTGAGTGCCACCAGGTCTCCCCCTCCAGGGGACATGGTCAAATGGGAGGCACCAGAGTACGTGAGAAAGACATATCCCACTCTCCACTCAACTGTGGAGACTGTTCTGACCATTGGCTAGATCTGGGTAGGGGTTTAAACTTTACCGCCTGTATTGTCCTTGGCTGGTGCCTTAGTTTGAGCGGGACCCCTGGGCCCAAATCTGCCTATCATAATGTTCTACTTGTAGGTTTCTAGGACCCTCTGGATCCTTCTACTTTGCTATTCTCCCATACTTCTCTCATCTAGAGTCCCAATAGGATATCCTCCCCTCTGTCCCAGTTTCCTGGTAAGTGAAGGCTTTCGTGGGACATGCCCCTTGGGCTAGTATGCAGATATAAGTGAGTATATACCATTTGAGTCTTTCTGCTTCTGGGTTAACTCACTCATTATGATCATTTCTAGCTCAATCCATTTATCCACAAATTTCTGGAATTCCTTGTTTTTAATAGCTGAGTAGTATTCCATAGTGTATATGTACCACAGTTTCTTTATCCATTCTTCTACTGATGGACACTTAGGCTGTTTCCATGTTCTGGCTATTATGAATAAGGCTGCTATGAGCATGTTTGAGCAAATTTTCTTGTTGTGTGCTGGAGCATCTTCTGGGTATATTCCAAGGAGTGGAATAGCTGGGTCTTGAGGAAGCCCTAGTCTCAGTTTTCTGAGATAGCACCAGATAGATTTCCAAAGTGGCTGTACTAGTTTGCATTTTCACCAGCAATGAAGGAGTGTTCTTCTCTCCACACATCCTCACCGGCATGTGGTGTCGCTTGAGTTTTTTATCTTAGCCATTCTGATGGGTGTAAGATGGAATCTCAGAGTTGTTTTGACTTGCATTTCCCTGATGACTAAGGAGGTTGAGCATTTCTTTAAGTGTTTCTCAGCCATTTGATATTCCTCTGTTGAGAATTCTCTGTTTAGTTCCAAGCCCCATTTCTCAATTGGGTTATTTGGTTTGGTGGTGTTTAATTTCTTGAGTTCTTTATATATTTTGGATATTAGACCTTTGTCAGATGTAGGGTTGGTGCAGATTTTTTCCCAGTCTGTAGGCTGTTGTTTTGTTCTCTTGACAGTGTCTCCAGGCTTACAGAAGCTTCTCAGCCTCAGGAGGCTGCTATGTCATGTCAAGATTCCCCTGGACTTATGTTGCTGCTTGTGAACATTTTGCAGCTAGACTTACTTGAACTTACATTTGAACATCCATCCTTGTGGACTCAACAGCACTCTTCTATCTGGATCTCCCTTGGCAGATTTGGCAGGGCTTGAATCTAGCCTGGCACAACTAATGCCTGCCTTGGCATTCAAAGCCGATTTGAGCACAGGTGCTTGAATTGAGCTCAAAAGGCAAGCACCTTCACCCTGTGTGATATGAAGGCAAGCCTGAGACGGGTAAGGTTAACCTAAGACAGGACATGAAGGATGGGGTTCATGTACAAATAACGGGTAAGATAAGTATTCAACTTATTCAACCTAAGACAGGCTCTTCATAAATTTATTTTTTGAAGGGGCAGATGTCGGGCGCCATATTTCTGCACTGTGACTCAGTGAGTGTAAAGGCAACCTTCTGCTAACCTTTGAGTCACCAGAACCTGCTGGAAGAATCCTTTGTGATGTTTGGATTACCTCCCACTGAGAGAATGACTTCTTTTCAGCCTGCTTGAGAAACTAGGGGAGGGGACCTGTAACAAGAGACTTGCTGTAACTTGTATATGTACTGCACTTTCTCAGTTTAAAGGGGGGCCTTGATTGGACACTTGTCTTGGCCTCACCTCTGTCTCTGTCCTATCTCTCTCCATTCACATCCTCTTCTTCAGGTGGAACCCTGGTTTGATGTGTTCCAGAGGACAGGACAGCTTAGCAACAGATAAAAACAGAACCCGAGACTCACAGCCAAACATTGGTTGGAGCATGGGGGTGGGAGAGAGAATAACCTGGATGGAACAGGAGCGTGCCACAGAAGACCAACTGTCCCAATTAACTGGAGTCCAGAGGGGCTTGCGGAGACCAATGAATCAATCAAGGACTAGACCTAGATCTTCCACACATATATACCCAGTGGTCAGCTTAGCTTCCATGTGGGTACCTTATCTTGGAGATAAGGGGATGAGGGAGGGGTAGAGAGGAGGGACTGGGAGGAGAGGAGGGGTTGGGAGGAGGGGCTACTACAATTGAGATGTAAAGTGAATAACTAAATAAAATTATTCATTATTTTAATTTGTTCACTTTGCATCCTGATTGTAGTCCTCTGTCTCATTGTCTTCCAGGCCCACCCTGCCTCCGTCATCCCCCCTCGCCCCTTCCCCTAGTCCTCAGAAAGGAGGAGCCCTCCTCTTCTATCATTTGAACTCAGCCTGTCAAGTCTCATCTGGACTGCCTGTATCCTCTTCCTCTGTGGCCTGGCAAGATCACCTCACCAGGGGGAAGTGATAAACTAGTGGGCACCAGAGTGCATGTCAGAAGTAGCCCTTACTCCACATATTGTGGGACCCACAAGGAGACTGTGCTGCCTCTCTACTAGATCTGAGCTGATGGTCTAGGTCCTCACCACGCATGGTCCTTGGTTGGTCTAGGTCCTCACCACGCATGGTCCTTGGTTGGTCTAGGTCCTCACCACGCATGGTCCTTGGTTGGTCTAGGTCCTCACCACGCATGGCCCTTGGTTGGTCTAGGTCCTCACCACGCATGGTCCTTGGTTGGTCTAGGTCCTCACCACGCATGGTCCTTGGTTGGTCTAGGTCCCCACCACGCATGGTCCTTGGTTGGTCTAGGTCCCCACCACGCATGGTCCTTGGTTGGTCTAGGTCCTCACCACGCATGGTCCTTGGTTGGTCTAGGTCCTCACCACGCATGCTCCTTGGTTGGTCTAGGTCCTCACCACGCATGCTCCTTGGTTGGTCAAGGTCCTCACCACGCATGGTCCTTGGTTGGTCTAGGTCCTCACCACACATGCTCCTTGGTTGGTCTAGGTCCTCACCACGCATGGTCCTTGGTTGGTGCGTCAATCTTTGGAGCACCCTTTCCCCGACCTCAATTAGTTGGCTCCATTGGTCTCTTTGTAGAGGTCCTGTCTCCTCCAGGACCTTTTTATCGCTCAAATCTTCCATAACACTCTCTGTACTACACCTTGAAGTTTGGCTGTGGGTCTCAGCATCTGCTTAGATCCCCTGCTGGGTGGAGTCTTTCAGAGCATCTCTATGGTAGGCTCTGTCCTGTTCCTTCTCTTCAACTGCTTCCAGTGACTATTCTATTTGCCCTTTTGAATGAGAATTAAACATCCTCCCTAGGGTCCTCCTTGTTATTTAGACTCTTTAGGTCTGTGTATTGTACTGTGGTTATTCTGTATTATTTGTTTAATATCTGCTTATACACGAATATATACCATGCATGTTTTTCTGGGTCTGGATTTCCTCAGTTAGTATGATCTCTTCTAGTTCCATCCATTTGCCTGAAAATTTCAAGATTTCCTTGTTTCTAATAGCCGAGTAGTATTCCATTGTGTAGATGCACCACAGTTTAAAAAAAAAAAAAAAAATCCATTCTTCAAACTGGGAATAGGGCTTCCTCAAGACCCAGCTATTGCACTCCTTGGAATATACCCAGAAGATGCTCCAGCACACAACAAGAAAATTTGCTCAACCATGTTCATAGCAGCCTTATTCATAATAGCCAGATCATGGAAACAGCCCAAGTGTCCCTCAGTAGAAGAATGGATAAAGAAACTGTGGTACATTTACACTATGGAATACTATTCAGCTATTAAAAACAAGGAATTCCCAAAATTTGTGGATAAATGGATTGAGCTAGAAATGATCATAATGAGTGAGCTAACCCAGAAGCAGAGAGACTCAAATGGTATATACTCATTTATAACTGGACACTAGCCCAAGGGGCAGGTCCCATGAAAGTCTTCACTTACCAGGAAAGTGGGACAGAGGGGAGGACATCCTATTGAGACTCTAGGTGAGAAAAATATAGGGGATAGGGAAATAGATGGATTCAGAGGGTTCTAGAAACCTACAAGAGGAACATTATGATGGGTGTATCTGAGCCCAGGGGTTCTGCTTGATCTAAGGCACCAACCAAGGACAACATGTGCAGTCATCATAAAACCCATACCTAGATCTAGCCAAGGGACAGAACATTCTCTATAGTTAAGTGGAGACTGAGGACTGACTTTCACACAATCTCTGGTGCCCCATATTTGCCCATGTCCCCTTGTTGGGGAGGCCCAATGGCACTCAGAGGAAGGATAGCAGATTACCAAGAAGAGACTTGATACCCTAGCACCATATTCATGGGGAGGAGGTCCCCCTTGGTCACAGTCATAGGGAAGGGGTATTGGGGTGAAAGTGGGAGGGAGGGAGGAATGGGAGGATGCATGGTATGGGATAGAAAATGAGATGTAATATGAATTATTTTATTTTTCAATAAAAATGTGTTAAAAAAATAAAATCCATTCTTCGGTTGAGGGACACCTAGGTTGCTTCCAGATTCTAGCTATTACAAACAAATTAAGCTGCTATAAACACAGTTGAGCAAATGTCCTTGTGTGGTGGAGCATCTTTCAGGTATATGCCTAGAAGTAGTAAAGCTGGGTTTTGAGGTAGAACTATTTCTGAATTTCTGAGAAAGTCCCAGATAGATTTCCAAAGTTGTACAAGTTTGCATTCCCACCAGCAATGGAGGAGTGTTCTCCTTTCTCCACATCCTCACTAGCATGTGCTGTCACTTAAGTTTTTGATATTAACCATTCTGATAAGTATAAGATGGAGTCTCAGAGTAATTTTGTTTCACACTTCCTTGATGTTGAACATTTCTTTAAGTGTCCCTTGGGCATTTGATATTCCTTTGTTGAGAATTCTCTGTTTCGTTCTGTACCCCATTTTTAATTGAATTATTTGGCTCAGTGGTGTCTAATTTCTTGAATTATTTATATATTTTGGATATTAGCCCTCTGTCAGATGTAAAGCTGGTGACTATCTTTTCCCAGGCTGTAGGTTTGTTCCGTTGACAGTATCCTTTTCCTTACAGAGGCCTTTCAGTTTCATGAGGTCCAATTTATTAATTGTTGATCTTAGAGCCACCAAGCTGTTGGTGTTCTGTTCAGGAAGTTGGCTCCTGTGCCAATGAGCTTAAGGCTCTTCCCCACTTTTCTTCTTTCATTAAACATTATTTTAATAAAAATAAAAAAGCAAAAAGAAAGTTATCATTGTTGTTCATATCAATTGCTGTGTGTAAATTGAAACAATGACAATAAATAGTCCAAGATATAATAAGAGAAAACTGTATTTCAGTGAAGCCAAGAAGAAAATAATTATTGTGTTATATAAACATTGAAGTGAAAGCAAATATCAAAATTTTGCAATTATAGATCTTCAAATTTGGAGAACTAATCTTACAAGTGGGAAGATGTACATATGAGAGTTGATGAAAGAGACATTACAGGAGCCTGATATTTTCCACAGGTATATTAGAAAATAACATTTACACTTAAACACTTTTTAAAAACAATAACTTGGTGCAATACAGCCAACTAATGAGGTAACCAAAAATAAGACTCCAAATACTAGAAAGTCATGTTATAAGAATTGTGGAAACACTTATTTTTGATGTAAGAAACGTCAATATAAAATGTTATCCTGACAACTGAAAATAAATAATAAATGCAAGCATGATGCTTTATCAAGAAACCCAAAGTTCATTTTAAGGAATACAGCGAAAACTCCCAATATGTATTATAAGAAAGGAGACAAATGGTGGCCTCATAGAAGTAGATTAGCAAGATGTAATAGTTGCCAGACGTCAGAAAGGATGTAGGGAAGGGAGGATGAGCTGGGATGATAAATAATAGGTCCAGGTGTGCAGCTGGGTAAGAGAAGGCCTTTCAAGTGCTGTATAGTACAGTTGGAGGACTACTGTTGGCATAAATTCATTGTTTATTTAAAAATAACTGCGAGAGAGGAATTTGAATGTTACTTATACAAAGATACTAAACACCTAAGGTAAAGGGTACATCAGCTAGGCTGACTTGATCATCACACAGTATATGCTTGTACTGAAATCTCATACTCTGCCTCAACACTGTGAATTTATTCTGTGGCTATTTAAGAGAGATTCCTTTAGAGTAAGGAAAGGTTATGAGACAAAACTGATATGCTACTACATTTAGAAAAGTGTGAATGGTGGGAGTATTTGATGTAGAAGACACAGGTCAATTGAATAATAAGTCTCAGAAAGACTTGTACAATGAAAATGATAAGTAAGACACTGAAAAAGAGAAATTGAGGATAGCAGAAGATGGAGAGATCATCTTTTGGAATGCTTATGGATTGGTAGGATTAATATGAGCATGGCCATCTCATGAAAAGCAACTTATAGATTCAATGAAACACTAATTCTAATTATCCAAAGAATGCATTATTTGTGCACTTGGGCATAGCAGTTGCATAATTATAATGCAATTATCTACAGAAACTGAAAAAAATTCACATAGAAACACAAATTCAAGATGATCCAAAAGAGTCAAAGAATGACTGAAAATATTACCATCCTGAATTTCAAGTTATGCTACAAAGCTATAGTTGTAAAAACAGCTTAGCATTTACATACAAACACACATTGATTAATGAAATAGAATTGAGGAATGCACTGTACAGACATCTGATTTTTTTAAAATGAAGAGGCAAATAAGAAATATCGGAGAAGACAGCATCTTCAGCTAATGCTGCTGGTCACACTGGACAACTACATGTAGAAGACTGGAACAAGATCCTTACCTCTCAATCTGCAAAAACTCTATTCAAAATAGATCAAGGACCTAAATGTAAGAACAAAATACGAAACAGGCAAGTATTATCGTTAAAAACATAATGTGCATTAGCTGATAGCTTACTTTCATGGTCCTAGGAAAATAAAACCTACAATCTCTGACTATTGATTTCATGCAAAGGCATGGAACTGTAAATGACATCATTACACAAAAAATGTCAGAAACATTCACTGATCTACTTTGAAGAGGAGGTGGGGAGATTGGAAGAGCTATAGGATGTGCATGAATCCCAGGAAACAGCATCTTCCAGACACAACAGGACTGACATCCATATGAACTCACAGAGATTGTGACACCCCCACAGGTTCAAACCCGGAAAAATCCCAGTGCTGAGAAGGGGCAGTGGACACAAAGTCCCATCCGTAACCAAGAAGCTACTTGCAACTGATCCCTGCTGGGAAAGGGAAAACAGTTTCCTTTAGTGGAGTGTCCCTGGGAATTTCAAACACAGCTGGCAACCAAGCCCCATGCCCAGGCCTAGTTTAAAACACAAACAAACCCCATATTTTTTATTTTGTTTCGTGTTGTTGTGTGCTTGTGCTTTTGGCTTTGTTTTGGTATTTTTTTTCAACCTTTTTTTCTTTTTATTAATTTATTCTTGTTACATCTCAATGTTTATCCCATCCCTTGTATCCTCCCATTCCTCCCCCCCCCCCATTTTCCCCTTATTCCCCTCCCCTATGACTGTGACTGAGGGGGATTACCTCCCCCTGTATATTCTCATAGGGTATCAAGTCTCTTCTTGGCTACCTGCTGTCCTTCCTCTGAGTGCCACCAGGTCTCCCCCTCCAGGGGGCATGGTCAAATGTGAGGCATGTTTTGGTATTTTTTATTTTGTTGATTTTCTTAGTTTTTTTTCTTGTTCGTTTTGAATTTGGCTTTTTTTGTGCTGTTTCTCTCTCCCTCTCTCTCTCTCTCTCTCTCTCTCTCTCTCTCTCTCTCTCTCTCTGAGGGTGGGGGACATGAATTTGTGTGGTGGGGTTGTTAGCAAGGTGAGTTGGATCTGAGAGAAATTAGGAGAGGAAATATAATATGATGTATAAAAATCACAAAATTTTGATTATGATCAAAAGATGTAAAAAAAACTGAAATATGTATTAAAACAAAAAGGGTATGGAGTAATTAAACACGATGAATAAGGGGCTGTAGAAATGGCTCAGAGGTAAGAACACTATTTGCTTTTCTAGATAACCCAGGTTCTTTTTCCAGCACTCACATGATGGCTCACAACAATTTGTAACTACAGTGCCAGGAGATCAGATTCTGTCTTCTGTCCTCCACTGGCACTGCACACAGAATGCACAGATATATATGCAAGCAAAACAGCTATACACACAAACTAAAAGTAAAGATTAAAAAATAAAACTGAATAAAATCTAAGATTTGTTCAGGAAAAGCACACAGAAGGCATTAGGAGATGGAAAGCTGAGATACTGGGATGTTAACATTGACTTAGGATTTTGGGGGGACAATTTGAGCCACAGTTAAAGCAGAACTCAGGATAAACTGATAAAATTCTGGGGAGACTTAAGCTGTAAGAACTAGGGTCACTAAAACAGCAGCTCTAATATATACTTTTCCAGAATCACCCAAGAAAGGCAAAATAGAAGAACAGTCAGGTTCACACACATAATCGATGCCTTCAGCTGTGTACTGAGACTTCTCTTTACATGCTGGACAGTTACTGTTTTATGCTTTTAATAGAATCTTGATGGTAATGAGAAAATCTGAAATGATATCACCACATTGGTATAGTCTGTTTAATGAACGAAAAATTACCAAGTGCCAGCTATCACATACAGAAGGGAATTTTCCTCTTACAAAGGACTCTTGTGAGGGCTTCTTTCATCTCCCTGTTCCTCAGGCTGTAGATGAAAGGGTTCAGCATGGGAGTCACCACCGTGTACATCATGGCCATGACAGTTTCCTTCACAGTAGAGTTATTAGCTGATGGACACAAGTACAGACCAATAATTGTCCCATAGAACAGGGACACCACAGACAGGTGGGAGCCACAGGTGGAGAAGACCTTTTGGATGCCTCGAGCAGAAGGGACCTTGAGGATGGAGGAGACGATTCGTGCATAGGACACAATGATGAGCACAAAGGGGATGACAATGACAAGACCTCCCATGATAAATATCACCAACTCGTTAACGTGTGTGTCAGAACAGGCCAGCTTCAGCAAAGGAGATATGTCACAGAAAAAATGCCGAATCACATTGTCCTCACAAAAGGATAATCTGGCCAGGAGCAGAGTGTGCAGCATGGCATGGAATGTGGTCAGCACCCAGGACAGCACCACCAAACTCACACAGAGCTTGGGGCTCATGATGCTGGTGTAATGCAGGGGGAAACAGATGGCCACATAGCGGTCATAGGCCATGACCACGAGGAGGAAGCTCTCAAGGTCTGCAAAATACAGGTAAAAGTACAGTTGTGCCAGGCAGCCTGCATAGGGGATGGATGTGTCCTGGCTCTGCATGTTCTGCAGCAACTTGGGCATTGTGACAGAGGAAAAGCAGAGGTCAGAGAAGGACAAGTTGCTGAGAAAGAAGTACATGGGCACGTGGAGATGGGAGTCCAGGTGAATGAGGATGATGATGATGAGGTTCCCCAGGACGGTGGTGAGGTACATGGCCAGGAACAGGACATAGAACAGGAGCTGGTGCTCTGGGGGGATGGGCAGGCCCAGGAGGAGGAACTGGGAGATTGCAGTTTGGTTCCCTTCTGTCATGTTCTTTCTCCTGCACCTTTCAGAGAAAAATAACATAGATCCTTAGAAATACAAATAAAAATGAACAATTTCTATGATCTTTGTCTATTATTCCTTTTAAAGCAATTAATCTCATAACAGTAATGATAAACCTATAATCTCTGTAATCACTGATGACAGTTTAAAAACCTTCTTATATGTTTTAGTACATTACTGTTTCATAAACACATTTAGCTATTTGCTTCTGAGACACAACATATGTTACCTTTTGTCTTACCTGTCTGAATACCCTAGGCAGCTGCAATATGCTCCTTTCTCTTAGTGTCTCTTGCATATTGATCATCCTCATGATTCTGAGACTTTATTTGTTTCAAATAATTCCATATGTATGTATTTGACTATATCGGTAGCTTAAATTGCCATCTATACTTCGGCTGTGAAAGAGAATGTAACCTTCAGAACTTTATCTCGTTGCTTAGCAATTATCATCTCTTGGATATATCATAGGCATGTCAAGTGCAGCAGATCCAAGAGATACCCATGATTCCACCTTGCTCTTTCCCAGCTTGACGTCATCCTACTCCCAGTTTTGTCAGATGACATTTAGGTACTGAAAAATTCAATGTCTGCAAGTCCTTGGTCCCATCAGAAATCTGTCAATTTTTCTTCTTAGCATTGCCAATCTAGCAAAGCCTGGAGGTGCTTTCCAACCTTCTGCATCATCCAGCCATTGCCTCAACACCACATTCCCAGAGTAGGATGGCAACTAGATGCTGCCAGGAATGTAATTACAAGATTGCTAAAGTTTAGATCATTAGATTTTGAGTAAATTAATATGATGAGCTTCAGGAAATCAGTTAAATAACTTAACATTATTAACATTTCTCTTATTCAAGCCAATTTCCAATAGTTTTCGATGCTCTTACTGTGTTGGCAAATTAGGTATTACCTGATCTGTGTGCTCCTCTGATGTTAGCTTTAAAATCACAATTTCTTACTTCCTGCTCACACTTGCTTTCTCACTTACCTCTACTCTCCTCTCTTTTTTAGCCCATCAGCTACATTATCCCCATTTATATTTCATACATATTACATGCCACTTACTTATCCCCATTTATCTTTAGCACATATTACAAATTGCTTGCTATTCCAAAATTTCCACACTAGATTGAGATCTGTTACCATGCTCTCATGGAAGCCTATGTTCCTCACATGTGGTTCAATGCTCCTGATTAGGATTCATGTGGACTTCCTGACAGCCTGTGCATTACAGGAGAGACCATTTTGTCCTTCATCTTGCTGCAGGGCAACACATGCCTGGAGCTTGTGTGTGAGCATGGTCATAAATGTCCGTGGCTGTGCTTCAGTCTGAGACAGAGTCCTTAAGTATTAACGGTTTCAGACCAGCACTAAATTAGAACCAATACCCAAACCAAATCTTTCCCAAGGATGGGTGTGGTGCACATGCCTTTATTACCAGTGCTCTGGAAACAGAGGCAGGTAGATTATTGTGATCTTGAGGCCAGTTTGGCCTATATAGAGTTCCAAGACAACCATGATAATAGCATGACCATGTGTCAAAACGTACTTTCCCAAATTCATAATTACTAGATTTGCTCATTTAGCTAATGATCTAATTTCGACATTTGTCAAGGTGAATAATGCTATTGATAAAAACAAAGGGATATATCTAATGTCCTATGTCCAATAATGCTAATAACTCAAAATGAATTTTTCATGCTTCATTCTACAAGAATTCATGTCATGACTAACTTAATTGTGAATTGAGTTAGGCTCTGGCACAGATTTTGGTGAAATACTAATTCTAACTTTAAGAATGTAGTTTTCAATGTCATTGGTTTTTAGAACAGCAGACTTAAAGAAAAAATACCCCCTTAATGTGATGAGCCTCATGGAGTCAGTTGAAAGTAAATGAAAAAAATGTTTTCAGGTATACAGCCTCTACTCAGCCTAAGGACTCATCTGCTGATTGGTCTTGCAGACATTTATCAGTTCTCAATATTATGTGGGCCTGAAACAACTTACCCAGACCAACACACATACACACACACACACACACACACACACACACACACACACACACACAGTGGAGAAAGAGCCTTAGGGAGCATTGGAAGGTGTTCCTTGAAGCTTTTTCACTGAGCTCATTGTTGAGATCTTCACCCCACAAATAGTATTTAATGAAGCTGAGTTCACAGATGGTACGTGTGGACATTGCATGTTGGCATCATAGCATGGAAAATCATGCACTGTAACATAAGATTTCATGTTGTGATTAGCATGAATGGACTAGGCTATGGTACTGATTTTGTGAAATAGTAATTCTAATGGTGCTCTGAAATTAGTTTTTTATGTCAGTAGCATTTAGAACAGTAGACTATAAATAGTTTCTCAAATTTCTACTTCCCTTGTAAATGAAAAAGACCCATGTAGTCTAGAAATATACATGGAGGTCACAAACCTCACTTGCAGGTGCTGCTCCCAGTGACCCATTGACCCTTTGTATCTTCTTCAACCATTAAACCAGTAATTCTCAACCAGGACAGCACATAGATATGCCTTACAAGACAGTGTGTTTTGCATTAAATAGAAACCACCTGGAATTCTGTGAAAATTGGATTCTTGCTCTGTAGTACAGATTCTAGACTATGAATGAAACAGCAGTGACACCTGGGTGCTGGAATAGGCAGTACTTACATTATCACTAAGAATAGAGACTGGAGAGTCCATCAGATGAACTTGATGTTTTTGATGGTAGGCCTGCTTAAAGTTTATTAATGCACTATACAAAGTCAAAGGAAGTCATTATTGTCATAGGGATGCCGTATTGGTAGGGTATAATCTTAGAAGAATAATTCCACAGAAATTAATAAAAGGAAGGATGCCATGAATAAATAATTTAAATGATAGCCATTAATTCAAATACACCCAGCATGAGGCAAATTCGGTGATGAGAGAGCTATGACAAGGAAAGTTACTATTATACCAGAAAATCTTGGTATAGAAGATGATACACTGCAGGACATTGAAACTCATGGATTGGAAGGACACTAAGACAGTAGGCTATTTACCCACCTGCCAACAAATGCAGAATTTTTGAAGGTGACACACAGTCCCTGGGATAACATCAGGCTTCCCTTTTCTCATTATGGTCACAGTAAATAATAGTTTCTAGTCAACAACTAGATCTGCATCACCCCTTTCCTATCTGTCCTTTAGACATCTCTGTGCTTAAGAGGCTCTGTATCCCAGAGGACTGCAGATCCTGAAGTACTCATTAGTGTAATTATCCAGGGCCTTTCTAGGACCAATTACAACCATTGACCATGTGCTACTGCACTTTGAGGGAAGGCAAAGAAGAAGAGAGAAACGTAGGTAGATGCTTATTCATAACTTGTTCAGGGGATGAGCTGCATATCCATGTTGCTGGAGCCTGTCTTTTGAGGAATAATTGGGGACTAAACTTAGTAAGTTAAAGGATCCTGTGAATATGAAAATGAACAGAAGCTGTTAGTTGCTCTTAGATAGAACATCGCCAGGAAAAACATGTACTTTGGAAAGGGTCCCATGTAGCTTTTTCTGAGTAAAACATAAGTCTGTATAAACAGCCCACAAGATATAAAAACACACTAACAGGAATCAGAATTTATGTCTCAACTTCCTATACCTGTCAATGTATGTTAAGGATAGGAATAAAAACAACATTTGATGAATTCCTTAAGATCATGTTTATCATTCTTAAGGCCAGGGTAGAAGAAGCCTAGATACCTACTTCCAATTAGTTGTTTTTGGCTCCTCATCTTTATGGGAAAATTCTTAATTTCTTCCATCATCATTACCCCAACCACTTTATCTGCATGAGTACATCCTAGTGCCGTATTGTACATGCCTCCATTGTGTCCACGGCCATTGTTGACAGCTATAATCCTGCCTTCTCTATCTGTCCCTTGTATTTGACAGTCATCAGCTGAATGAGGTTCTGTGCATAGTAATAGCAAGCACATTTTCATTCCTAGAGAACTTGGATCTTCATTGGCCTGGACTGGGTTGATGTAGATGATGTCAACATTTATTTATTTATTGCTGTTTTTTTATTTCTATATATTTTTTATTAATTTACTCTTGTTAATCTCAATGGTTATCCCATCCCTTGTATCCTCCCATTCTTCCCTCTCCCCCTATTTTCCCATTATTCCCCTCCCCTATGACTGTTCCTGAGGGGGATTATCTCCCCCTGTATATTCTCATAGGGTATCAAGTCTCTTCTTGGTAACCTGCTGTCCTTCCTCTGAGTGCCACCAGGTCTCCCCCTCCAGGGGACATGGTCAAATGGGAGGCACCAGAGTACGTGAGAAAGTCATATCCCACTCTCCACTCAAGTGTGGAGAATGTTCTGACCATTGGCTAGATCTGGGTAGGGGTTTAAACTTTACCGCCTGTACTGTCCTTGGCTGGTGCCTTAGTTTGAGCGGGACCCCTGGGCCCAAATCTGCCTATCATAATGTTCTACTTGTAGGTTTCTAGGACCCTCTGGATCCTTCTACTTTGCTATTCTCCCATGCTTCTCTCATTTAGAGTCCCAATAAGATGTCCTCCCCTCTGTCCCAGTTTCCTGGTAAGTGAAGGCTTTCGTGGGACATGCCCCTTTGGGCTAATATGCAGATATAAGTGAGTATATACCATTTGATTCTTTCTGCTTCTGGGTTAACTCACTCATTATGATCATTTCTAGTTCAATCCATTTATCCATGAATTTCGGGAATTCCTTGTTTTTAATAGCTGAGTAGTATTCCATAGTGTAAATGTACCATAGTTTCGTTATCCATTCTTCTACTGATGGACATTTAGGCTGTTTCCATGTTCTGGGTATTATGAATAAGGCTGCTATGAACATGGTTGAGCAAATTTTCTTGTTGTGTGCTGGAGCATCTTCTGGGTATATTCCAAGGTGTGGAATAGCTGGGTCTTGAGGAAGCCCTATTCCCATTTTTCTGAGATAGCACCAGATAGATTTCCAAAGTGGCTGTACTAGTTTGCATTCCCACCAGCAATGAAGGAGTGTTCTTCTCTCCCCACATCCTTGCCAGCATGTGGTGTCACTTGAATTTTTGATCTTAGCCATTCTGATGGGTGTAAGATGGAATCTCAGAGTTTGTACAGCACTTTCATTTTCTTGTAATTGTGTGTGTGTTTGTGGGTGTGTGTGTCTGTGTGTCTGTGTGTATGCATGTGTGTGTGGGTGAACTTCAGAATATGTGGGCAGACTTGCATGTGTCTTTCTATGGAGGTCAGAGGAGAATCTGTGGTTAATTCCTCAGTTTCTGTACAATATTTTTTTATACTGAGATAGGACCTCTCAGTGGAGCGGAGCTCAGCAAATCGTGTAGGTTAGCATAGCTGTGAACCCAGTATTCTCTTTCTTTATTTTCCTAACACTGTCATCACATATGTGTGCTATCATACAATTTTTGTTTGTTTTGTTTTGTATTTGGTTTTTATAGACTGGATTCAGAACTTCATAGTTGCATGGTAACTATATTATCAACTTATCCTTATCCTCAAGATGCTCTCTTGGTCTTTTTTCATATTCCTTGGAATCAAATCTAACAGCTCAGTGTTTAAAATAGTGATATACAGATTTTTTTATTAAGATTTATTTTATTTATTGCATATGAGTGCTTTATCTGCAGAAGAGGGTACCAGATCACATTATAGGTGGTTGTGAGCCACCACGTGGTTGCTGGGAATTGAACTCAGAACCTCTGGAAGAACAGGTGGTGCTCTTAACCACTGAGCCATCTCTCCAGCCCGTTATACAGATTTTATCTCAAGTTTTTTTTTCAAATAATCTGTGATATGATGACTTATGTTGACAAATGAGCTTTGCAGGCCAAAACATAGTTTAAAAAAATCTAAAACATAGATGAACTAAAATGATCCACGTATTCCATGCCTGGGTACATGGAATGCAAAGCAGCCTATAATGTAGAAAAACACACACCTGTGCTTCTTGTTGCCCTACTAGTAGTTCCTTGTTCCTGGGATTGCCAAGGCCTGTGCAAGAGGACCAACAAACAGCCTTAGAGCTCATGGAATGCAGCCCACCAATTGGCACAACCACAGTGGTGTGCCATGGTGAGGCAGATCCCCGAGGACTGCATGTTCTGAGGAATTCATGCCATGATGGAGCATTGTTCTGCTTGCTGCTCTTGTGATATTCACATATTTTCCAAGTTATGAATTGCATGAAAACTTTAAGGGGGCTTCCAGCTCCTCACTGGGCAGTATCATTGGCACTTACACTAATAGTGCTTCATCTTTTTCAGGAATTGCTGCTGGAGCAGATTAATTATTCATCCATCATCCTCAGAAAGAATGTGGAGATGTAGATTGTTAAGAATGATCACCAATATTAGAAAGAAATAGGAGAAATATATTGTTAGTAAATGTTTGGAGAATATATTTGGAGACATATATGTTAGAAAAGTTACGTTAAGATGTTTTTGTTAGCAACCCTGATTTATAAAATCTTAGGGAACAATTTGAAGCTTATTAAGGCACCCTCTTAATAGTTCAGCTGGGGATGTTTTGAGGTCAGGGGACAAGAACAATGACTGGTCCTGGCTGACATGACTCTCTGGCTGAAGCTGGGCTGATGACCAAAGTAATTAATTTCCTGTACACATTTTTGCCTTCAGCTTCCTGATATTATTTAATAAAAAGTTTTAATGAGTAGGTGTGCACCTTGAGGAGTTAAAGTAAAAATAACTGTTTTTATATAAAAGCTGAGATCTTTGATTAACTAGATATTTTTACAAGATCACTTCTTAATACTATGATAAGTGATTCTTTCTTTGTAACCACAAAGAGAAACTGGCTGTGAAAATTTCCTTGCTTCTTACACTTTGTTCATCTATAACAAGTAGCTTAGTTACAAATATATGTGGGTTTTGCTGAACGATTTATTTTCATCCACAATATGTAAAACATTTGATTATGTGAGGGTATTGGCAAACCTGTTTTTTAAAATTTTTTTTTACTCACTGTAATAATTCACTTAAAATAGAATATAAATACATTGTGATTTTTGTATTGCTTAAAAGATTTTTGCTTGGATATATAATCTCTGGGAGAAAGAATAAAGTTGTTGGCATTTTGCTCCATCCATAAAAAGTGTATATATGGATATAAGTGTAGTTGTTTGGAATTTTGCTCTATCTATAATAATGTATGTATGTATGTATGTATGTATGTGTGAAACTGTTGTAGCTTGCTTACCGGAGCTTGTCTTGCTTCATCCACTGAGAGAGAGAGAGAGAGAGAGAGAGAGAGAGAGAGAGAGAGAGAGAGAGAGAGAGAGAGAGAGAGAGAATGATTCTTTTTTCCCTTTTTAAAAATCCTTCTCTTGCCCCCTAGGAGATCAGAGAGGTCAGAGTCTCTTGCTGGTCATAGGGAGTACCTGCCCACTGAATCAAGCTTTATTCCCTCAAAGAAAAGTCTGAGTGATCAGTTTCTGACTCTATGTCTCACATCACTTTACTCTGCGATGTTGAAGCTGGCCCTTGGCATAAGAGCATCTAAGTGCTCACTGACAATGAGTAAAGAAAGATTGTCTTATACCTACACTTCATGGAATATATTGTGTAATTAAAAAATAAAGCCATGCCTTTGCCCAAGAGATGGAGTGAGTGAAGAATGACATGCTATACCAAGTATGACAGAAAGAGAAAGATGAGCATCATCTGTCTCCTCTTGTGTGTGGGACAAGAACAATATGTGACACTGAAGAGCAATTGTTAGTGAATAGGAAAGAAATGATACACCCAGAAAGGAGTGGATCATATGAAATAGTAGATTAAATATGATTAAAACATCTCCTGTGCATAAAATATGATAATGGAACCAATTGACTACTTGCACATGATTTAATTTTGTTTTAATTTAGTCAACTTCCTAAGCCTTTTTTGAGTGAGTGTAACCAATGTTTTGGTATATGTGTATGAGAGGGTCCTAGAAACCTACAAGTAGAACATTATGATAGGCAGATTTGGGCCCAGGGGTCCCGCTCAAACTAAGGCACCAGCCAAGGACAATACAAGTGGTAAACTTTAAGCCCCTACCCAGATCTAGCCAATGGTCAGAACATTCTCCACAGTTGAGTGGAGAGTGGGATATGACTTTTTCACGTACTCTGGTGCCTCCCATTTGACCATGTCCCCTGGAGGGGGAGACCTGGTGGCACTCAGAGGAAGGACAGCAGGTTGCCAAGAAGAGACTTGATACCTTAGGAGCATATACAGGGGGAGGTAATCCCCCTCAGGAACAGTCATAGGGGAGGGGAATAATAGGAAAATGGGAGGGAGGGAAGAATTGGAGGATACAAGGGACGAGATAACCATTGAGATGTAACAAGAATAAATTAATAAAAAAATAAATTAAAGAAGAATATATTCAATGCTTTCTATGCATGTGTACAGATGCATTCAAATATTCAATTGTAAATCATTAAAACTTTATAGCTTCTGAGTAAGAGTAAATGCTCCCTTGTTTTAAAATATTTATTCTTAATAATTTCTAATTTCTTAGATGTATTCAGTACAGCTTAATCATACCTCTCTCAACTCCCTCCAATCTTCTTTGGCATTCCTCATGTGTGGGGAGCCATGCCAAATTCTGCCATGTCAGAAATCCTGTGCTTAGGCTGCATTCTGTGACCTTTGAGTTGCTGACCTTTGCCTCATGAGGTCTTGTATTCTAGGCTATCCTTCGACTATTTACCTTTGAAAGAAGTAGGGAAGTCTCAGCTTGGAACCACTCAGAGGATCAAGGAAGTTCTTACAGGGCTAATCTCAGTCACCGTAGCCCCCAGGCTGTTGTATTCTTGCCTGGGGGCGAGAGTGAGTGAGATTAGAACAGATCCTATTGAACTTGATCTCTATATATTCTTACTAGTCCGGCATTAAAGTGAATTTTGATCAGAAATTTCCTGACTGGATTCATTATTTCTCACGTCTCTGTATCTTAGTTTCAATCCCACTCCCTCTTTCAGGTGAACCCTGATTTGATTTTTCCAGCGGGCCGGGACCCGACACTCATGTATACATCACTTTTACAAATTCAGGTTCTTTTTTATATACAGCCCAGTGTCCAATTAGTGTTGCCCATACACACACGGCTGTGGGGTTATCTACTAGAGTGTGTGCAACCTGCCAATGGCCACCACCCCTGAAAGAAAAGTCATTCTCCGTTCTCTAGCTGCCATCAACTGCCAAGAGCTCTTCAGATAGGAGCAGGACATTAGGATGCCCTCTCACCTCCATACTGATTAAAAAAAATTAAAACATAATTGCATCACTTCTTTCTCCCTCTCCTCCCTCCTGCTACTTTTATATTTGAGTGACATCTCGGTCAAAATTCACTGATTTTTCTCTTTAACCTTTGTTGTCACACATACACATAAACAAATGCACATACAAATACCATCCAGTGAGTCCATTCAGCACTGCCTGCATGTATTTGCTTCTAGTACAGACCATCTGGTATTTGAAAGTCCCTCAGGGGCTCATCACTGGGGAAGAAGAATGCATTGTCTCTCTGCAACTCTTCATTTCCCATAGCTCTTCCTTTAGGCATGAAATATCAATTGCTGTTGGAATTGTTCAGGCTGGAACTTTTGGTTGGTTTTATCTTGTACAGGTTTTGTTCAGATCACAAACACTTCTTTAAGTTCATGTTTGCAACAGCTATGTCATCACCAGAGGTGAGAATCTCACATTCCTTCTCCCCATTTTCTGCATCTTCCAGTCTTTCTACCTCTTCTTCCATGATATTTCCTGAACCTTAGTGGGAGGGATGATCCAGATAAGATTCCACCTACAGTTGCATACTCATAGTCATTTATTCTTAGCAACTGAACAGTTGATTCACCAATACTGGCTTTGAAAAGAAGCTTCTCTGCCCAAGGTGGAAAGCAACACAAATCTATGCATAAAACCATTAATATTCAGAAGTCAGTTTCACAACGTAAAAAAAGCATATGGCTTTTAAAAACATCTAATTGAAGTTTCCGTTATGCAATATCTAGTGTTTATATTTGTCTTCTTTGTTTTTATAAAACCTCCAGAGTGGCATTCACCAATAATTCTCTGATTTGTATTGTTGAATAACGTTTCATTGTATGAATATAATACATTTTATTTATCTGATCATTATTTGATTAATCATTCTACTTTGTGACCATTGTCAATTGTACTTGAATGCATAATAAAGCAAAATCATTGTCTTGAAACCCACAACTGTTTTAGCTATGTGCCGAGGTGTACAATTTTTTAGGTAAGTTGTAACTCTATGTTCAAAATTTGAGGAAGTGTCAACTAATCTTTTTAATAGAACAGTTGAAATATTTTCCTGGCCCAATAGTGAAGTTTGGGGGTTTCATTTGTTCCGGAGGGTCTCACTGCTCAGTGGGGCTGACCTCACAGGATCTCACTCTGTAGCCCAGGCTGAATTCACACTTACATTGATGCTTCTGCCTAAACTCCATGAGTGCTGGGATCACAGTCATAATCCATCACATCTGGCTTGGCTTCCATTTCTTTTTCAGTTTTTCAGTTAATCTCTACTGTCCTCTTCTCCTACTCTTCTCCTTAAAACATTTTCACTCTGACACAGTTAATCTATATATCACATATGGTATTCATTACACTCTATTATGTTAATACAATTGTATGATTTATGTATCAGTAAGAACATTTAAAGAGATGTGCATTCTAGGCTTTATATATATATATATATATATATATATATATATATATATATATATATATATATATATATATATATATTGCACTGTGGCAATTCTTTCTATTGCTCATCAGAGCTTTGCTTCCATCTGATAGCTCTTACATATAATGTTATTGCTATGTGATGTATAATTATTTCTGTCATTTGACTAAATTGACAATGAAGACTGGTGCGGACTGGGTGGATCTTCTTCCCTTTGTCCTATGTAGGGTTAGAAATTTGGCCTATCAGTTGGGATTGACACCCTTTGAGACTATGTTTAGATTACCCTCCCCCATAGTTCCTAGGCTACAAGCATCTACCCTGATGGATACAGAAGATAAAAAATCTGTTAGACAATCTTCAGGCCACTTGGTGGGCCCACAACCATGTCTGGCCTAAATTAAGCACCCTTAATACATCAGGCCTGCCACCTGAGCCCCATTGTTACTGGAGAGGAGATTGGGTGTATGTGACATGCCACTGCTGAGAAAACCTTGAACCCCAATGGAAAAGATTCTACATTGTGATCCTGACCACCCTAACAGCTCTCAAAGTTGACAGAATTGGAACCTGGATCCACTACACACACATGAAACCAGATAGCCCTTTTGAAACACCAGCAGATTACATCATCTCAGTGGCCCAGGAACAATGGACCACCTCGCTCCACAAAAAGGACCCCTTGAAGCTCAAACTGTCTAGGGTATCCTAATCCCTGTGCTCCTTCTATTCTGTTTACACATTAACTCTGGGGTAAGAGAAAAAAAGCCCAGATCCTAGCTCCCAACCCACACCACCTCCGAAGGTCACCTGGAGCCCCCAAACACCCACAATCACAACTCCCAACTTGTTTACTGTCCCAAGTGAGGCTACTCATCCACAACCACCTCCAGACCCCCTATGGTCTATGATCATAAGTTCCTTCCAGGTACTGAATTCCTCCTGTCTGGAGATGACTGAGTCTTGTTGGTTATGTTACAATGCCAAACCTCCATTTTATGAAGCCATTGGACTGGTAGACATTTTGAACCTTATTCATCAGTCCAGGGCATGTAGATGGACCCATGAGGCTCTCTCCCTTACCCTCAAAGAAGTTACTAGTCAAGGATTATGTATAGGAACTGTATCTCATACCCACCAACACCTTTGTAATTATATGGAAACTGTAACAACTGCTGAGGACAAATTGGTTATCCCCTTCAGCAAGCTTGTTTTGCCTGCTCAACAAGCAGCCTCAATGGGGTTTACATACTAGTCCAGCTGGTCCCTACGATCTCTCACTACTCTAAGCAAACAATCCTAAAAGTCCTCATAGGTAGAGAAGAATTAGGACTCATGAGAGAAAAAAGGGAGCCATTTCCTTTACCCTTGCTCTGATTCTCGGAGCCAGACTGGCTGGAG
Organism: Acomys russatus; assembly: GCF_903995435.1. Lineage (NCBI taxonomy): Eukaryota > Metazoa > Chordata > Mammalia > Rodentia > Muridae > Acomys > Acomys russatus. Next base: position 913,592 of record NC_067152.1, read on the forward strand.
CTGGCTCAGTTATAGCAGCCTTAGTCCTCCAAGAACAAAGATAGAATAGTTTGAGGGCAGATACAGATGAGGATATAAAGCATCTAGAAAGGTACATCTCTCACCTAGAACATAATGTAGATTCTGTAGCAGAAGCCATCCTCCAAAATAGGCAAGGATTAGACTTACTCTTCATTCAACAAGGAGGTCTTTGTGCTGCCCTGAGGAACAATACTGCTTTTATGTCAATCATTCAGGGAGTGATATTAGAGTCTTTGGCTAAGGTCAGAGAAAGCTAGAGAAATGTAGACAGGACCGAGAAAACTCAAAAAGTTGGTATCAATTTATCTTTGAATCATCTCTACCTTACTGGGCCCTGTAGTGATCCTATTTCTGATACTCACTTTCGGCCCCTGCCTCTTAAACAAGTTTATCCAATACTTTAAACAAAGGTTAGGAACTATTCAGCTAATGGTACTTAGGCACCAGTACTCACAGTTAGAAACTAAAGCCTAAGGAGCCAAAATTGGCTCCTCTAGTCTCCAATCAGAGGGGGGAATGAGAGGACCAAACCAGTGCTATTTTATATTTAGCCCACATGCTCTTGAGAATTTTTCCCCTTAGTGACTTTTGTTCCTTTAGATCCCTAGAAAAACCACAAGCTTACACTAGTTGCAGCTGCAAAACAATCAGAATGCAGGTCATTAGGTTAGGATGCTTAGTTTAGACAAAAATTCTCCCTTGTGGTTTAGCCCAAAGGCTCCCTCCAGTCAGCTTAAAGGTCAACATTCCCATGTACCCCTTAACCAACCATGTAGCTCCAAGGCTTGGAAATTACCCTCCCCATGTCTTTTCCCTTTAAAAACCCTTAACACCTAGCTGTCATTTTCTCTAGTTTCTGAAGGACTGATGGTTCCAGGTCTGAGCTTGTTAAATAAAGTGACCCTGTGTAGTTTACAGTGGATTCAATTCCTGGTGTTTTGGGGGTGGGGTCTCAAGATCTAGGCATAACACACAACAATAACAACAAAACTACCAATCCTTGAGCTCTCTTAAGTTCAGGATTTAAAATCTCACCAATCCTCACCATAGAAATCTCTACCCATAAGAAATTCTATGTAAATTTTACCCTAGAGTTCAGTTCCTTAATGCTATTTCCCAGGTGCAGAGGCAGCCACCCCTAGATTCATCCCTCCACATACTTGATTCATCTCTCCCAATAAAACTCTTTTATTAGATACGGGTACTGTCATGATTCTCTCATTGGAAGAAGCCAGAAAACAAAGGATTGGAGCAGGTCCAAGGCTTCTGAGCTCCTTAGCTCAGCTGGGGATAACCCCCTTGAAGCTGTAATGCTGAAGAAGAGAAGTGAAGCAGAGCTGTTACACTATCACACTCCAGCTCAGCCAGGGATACGCTACCTCAGGGCTGCACTGTCTCTGCTGAGCAGGCTTCCTCTAAGAGTTGTGTGGTCCCTGGGCACCAGAGTTCCAGAACCTTTCCATCTGATCAGGAATGCCAACAATGACACCACAGAGAGGTGGAAACCTTAGGTGCAGAAGAGCCTGGGGATGCCCTGGGTAGGAGGAACCTTGAGAATAAAGGAGATAAGTCTTCATAAGATAACAATGAGTAGGGATGGTATAATAATGATGAAACTTCCTTTGATAAAGATCATCAACTCATTCAAATGAGTGTCTGAGAAGCCCAGCTTCAGAAGAGCAGATAAGTCATAGAAAATGTGGAAAATCACAGTGTTCTCACAAAAAGGCAATCTTGCGAAGAGCAGGATGTGCAGCACGTCATAGAATGTGGTCAGCATCAATAATGGCAGCCAAGATTAGCACAGAGCTTGGGGCTCATGCTGTTCATGTAATGAAGGAAGATATAGATGTCCACATAGTTTACTTTGTAAACTCTGTGAACCCTCAAGGCAGGAAAAAGTCCATTCTGAGAAGCTCCAGGACACCTCATACATCCTTCCCTAGGTACCCCCTTTTCAGCTTTTTAGTTCCCCTGGGTGCTACCTCCTGTGGCCTCTGAGTGGGTGCATGGATCTTCAGGCTGTGCTGCTGGCCTTTCTACACCTCCTGACAGCAATGCCTCAGGAATTCAAGCAGCTGAGGCTAAATATCCACAGCCCTGGGACAAGATGCTTGGAGAAACAGAGAAATTGAAGCCATGGAGAAGGTATCAGCTCCTGAAACCTTAGTCGTGGCTGCTGCTGACAGGGAACACAGGGGGGATGGAGGTATGTCCAACTGGAGCTAGTCTGTGAGCTCCTGTGCCTTCTCTGTGGCAGCAATATATAAACTAGCAATTTCCCTGAGTCAGGGAGTTTCACATGATCTGGCATTGCCAATCTGGAGCCAGGACCAGTAATATGGCCCTTAAGTATAAATTTATTTGAAGAAAGTTGTTTGGTTTAGCTCAGAATTCAATTTCTCATGAGCATATGGCCTAAGCAGGAATATGGATTAGTGTATCCAGTGGGATTCCATTGGAGAAAGCTGGATTTTTTTGGCAGTAGGTATCAACTTCAGATATCACCTTAGTTAGGGGTAGAGGCCTCTTCTTTCCTTAAGGTCTGCCATAACATCTGGCTTGAACATGTGTAGGCCCTGTGCATGCTGCCACAGTCTTTATGAATTCATATGTGTGTTAGTCCTATTGTGTCTGGGAGACATGGTTTGCTTAGAGTCATCCATCATCTATGGCTTTTAGGGTGTTTCCATATCTTCTTTTATGTATATCCATGAGCCTGGAGGGTATTGGTTTTTTTTTTTTTTCATTAAGGCGTCACTTATTTTTTAGCAAGAATCCAGATCATGTTGGTGCTTATTAAGTTATCCTTTAGTTATTTAAAATGACTTACTCATCTAGAATGCCCAATTCCTTTTTTTTTTTTTTTGGTGGCATACACTTTTATTTTTATTTTTAATTTTTAATTTTTAATTTTTTATTAATTTATTCTTGTTACATCTCAATGTTTATCCCATCCCTTGTATCCTCCCATTCTTCCCTCCCCCCATTTTCCCATTATTCCCCTCCTCTATGATTGTTCCTGAGGGGGATTACCTCCCCCTGTAAATGGTCATAGGGTATCAAGTCTCTTCTTGGCAACCTGCTGTCCTTCCTCTGAGTGCCACCAGGTCTCCCCCTCCAGGGGACATGGTCAAATGTGAGGCACCAGAGTACTTGAGAAAGTCATATCCCACTCTCCACTCAACTGTGGAGACTGTTCTGACCATTGGCTAGATCTGGGTAGGGGCTTAAAGTTTACCGCCTGTATTGTCCTTGGCTGGTGCCTTAGTTTGAGCGGGACCCCTGGGCCCAAATCTGCCTATCATAATGTTCTACTTGTAGGTTTCTAGTACCCTCTGGATCCTTCTACTTTGCTATTCTCCCATGCTTCTCTCATTTAGAGTCCCAATAGGATGTCCTCCCCTCTGTCCCAGTTTCCTGGTAAGTGAAGGCTTTCGTGGGACATGCCCCTTGGGCTAGTATGCAGATATAAGTGAGTATATACCATTTGGGCCTTCTGCTTCTGGGTTAACTCACTCATTATGATCATTTCTAGCTCAATCCATTTATCCACAAATTTTGGGAATTCCTTGTTTTTAATAGCTGAGTAGTATTCCATCGTGTATATGTACCACAGTTTCTTTATCCATTCTTCTACTGATGGACACTTAGGCTGTTTCCACGTTCTGGCTATTATGAATAAGGCTGCTATGAACATGGTTGAGCAACTGGACCCATACTTGTCACCTTGCACAAAACTCAAATCCAAGTGGATTAAAGACCTCAACATAAAACCAGAGACACTAAGTCACTTAGAGGAAAAAGTGGGAAAGAGCCTGGAACATATTGGCACAGGAGACAACTTCCTGAACAGAACACCAACGGCCCAGGCCTTAATGTCAACCATTAATAAATGGGACCTCATGAGGCTGAAAAGCTTCTGGAAGGCAGGAGACACTGTCAAGAGAACAAAGCAACAGCCTACAGACTGGGAAAAGATCTTCACCAACTCTACATCTGACAAAGGTCTAATATCCAAAATATATAAAGAACTCAAGAAATTAAACACTACCAAATGAAATAACCCAATTGAGAAATGGAGCTTGGAACGAAACAGAGAATTTTCAACAGAGGAATATCAAATGGCTGAGAAACACTTAAAGAAATGCTCAACCTCCTTAGTCATCAGGGAAATGCAAATCAAAACAACTCTGAGATTCCATCTTACACCCATCAGAATGGCTAAGATCAAAAATTCAAGCGACACCACATGCTGGCGAGGATGTGGAAAGAGACGAACACTCCTTCATTGCTCGTGGGAATGCAAACTAGTATAGCCACTTTGGAAATCTATCTGGTGCTATCTCAGAAAAATGGGAATAGGGCTTCCTCAAGACCCAGCTATTCCACTCCTTGGAATATACCCAGAAGATGCTCCAGCACACAGCAAGAAAATTTGCTCAACCATGTTCATAGCAGCCTTATTCATAATAGCCAGAACATGGAAACAGCCTAAGTGTCCATCAGTAGAAGAATGGATAAAGAAACTATGGTACATATACACGATGGAATACTACTCAGCTATTAAAACAAGGAATTTCTGAAATTTGTGGATAAATGGATTGAGCTAGAAATGATCATAATGAGTGAGTTAACCCAGAAGCAGAAAGACTCAAATGGTATATACTCACTTATATCTGCATACTAGCCCAAGGGGCATGTCCCACGAAAGCCTTCACTTACCAGGAAACTGGGACAGAGGGGAGGACATCCTATTGGGACTCTAAATGAGAGAATCATGGGAGAATAGCAAAGTAGAAGGATCCAGAGGGTACTAGAAACCTACAAGTAGAACATTATGATAGGCAGATTTGGGCCCAGGGGTCCCGCTCAAACTAAGGCACCAGCCAAGGACAATACAGGTGGTAAACTTTAAGCCCCTACCCAGATCTAGCCAACGGTCAGAACAGTCTCCACAGTTGAGTGGAGAGTGGGATATGACTTTCTCAAGTACTCTGGTGCCTCACATTTGACCATGTCCCCTGGAGGGGGAGACCTGGTGGCACTCAGAGGAAGGACAGCAGGTTGCCAAGAAGAGACTTGATACCCTATGAGCATATACAGGGGGAGGTAATCCCCCTCAGGGACAGTCATAGGGGAGGGGACTAATGGGAAAATGGGGGGGGGAGAATGGGAGGATACAAGGGATGGGATAACCATTGAGATGTAACAAGAATAGATTAATAAAAAAAAAAAAAAGAAAAAAAAAAAAAGAAAAAAGAAACTGTGGTAGAAGGATTGCAAGATGGTGTCGACCAGTATGCACCATAGCTGATCTACTCTGAGGAGACCAGGGACGTGAATGGAGCCACAGACTGCTGGATTTTGAGAACTGTAGGTGAGTGGGGCCCAAAACTCCGCAGACCGCCAGTGATTCTAACCCTGGGACAAGCAACAGCCTGGAGGTGCTAAACTCACTCCCCAAACTCTGAAACGGAATCCACAACCAAGGTGCAGCCGGCACATAAAACCCAAACTTGCCATTCGGGGAGAGGATTTTCTGGAGCCCCCAACTTGAGGAGTCTCAGCAAATAGGGTGAAACTACCATTGAACCTCTCCATCCACAACACGCCAAACTGCGGAGGTCACCTGCCTAGCCCGAGTGGAAACACAGGTGGTAGGACTCACCAAAAACAGCTAGAGCTGGTGTGTAGCTTGCAGTCCACGTCCTGGACCCAATCTGAACCCAGACACAAAGGATTGACCCTGCAAACAGGGGCAGTTAGAAACCAGTGTGGACTGCTCCCGCAGCCCAGTGGGACTGCCCATGTTATCGGGAGACATAGGTCTTGCTTGCGGCGTCTAACTGCAGACATAAAGCGAGCTGGGAGCATTCTGGCTTTCACTGGCAGAAAGAAGATACAGGGGATTCCCACTAGCGGTCTGAATCGCCATTGTCGCCAGCCATCTGTCCAGGCTGCCGGCACTGACCCGGCACTCCCCAAACAACACAACCTAGCTGGGTCCATTCTTGCGGGCGCGACAGGACCTCCCACGATATAGGGAGCCATGGGTCATGCTTGTAGGGCCTAACTGCTGACCTACAGTGATCTGGGAGTATTCTGGCTGTCACTGGTGGAAAGAGAAGATACAGGGGACTCCTGCCAGCAGTCTGAATCGCCATTGTTGCCAGCCGCCTGCCTGGGCTGCTGGCATTGACCCGGCACTCCCCAAACAACACAACATAGCTGGCTCCATTCTTGTGGGCATGACAGGACCTCCCATGATACATGGAGCTGAGGGTCGTGCTTGCAGGGCTTAACTGCTGATCTAAAACAATCTGGGAGTGTCCTGGCTTACAGGGGCGTGGAAATTGCTGCCTCCTTGGATACTGCCAGTGGCCTGAAACCATATTGTCTCAGGCCCACCAGGCACTGATCCTGTAATCTCCAACAGGCAGATCCTAGCTGGGTCAGCTCCTGCAGACCCAGCAAGAACTCCCAAATTCATGGGAGAGGCTGCATGCTCCTACAGAGTATAGAGGCAGAGCTAAAAGACAGCTGCAGCCCAGAAGATCTGATCCACCTGGAGTCTTGGCTACAAAGCAACAGGAAGGACAGGCAGCTGGGATCAACCTACACAACCAGAGAGCTTGTGTGCTGACCTTACTCTAAAGCCCAAAACTGCTGTTCTGAATTACAGCAGTAAGGTGAAAGGCCAAAACAGAAACCTACTTTGCATGACTCAGCCTGGAGCCTAAGGTGTTGAGAAAAATCTCCAGGAGTAGAACCTGAATCACCTGCCTGGTCCCAGGAAATACTCCATGATCCCCACAGACAAGGGCACCCTACCTATAATCAGGCATCAGCTATCCACTCTCAAACAGGGAAGGTCACTACAAACCACCTCCCAACACCAGAGTCACAAAAATGACAAGAGGACAGCAAAAGAACGCTACAAAAACCAAAACAGGTTGGCATCTCCAGATTCCAGCAATTGCAATGATAATAACCTGGAGAACCCAACAACAATTGATATACAAGAAAATAACCTCAAGTCCTTAGTAAGTAAGATGATAAGGGAAGAAACAAATAAAATCTGTAAACAAATGCAGGAGGAGGCAAACAACAGGGCTGAGGATTTAAAAGAGTCATATAAATAGGCATTAGAAGAATTTCAGAAAAATACAAATAACCAGATGAAGGAAATCATTAAAACAGTTCAAGACCTGAAGATAATGATGGAAGCTATCATAAAGGAACACATGGAAGAAAAACATGACCGAGAAGCATCAGAAAAGAAAGCAAGCATCTCAGAGGTGGCCTTATCTAACAGATTGCGAGAAATGGAAGAATGAATATCAGGACTTGAAGACAGAATCGCAGAACTGGAAACACCCATCAAGGGAAATTCTAAATCTGAAAAGTGCCTGACACAGAGCATTCAAGAAATCAAGAACACCATGAAAAGACAAAACTTGAGAATAATAGGGATAGAGGAAAGAGAAGGGAACCGACTCCACAGCTCAGAAAATATCTTTAATAGAATAATAGAAGAAAATTCCCCCAATTTGAAGAAGGAGATGCATATGAGCATACAAGAGGCATACAGAACACCAAATAGAATAGACCTGAAAAGAAAATCTTCCTGCCACATAATAATAACAACACAAAATATACAGAAAAAGAAAAAAATATTAAAAGTGGCAAGAGAAAAACGCCGAGTAACATATGAAGGCAAACCTATCAGAATTACTCTGGACTTCTCAACAGAGACCATGAAAGCCAGAAGGGCCTCGACAGAGGTTCTGCAAACCCTAAGAGAACACAGATACCAGGCAAGATTACTATACCCAGCGAAATTATCAATAACCATTGACAGAGAAAACAAGATATTCCATGACAAAAACAAATTCAAACAGTACCTAGCCACAAATCCGGCTTTACAGAAGTTACTAGAAGGAAAACTCCACCCCAATGGGTCAAACTACAACCAAAACTACATAGGAAATAGGTAACTATACCATCACAAAATCACAACCTCACAAAATTTCGACTATTACAAATACCAAAAATGAAGGGACTTAGCAATCACTGGTCATTAATCTCTCTCAATGTCAATGGTCTCAATTCTCCAATAAAGAGACACAGACTAACTGAGTGGATGCATAAACATGACCCAACATTCTTCTGCCTTCAAGAAACACATCTCAACCACAAGGACAGACATTGCCTCAGAGTAAAAGCTTGGAGAAAAATATTCCAAGCAAATAGTCACAAGAAATAAGCTGGGGTAGCCATTCTAATATCTAATAAAATAGACTTTCAACCAAAATTAATCAAAAGTGATGAGGATGGACACTTTATACTCGTCAAATGTAAAGTCAATCATGAAAACATTACAATTTTGAACATCTATGTTCCTAATACAAAGGCTCCCACATTTGTAAAAGAGTTATTAACAAAGATTGCCCCATTCATTTATACCCACACATTAATAGTGTAAGACTTCAACACCCCACTTTCACTCAAGGATAGGTCTTTGAATCAAAAATTAAGCCGGGAAATAACTTCATTAACCAATGTCATGAATCATATGGATCTAACAGACATCTACAGAACTTTCCACCCAAACTCAAAGAATTATACCTTTTTCTCAGCTCCCCATGAAACATTCTCTAAAATTGATCACATAGTTGGTCACGAAGCAAACCTCAACAGATATAAGAAGATTGAAATAATACCTTGTATCTTATCAGATCACCATGGTCTAAGACTGGACTTCAAGAGCAACAGAAATAACAAAAAGCATACTAACACGTGGAAACTAAACAGCTTTCTACTTAATGACACATGGGTCATGGAAGAAACAAGGGAAGAAATAAAAGACTTCCTGAAATTCAATGAAAATGATGGAACAACATACCCAAATTTGTGGGACACATTGAAAGCAGTGCTAAGAGGAAAATTCATAGCACTAAGTGCCTTAAAAAAAAGGAAACATCCCACATAAACAACTTAACAACACACCTGGAAGCTTTAGAAAAAAAAAAGAAGCAGAAACACCCAAGAGAAGTAGACGTCTAGAAATAATCAAACTCAGGGCTGAAATCAATAAATTAGAAACAAAGAGAACAATCCAAAGAATCAACAAAACCAAGAGCTGGTTCTTTGAGAAAATTAACAAGATAGACAAACCGTTAGCCAATCTAATTAAAGGACAGAGAAACACTATCCAAATAAACAAAATCAGAAATGAAAAAGGAGACATAACAACAGACACCGAAGAAATACAAAGAATCATAAGAACCTACTTTAAAGGCATTTATGCCACAAAATTTGAAAATCTAAGGAAAATGGACAATTTCCTCAACCGATTCCATTTGCCAAAATTGAAGCAAGACCAGATAAACAAATTAAATAGCCCTATTTCGCCTACAGAAATAGAAGCAACCATTGATAGTCTCCCAACCAAAAAAAAGCCCAGGGCCAGATGGTTTTAGCACAGAATTCTACCAGTCCTTCAAAGAGGAGCTAATACCAATACTATTCAAGCTATTCCAAAAGATAGAAATGGATGGAATATTGCCAAATTCATTCTATAAGGCCACAGTCACATTGGTACCTAAACCCCACAAAGACCCACAAAAAAAGAGAATTTCAGACCAATTTCTCTTATGAACATTGATGCAAAAATACTCAACAAAATACTCGCAAAGCGAATACAACAGCATATCAAAGACATCATTCACCATGACCAGGTAGGCTTCATTCCAGGCATGCAGGGATGGTTTAACATACAGAAATCCATCAATGTAATCCAACATATAAACAAACTGAAAGAGAAAAACCACATGATCATCTCTGTAGATGCAGAAAAAGCATTTGACAAAATCCAACACCCATTTATGTTTAAAGTTCTGGAGAGATTGGGAATACAAGGCACTTATCTAAACATAATAAAGGCTATATACAGCAAACCAATAGCCCACATTAAATTAAATCGAGAGATACTCCAGGAAATCCCTCTAAAATTGGGGACCAGACAAGGCTGCCCACTTTCCCCATATCTCTTCAATATAGTTCTTGAAGTTCTAGCCAGAGCAATAAGACATAAAAGGGGATCAAGGGCATCCAAATGGGAAAGGAAGAAGTCAAATTATCCCTATTTGCAGATGATATAATAGTGTATATAAGTGACCCGCAAAATTCCACCAGAGGACTCCTACAGCTGATAAACACCTTCAGCAAATTGGCAGGATACAAAATAAACTCAAAAAAGTCAGTAGCTTTCCTATATACAAATGACAAACAGGCAGAGGAAGAAATTAGGAAAATTACTCCCTTCACGATAGCCACAAGCAATATAAAATATAACCCTAACCAAGCAAGTGAAGGACCTATTTGGAAAAAACTTTAAATCTCTGAAGAAAGAGATTGAAAATGACATCAGAAGATGGTGGGATCTATCTTGTTCGTGGATCGGGAGAATTAACATAGTAAAAATGGCCATCTCACCAAAAGCAATGTACAGATTCAATGTAATCCCTATCAGAATACCTACAAAATATTTTGAAGATATTGAAAGAACAATTCTCAACTTCATATGGAGAAACAAAAAGCCCAGAATAGCAAAAACAATCCTATACAATAAAAGATCCTCCAGAGGAATCTCCATACCTGATCTCAAGCTGTACTACAGAGCAACAGTTATTAAAACAGCATGGTACTGGCACAGCAATAGGCTAGTGGATCAATGGAATTGAACTGAAGACTCAGAGATGAATCCACACACATTTGGTCACTTGATTTTTGACAAAGAAGCCAAATCCATTCAATGGAAAAACGACAGCATCTTTAATAGGTTTCAATCTCCTCTCCTTTTCTAGACAGGTTTATCTATGCCTTTTTTGAGATATGTGAATTTTGATCCATTCATTTTTTTTCTTACGTTGAACTACTATCATACATTATCCTGAGTCTCTCCTCCATTCTCTTCCAATTTCACCCTCAGCACAGGCTGGCTGGCCTTGAGTCAAGCTGGACCCTACAAGGGGGTCAAACTGATACAGAACATAAATAGTGATTTGATATTGATACCTTGGTCCAATATCAATATTGTTTCCTGGCCCCTCCACATCCATTCCTCTCTGTGAGATTATATGAACAGATGAGAATCACATTTTTGTCTTTACTGGAACACAGCATCAGACTCAATTTATGTCCATGTTCTCATGTCTCCTGGCCTTTATCTTCTCCTTCAACATGCTTCATTAATACTGTGGCATTCTTAAAGAGGAGTTCCTTCATGTTTTTTTGATTTATTCTCCAAATTAACTATTGCTAATTTTTCTATTCAGAGAAATTACTTTTTTTCTCTATGATAATGACAAAACACCAATTAGGGACACAAGTGTCTTTTCCTTATTTCAGAGATGCCAGTGGTACAGCCCCTTATGGTTTCACATGCTTTTCTCTTATCATTCAATGCTGAGGTAAATCTTTCCACTGCTCACATTTTAGAGTTGTTCCTCCCCTGGACTATCACTTCTTCTCTGTTTTACCTTTACTTGGTTCTTTCTCACTCATATACCAGGCATGTAAATTACTACATACACACCCAAAATTATTTTGTGTCTCTATAGTAAGTTAGACATTTATCCATCATACCTAACATCTCATGCAGATTCCATGCACTTAATACTTTGATCATTGCTTTAAACTATCTTCCCATCAGTTGTTAAATACAGGCAGGAAAAGTTACACATGCTTTCATTCTATTTAATTGTTTACAATCATTCTTAATCTCCATCTAGGGCCAGCATCTGTCATGAAGCAATCTATATTTTAGTCACAGGTACACCTCCTCACACACATGCATAGCTAATGAATCTATCACATGAATCAAAGGTGAAGGAAGAGGAGAGAAACATGAAGAGCTTTAAGTCTCTCTGAAATGCTAAAACTAAGTCTGATGGCTTCCACCTTCAGAGACTTACAGGTTTTAATGCAACTGAATTCAAAGTTTTCACACTTAGACATTGTGGATTAACATCTCAGAACAGGATACCAAGTAGGAAAGAAATCATGCACCATTTAACAAGATGCTTTGCTTTTGTATCCAAGATTGTCCTCAAGCATGCAACACTCCTGCCTCTACATCCCAAGCACTGAGTTGACAGGCATGAGCCACCATGTCTTGTTTCTGCTTCTCGTGTAAATGATAAGTACCTTTGTTCTATGTATGCATGTGTGCAAAAATCAGAAGCCAGAGAAGTGACCTACAACTATAGCTACTGAAAGGCCAAAACACTTCATAACCTTCTTTACATATTAAATCCACAGTTCTCGTATTAAAAAGCACATGAAAATCACAATGGATATGTTTATAGCATTTGGTACACCTACGTACTGTATATATCATTGACTTTGATAGGGTAGTCATCACTGTACATTTCTATTAACATTTAGGTTTAATGTCACCATTGATATACTGAACTTAGGAGTAATCACACACAACACAGGCAAAACAGAAATTTGCTATCTTGTTCAAATAAAATTAATCATCATCTTAGTGAAGATATAGTGTTGAAACAGTATGATATTTAGAGAAAAACTACATAATGAGCTCATTAATATGAAAAAGGTTACATGATGAGGTTAGACTATACTTGTGCAGTGTGATGAAGCCTTGGGAGACAGAGAAAAGAAGAGTGTTATCATATCTGAAAAACTGTCTTGTATAACACCAGAAGTTCATGGTTATTGACAGCAAGACATCTGCTGATTGTCCTAAGTGTACCCAGCTCTGCTGAGGCTGAGTCACAGTTTCTAGTTCAGCATCCTGCTCAGCTTTATTTTATTTGCGTGCAGAACTCTCAGACTCTGTCCTCATCACCTACATGCACCATCCCTACTCACACCCCTCTGCTGCCATGCCTGAGTCTTATGAGCTCTGCATCTCAGAGGAGTCCGGACCCTGTGTAACTCATTAAGGACATAGTTATTGCCCAGGATCTTTCTGGAAAAAAGTTACCTCAGGGATCTCTAGAGGAGACCAATTATAGTCACTGATCAATATCTCCTAAAGTTAGGGGCAGGTACAATTAAAACATAACCACCGGTAATACCAAAAAAGAGTGCAAAAACAGAGCAAAACAAGCATGGAAAGACACATAGTCATTCCCTGTTCAGATACTGAACAAGGCTTCTGTTGCCTGGAGCCCAATGTGTTAGAGGGGAAAGGGAAGAAGAGTGAGTGGAAAACAACCCGACCTTATCAGGAACTGTTCTGATTATTAATTACTTAAAATGGCTCACTGCATAAGAAGCCATTGGTAGTTTTTATATTTTTGGTTGAGCATAGCCTTTAATAGCCAAGCCATCTCTCCAGCCCATTCACACATAGTTTTTAATCAGAATGAGACAATAGAAAATCATACACTCTGGGAAGCCATCACAGCACAACATCTCAATTCAACGTGACAGACTATCTACAAGAGGAATTATGGCAGATATAAAACCTACCAGAACAATTTAAACTACATTAGCCAACTTTCTATGTTTGCCAATTTGTGGAAAAGACAGGAATATGGCAAGCAGATTGCATGTTTAATGGTTCCTCAAGCCAATATTAAAGCCATCCATGTTCCCATGCCCGTTCACTCATTTTGTCTTCTTACCTCTAAGAAAACTCAAGTGCCTCTACTACCAGCATTACTCCAACCTCTCTCCATACCTGTGAGCTTACTTTATAATTCCATGTTGTATGAATTCAACACTGATCACGAGGTCATGGGTGACATTCCTAATTCCTTCCTTCAGGATAATTTCCTAAACTAGGCAGTTATGAGTTGGATAAATTTTTGTACTTAATAATGAAATACAAACATTCAATCCCAAGGAATCTTGGTCCTGGTTAATCTAACCTTCATTGGGTTCTTAGAGATGACTAACTTTTGTCTTTGTGTGTCGAAATAGTAAGTGGGATCTAAGGATATGTTCAGGATTTTAGACACAGGGCTGCCTTCTCTTGTTGTTTGGAAAAACCAACCACATTTTGCTTGCTAATTAATTGTTTTCAATTAATCCAGTAAGAATGATACATCTACTCTCTGAGTTAAGCATTAAATGAGAAACAAAAATTGTTGGATGTTGGGCTCAAGTTTCTTTTTTAAAAAAATTTTTATTATTAATTTATTCTTGTTACATCTCAATGGTTATCCCTTGTGTCCTCCCATTCTTCCCTCCCTCCCCTTTTCCCCTTATTCCCCTCCCAATGACTGTTCCCGAGGGGGATTACCTCCCCCTGTATATGCTCATAGGGTATCAAATCTCTTCTCGGTAACCTGCTGTCCTTCCTCTGAGTGCCACCAGGTCTCCCCCTCCAGGGGACATGGTCAAATGTGAGGCACCAGAGTACGTGAGAAAGTCATATCCCACTCTCCACTCAAGTGTGGAGAATATTCTGACCATTGGCTAGATCTGGGTAGGGGTTTAGAGTTTACTGCCTGTATTGTCCTTGGCTGGTGCCTTAGTTTGAGCGGGACCCCTGGTGGGCTCAAGTTTCAATTCAGTCATCCTTAAGAACTGTGATGTTCACTTCATATGTTTAATGCCATTCAAAGCAGTCTATAATGTATTTTAGAACCCATTGTCTTATGAAGAATACCTGTGGCCATTCATACACATACTTTCACTTCCAACCATTTACAGGCAATTTCAGTCTACATTCTCACAGATTTTCCTATTCTTGATATTTCATGTGAGTATATTCTCTTCATAGCTGGCTTATGTCTCTTAACACGTTTTCAAGCTATGTCTGTCTATGTTTTTTATTGCCAAATAATTATGCCACTGCAAAGTTATGTCATGGTTATTTTCTTAGTCATTAATTGATGGGTCTTTCCACTCTGTGGCAACAATAAGTACTTCTCTGAATGTCAATATGTAATCATTTGTTTGAATCAATTATTATAAGTATGTACCTAGTCATATTTTAATTCTACATTTAAAGGGGTTTTCACTTTTTTAGTTTTAATCTACTTCTAACTAAAATCTATTTTAGTTATATTAGCCTACAATGTAGCAGGACTTCTTGTGGCATTTTCATTTACACTTTGTTTGTTAACCATTCATTCAACACCTTCTTTACCCCAACTTCTGCCTTATCTCTGCTGCAATGCAGTATTCGCTCTTAGAATTTCACAATGCATGTATTCTGCATTCCTTCTACATCTCTCCCTTAAAGTCTTCATTTCCCCCATCACATGTCACTTCTTAGTGTCCTGTCATCTATACACAATCCTCTGCCTATACAAATACTTAAAAATTGTTAATGGGCCTGGGAAGATGGCTCAATGTTTAAGAGTGCTTATCGCTCTTGCAGAGGATCCAGAATCCTTTTCCAGCACTAGTAGAGCAGCTCAAAATCATTTGTAATTTCAATTCCAAGACATCCAACTCACTTTTTTTAGCCTCAGTGAGCATCAGGCATGCATGTGCTGCACTATTTACATATGTAGAGGCAAAACACTTATGTACATTTTCCCCCTCAAATTCATCAAGGGCCTGAGAGTTCATGGGTGCTGATTCCCTGTCATCTCTAGGAGACACTATCTTGTATCAAGGTACTGGTTCTTTGGTTTTTATAAATTTGGTCTTCTTTTCCAAGATGGTGGCCTAGCATTGAGGGTAGTAGCTGCACTGAAGATGCAGCAATTGGAAGTGGACATGTCAAAATCACATGTTTCCTACATTTTGGCCAGTTTTGCATTTCTGTAAAGTTTTTCATGTATTGAAAAAATGTTCTTTAATGATGGTTGAGAGTTACACTTATCTCTATCATAAGGGTAAGTGTTTAGGATACAATTGCAAACTATGTTAGTTTAGGTAAATGACAGTAGTGGCTTCTCTTCTGTGCCCTAGGACTAGATATCTTTGAGTGCCAGGATTAAACTTTTCCTGTAGGCTTGTCTTAAGTCCAGTTAGCAGCTATTGGTTATTCTAAAGATAAAAGTGGCACATTGTACACTGGGTATTTACCCATTTTGGCCAGTGCTAAGGTTCACAGATTTTACAGTGAAGGATGACTGTTCATTGCTTTTATTCCCTGGCATCTTGCATGACACCATCCAATGCTAAGAACCCAAGGAGGGTGCTGGCGAGTCAGCTCTAGCTTAATTCTTCCAAGTCCTATGTCTGAAGTATATATTTCTTTTAGTAATAGGATCTTCCCTTTAAGTTCAATGATAAAAGCAAAGGTAAGCACAATCGCCCCTATTTTTTGGGTGTTTCCTGGAGTCATATAACCTATGGCCTTTTCAAACATCTTGAGTTTTATTTATCCATGCCTCATCTTTCTCGGTATTACTATCCTTCCTCCTCAGTTATAGTCCTTCCTCCATTTTCCCCTCCCCCTTCAAAGCATCTGTGTTCTACTATATCAGAAAATAACTGACATCAAATCATGGTGAGGCATTATGTTCAAGGAGAACCCTCATTCATTATTAGTAGGAATCCAAACTGATGCAGTCACAATGGAAACCAGTATAGAGAGTTATCAAAGTATGTCGATCTGCCACCTGACCCAGACATGCCACTCATTGGCATGTACCTGAAGGAATCAGTATGCTACTCTAGACACACTTGTTGTCATAGTTAGTGTTTCTACTTCTGTGAAGAGACACTCTGACCATGGCAACTCTTATAAAGGAAAACATTTAATTATGACTAGCTTTCAGCTTCAGAGGTTTAGTCCACTATTTCCATGTGGGATGCGTGTTATCCTGCAGCCAGATATGGACCTGAAGAAGGATCTGAAAGTTCTACCTCCGGATCCTCATGCAGCATAAAGAGACTGTCAGCTTCTAGGACTGAATCGAGCTTCTTGCACATGTCCTGTGACACACTCCCACCAACGAGCCAAAACCTACTCCAACATGGTGCCACTCCTGATGAGCCTATGGAGGCCATTATCTTTCAAGTGATCACATTTGCTTAGTCACATTCATTGCTTCCCTATTCACTATAGCTTGGAAGGAAAGCAGCCTGAATGTCCTTCATCTCATGGATGGATAATGAAAATGTGGTACAGACACACAATTCTATTGAGCTGTAGAGAAAAAGCAAATCATGAAACTTTTAGATTAATGGTTGGAACTGTAAAATATTACATCATGTAGTAAGTCAGGCAGACCCAAATAGGTAAAACTTTATGCTCTTTCTTATTTGTGTGTTATAGCTCCAGATATTTAGATTTGAGAACATAACTTCAAGAACCAGCATAAGCCATGAATGTAGAAAGGGACCATGGGTTATAGAAGGGGCCTGAAGAGAAGCCTTGTTTGGGTTTCCTCAAATGTATTATTTTTGGTGACAGTTGTAAATTTGTAATAGTGCCATCATTATTCTTCAGCATGGCTATTGTTGGGATAGAGGAAGGTTCCTGGGTTGGTTCTCATTCTTTCTTCCTTTCTTTGTTTTCCTTCTTTGTATCTCTCTCTCTCTCTCTCTCTCTCTCTCTCTCTCTCTCTCTCTCTCTCATACTTATTTTGTATCCTCATACTTTAATGAAGATTCTTTTGTATTGTAAGGGTTTTCTGGTGTAGTCTTTAAAGTCTTTTTGTATGTAATGATATCTTCAAATAAAATAGTTCGACTTGTTTTTGTTTTGTATTATTCTGTTGTATTTTGTTGTGACAGAATTTCTCCATGTTGTGGCTATAGTGGACTAGCTTTGTAGTCCAGGTTAGCCTCTAAATCACAAAGATCTGTCTATATCTGCCCTCTGAGCTGGGATTAAAGATGTGAGCCACCACCTCCCAGCTGCCTGACTTCTTTCTTGTATGCATCCTTTTCATTTTCTTCACTTCTTTTTATGAGAGAACCTTTTTAAGTTTCCTGCTGCTACGACACTTTAGTATAGCTTGTCATGTTGTGGTGATCTCCAACCATAAAATCATTTACTTGATAATTTATAACTGTAATTTTTCAACCGTTATGTATTATACTATAAATATCTGATGCATGATATTGGATATGTTATCCATCCAATGGTTCATGAATCACAGGTTGAGAAATACGTCTGTGACTCCTCTAGCTAAGGGCCACAGTGCTGTATTGATAAGAGCACGGAAAGGAGACTTCCTTGCCTTAGTCTTGATTTCAACGGAGATGTTTTGGGTGTTTTCCCCTTTAAGCGTAATGTTGGCCATATCTTGGCCATTTACAGCTGGTTGCTCTAAATTTCTTATCAAGATTTTTATAGTATAAAGGAATGTTGCACTTTGTTAACAAGCTTTCTTCTGCATCTACTGAGAACATCATGGGACTTCTGCTGCTGAGCCCATTTGTGTGATGTATATTATTTGCATAAATATATCAGATCAGGACCAACCAAACCAAGTTCACAGACTGAGTTTTCAGTACAAAGGAGATTTATTTGCCACATAGGGAGAGAGGTCAGGGATAAGCTACAAAGACAGAAGAAAAAATCAAGGAAGGGGACAAAATAAAAGAGAGTGGAGAAAAGAGACAAGGAGAGAGTTAAGCGCTATTTGTAGTGGAAGAAAATGGGACAAAAGACTCTTTCTAGATAGAGAAGAGTCAAGTGTTGCATATAGGAAAATGGCAGTTTGTAAAGGTACAAGAGAACACCCAGTATTAGGATGAGGTGCTTACTTTTAACTGAACATGTCAAATATGTGAATCAAAGGTGCTTTTAATTGCTGGACTTCAATACCTTAATAGCTAGACCTTGGTAGTCAGCCTCAGTAGGAAGAAGTGGCCAAATAAAGGAGTCAAGCTTGGGGAATAGCTTTAAGAATGCAACCTAACAGTTTTTTTTCTGGTTTTAATTATTTCTTTTTAAAAATTTATTACACATGCATAAAATGTACTACAAACAGCAGGAAGAACCATATGACAATCATGAGTTATATAAATGTTACATTCATAGTAATTTGGCTATTTGTGTTTGTCATACTTAAAGTAAACATCTTTCTTGTATTTATGGGTCTAAATCTAAATGAAATTCAGTATCTATCATATCTCATCTCTATTAACTTAACTCCTTTATCTTGATCTAAAAAGATCTTATCCCCTAACCAACTAAACTTGATTGTAAAGCTAAACTATCTGGTCTTCAACGCCCCTCAGAGACTTGAGAAGGAATAGAACTTAAATGCCTGACTGAACAGGTAGCACAGGTTAGCAGTTTCCAAAATGAACAAAATGACTCAACAGTTCACTGCCTGAACAGTCACTCAGTGCTCTCTATAATGTTGGAGCCTCATCTTTGGACTTCTTGTCCAATATCTCTGCCAGACTTATTATCAAGGCAGGAACTATTGAGGACTTGCTTATCCTGTCTTGGCAGAGATCAGTCATTGACTCTGCCTGCATCTAAGCTGCGCACGTTTAGGCAGAATTCTGTCTGTGGCAGGAATGAGGACATTTTGCCCAGTGGCTTGTTTGCCACATTTGAAGCTAACCCCATAAGGAGGTTCTTCGATGCTCCTCGTTTTTTTTGAGGTTTGCTGGGTATTGCCAGGAGTTAACTTGTCTTGTTGTCCAAGAAACTTTAGAATAATAAAAATGTCTTTAAAAGCTGTATTTTGTGGGTCCCTGAGTACATTTGAAGATGTTGTTTAACTATTTCACCTCATACATCTATAGAAGTCGTGTCGAGCAGTGGAACTTAGAATATAGGTCCTTCTGCTAAAATCTGGCTAGGGTTTGACACGCCCGTGTTTTGCATCAATATACAAAATTCCATATCAATGACTTAGAAATATCCTTCATTATGAGTAACAATTATGGCCTAGAGTTAAGGAGTAAGTTCAATCATCTACCTTTTGTTCTCTCCTCCCTCTATATTTCTTTAAAAACATTTATTTATTTATTTATTTATTTATTATGTTTACAATGTTCTGTCTGCACACATACCTGCAAGCCAGAAAAGGGCATGAGGTCACATTATAGATGGTTATGAGCCACCATGTGGTTGCTGGAAATTGAACTCAGGACCTTTGGAAGAGCAGGCAGTGCTCTTAACCACTGAACCATCTCTTCAGCCCCCCATCTATATTTCCATATCCCCCCTTTTTTCTTTTCAGCTCCTTTCTCCTTACCTATGGTTAACAGGTAAAGGAAAAGAGAGACATCCCTGAGTTCTGCCTACTTTTGTCTCTGTATAAGACCAGTAATAATGTCCCAATGAAATTAAGCATTTGTAGATCAAGAAAGCAAACAGAAGCCTTTCCAACCCCCCTTAGAGGGAATGGGGAGTCATTATCTTAAGGTTTTTTTAAAGGCTGAATTGGGGCAAATAATACTCCCTCCCCCAAATTGGGGAAAATGGTCAAGCAAGTCAGAGATTGCATTCGTGGTTCAGTTTCTCCTCTCTCTCTCTCTCTCTCTCTCTCTCTCTCTCTCTCTCTCTCTCTGTCTCTCAACAAAAAATGTGTGGGTACCTATGTGTGTGTATGCCTACACAGGTCAGGGATAATCTGCAGGCCATTTCCCAGATTTTGTCCAACTTTCTTCCTAGGACTAACCATTTAGTACTGGATAATTCATCAGGGGTGCTCATCACTGGGGAATAAGAATGCCAGGTCTCTCTGCAATTTTTAATTACCCACAGCTCTTCATGTAGGTGTGGGATGTCAAGTGCTGTTGGAATTGTTCAAGGTGAAATTTTTAGCTGGCTTGATATCTGCTAGTTTGTCCAGATGACCACAAATTCTTTAAGATCATGTTTGCAATAGCTATGTCATCAATAGAGGTGACCAACTCATAGTAGCTCACCCCAACTTCTGCATTTTTCAGTATTTCTACTTCTTCCCCCATGATGCTCCTTGAATATTGGGGTAGAGATGGTCCATAAAAGATTCCATTTATGTCTGTGTACTCATAGCCACGTATTGTCAGTACCTGAATAGTTATGTGAGTCAGGATTAAGACATAACCAGTACAACTAGAAGCTACTCTGCCTAAGGCTGAGAGCAGCACAAATCTGTAGGCAAAATCATAAATATACTGAAGGCATTTTCACAACATGACCATTTTCATATGGCCGTTAAAGACATATAATTTAAATTTAGGCATGCAATGTCCAGTCTTTGCAGTGGCCTTCCTTGTTTCCACAGAATCTCTACACTGTAGCATGCGTCAATGATCCATTAATTTGTGCTATTGAATAATGTGAGTATAATACATTTTATATATATGACCATCATTTGATTTCACATCTGCTTTGTGCCCATTATTGTGGGGAGCTGCCCTTAGTGGCTCTTGGCTTAAAACATTGGGCAATTCCACCTTGTCTGTAGATTCCATTTTCTATGCCTCTGCCTGGCATGTAGCAGGCTGAGGTCAGCCCAGGCCACTCCACCAAGACCCGGAGAACTGTTGCCTGACACGTAGCGGGCTCCTCTAGATCCTGGGAGGCTGCTTGCTTATCTTGCTTCCATAGCTGTGTTCCCTCAGAGCTCACTCCCTAATCTTGGAGTTCTTCCTGCCAAGGACGGATGGCTGGATATCTGCCATTAGGTTCCCACAGCAACCCTGCCCTTGCCCTAGATTTTGCCTATATAAACCCTGTAAGAATTTCAGTAAACTGGGCTTGATCAGAATTCAGACTTGCCTTCATTTCTTTGTGCCTCCTGTCCCTTAACTTTCACCCCAGCACCCCCTCCCAGGTTCGAAGACCCTGTGGGCAGGAGCAGAATTGGCGCCCAGACTCGATGTGTGAGGCACGGGGGAACATGCAAGGAGCACCGTCTTAAGACTGCAGTCGCATCCTACATTGAAGTCACCTTGGAGATAGTCTACTCGGTGAGTGAAGACCCGAGGTCACCAAGGAGAAATGTCCACTCCGTGAGTGAAGACCCGCACAGAGATCGCCGCGGAGAAATGCCCACTCCATGAGAGAAGATCTGAGGTAAGCAGATGGTGATATTATGGGACAGGGAATTAGTGTACATGAGAAGTTCATAGGTGGATTTAAAGATTCTTTCAAGGCATGAGGAACTAAGGTTAAGAAAAAAGATTTAGTTCATTTTTTTCGTCTTTCTCAAGGACATTTGTCCCTGGTTTTTGCAGGAAGGAACCATAGATGAGAAAAGATGTAAGAGAGTGGGTGATGCTTTGAATGATTGCTATTGGGCCTTTGGCCCTTAGAATGTCCCTGTCACTGCCTTTTCATATTGAAATCTGATTAATGAAATCTTGTGTGTTAGATACTTTCATGAGCCTATTAAAATGCATTAGATGAAGGTGAAATTTTCTTAAAGAAGAAACTAGAAAAAGTCTGGGGAAATGTAAAAGCTGGCCTACCCAGTCTTCCCTTCAGAACCCCCAGTAAGGCCAAAGCCTGTAAATCTTCTCTCCCTAAAGAGTCCCCTCTAAGACCCAGACTCTAGTCAAGGAATTAGGTAAGGTGGCCACCACTCTTCTTTGTCTGTCTTTGTCTGTCTCTCTGTCCCTCCACATTCATTAGTTTCACTTTGGAGCTCTTTGAGCCTTTGGATTACTCACAATGCTAAGGTTGCTCTTTGCCTGTGCCAGGAGATAGTGTACCTCTGACAGGGAGGCTGGAAGATTTTACAGACCTCCAGGAGGGGGAGTCAATCCCCCTCCACTTGGGGAGTTCTCTTGGCCCACCTGATCATCGGGTCTGATCACTCACTTGGTTCTGGTTTTGGTGTAGTCCAGACTATTGTGGCTTTTGGTGCTCTTTTCTGCTTTTGTTTATTTGTGTCTATTTGTGTGGACTTTCTTGATATGAGACAGAAAGGATCAACCCCCTTGACTATTGTCTTAGACGACTGGAAGGACTGATTATGACACATAACTTGTCCCTCATAGTAAAAAAAGACAAATTTGTCACTTTTTACTCTTGTCCTTGGTATTTAAATGTTGTTTTATATATTATATTCTGTTGGAGAAAAAAGAATAAAATCTCATCTGTGGGCTGTTAGCTCTAACTCATTTCAATGAGTCTCAAAAAAAAAAAAAAAAAAAAAGTAAAAAAACCTGATAAACTAGCTCTGTCCTTGGAGCCAGGCTGCCTGGATCAAACTGGTAGAAAGCCTAGGGCTGCCTGAACTCCTAATGATGTGCTCTAAACTCCAGCCAGCTCAAATCCCTCAAGCATGGTAAGTGAAAGGTCAATACCCACAACAGAAAAAATTAGGTGGCTAAAAAAATGAGTGCTAAAATGATGGGTCTTTCCAGGAACTGGGTGGTAAGGAATGACCAGATAAAGCCACTGGTAAGGTCTTTTTCAGTCCTTCTCACTCCTTGGACTCCTTGGTGATGGGCTCTGAATAACTTTAACTATAGAGGCTGTGCATTTTCAACAGGGGCTTGTGTACAGAAACATCCTGGGCAGGATGCCAACTCAGATACTCATAGTTTCTCTAATATCGTTCACAGGTTCTGCCTTTAAACATTAAACATTTAGATGTAAGATCCTTTTAAATTATGCTATAAAATTAAAAAAACATTTTGTCAGTTGTACTACATGTCTGTTTCTTATTGACTTTAAAGGTATTAAAACTACATCTCCAGCATATATCTGTGAACTTTTATCTAAAGATTAATGATTTGCTTATTAAATATAATGTTTAAAATTTAAGTTCAAACTCTTGTTTAAAATATACGAGTGCATGTGCGTTTGTAACACAGATATTATGTGATTCAATCCTAGTTCAAAGCACTGTAAAAATCGGGTTTTAAGTGCTAAAAGTTTGTCAGTGGTAGGGTTGGTGAAGATCTTTTTCCAGTCTGTAGGCTGTCCCTTTGTTCTCCTGACAGTGTCTCCTGCCTTACAGAAGCTTCTCAGCCTCATGAGGTCCCATTTATTAATTGTTGACATTAAGGCTGGGACTGTTGGTGTTCTGTTTAGGAAGTTGTCTCCTGTGCCAATATGTTCCAGGCTCTTCCTCACTTTTTCTTCTAAGTGACTTAGTGTCTCTGGTTTTATGTTGAGGTCTTTAATCCACTTGGATTTGAGTTTTGTGCAAGGTGACAAATATGGGTCCAGTTGCATTTTTTTACACATAGACCTCCAGTTAGACCAGCACCATTTGTTGAAGATGCTATCCTTTTTCCATTGAATGGATTTGGCTTCTTTGTCAAAAATCAAGTGACCATATGTGTGTGGATTCATATCTAGGTCTTCAATTCGATTCCACTGATCAACCAGCCTGTTGCTGTACAAGTACCATGCTGTTTTAATAACTATTGCTTTATAGTACAGTTTGAGATCAGGTATGGAGATTCCTCCGAACCCTATATCTGACAAAAGTCTAATATCCAAAATATATAAAGAACTCAAGAAATTAAACACCACCAAACGAAATAACCCAATTGAGAAATGAGGCTTGGAACTAAACAGAGAATTCTCAACAGAGGAATATCAAATGGCTGAGAAACACTTAAAGAAATGCTCAACCTCCTTAGTCATCAGGGAAATGCAAATCAAAACAACTCTGAGACTCCATCTTACACCCATCAGAATGGCTAAGATAAAAAATTCGAGTGACACCACATGCTGGCGAGGATGTGGGGAGAGAGGAACACTCCTTCATTGCTGGTGGGAATGCAAACTAGTACAGCCACTTTGGAAATCTATCTGGTGCTATCTCAGAAAACTGGGACTAGGGCTTCCTCAAGATGCAGCTATTCCACTCCTTGGAATATACCCAGAAGATGCTCCAGCACACAACAAGAAACTTTGCTCAACCATGTTCATAGCAGCCTTATTCATAATAGCCAGAACATGGAAACAGCCTAAGTGTCTCTCAGTAGAAGAATGGATAAAGAAACTGTGGTACATATACACTATGGAATACTACTCAGCTATTAAAAACAAGGAATTCCCAAAATTTGTGGATAAATGGATTGAGCTAGAAATGATCATAATGAGTGAGTTAACCCAGAAGCAGAAAGACTCAAATGGTATATACTCACTTATATCTGCATACTAGCCCAAGGGGCATGTCCCATGAAAGCCTTCACTTACCAGGAAACTGGGACAGAGGGGAGGACATCCTATTGGGACTCTAGATGAGAGAATCATGGGAGAATAGCAAAGTAGAAGGATCCAGAGGGTCCTAGAAACCTACAAGTAGAACAATATGATAGGCAGATTTGGGCCCAGGGGTCCTGCTCAAACTAGGGCACCAGCCAAGGACAATACAGGCGGTAAACTTTAAGCCCCTACCCAGATCTAGCCAATGGTCAGAACAGTCTCCAGTTGAGTGGAGAGTCGGATATGACTTTCTCACGTACTCTGGTGCCTCCCATTTGACCATGTCCCCTGGAGGGGAGACCTGTAGCACTCAGAGGAAGGACAGCAGGTTACCAAGAAGAGACTTGATACCCTATGAGCATATACAGTGGGAGGTAATCCCCCTCAGGAACAGTCATAGGGGAGGGGAATAAGGGGAAAATGGGAGGGAGGGAAGAATAGGAGGATACAAGGGATGGGATAACCATTGAGATGTAACAAGAATAATTTAATAAAAAAAATAAGTGCTAAAAGTTATGGTTATACTCTATAACATCATTCTTAAACAAATGTAACAGGACTCCTTTGTATTAATTACATTACAGTCAGTATAAAGTATTAATAACTTTAAATTTTTCTATGAATTATAAATTAAGTATATTAGTGACACTGATAAATTTTCTTTAAAAACTGTTGTATTCTATAATAATATGCCATGTGGAAACCAAAAAAGTTTCCAACTCCTATAGATCTTTTTTTTTTCAGTAAAAGAAAAATACCTTCAACATTTTCACTACCCCTTTCCTTCCCCCATTTAGATCTTGATGCTAAAGTAAAATAAATTCCAATTTAATGATTATCATTTTACTATTAACTGTTATGTAACTTCTCAAGGTCTTATTGTACATCAAAATCATGGTGTGTAAAACAGAAGATGCAAATTAGTGCAGGGGATAAAATTTCTCAGCTGTTACTGTTTCCTTAAATTAAGGACAAAGCCATTACAGTAAATAAAACGGGTACATTTGAGAGTACAGAAAAATATGTGTTCTAAAAAACAATGGTATATATTCACTTACAAGTAGATATTAGCCCAACATATATACTCTCTGAGAGACTCCACCCAGTGGAGGGTTGGGCAAATACTGAAAATCTTTGCCAAACTATGGACAAAAAGCTGTGAGTTACATAAAAGTGTGGCCCAGATAAAAAACATTAACAAGAATGTAAGATTATGGATAAAAGGTAACTTAATAAAACTCATTAAAAACAGATTACATGGGATTGGGGCCAGATCCCTATACCTAATTAGGCTTTAAATTAAGAGGTGCCCAAGTTAACAGTCAGATGGCCCAGTTAAGGAATGATCATTTAACTTCATTAAATGATTTTCAAAAATTATTAGGAGATATCAACTGGATAAGACCATGCTTGAAGCTTACTACTGGAGAGCTCAAACCACTGTTTGACATTCTCAGAGGAGACTCTGATCCCAAATCTGCCAGCTCTCTGACTCCTGAGCCACAGTCTACATTAATAAAAGTAGAAACAGCCATAAGTCAACAATTTGTAACATTTATAGATTTATAAGAAACCCCTTCTTTTTGCCATTTGTGCTACACCTCATACACTCAATGGGGTGTTTTGGCAGTCCAGCCCACTCCTGTGGGTTCATCTCCCTTCCTACCCCAAAAAAGTTGCTACCCCTTATTACATTCGAGTAGCAGAGCTAATTATTCAAGGTAGAGCACATGGGTGATGTTATTTTGGCAAGGAACCAGATGTTATTATACAGCTGTACTCCAAAGCTCACATTACTTGGCTTTTTCAAACCACAGAAGACTGGCCAATTGCCTGCTCTTCATTTATTGGTCAGATAAACAACCACTACCCAGTTGAAAAGTTACTTCAGTTTGTTAAATCCCATACCTTTGTTTTTCCCAGGAATACCTCCCTAGACCTTCTACCAGAGGCTCTGACAATTTTTACAAATGGTTCCTCCACTGGAAAGGCTGTCTTTACGACTAACGGTGAGACCACCGTAAGGCTGTCTTTACGGCTAACGGTGAGACCACTGTAAGGCTGTCTTTACGACTAACGGTGAGACCACTGTAAGGCTGCCTTTACGACTAACGGTGAGACCACTGTAAGGCTGTCTTTACGGCTAACGGTGAGACCACTGTAAGGCTGCCTTTACGACTAACGGCGAGACCACTGTAAGGCTGCCTTTACGACTAACGGCGAGACCACTGTAAGGCTGTCTTTACGGCTAACGGTGAGACCACTGTAAGGCTGTCTTTACGACTAACGGCGAGACCACTGTAAGGCTGTCTTTACGACTAACGGTGAGACCACTGTAAGGCTGCCTTTACGACTAACGGTGAGACCACTGTAAGGCTGCCTTTACGACTAACGGTGAGACCACTGTAAGGCTGCCTTTACGACTAACGGTGAGACCACTGTAAGGCTGCCTTTACGGCTAACGGTGAGACCACTGTAAGGCTGTCTTTACGACTAACAGTGAGACCACTGTAAGGCTGCCTTTACGACTAACGGTGAGACCACTGTAAGGCTGTCTTTACGACTAACGGTGAGACCACTGTAAGGCTGTCTTTACGACTAACGGTGAGACCACTGTAAGGCTGCCTTTACGACTAACGGTGAGACCACTGTAAGGCTGTCTTTACGACTAACGGCGAGACCACTGTAAGGCTGTCTTTACGACTAACGGTGAGACCACTGTTTTGAGTGCTCCCTATACATCAGCTCAGCTTGTAGAACTGTATGCTGTGGCTGTTGTCTTTAAGACCTTCACTGACATCCCTTTTAATTTACATCCAGACAGTGCTTATGTTGCTCATTCTGTTTTCTTTTTGGAGATTGTGGCTTTTATTAAACCCTCTACTGAGGCTGTTATCACTTTTCCTACAAATCCAAGCTGCCGTTAGGTTGAGATCTCACCCCACACTTGGCTCCCAGGCCCTCTCTCAGAAGGAAACACACTTGCAGACCTTGAAACTTGTACTGCCTGTCCTGTTGTTGACTCAGCCTTACAAGGGGCCCAACAGGCACATTCCTTACATCATCTCAATGCTCACACTTTGAGGCTCATGTTCAAAATAACTAGAGAACAGGCTTGTCAATTAGTTAAACAGTGCCCTGTCTGTGTTACCTATTTGCCCACTCCTCATTTAGGTGTTAACCCTAGGGACTTTGGCCCTAATGAAATCTGGCAAGTGGATGTTACCCACATCCCAGAATTTGGAAACCTCATATATTTACATGTTACTGTTGATACTTTTAGTGGGTTTATTTTTGGCACTCTGCAAACTGGTGAGGCCGGTAAGCACATCATTGCACATGTTCTCACCTGCCTGGCTACTGTGGGAAAACCCAGGACAATTAAAACAGATAATGGGACTGGCTATATTGACAAAAATTTTCAAACTTTCTGTTCTGCCTTACAAATAAAACATATCACTGGCATTCCCTATAACCCTCAAGGTCAAGGTATCATGGAGAGAGCATACACCAAAGAACACTATTAATAAGATAAAAGGGGAGACTTATACCCTGTTAAAGGGTCTCCCAGGAGTACTCTTGCTCATGCTGTTTATTCTAAACTTCTTAAATTTGGATGTGAAGGAAAAAATCAACTGCAGATTGTCTTTGGCATCCTTCATCAAAAGACAATTACACCTCAGTATTACGGAAAGATCTGTTGACCTACAAATGGTCTGGCTCTGTCCGGTGCTCATATGGGGTCGATGGTCAATGTGTGTGTTTGATATAAAGCTGGATTGGCAAGATGGCTTCCAGAAAGACTTGTAAAACCCATTCTTATATTGTCCCTCCTGATAATTCTTGGTGGGCTTGTAGTGACAGATTGACACCTTGTGTGTCTGGAGATCTGATTAAGAAAAATCAAAATATGTACTGTGTCCTGGTTCAATTAATTCCCAGGCTAACTTATTACTCTAAAGAACAAATTTCCCTAGCCTGGTATCAAAAAAATGACCACGACCTCTTAAGAATAAAAAGAGAGCCTATAACAGCTGTCACACTTGCGAGATTGCTGGGCCTTGGGACCACGGAAACCGGTTTGGGTATAACATCTCTTGTTCTTTCCAATAAGCATTATTTGGACCTCTGCCTGTCATTTGACAAAGACCTTAAATGACTGGAATCTGCCATTTCCCACCTTGAAAAATCCCTTACTTCATTTGCTGAGGTTGTCCTTCAAAATAGAAAAGTTTTAGACTTGCTTCTTCTCCATCAAGGAGGCCTTTGTGCAGTTCTTAAAGGAGAGTGTTGCTTTTACATGGACTGCTCTGGTGTGGTCAAAGACTCCATGGCCAAGGTTAGAGAAGGCCTGGAGCATAGAAAAAGACAGAAGGAACAAGATTAAAACTGGTTCCAAAGCTGGTTCTTCACCTCTCCTTGGCTAACCACTCTTTTGCCCTCTTTATTAGGACCCCTGATAGGTTTGTTACTTCTTATATATTTTGGGCTCTGGGCTTTTAAAAAACTGACCAAATTCGTAAAACAACAAGTGGATGCCATCCAGGCCAAGCCCATACAGGCCCATTATCACAGGCTGGAGCTTGTAGACCAAGGCTATTCAGATGAATAGCAGGCCATACCTCAGGTGACTCCTCCTAGGACAGGGCCAGGGGTCAAAAGGCAATTCTTAGACCCAATGACGGGTTATAGAGAGCATCAGAGGATCCAGAGCCAATGACAGGATTATGCACAATCAGGACCATATCTGGCCTAAGACAGAGATATCAACTAATTTTTAAAGACATCAAGCTGTTGGCTTCTCGATGATGGGTAAGAATGGTCTGATTAGGTTGATGCAGCCTAAGACAGGCCTGGACCACCCATCAAGCTTAAAATGTATAGAAAAGGGGGGGCCTGTGGGGAGCTGCCCTTAGTGGCTCTTGGCTTAAAACATTGGGCAATTCCACCTTGTCTATAGACTCCATTTTCTATATTTCTGCCTGGCATGTAGCAGGCTGAGGTCAGCCCAGGTCATTCCACCCAGACCCTGGGAACTGTTCTCTGACACCTAGCAGGTTCCTCTGGATCCTGGGAGGCCACTTGCTTATCTTGCTTCCTTAGCTGCTCTCCCTCAGAGCTCACTCCCTAATCTCAGAGTTCTTCCTGCCAAGGACAGATGGCTGGATATCTGCCATTAGGTTCCCACAGCAACCCTGCCCTTGCCCTAGACATTGTCTATATAAACCCTGTAAGAATTTTCAATAAACGAGGCTTGATCAGAATTCAGACTTGCCCTCATTTCTTCCTGTCTCCTGTCCCTTACTTTCACCCTGGCACCCCCTCCCAGGTTCTGTTTGATGATCCTGTAGGCTGGGGCACATTATAAATTGTAATTGCATGCATGATAAAACAAAACCATTTGCTTGAATCCTACAGCTGTTTTAGCTATGTGTTCACATGTAAAACTTCCCCATTATATGGTAACTCTATGTTTAACAATTTAAGGAAGTGTCAAATAATCTTTTTACTAGAGAGACTACAATACTTCACAGGCCCAGCATTGATATTTGTGAGTTTCATTTCCTCTGAAGTGGTTCACTGACCTAACAGGCTCTCATTTTGAAGCCCATGCTGACTTCACATTCATATGGATGCTTCTTCCTGAACTTTATGAGTTTTGGGATCACAGGCACGATCCAGTACAGCTGGATTGACTTGTATTATTTTTGTTCAGTTTTTCAGTTTATATGTCTTGTTCCCTCTTTAAAACATTTACACTCTGAAACAGTTCATTTTGTACAGTGCATATAATGTACATCACAACATATTATGTCAATAGAATTGTATGAGTGTATGTGTCAGTTAAATTTTTGAATGTGTTTCTAGAGATGGGCATTCTAGGCTATATTTTTGTGCTATGGGACTTCTTTATATTGCTTAGCAGGGATTTTGCCTCCTTCCTACAGCTCTCACACCTAATGCCATTGCTTTGGAATATAGGATCTTTTCTGTTTTTAAACTTTATTTTTCTTTTTAAAAAAAATTATTTACTTTTATATATGCAGTTATTGCCTGCTTGTACCCCTGCAGGAGAGCAGAGGGCATCATATCATATCATAGATGGTTGTGAGCCACCATGTGTTTTCTGGGAACTGAACTCAGGACCTCTGGAAGAACAGTCATTGATCTTAACCACTGAGCCATCTCTCCAGGCCTCAACTGTATTTTCTATATGAAGAGGACACTGACTTAACTTGTGTATTGCCTGTCTTGTCCTTGATCATTCTGTTATACCATGACAATGGGATTTCAGACTTTATCTACGATAATAGCCAATGTACTGGGAACACTACAAAATATCTTAAAACAATAATCAATAAAAATGCAATATTCAAAATTCTATATTATCCACTTTTTTACTTGTGTGTGTGTGTGTGTGTGTGTGTGTGTGTGTGTGTGTAGAGCAGTGCATAGCTAGGTCAGTGGGAGGGAGATGATAAAATAACTTTAAAAATAGACTAAAGGACAAAGAGAAGACTGTGTGGGAACAGAGGAGTTCAAGGTCTGCATGTGAGAGTAAAGATCACACAGAGGTTCAAGTGGGGATGCTCCTCAGGCAATGAGACACCCTAGAGACAGGATTAGCTTTGCATGGATGGAGAGGACGATGTACATGTGTGGGACGGGTGGCTCAACAGAGTATAAACAACTGGGTATGTGTGTCTTCACCTACTGCTGGCTCTGTTTCTTAATAATTAAACTTTATTATACAACCCAACTAGCTTACACAAGAAGGAAAAAAGGTTAAAGGGACAAAAGAGTGAACCTTCCGGTATCCGTTCCACAGGACGGGTCCTTAGGTGTCTCTCTGGCCCGCGTGCTGTCCAGCCGGTCTGCTGCTCCACATGCGCTCCCGCCCAGGCTGCACTTGTTGTTCTCTCCTCCCCACCTGCCTGAGTCCCATGGGAAGGGCGGTCTCCTTCTCCCATTGAGGGTCAATTAGAAAAACAATAGCCCAGTTGGGGTTCCCAGGTCTGCTTCCTGAATTCCAGGCTCAAGATGGCTCTACTCAGTCTGTCACAAGGTATTCATGGGGTGCCCCAAGGGTAAAGCCCGCCAAGACTGCTTCCACCTGTGACAAAGCTTAATCTTTCCCACACATCCCCCTTCTCTTTTAAAAAAATTAAGAACTATATACACATATATACATAATTATCAGGTATCAGATACATAACCAAGTCCTTTTATACTTGTTAACCTGAGAGAAAGTATTCCACTATCCTACCAAAGAGAGTCCTTTTCTTTTAGGAGAAATTGCAATTATCAATCCATAAATGTGTTTTTAATTCTTAAACTAAAGCTTCTGGTAACACTGTGGCTATCTAGTCTTCAATCCCATCAGAGACCCAAGAAGGAAAATCTATCTAATAAAGGATGTGCTGGTGGGCAACTCCCAAGTTGCATAGGACAGAGAGAGCAGACTGCCTGGATAGTCACTGGATTCTCTCCTTCACTGGGGCAATCAGTCTTCAGCCTTATCGGCCCAAAACATCCAACAGACTGCTTTTTGAAGCAGGAAATCCAATGGTCTGGTCTATCTAGTCTCTTTAAAGCTGGACTATCAACTTTCCAGCATCAATGTTGATCATTGCAAACAGTCAGCCTGTCATCAGCAGTAGAGATAAAAGCAGTTTCTCCATCCAGTGACCATTCTGTCACCCACGTCTCTTGAAGCCCCCATCTTCAATGATGCAAATGGAGAAATGGCCAGGAGTGGATGTCTCTCTCTGTCAGGAAAGCCCTCATCCTTAAATGCCATATTCTGTGGATCTCGGAAGAGTTTGAAGACCAACTCTATCTATTCTTACAGTTATCAATCTTTCCTTTGAAGACATATACAAGAAATTAAACAAACTTGCTCTATGACAAAGTAAGTTAGTATCTAGTAGGATTTCTATGTAACTAAATACCAACTTTTATCCCCGATCTTCCTGAACAATTTTTCCTAAGACATTAGTGGTACATGAATAATACATTAAATAAACATTGAATAAAATGAACTTAAGTTTCTAACATACAATATATAATATTTTGCCAACATACAACATACAATACATAAGGCAAAAATGAATGACAATATACAATTTAAATTCTTATCAATGAAGCAAAAGTCGAAGTCTTAAATTTCCATCAATCAAAAGTCTTAAATTTTCATCAATCTACAATACCAATGTAGGATTTTTGAAGTTAGTAGATTCAATAATCTACCTTTTATTCTACAAACCTGTATCCTCCATTCCTTTTTTTTTCTTTTTCTTCTAAAGCCCGCCAAGACTGCTTCCACCTGTGACAAAGCTTAATCTTTCCCACAACCTACCACAGACAACCAAGGAAATAAATGAACCAGGGTTATTCCAAGACACACTAAAGCAAAAAATATAAAATGTAAAGAAATTATTTGGTTTGGCTTGGTGGTGTTTAATTTCTTTAGTTCTTTACATATTTTAGACATTAGCCCTTTGTCAGACGTAGGGTTGGTGAAGACCTTTACCCAATCTGTAAGCGGTCTCTTTGTTCTGTTGACAGTGACTTTCACCTTACAGAAGCTTTTAAGTTGCATGAAGTCCCATTTATTAATTGTTGATCTTAGAATCTGTGCTATTGATATTCTGTTCAGGAAGTTGTCTCCTGTGTCAATGAGTTCAAGTCTTTTCCCCACGTTTTCTTCTAACAGATTTAGTGTGTCTGGTTTTATGTTGAGGTCTTTCATCCATTTGGACTTTAGTTTTGTGAAGAGTGATAAATATGGGTCAACTTGCATTTTTCTACTTGTAGACATCCAGTTAGACCAGCACCATATGTTGAATATACTATCTTTTTTCCACTGTAAGATTTTGGCTTCTTTGTCAACAATTAAGTGTCCCGAGATGTGTGCATTTATTTCTGGATCTTCAATTCAATTCAATTCAATTGATAGACCAACCTATTTCTATGCTAGTACTATGCCATAATTACTGTTGCTCTGTAGTACAGCTTGATATCAGGGATGGATATTCTTCCAGACAATCTTTTATTGTACAGGATTGTTTTAGCTATTCTGGGTTTTTTGTTTCACCACACAAAGTTGAGAATTAATCTTTCTAGGTCTGTAAAAAATTGTGTAGGTATTTTGATAGGGATTGCAGTGAATCTGTAGATGGCTCTTGTTAAGATGGCCATTTTTACTATGTTGTTCTCAGAGCATGTGAGATCTTAACATCTTATGATATCTTTTTCAATTTCCTCTTTCAGAGACTTGAAGATCAGCAAACCAAATAATCCAAATAACAAGTGGAATACAGAGCTAAACTGACAATTCTGAACAGAGGAATGTCAAATAGCTGAGAAACACGTAAAAATACTCAATGTCCTTAGTAATCAGGGAAATGCAAATTAAAAAGACTCAGAGAGTCCACCTTACACCTATCACAATGGCTAAGATAAAAAACTCAAGCAACAGCACATGCTGGAGAAAAGGGAACACTCCTCCATTGATGGTGGGAGTGCAGACTTATGCAACCACTTAATAAATCAATCTGGTGCTTTTTCAGAAAACTAGTTATACTGCTACATAAAGATCCAGGTCTACCACTTCTGGGCATATATTCAAAAGACGCTCCACCACACAAAAAGGACATTTGCTCAACTATGTTCATAGAAGCCTTATTTTTAATAGCCAGAATCATTAACAACCTAGATGTCCCTTAACTGAAGAATGGATAAAGAAACTGGTACATTTACATAATGTAATACTATTCAGCTATTTAATAGGAAGGAAGTCTTGAAATTTGCAGGCAAATGGATGGGACTGAAAATGATCATATCGAGTGAGGTAACCCAGACCCAGAAAGGCACACATGGTATACACTCACTTATAAGTGGATATAAGCCAAAAAAATAGATGACCTCTTAGAGACTCCACCCAACAGGGAATAGGGACAGATACTAGACTCTGAGGGAAGTGCTGAGATTTGTAAGGAAGAGTGGGGAAATGGAAGGTCCAGGAGGGAGCAGGTGCTCCACTGGCAGACCATCAAGGCCTACAGATCTGGACACAGTGGGGCTGCACAACTAATGCACCAAGAGAACCAAGAGTCCCACGGACAGCTGAATCTCCATGTGTGGGAAGTGGGAGTGGGGACTCCTTCTGAACCTCTGACAGGCACTCTGGAGCCCAAGATATGGTCACTTTCCCTAGGCAAGACAGCCTTGGAGGCCTATGGAGGAAGGCGATGCAGGCTGTCCTGATGAGACCCAATAGGCTGTGGCCAGATAGTGGGGTATGAGGGCCTCCCACAGTAGAAGTCTGGGGAAGGGAACATGGCAGAATGGGGAGGGAGAGTGAGACTGGGAAGATAAGAGCGGGCAGATAACAATTGGGATGTAATGGGAATTAATTATACTTAATAAAGAAAAAATATTTTTTAAAAATGCAAAAAAGAAATTTTCTCTTACTAAAGAAGGGAAACAGGGGAATGGAATTTGCCCATGAGCTCATACATATTCATGTAGTGTCACTCCATGTGAACTATGAATCAGTGAACAAAATATTCCTCAGTATGTGAATCAGAACCTTCTCTATCTCCTTGGGATTGTCACAAGGTTAAAATAAAGCCATGCACTATAAATGATGTTTTACAATGTAAAATATATCACATACATGAGGCCTAACCAGCTTCTAGCTTTCTTTCTTCTTTCCCTCATCATAGTGAAATAAATTGAGTTTTCCCTAGTAGTAGATAAATTTCAAGTTAAGACAAAAATTATAAAAAATGACACTAGGATACAAAACATATTATTCAAAATTTGTTCATGGTTAAGACTGTCCAAAAAAAGATACCATGACTTGGAAAATAGCTAAAGTATCTAAGAGAAAAATTATGCCAAAATTAGTGTAGGAAAACCTGTAGCAGGAATCTGGGTGGTGGACAGAGTTCATTGTATCGAGTGTTATTAATTCATTATTTAAATTATTGTAACTGATACACAGAAGTCAGGATAAAATGAAAAAATGTTACAGTAATTTAACAATGTAAGGAATGGAGATCATATTAGACAGTACCTCTTCCAGTATCCATTTCTAATGTCATTTATGCAAGGTAAGAAAGAAGATGTAGCCAGACATCAAAGGCAATCTTTCTTACTTTGACTACTGTATTGCCTTTCTATATTTTGTGTATTGAACATTTATGTACTATGACCTTTCATGTAGGTACTATGATGATGG
Organism: Acomys russatus; assembly: GCF_903995435.1. Taxonomy (NCBI): domain Eukaryota; kingdom Metazoa; phylum Chordata; class Mammalia; order Rodentia; family Muridae; genus Acomys; species Acomys russatus. The sequence goes on from NC_067152.1 coordinate 949,882, forward strand.
ACAATATCTGACACAAAATATTAACATCAATATTTTTATTACATAAAATTAACTAAAAATCCCAAGTGCTACCATAACAAAGACATTTTCTTACTGCAGATAACACTTATCAGGGCCTGTTTTATATCTCTGTTCCTCAGGCTGTAGATGAAGGGGTTCAGCATGGGAGTCACCACTGCATACATCATGGCCATGACAGTTTCCTGCACAGTAGAATCATTATCTGATGGGCATAAGTAGAGTCCAATTATTGCCCCATAGAACAGAGACACTGCTGACAGATGTGAGCCACAGGTGGAGGAGACCTTGTAGATGACTTGAGTAGATGAAATTCTGAGAATGGATGAGACAATCTTTGCATAGGACATAACAATAAGTAGGAATGGAATTATAACAAGGAGACCAATCACAACAAAAACCATCAACTCATTAACATAAGTGTCAGAACAGGCCAGCTTTATGAAAGCAAAGAGATCACAGAAAAAGTTTAGGATCACATTGTTCTCACAAAAAGACAATCTAGCTGCAAGCAGGGTGTGCATCATGGCATGCAGTATGGTCAGCATCCACAATAGCAGCACGAGTGAAGCACAGAGCTTGGGGCTCATGATGCTGGTGTAATGAAGGGGGAAGCAGATGGCCACATAGCGGTCATAGGCCATGACCACAAGAAGGAAGATTTCCATGTCTCCAAAAACCATAAAGAAGTATATTTGTGTCAGACAACTCACATAGGAAATGGAAGGGTCCTGGCTTTGCATGTTCTGCAGCAACTTGGGCATTGTGACAGAAGAAAAGCAGAGGTCAGTGAAGGACAAGTTGCTGAGAAAGAAGTACATGGGCGTGTGGAGATGGGAGTCCAGGTAAATGATGATGATGATGATGAGGTTCCCCAGGACAGTGGTGAGGTACATGGCCAGGAACAGGGCATAGAACATGTTATTCTGCTCTGGGGCAATGGGCAGTCCCCAGAGGACAAACTGGGAGATGACAGTTTTGTTGTTCATCCTTCTTCTTCTCTTGTATCTAATTACAAAATATAAGGATTTTAAAATAAACATATATCAAGGATGCATATTATAGCAATGGATCTTACAACCATCATAAAATTATAATCTAAAAACTGTTAATGTCTGTAATCATTATAACATTAGTAATTTTTCTCAACTTCTTTTTAACAGGTGTCTACCCTCTATCCTTTACTAGACAGTTCTATGCCATTTCTATTAGATTGCCAACTCAAACCCGGACATGCATGTCCCTGTAACATAGATTTCTGCTTCACCTTTCACTAACAATCTTCCTTACACAGCACATATGACAGGCATCAGAAGCTAAAAAGCCCCAGGTGAAATTCATGATGTCACTTTATTGTCTCCTAAAGCATTCCTCATTCTTCTACCTCTTGAGCATGTTATATGAGATTAATAAAATTCAGGTTTGAGTTATAACTATGTGAATTCCTATACATTCATTTGTTTTCTCACATACTCACTGGAATAGAGAAGCCGACTCAGCTTCTGCTCATGTTCTGTCTCCTGATAATCCTCTTCTCTTTCACCAAGCTTCATTATTCAGAGGCATTCTAATGGAAGAGTTCCTACATATCGTTCCTGATTTATTCTTCAGATTAGCCCCTTTGCTCTGAAGATAAGGACAAAGTTCCTATCAGGGACACAAATGCTGCCCCTGATATTTCACATCCCCAAAAGTCCTGTCATGCTCTTCTCTCATCACTCAATGCTGGAATAATCTCTTCACTTCTCACACTTTAGGGTACCTCCTTCCCTTCCCTACCACTTCTTCCCCTCTGTTTCCCCTTCATCTTGTTCATCATTACTCATATGTCATATTGATCTTCACATCCACAACTAAATTTATTCTGTCTCTCTATACTAGTGACACATCCAGCCAAGTTCCCTAGCATCTTACATGTATCCCATGCACTTAATACTTTGATCACTGCTTTAATCTATCTTTCCAGAAATTGTAAACTTTATGCTGGTAAGTTGACATATATGTTCCTTCTGTTTGATTGTTTAAAATCATTCTTAATATCCAACTAGGGCCAATATCTGTTATTTTGCATAAATTTGGCCAGTGAAGATTTGTTACCTGTTGTTAAAACTTTACAGATTTCTTCAACTTTAAAAGCAGAAAAAGCTCCCATTTAATGAAACAGACTTGAGCAGTTAACCCTAAATTTTATGCTCTATACGGATTGTCAGAGATATAATGTTGTGTTCCTGCAGTGTTAGGGCTAATCATTTGTATCCCTCCTCTGTAATACTGATGACTCCAAATTATAACCATGTGTTTTAATTTTCAAAATGCCATTGCTATTGGTGCACAAAACAAATATGATGACAAATGTTATGAATTATCAAAAAGAAGAAGCAAAAAGTTACTTAGGAATCGTCACTAGAGTTATTCCCCAGATATCTATATTGAATGTGATGATTAATTTATGCAATATGTACTGATTTTTTTGACCATACTAGTTGTTATGCATATGTTTCCTATATGTTATTAAAATCTGCAAACAGTGAGAAAAGTAACTAACACCTTATGGCATGGTGATCTTCATGCATTCAGATGAAGCAATTAGGGGTAAAGGACAGTTCAGTGTAGAAAACGTTGCATCTTCTGCCTTAGATGCAAGTCTATACAATACAGTCTTCATAGGGACTCCAGTGTTCAGGACAGTTCTTCAAATGTTCCCCTTGTCAGTCTGTATCCTAGTCACATGGATGGACTCTCTCTCTCTCTCTCTCTCTCTCTCTCTCTCTCTCTCTCTCTTCTCACACACACACACATTATCTTGTGATTCTGTACAAAACTAGCTAATTAATCTGTCACACTAGTCAAAGCTGACAAAACAGAAAAAGTGCCAAGTTATCTAAGAAACTTTCTCTGAAATGCTACCATCTAGCCTGACTTCTTGTACCTTACAAACTGACATATTTGATGCAGCTGACTTCAGAATTTGCACATTCAGACATTATAGATTGGCGTTACAGAGGGAAAACCATGTAGGAAAAAACCTCATGCATAATTTACCAAGATGCTTTCTTTACGTATCCAAGATTGGCCTCAAACATGTAACATTCCTTTATCAGCATCCTGAGTACTGAGATGAAAAGAATGTGTCACCACCATGCCCGATTTCTGCTTCTCATGTAAACAAATAGTAGCTTTGTGTTATGCATACATGTGGAAAAGATCATAAGCCAAGGAAATCACCACCAATTATTACAATTGATGGTCCAATGGACTTCAGAACCTGCTTTATATATTATGCCCACAGTTCTCAAAATAAACAGCACGTGAAAATCACAAGGGAGGAGATAGGGGTTGAAAAATAAGAAAGGTGGATCTAGAAATATATAGGGAAGATAGAACAAAAAGTAGATTAGTGAATTTAATCCTTAACTTAATGCCTCAGTTGTCACTCACAAGGTTATTTTTAATTCATTGGTATAAAATTTTGTATATAGATGCAAATAAGTTTAGTTTTAGATACAGTGGTATAGAATTCAAATGTAAGATACGTATATGATTGTATAGAAAGATAAGGAAGTATAGTTAGATAAGGTCTTCAAAAACTTCAGAGCCATGCAGAATATGGCATTTAAATTTTTTTTATTATCTTAAGTATTTACTGAAAATGAGACAAGTTAACTCCTTAGAACACCCAGCCTACATCATAAAGGATGATGAGTATCAAAAAACTCCTTATGGAGATGGCTTCAAATGTGGCAAGCAAGCCACTGGGCAAAATGTCTTTATTTCTAGCACTTACAGAATTCTGCTTAAAAGGGGAGAAGCTTGGATGCAGGCAGAGGCAATGGCCAAACTCTGCCAAGAGAGTGTAAGCAAGTTCTCAATAGTTCCCGCCTCACAAATATGTCTCTCAGATATATTGGGCCAGAGGATGAAGATGATGCTCCAATGTTAAAGAGAGCTTTGGGTGACTATTCAGGTAGCAAAATCTCTCTGTCGTCTTCTCATTTGGAAAATTACTAACCTGCACTCCCTGCATACTCAGGTAATCAAGTTTGTTTCTTCTCAAGTCTCTGATAGAGTTGAAGATCAGGTAGCTTAGCTTTACATTGAAGCTTAGTTGTTTAGGAGTTAAGATGTTTTTAGGTCTAGACAGACGTTTTAAGTTGGTAATGACAAGATGTGATGGAGATTGATTTACACTAAGAATTTTAGATGCACCAAGATAAGAAAGATGTTTTCTTCAAGGCTGTCAAGTACAAATAGCCCAAACACTAACAATGTAACATTTATATAATTCCTCATTGTGTCATGGTTCTTTTTGCTATAGGTAGTTCACTGCATATATGTGTAAGAGTAGAAATTTATATGTAAAAAATGTTAATTAATAAAAAAGAAAAGAAAAAGAAAATCACAAGGGAATGGTTTCTAACACTTTGCACCTGCACATCACCTTTGTATTCTGTAGAAGCATTGAGTTTGATTGAGTAGCTCTCATTGTACATTTACATGAACTTCTAGATGATGTTAAATGTTACCCTTGATGAACGACGCTTAGGAGCAATCTCATACAATAACCTTAAAACACAGATTAGTGAACTTTGCAGATAAAATTAATCATCTTGGGTAAAATGAGTTTGTTAAGATCCCGCAGGTTAAAGTATAGAAAGCAACCCTTCAGCCAGACATCAGTGAATTCTACCTCACAGTGCTGCTCTTGTGTTGAAATGATATGATAGTGAGAGAAAAAATATGAGAAATTGTAATGCACTCATCAATATGAAAACAGTTACATGATGACCATGAAGCAAATACTGGCGCAGTATGAGGACGTCTCGGAAGACAGACAGTAGAAGAAAGTTATCATACCGGAAGTACTATTCTGCATAACAGAAATTTCAATTGACTGCAAGTCATCCACTTGTTTTCCTGAATGTACCCAGCTCTGCTGAGGTGAGTCCCAGTTTTTGGTTCGGGTTCCTGTTCATCTTTGTTTTATTTGCAGGCACAGAATCTTGCAGCTTCTGTCCTCATCACCTATCTACACCATCCCTACCCATATCCCCTTGCTGTCATTCCTGGGCCTTAGGCACCCTGCATCCCAAAGGAATCCAGATACTGTGTAAAACTCATTAAAGCCATAACAATTATCCAGGACAGTTCTAGGACCAATTTACTTCAGGGATCTCTAGTAGAGACCAATTATACCACTAATCACTCATTTCTCTTTTATTAATTTTAATTTATGTGCATTGTGTTTTGCCGGCCTATATGTCTGAGGGTGTCAGATCTTGGAGTTGCATACAGTTGTGAGCTGCCATTTGGGTGCTGTGAATTGAACCCAGGCTCTTTGGAAGTGTAGCTAGTAATCTTAACCTCTGAGACATCACTCCACTGCCCCCATCATTACTTTCTTCATTGAGGAAAAGGTAGAACTTAAAGAACAACATTAAACAAAACAAATAGTAAAACAGAGCCAAAAAAGTGTGGGAGGATGAATACTTATGGCCTTTTCAGGTAATGAACAGGCTTCTGTTGACTGTACCCCACTTTCTTGGGGGGAATGAAGAAGTGTGAGTGAAAACCACCCCAAAATATTAGAAGTGTTCTGATTACTAATAACTTAAAATGTTCCATACAATGAAAATTAGCACAAAAAGTCATCAGCAGTTTTTATAACCTTGGTTATGAGCCTAGCCTTTAGCTGCTGAGCCAGCTCTCCAGCCCAACCAACAGTTTCTAAGAAGAATGAGACTGGAAGATCCGAGATGGTGGCGAGAAGTGTGGACCGTGTTTGGAGGCTCCAGTGAACAATTCATGGAATTGCACAGATTTCTGAGCCAGGAACACCAAGGTCCCCACATCACGGCAGCGGGAGTGCTCCACGGTTTGGAGGGACCAGGGTGCAGAGGACCTGTGTGCCCCTGCACATGGGAGGAATGCGGATTTTCTCAGATCGGAGCAGCAGTGGCAAAGGCAGCAGCAACAGCGGCGGCACCAGCGGCACCAGCGTCAGCAGAGGCAGTGGCTGAGGTTTGCAGCTCTGAGCCTTCCGGTGGATGCGATTAATGTGGTGGCTGGTGGGCGTTACTGCGGGAGAGGAGACTCTGGACGGGATTTGGGTCGCGTGGTACCTTGTGACCGAGACTGGACTCGGCGGACAGTTCAGCCCCAGAGTCCCGGATTCAGATCAGTGTGTAGTGCCATGGAGACACTGTCTCAGCGTCTGCAAGCAATTCTGTCCTAAGCCCTAGCTCAACTCAGCCACAGCTCCCCTGCTGTGACACAGGCTGGGAATAGCACTCAGTTCCACCCTACGCACCAGCTCAGCACAGCCGCAGTTCTCCTGCTGTGATGCAGGCTGGGCGGAGCACTCAGCTCCACCAGAGGCACTAGCTCACATCAACGAGCAGTTCTGCCCAAGACACTAGCACAGCTCAGCGGGCAGTTCTGGGGCACTAACACAGGCTGAGGTCAGAACGTAGATTCAGCCCAGAGGCCCTAGCTGGACTTGCCGGGCAGATTGGGCCCAGAGACTCTAGTTGAGCTGTGCGCACAGGCTTGGTGGCTTCAAGACTCTGGCTGGACTATCCACGCAGTATAGGCCTGGAGTCCCGGGCTGAATTCAGCGTGCAGTGTGAGTCCAGAGTCCCTGGCTGAGCTTGGTGCACAATTCCGCCCCGGAGACTTGGGTGGAGCTCGGCGTGCAGTTTGGAGCCTAGGTCCCTAACTGTGCTTGGCAGACAGATTGGGCCCAGAGACTCTAGTGGAGCTTTTGGCACAGTCACGGCTCTAAGACTCTGGTTGGACACAGTGTGCAGTTTGAATCCAGAATTCCTGGCTGAGCTTGGCGGACAGTTCAGGCCCTGAGTCACTAACTGACCACAGCACACACTTTGCACCAAAAGCCCCTAGCTGAGCTTGGTGTGCAGTTCCAGTCCCCCAAAATTCTGGCTGGACTCTGTGTGCATTTTGTGCCCAGAATCCCTAGCTGAGCTCGGCAGACAGTTCAGGCCCTGAGAATCTAGCTGAGCTCGGCGCGTGGCTCGGGCCCAGTGTCCCTCCCTGGACTTGGGAGGGAACCCAGAAGGCTGTGGATACCTTGGCCTGACCCAACGCTCATTCAGAGACCCAGAACGATTGCAGGACCCACAGCACAGGGGAGCTGAGGATCACTGGCTGTGAGGGACCAAAACGACAGGGCTAACCTCCTGCCATCCACACCAGTGAACTATCAGAGCTTCCAGCCTATGGAAATCGTGAGAAAACAAGTGAATCTATCATCAGACTCCCTCCATCCAACTCTGGAAGCTACCCAACAAAAACAAAGACACCAAGATGTCTAAAGGACAGCGTAAATGCATACGCAAAAAACCTCCAAAACAACATGGCGTCTCCAGTTTCCAGCTGTCCCAAAGAAAACAACCCAGAGAACTCAAATACAACAGAAATACAAGAAAATGACCTCAAATCCTTAGTAATGAGGACATTAATGGAGGAAACAAATAAAATCCGTAATCAAATGCAGGAGGACGCAGACAAACAGGTGAGAGACATAAAAGAAGCACATAGAGTGGAACTGGAAAAATTGCAGGAAAATGCAAACAACCAGATGAAAAAAAAATCAAAAAATCAGTTTAAGATGTGAAAATGAAAATGGATTCAATGATAAACACACAGACAGAAGAAAAATGAGAATGTGAGACCTCAGAGAAGAAGGCGAGCAACACAGAGGTGAGCTTTTCTAACAGAATCCAAGAGACAGAAGAACGAATCTCAGGTCTAGAAGATACAATCACAGATCTTGAATCAACCATTAAAGAAAATGCCAAATCTGGAAAACGCCTGACAGAAAACAACCAAGAGATTAAGGACACCATGAAAAGAAGAAATCTGAGGATAATAGGCATTGAAGAAAGAGAAGATATCAGTCTCCAAGGCCCAGAAACTATTCTTAATAAAATCATAGAAGAAAATTTCCCCAATCTAAAGAAAGAGATGCCTATAAATATACAAGAGGCCTACAGAACATCAAATAAAATTGACCAGAAAAGAAAAACTGCCCATCACATAATAATAAAAACACAAAACATACAGAACAAAGAAAAAATATTGAAAGCTGCAAGGGAAAAGGGCCAAATAACATTTAATGGCAAACCTATCAGAATTACACCCGACTTCTCAGCAGAGACCATAAAAGCCAGAAGGGCCTGGACAGAGATCCTGCAAACGCTAAGAGACCACAGATGCCAGGCCAGACTACTTTACCCAGCAAAATTATCAATAACCATTGATGGAGAAAACAAAATATTCCAGGACAAAAACAAATTCAAACAGTACCTAGTCACAAATCCAGCTTTACAGAAGGTACTAGAAGGAAAACTCCATCCCAAAGGGTCAAGCTACAACCAAAACTACTCAGGAAATAGATAACTATCCCATGGCAAAAACACAACTACACAAACGCTCGACTGGAAACAACATCAAAATTAAGACTCTTAACAGTCACTGGTCATTAATATCTCTCAACATCAAAGGCCTCAATTCTCCAATAAAAAGACACAGACTAACTGAATGGGTACATAAACAAGATCCAACATTCTTCTGCATTCAAGAAACACATCTCACCCATAACGATAGGCATTATCTCAGGGTAAAAGGTTGGAAGAAAATATTCCAAGCAAATGGTCACAAGAAGCAAGCATTTTAGTATCAAACAAAATAGACTTTCAACCAAAATTAATCAAGAGGGATGAGGAAGGACACTTCATACTCATCAAAGATAAAGTCAACCAAGATGACATCACAATTCTGAACATCTATGCTCCCAATACAAGGGCACCCACATTTGTAAAAGATCTCCTAAAAAAGCTTAAACCACACATCGATCCCCACACAGTAATAGTGGGGGACTTCAACACCCCACACTCACTGAAAGATAAGTCATTGAAACAGAAAGTAAGCCGAGAAACAACATCATTAACCAATGCCATGGGTCAAATGGATCTAACAGATATCTATAGAACCTTTCACCCAAACAAGAAAGAATATACCTTCTTCTCTGCACCCCGATGTGATCCAAAATTGATCACATCGTAGGTCACAAAGCAAGCCTCAATAGATACAAGAGGATTGAAATAATACCTTGTATCCTATCAGATCACCATGGTCTTAGGCTGCAACTCAACAACAACAGAAATAACAAAAAGCCTACAAGTACATGGAAACTAAACAACTCTCTGCTAAATGACACCTGGGTCAGGGAAGAAATAAAGAAAGAAATCAAGGAGTTTCAGAAATTCAATGAAAATGAAGGAACAACATACCCAAGTTGTGGGATACATTGAAAGCAGTGCTAAGAGGAAACTTCATAGCACTAAATGCCTTTAAAAGAAATTGGAAACATCGCACATAAGCATCTTAATGACACAACTGGAAGCTCTAGAAAAAAAAGAAGGAGAAACACCCAAAAGGAGTAGATGTCTGGAAATATTCAAACTCAGGTCTGAAATTAACAAATTAGAAACTAAGAAAACAGTCCAAAGAATCAACAAAACCAAGAGCTAGTTAATCCTTGCCACACAATTGACCCAGTCTGCCATAGGTATTCATGGGGTGCCCTGAGGGTAAAGCCTGCCAAGGCTGCTTCCATCTGTGACAAAGTGTAATCCTTCCGACACAATTGACCCAATCTGCCATAGGTATTCATGGGGTGCCCCAGGGTAAAGCCCGCCAAGACTGCTTCCACGTAAGACGAAGCTTAATCCTTTCCACACAATTTAGACAGTCAATCACAAGGTATTCATGGGGTGCCCCGAGGGTAGAGCCTGCCAAGACTGCCTCCACCTGTGACAAAGCTTAATCTTTCCCACACATTTGAGACTGTCAGTCACAAGGTATTCATGTGGTGCCCAGCGGGTAAAGCCCGCCAAGGCTGCTTCCACCTGTGACAAAGCTTAATCTTTATAACCCACCTGCTTCAGGCATATATTTTATTTGTCCTTCTGAGTGATAATTAAACATTGTTCTTCAGCCCCTTTTTTTTGTCATTTTCTTTCTTTTAGTTTCTGTATTGAAGTGTGGTTATAATATACTAATTATCTAATATCCAATTGTAGGTGAGTAACTACCATGTGTGTCTTTCTGAGTCTGGTTTATCTCACTCATGATGAGCATTTCTAGTTTCATCCATTTGCCTGCAAATTTCAAGACTTTCTTGTTTTAAAAGCTGACTTAAATGTACCAGTTTCTCTATCCATTCTTCAGTTGAGGGACTGGTACGCTGTTTCAAGATTCTGTTTATTATGAATAAAGCTGCTATGAACATACTTGAGCAAAATGTCCTTGTTCTATGTTGGGGCATCTTTTGGATATAGGCCCAGGAGTGCATAGCTGACACTTGAGGTAGCATTGTTGCCAGTGTTCTGAGAAATGGCCAGATGGATATCCAAGGTGGTTATACATGTTTGCATCCCCACCAGCAATGGAGGAGGGTTCCTCTTTCACCTCATCCTTTCTAGCAGGCGCAATTACTTGAGGTTTCTCTCTTAGACATTCTGAGAGGTGTGAGATGGAATCTCGGAGTGGTTTTGATTTGCATTTTCCTGATAACTAGCGTCTTTAAGGATTTGTTTAAGTGTTTCTCAGCCATCAGTATTTCTCTATTGAGAATTCTGTTTAGTTCAGTACCTCATTTTGAACTAGCTTTTTTTGTTTTGGTGTCATTTGAGTTCTTAATTTATTTATATATTTTGAAAATTATCCCCTGGTCAGATGTCAGTTTTGTGAAGACCTTTTTTCAGTCTGTTCGCTGTCATTTTGCTCTGTGGACTGTGTCCTTTGTCCTACAGCTCAGTTACATGATGTCCCATTTATCGATTTCTGATCTTTTAGTCTCAGCTATTGGCATTTTATTCAAGAAGTTATCTCTTGCCAGTCAACTCAAGGCTCTACCTCTGTTTTTCTTCTAAAATATTTCGTGTTTTTCTTCTAAAACTTGGTGTATGGTTTTATGCTGAGGTCTTTAATCTACCTGCACTTTACTTTTGTACAGTGTGATAAATATGGATCTATTTGCATTTTTCTATATGTAGACATCCAATAAGAAGTGAGAAGTGTACCATGTGTTGTAGATGTTGTCTTTCTTCCATTAATGATTTTGGCTTCTTTTTCAAATATCAAATATCCATGGTGTGTGAATTTATTTCATGGTCTTTAATTTGGTTTCACTGATCAATTGGTATATTTCTATGTCAATACATGCAGTTTTTACTACTTTCACTTTTGTTCTATAATACAGCCTGAGAGCAGAGATGGATTTAACTCGAGATGGTCTTTAGTTGTTTATGGTTGTTTTTGCTATTTTGGGTTTTTTTTTTCAAAATGAATGTGAGAACTGCTATTTCAAGTTCTGTAAAGAATTGTGTTTGTCTTTTGATTAGAATTGCATTGAAGGTGTATATTGCTTTTCATAAGATGGGTTTTTTTTATTATGCTAATCCTAAGGATCCATGAGCATGGGAGATCTTTCCATCTTCTGATACCTTTTTCAATTTCTTTCCTCACAAACTTAACGTTTTCTTCAAACAGGCCTTTCAATTGCTTGGCTACAGTTATTTTTGTGACTATTATGAAAGGTGTTGTGTTTTTCCTAACTTCTTTCTCAGTCTCTTTGTCTTTTATATAAAGTAGGGCTCCTGATTTTTTTTAATTGATTTTGTATTTAGCCACTTTGCTGAAGATGTTTTTCAGCTAAAAGATTTTATTGGTATAATGTTTTGGGTCACTTCTGTTTATTATCATATCATGTATAGATAGTGATACTTTGACTACTCCCTTTACAACATGTAATATTTTCTTCTCCTTTTTTTGACTTATTGTGCCAGCTAAGAATTCAAATACTACATTCAAGAGATACAAAGAGTAGACAGCCTTTCCTTGTCCCTGATTTCTGTGTAGTTAGTTTAACTTTCTCTCCAGTCAGTTTGATGTTAGCTATCTGCTTGCTGTATATTGTCTTTACTATGTCTAGACATGTGCTTTTATTCCTGACCTTTCTAAGATTTTTAGCATGAATGGGTGCTGGGTTTTTAAAAATGATTTTCTGGCATCTAAAAAGATGTTCATGTTCTTTTTTAAAAAATTTTTGTTTATATGATGGATTACATTGGTCTATTTCTGTAAGTTGAACCAAACCTTCATTCCTGGGATGAAGGCTACTTGGTCATGGTGAATCATATTTTTGATGCATTCTTGTATTCAGTTTGCAAGTATTTTACTGAGTATTTTTGAATCCATGTTCTTAAGAGAAATTAGACTGAGATTCTTTTTCTTTGTTGCATCTTTGTGTGGCTTAGGTATTCAGGTGACTGGGGCTTCATGGAATGAGTTTGGTAGTTTTTCTTCTGTTTCTATTTTGTGGAATAGTTTGAGGGGTATTAGTATAGGTCTTATTTCAAGGTCTGGTAGAATTTTGTGATAAATCCATCTAGCGCTGGGCTTTTTTGAACGGGAGACTTTTCATGACTTCTCTATTTCCTTAGGAGATACAGGACTATTTAATTTGTATGACTTATGTCAGATAAATTTTATTAACTATCAGGAAAATTGTCTATTTCATTTAGATTTTCATTTTGGTACAGATAGGCTTTTGAAGTAAGACCTAATGATTCTTTGAATTTCTGGTTGTCTGTCTTTATGTCTCCCTTTCACTTCTAAGTTTGTTGATTTGAATAAAATCCTTCTGACCCTGTTAGTTAGTCTAAAATATTGTATATTTTATTGATTGTTTTAAAGAGCCAGCTTTTACTTTTCTTGCTTCCTTGAATTGTTCTATTTGTTTCCAATTTATTGTTTTAAGCACTGAGTTTGATGACATCCAGCCTTCTAGTGCTCTTGGGTGTGTTTTCTTCTTTTGTTCTAGATATTTCTAGTATTCTTAAAGTATCTAGTATGGGATATCACCAATTTCTTTTTGCAGGCCCTTAGTGCTATGAACTTCCCTTTTAGCACTTCCTTCGTGTGTCCTATAAGGTGTGTTACATTGTACTTTTGTTTTCATTGAATTCTTTGAAGTCTTTAATTTTCTTTATTATTTTGTCCCTGATGCAGAAGTCCATAAGTAGTGACTTTGTTCAGTTACCATCAATTTGTAGGTTTTCTGTTGTTGTTGAGTTATAGTTTTAATCCATTTTAGTATAGTAAGATGAAAAGGTTTATTTTGATCTTATTATCTATGCTGAGTTTTAGTTTGTGACTAAGTATATGGTCAATTTCCATGAGGTGCTGAAAAGAATGTATATATTTTATGTTTGGGTGAAAAGTTCTGTAGATATCTGTTAGGCCCATTTGATTTTCTTGATTTTAATAGCTGAGTAGTACTCCATAGTGTAAATGCACCACGGTTTCTTTATCTATTCTTCGACGGAGGGACATCTAGGTTGTTTCCAGATTTTGGTTATTACAAGTAAGGCTTCTATGAACATGGTTGAGCATATGTCCTTGTTGAGGGTGGAGCGTCTTTTGTGTATATTCCGAGGAGTGGAAAAGCTGGGTCTTGAAGTAGCTCTATTATCAGTTTTCTGAGAAAGCACCAGAATGATTCCCAAAATGGTTGTACAACTTTGCACTCCCACTAGCAACGAAGGAGTGATCCCCTTTCTCCAAATCCTCACCAGCATGTGCTGTCATTTGAATTTTTGATCTTAGCCATTCTAACAGGTGTAAGATGAAATCTCAAAGTCATTTTGATTTGCATTTCTCTGATGACTAAGGATGTTGAACATTCCTTTAAGTGTTTCTCCCATTCAGATGGGTGTAAAATGGAATCTCAGGGTGATTTTGTTCTGCATTTCCCTGATGATTATGGATATTGAACATTTCTTTAAGTGCTTCCTGGCCATTTGACATTCTCCTGTTGAGAATTCTCTATGCAGATTTGTATCTCATTTTTGGAAAAAAATATTATGAAATATTTTTTATTTTTTACATGTACACTTATGTATAATACATATATACAATAAATTACTACAGCAGGAAGAGCATGAAAAAATCAGGAATTATTTGGCATTTACTTATTACTATTTAAATAGGAAAACAAAGGCAGTTTTTCCAACTTCTCTCTATCTGTAGATAGGGAAGGGCTTTCCTATTTTCACTGTCTTTCTTTCTTTTCTGCTTTTGTTTTTTTACATATACATTTATTTTATTACACATGCATGAAACAAACTACATAAAGCAAGGAGAACCATGTGACAGTCATGAGTTTTGTAAACCTTTCATTCACAGTGATTTGGCTATTTGTATTTTTGTATTTTTCAAACTTGAAGTAAACATTTTTCCTGTCTGTTGGGTCTAAATTTCTCAATGAAATTCAATATCTTTTCTATTTTATTTTTATTAACTTATCTCCTTTATCTTGATCTAAAAAGATCTTTTTCCCTAACCACATAAACTTTATTTTACAACTTAACCATTTGTTTTTCAATACCTCTCAGAGACTTGAGAAATAATAAGAGTTCAATTAAATTCAAGAGTGAACCAGGAGTGCAGGTTAGCACCTTCCAAAATGAACAAAAATGACTGAGACAGTTTACTGCCTGAACAATGACCTGACACTCTCCATAAAGTTGGGGCCTCATTTTCAGTCTCTGCTAGACTTATTTTCAAGGCAGGAAGTATTGAGGACTTGCTTACACTGTCTTGGTAGAGTTAGCCCGTCTACTCTGCTTCCATCTAAGCTGCACAGTTTTAGGCAGAATTCTGTTTGTGGCAGGAATGAGGACATTTTGCCCAGTGGCTAGTTTGCCACATTTGAAGCCATCTCCATAAGGAGGCTCTTTGATGTTCATCATCTTCTTTGAGATAGGCTGGGTATTGTCAGGAGTTAACTTGTCTTGTCAAAGAAACTTTAGTAGAATAAAAAAATCTTTAAATGCCATATTCTGTGTGTCTCTGAGGCCTTTGAAGACCTTATTTAATGATTTTACCTCATGTATCTATAAAGTCATATCTATCTGTTAGACTTAGGATATATGTCCTTGTGCTCAAATCTGACACGTATTTGACATGCCCATGTTTTGTATCAATACACTAAATTCTATACCAACAACTTAGACATAACCTTCATTATGAGTACCAATTAAGACCTTTGGTTAAGGAATAGGTTCATTTCTCTACCTTTCGTTCTATCCTCCTTTTATATTTTGATGTCTCCCTTTATTTTCATCTCATCTCTCCTTATCTATGGATGAAATATAAAGGAAGAGAGAGACATCCCTGAGTTATGCCTCATTTTTTCTCTGCATAGGAACAATAATACTAACTTGTAACCACCTCCTGATGAAAATAGGCAACAAAAAAGCAAGGTGCATCTCAGCTAAGAGATGACCTCTGGGGCTGTCCTCTGGCCTCCACATGTACATTAATACATGCATTTCTTGGAGTTCGAAGTAAAGGAGGCTTAATTTTGAAGAAGTTCAGATACAGGAAGGGATTCCCAAGGTCATGAATGTGCATGAGGAGGGCTGGTGTGGAACTCATGATATAGACCTGGCTAGTATTGAACACACAGAGGTCCATCTGATTCTGTCTCCCAAATGCTGGCACTAAAGACATGCAATTGATGTATGCATTTGGTTCCTGGCAACAGTTCACACCAGAACCTGCATGGCACCATGGTTTAAATATTGAGCGTAAACCTTAGGGAAATGCTTGAAAACTTAGCAAGGAATGGACTTCGTGGATTTCCAAATATCCCTTAAATACCAGGACCTTGGAGAATTGCTTAGCCCGATGAAGTGAGATTGGATCAAATATAAGCTTTAGATCCTTTTTCTGAAACACTCAGGTCTTGTCCTAGTTTCCACTAACAGGCAATTTGACCTGGCCTAGAATTACTTGTAAAGTGACTCAAGTGAGGGGTTGTCCAGATCACATTAGCCATGGACATGGCTGTGGGGAAGGAGGAGTCTTTCTTTTCTAGAATGTTGTACATTGTCCCTAAGTCTTTTTTCAGGTGTTCCCTCATGTAGAATTCAGATTTTATACTTGGAACCCTTCCCAGTGTGTGGCTTTCTATGGTCTCATTCTGCTTAAAAACTGATATTGGTTGGGGTGTAGAAAGGCTCCGCAGTTAAAAGCTAGGCTCAAAACAAAAAATATAAAAACTACTGATGATTTCTTGTGCAAATTTTTGCTATGAGAGACACTTTAAGTCATTAATAATTGGAATAGTTTTGGAAAACATCGGGTGGTTTTCAGCCATCCTTATACCCTCCCTCCACTAACAAAGTGGGCTCCAGTCAGTAGAACTCCTGTTCATTAGCTGAACAGGCAATGAATATGCATCTTTCAATTCTTTTTATGGCTTTATTCTCAATGCTATTTATTTATTAGTTTTGTTTGTTGCTGTTCTTTAAATTCTACATTTTTCTAAGGTGGGAAATAGTGAGTGGTGACTATAATTGGCCTTCACTAGAGATCCCTGAGGTAAATTGGTCTTGAGTAATTACTATGTCTTTAATGAGTTACAGAGAATCTGGACTCCACTGGGATGCAGGACACCTAAGGCCCAGGGATGGAAGGAATGATTGTGAATAGGGATGGTGTATGTAAGGTGATGAGGACAGAGGCTGCTAGATCCTCTGACTGCACATAAAATAAAGGCAAGCATGATCCTAAACTAGAAACTATGGGTGATTCCAAGATGGCGCTGACCATTAAGCCACGTATCTGATCTACTCTGTGGAGGAGCAACAGATTGCTGGACTTTGAGAACTGTAGGTGAGTGGAGCCCCAAAGGCCGCAGACCAAACAGGGGGCCTACCCCTCTGGGTCAGGCAACGTCCCGGAGGTGCTAAACGCACTCCCCAAACTCTGAGACGGAATCCACATGCAAACTGCAGCCTGTATATAAAGCACAGACTCGCTGTTTGGGGAGGGGTTTTTCCAGAGTCCCCAGCCAGAGCAATCTCAGCGAAGAGGGTGAATCTGCCCTAGGATTCCTCCTTCCGCACCACCCAAAACTGCAGAGGTCACCCGCCCAGGCCGACTGAAAACACAGGCGGTGGGACCCAACAGAGACAGTTATAGTGGGACTACAGCTCGCTGGCTATCCCACCCAGGCCGACTGAAAACACAGGCGGCGGGACCCAACAGAGATCTTTATAGTGGGACTACAGCTCGGTGGCCATCCGGGGCCAAACTTAACACCAATCACAGCAGACTGAGCCTGCAAACAGCGGCAGTGAGAAATCAGCTTGAGCGGCTTCCACAGACCCATCGGGAGATGTGGGTCTTGCCCAGAGCTATAGCTGAACTTATTTGCCCTGCGGGAAGACCTGGGTCCGCGGGCTTCCGCCAGAGCTCTGCAACCCTTTTGTCCCTACCCAGCCGCAAGGCACTGGTCCTATGCTCTGCTCCCCGCTCCCGGCACGTGAGAGCCCAGCGGGAGATCCTGGCCTGAGCAAGGCAGGCACTCTCTCATTATCGGGAGACGAGAAGTGGATGGGTCATGTTTACAGTGTCTAATTGCTGACCCAGAGTGTGAGGGGGTCCACGTACCCTGGCAGGAAGATTTGGGTCCGCGAGCGGCCGCCAGAGCTCTGCAGAGCCAGTCTTACTAACTGCCCAGCCGCAAGGCCCTGGCACTGCACTCCCTGCTCCCTGAATGAGAGAGAGAGACCAGCTGAGCTGGCCCTGCGCTCCCTGTGAGCCCAGCAGGAGATCCTGGCCTGAGCAAGGCAGGCACTCTCACATTATTGGGAGACGAGACATGGATGGGTCGTGTTTGCAGTGTCTAATTGCTGACCCAGAGTGTGAGGGGGACCCACATACCCCGGAGGAAAGATTTGGGTCCACAAGTGGCCGCCAGAGCCCTGCAGAGCCAGTCTTACTAACTGCCCAGCCCCAAGGCCCTGGCACAGCGCTCCCTGCTCCCTGAATGAGAGTGTCCAGTGGAGATCCTGGCCGAGCAAGGCAGACACTCTCACTTTATTGGGAGTCGAAAAGAGGGTCTTGCTTGCAGTGCCTAATTGCTGACCAAGAGCGACCTTGGTCCCTCTAGGCATATAGTACTGGGAGAGGTTGGACACTGCTACAGGGTATAGAGGCAGAGCTAAAAGACAGTTACACCCCCAGAAGATCTGATCTACCTGGGGCCTTGACTGCAAATCCACAGGAAGGACAGGCAGCTGAGATCAACCTACTCAGCCAGAAGGTTTGTGTGCTGACCTTATTCTAGGTCCCAAGACTACTGATCTGAATTACGGCAGTAAAGTCCAAACAGATATCTACTTTGGCTGGCTCAGCCTGGAACCCAGGGGGCAGACGAAAACCACCAGGAGTGAAACCGGATCACCTACCTGTTCCACAAAAATACCCCCTGATCCCCACAGGCAAGAGCACCTAACCTATAATCAGTCATCAATTAACCACTCTCAACCAGCGAAGGTCACTACAAAATACCTTCCAACACCAGAGCCATCAAAATGACAAGAGGGCAGTGTAAGAATCCTATCAAAAACCAAAACAGTTTGGCATCTCCAGATTCCAACATCCCCAATGAAAACAACCTAGAGAACCTAACAGCAATGGATAGGCAAGAAAATGACCTCAAGTCCTTAGTAAAGAAGATGATAATGGAAGAAACAAATAAAATCTGTAAACAAATGCAGGAGGAGGCAAATAAAAGGGCTGAAAAGTTAAAAGAGACATATAAAGAGGCATTTGAAGAATTTCAGAAAAATATAAATAACCAGATGATGGAAATCATTAAAACAGTCCAAGACATGAAGATAAAAATGGAAGCTATGATGCAGGAACACACAGAAGAAAAACGTGATCAAGAGGCTGCAAAGAGGAAAGCAAGCATCTCAGAGGTGGCCTTATCTAACAGATTGCAAGAAATGGAAGAATGAATATCAGGACTTGAAGATACAATCGCATAACTGGAAACAACCATTCAGGGAAATGCTAAATCTGAAAAGTTCCTGACACAGAACATTCAACAATTAAAAGACCACATGAAAAGACGAAACTTGCGAATAATAGGGATACAGGAGAAACTGGACAGCCGACCCCACAGCCCAGAACACATCTTTAATCAAATAATGGAGGAGAATTTTCCCAATTTGAAGAAAGAGATGCATATGAGCATACAAGAGGCATACAGAACACCAAATAGAATAGACCTGAAAAGAAAATCTTCCCGCCACATAATAATAACAACACAAAATATACAGAAAAAGAAAAAAATATTAAAAGCGGCAAGAGAAAAACGCCGAGTAACATACGAAGGCAAACCTATCAGAATTACTCCTGATTTCTCAGCAGAGACCATGAAAGCCAGAAGGGCCTGGACAGAGGTGCTGCAAACCCTAAGAGAACACAGATACCAGGCAAGACTACTATATCCAGCAAAATTATCAATAACCATTGACAGAGAAACAAGTTATTTCATGACAAAAACAAATTCAAACAGTACCTAGCCACAAATCCAGCTTTACAGAAGCTATTAGAAGGAAAACTCCACCCCAACTGGTCAAACTACAACCAAAACTACATAGAAAATATGTAAATATACCATTGCAAAATCACAACCTCACAAAATCTCAACTGTTACAAACACCAAAAATGAAGGGACTTACCAATCACTGGTCATTAATATCTCTCAACGTCAATGGTCTCAACTCTCCAATAAAAAGACACAGACTAACGGAATGGATGCATAAACATGACCCAACATTCTTCTGCATTCAAGAAACACACCTCAACCACAAGGACAGGCATTGCCTCAGAGTAAAAGGTTGGGGAAAAATATTCCAAGCAAATGGTCACAAGAAGCAAGCTGGGGTAGCCATTCTAATATCTAATAAAATAGACTCTCAACCAAATTTAATCAAACGAGATGAGGATGGTCACTTCGTACTCATCTAAGGTAAAGTCAACCAAGAAGATATCACAATTTTGAACATCTATGCTCCGAATACAAGGGCTCCCACATTGGTAAAAGAGTTATTAACAAAGCTCGCCCCACTCATTGATACCCACACAATAATAGTGGGAGACTTCAACACCCCTCTTTAACTCAAGGATAGGTCTTTGAATCAAAAAATAAGCCAGGAAATAACCTCATTAACCAATGTCATGAATCAAATGGATCTAACAGATATCTACAGAACTTTCCACCCAAATGCAAAGGATTATACCTTTTCTCAGCACCCCATGGAACGTTCTCTAAAATTGATCACATAGTTAGTCATGAAGCAAACCTCAATAGATACAAGAAGATTGAAATAATACCTTGTATCTTATCAGATCACCATGGTCTAAGACTGGACTTCAACAACAACAGAAATAACAAAAAGCATACTAACACGTGGAAACTAAACAACTTTCTACTTAATGACACATGGGTCATGGAAGAAATAAGGGAAGAAATAAAAGACTTCCTGAAATTCAATGAAAATGATGGAACAACATACCCAAATTTGTGGGACACATTGAAAGCAGTGCTAAGAGGAAAATTCATAGCACTAAGCGCCTTCAAAAAGAAAAAGGAATCATCCCACATAAACAACCTAACAACACATCTGGAAGCTCTAGAAAAAAAAGAAGCAGAAACACCCAAGAGGAGTAGACGCCTAGAAATAATCAAACTCAGGGCTGAAATCAATAAATTAGAAACAAAGAGAACAATCCAAAGAATCACCAAAACCAAGAGTTGGTTCTTTGAAAAAAATTAACAAGATAGACAAACCGTTAGCCAATCTAACTAAAAGACAGAGAAACACTATCCAAATTAACAAAGTCAGAAATGAAAAGGGAGACATAACAACAGACACTGAATAAATACAAAGAATCGTAAGAACCTACTTTAAAGGCATTTATGCCACAAAATTCGAAAATTTAACGGAAATGGACAAATTTCTCGACCGATTCCATTTGCCGAAATTGAACCAAGTCCAGATAAACAAATTAAATAGCCCTATTTCACCTATAGAAATAGAAGCAACCATTGATAGTCTTCCAACCAAAAAAAGCCCAGGGCCAGATGGTTTCAGTGCAGAATTCTACCAGACCTTCAAAGAGGAGCTAATACCGATACTATTCAAGCTATTCCAAAAGATAGAAATGGACGGAATATTACCAAATTCCTTCTATGAGGCCACAGTCACATTGATACCTAAACCTCACAAAGATCCAACAAAAAAAGAGAATTTCAGACCAATTTCTCTTATGAACATTGATGCAAAAATACTCAACAAAATTCTCGCAAAGCGAATACAACAGATATCAAAGACATCATTCACCATGACCAGGTAGGCTTCACTCCAAGCATGCAGGGATGGTTTAACATACGGAAATCCATCAATGTAATCCACCATATAAACAAACTGAAAGAGAAAAACCACATGATCATCTCTTTAGATGCAGAAAAAGCATTTGACAAAATCCAACACCCATTTATGTTCAAAGTTTTGGAGAGATCGGGAATACAAGGCACTTATCTAAACATAATAAAGGCCATATACAGCAAACCAACAGCCAACATTAAATTAAATGGAGAGATACTCAAGGAAATTCCTCTAAAATCGGGAACCAGACAAGGCTGCCCCTTGTCCCCTTATCTCTTCAATATAGTTCTTGAAGTTCTAGACAGAGCAATAAGACAGCAAAAGGAGATCAAGGGGATCCAAATGGGAAAGGAAGAAGTCAAATTATCCTTATTTGCAGATGATATGATAGTGTATGTAAGTGACCTGCAAAATTCCACCAGAGAACTCCTACAGCTGATAAACACCTTCAGCAAATTGGCAGGATACAAAATAAACTCAAAAAAGTCAGTAGCTTTTCTGTATACAAATGACAAACAGGCAGAGGAAGAAATTAGGAAAACTATTCCCTTCACGATAGCCACAAACAATATAAAATATCTAGGAGTAACTCTAACCAAGCAAGTGAAGGACTTATTCAAAAAAAGCTTCAAACCTCTGAAGAAAGAGATTGAAGATGACATGAGAAGATGGAGGGATTTACCTTGTTCGTGGATCGGGAGAATCAACATAGTAAAAATGGCCATCTTACCAAAAGCAATTTACAGATCCAACGCAATCCATATCAAAATACCTACAAAATACTTTGAAGATATTGAAAGATCAATTTTCAAATTCATATGGAGAAATAAAAAACCCAGAATAGCAAAAACAATCCTATACAACAAAAGATCCTCTGGAGGAATCTCCATACCTGATCTCAAGCTGTACTACAGAGCAACAGTAATTAAAACAGCATGGTACTGGCAAAGCAATAGACTGGTGGATCAATGGAATCGAATCAAAGACCCAGAGATGAATCCACACACATTTGCTCACTTGATTTTTGACAAAGAAGCCAAATCTATTCAATGGAAAAAGGATAGCATCTTCAACAAATGGTGCTGGTCTAACTGGATGTCTACATGTAGAAAAATGCAATTAGACCCTTATTTGTCACCATGCACAAAACTCAAGTCTAAGTGGATTAAAGACCTCAACTTAAAACCAGAGACGTTAATTCAGTTAGAGGAAAAAGTGGGGAAGAGCCTGGGACACATAGGCACAGGAAACAACTTCCTGAACAGGACACCAACAGCCCAGGCCTTAATGTTGACAATTAATAAATGGGACCTCATGAGGCTGAGAAGCTTCTGTAAGGCAGGAGACACTGTCAAGAGAACAAAGCGACAGCCTACAGAATGGGAAAAGATCTTCACCAACCCTACATCTGACAAGGGTTTAATATCCAAAATATATAAAGAACTCAAGAAATTAAACACCACAAAACCAAACAACCCAGTTGCGAAATGGGGCTTGGAACTTAACAGAGAATTCTCAACAGAGGAATATCAAATGGCCGAGAAACACTTAAAGAATTGCTTGTCCTCGTTAGTCATCAGAGAAATGCAAATCAAAACAACACTGAGATTCCATCTTACACCCATCAGAATGGCTAAGATCAAAAACTCAAATGACACCACATGTTGGCGAGGATGTGGAGAGAGAGGAACACTCCTTCATTGCTGGTGGGAATGCAAACTAGTACAACCACTTTGGAAAGCTATCTGGCGCTTTCTCAGAAAAATGGGAATAGGGCTTCCTCAAGACCCAGCTATCCCACTCCTTGAAATATACCCAGAAAATGCCCTACCACACAACAGGGACATATGCTCAACCATGTTCATAGCTGCTCTATAAATAATAGCCAGAACATGGAAACAGCCTAAGTGTCCCTCAGTAGAAGAATGGACTAAGAAACTGTGGTATATTTACACGATGGAATACTACTCAGCTATTAAAAATGAGGAATTCCCAAAATTTGTGGACAAATGGATTGATCTAGAAATTATCATAATGAGTGAGTTCACCCAGAAGCAAAAGGAGACAAACAGTATATACTCACTTATATCAAAACACTAGTCCAAGGGATACGTACCATGAAAATCTTTCCTTACCAAGAAAGTGGGTCAGAGGAGAGGATATCCGATTGAGACTTTAGGCAAGAGTAGCATGGAAGAAAGAGGAAATAGTAGGACCCACAGGGTCCTAGAAACCTACAAGAAGAACTTTATGACAGGCAGATCTGGATCCTGGGGTCCTCCTCAAACTAAGGCACCAGCCAAGGAGAATATAGGCAGTAAGCTTCGAACCCCTACCAAGACCTAGCCGACAAACATGACACTCTCCACCGTTGAGTGGAGAGTGAGATCTGACTCTCACACGAACTCTGGTGCCCCGTTTCTGACCATGTTCCCCAGATGGGGAGACCTGGTGGCACTCAGAGGAAGGATAGCTAGTTACCAAGAAGAGACTTGATATTCTAAGAGCATATATAGGGGGAGGAGGTCTCCCTAGGTCATGGACATAGGGGAGGGGAGAAGGGGAGAAATGGGAGGGAGGGAAGAATGGGAGGAAACAGGGGAAGGGCTAACAATCGAGATGTAATATGAATAAATTAATAAAAAAAGATGAAAAAACAAACAAACAAACAAACAAACTAGAAACTATGACCCAGCTTCATCTAAGCTAGGTACATTCAGGAAAATAAGCTGGTGTGTTGCTGACAATTGAAATTCCTGTGTCATGCAGAACAGGCCTTCAAGTATGAATTTTTTCTTCTTTTCTCTGTCTCTCAAGACTTCACTACACTGCATAAATATTTGTTCCATAGTCGTAATGTAACTCTTTCATGTTGATGGGTTCATTTCAATTACTCATGTAATTTTATCTCACTATCATACCATTTCAACACAAGAAGTTCAGTGCTGTGGTGCCAAATATTTTTTTATTATACTTTCACATGTGGGGTCTTATGAAACTCTGAACAATGTCTACCACAAAATGATGATTAAATTTATTTGTACAACCTCACAAAATTCTATTTTATTTGTATTGTTCATGATTGCTCCTAAGTACAGTACATCAAGAGTGACACTAACATCGTTTAAGTATTCACGTAAGTTTACAATGATAACTACTCCATCAAAGTCAATGATTCTACAGAACTCAGGATGATATGCATGTGAACCACATGTTATAAATATATCCTGTGTGGTTTTCGTGTGATTTTTAATACGAGAAATGTGGGTTTAATATGTAAAGAAGGTATGAATTCTATTGGCCCATCAGTGGTTATATTTGGTGGTGATTTCTCTGGCTTCTGATCTTTGCACATATGTATACATAACACAAAGCTACTGTTAATTTACAGGAAAAGAAGAAATGGCATGGTGACCCCTGCCTGTCATCCCACTGCTTGGGATGCAGAGGCAGGAGTGTTGCATGTTTGAGGCCAGTCCTGGATGCAGAAGGGGAACAACTTTTAAAATGGTATGTGATTTTTTTCTTCACTACATGATTTTTCCTTTATAGTATTAATTTTTAATGTATAAGTGCAAATTCTTAAGTCAGTGGCACTAAGCATGTCGGCTTGTGAAGAGGCAAGCAGTCAGACCTGGTTGTGGCATGGCAGAAAAAGGTGCTTTGATCTCTTGATGTTTTTCCTGTTTTACCAGCTTTGAGCCATTACAGATTCATTATCCAGTGTTGTCAAGAATCACAGGATGATGATGTGTGTATGTGTGTGTGTGTGTGCGTGCGTGCGAACCTGCACACCTATGCATATGACTTCAGATACAGATTGCCCAGTGTTAGAGATTAATTAAAATATTTGAAGAACTGTCTAGAACTTTAAAATCCCCGAGGAGAATGGGCATTACAGGCTTGTGTCAAAGGCAGAAGACGCAAACATTTTTCTCCACTGAACTGTGCTTTCCCACTAATCATTCATCTAAGCGCAGGAACATCATGATGTTAGTTACTTTACTCAAAGCCTACAGAGTTTAATGACATTTAAAGAATACCTGAGGATCCAAGATGGCGGCAAGCACTGTGGACCGCGTTTGGAGGCTCCAGTGAACAATTCAGGGAATTGCACAGATTTCTGAGCCAGGAACACCGAGGTCCGAACATCATGGCTGTGGGAGTGCTCCACGGTTCAGAGAGACCAGGTTGCAGAGGACATTCGTGCCCCTGCACACGGGAAGGGCGATGGATTTTCTTGGATCGGAGCAGCAGCGGCAGAGACAGCAGCCACAGTGGCACCAATGGCACCAGCGTCAGCAGTGGCACCAGCGTCAGCAGCGGCGATGGCTGATGTTTGCAGCTCAGAGCCTTCTGGTGGAGGTGATTGGTGTGGTGGCCGGTGGGAGTTGCTGCGGGAGAGGGGACTCTGGGTAGGATTTGCGTCGCATGGTGCCTTGGGACCCAGACTGGACACGGCGGACAGTTCGGCCCCAGAGTCCCAGGTTCTGGCTCAGCTCAGCGAGAAATTCTGCCCAAGGCACTAACTCAGCACAGCCACAGCTCCCCTGCTGTGGTGCAGGCTGGGTGGAGCACTCATTTCCACCCTAGGCACCACCTCAGCTCAGCGGCAGCTCCCTTGCTGTGATGTAGTCTTGGCGGAGCCCTTGGTTCCATCAGCAGTGCTGGCTTCAGCTCAGCTGCAGTTCTCCTGCTGTGATGCAGGCTGGGCTGAGCACTAAGTTCCACCAGAGGCGCTGGCACAGTGCAGCCCCAGCTCTCCTGCTGTGATGCAGGCTGGGCAGAGCGCTCCGTTCCACTGGCTCTAAGACTCTGGTTGGACACAGTGTGCAGTTTGAATCCAGAATTCCAGGCTGAGCTTCGTGGACAGTTCGGGCCCTGAGTCAAAAACTGACCACAGCACGCACATTGGGCCAAAAGGCCCTAGCTGAGTTTGGTGCGCAGTACCAGCCCAAAAATTCTGGCTGGACCCTGTGTGCATTTTGGGCCCAGAATCCCTAGCTGAGCTTAGCAGATGGTTCAGGCCCTGAGAATCTAGCTGAGTTCAGGCCGTGGTTCGGGGCCAGTATTCCTGGCTGGACTTGGCAGGGAACACAGAAGGCTGTGGATACCTTGACCTGACCCAACGCTCATTCAGAGACCCAGAACAATTGCAGGATCCACAGCACAGGGGGGCTGAAGATCACTGGCTGTGAGAGACCAGAACACCAGGGCTAACCTCGTAACATCCACACCAGTGAAGCTTTGAGCTTCTAGCCTAGGGAAATCATGAGAAAACAAGTGAATCTATCATCAGACTCCCTCCATCCAACTCTGGAAGCTATTCAACAAAAATAAAGACGGCAAGATGTATAAAGGACAGCAAAAAAGCATACACAAAAAATCCCAAACAACATGGCGTGTCCAGTTTCCAGCTATACCAAAGAAAACAACCCAGAGAACTCAAATCCAATGGAAATAAAAGAAAATAACTTCAAATACTTAGTAATGAGGATGATAATGGAGGAAACAAATAAAATTTGTAATCAAATGCAGGAAGAAGCAGACAAACAGGTGAGAGACATAAAAGAAGCACATAGTGTGGAACTGGAAAAATTGCAGGAAAATGCAAACAACCAGATGAAAGAAATAAATAAAATGGTTCAAGCTCTGAAGACCTATAAAGAGGCAATGGAAGAAACTCAGGAATATACAAAAAAATCAGATGAAAGAAATCAAAAAATCAGTTCAAGATCTGAAGATGAAAATGGATTCAATGAAAAACAAACAGACAGAAGAAAAACGAGAACGTGAGACCTCAGAGAATAAGGCAAGTTACATAGAGGTGAGCTTTGGTAACAGAATCCAAGAGATGGAAGAACGAATCTCAGGTCTAGAAGATAAAATCACAGATCTTGAGCAACCATTAAAGAAAATGCCAAGTCTGGAAAACTCCTGACACAAAACATCGAAGAAATTAAGGACACCATGAAAAGAAGAAATCTGAGGATAATAGGCATTGAAGAAAGAAAGCATATTAGACTCCAAGGCCCAGAAACTGTTCTCAACAAAATCCTAGAAGAAAATTTCCCCAATCTAAGGAAAGAGATGCCAAAAAACATACAAGAGGCCTACAGAACACCAAATAGAATTGACCAGAAAACTAAAATTGACCGTCACGTAATAATCAAAACATAATACATACAGAACAAAGAAAAATATTAAAACTGCAAGGAAAAAGGGCCAGATATCATTTAATGGTAAACCTATCAGAATTACACCCGACTTCTCAGCACAGACCATAAAAGCCAGCAGGGCCTGGACAGAGATCTTGCAAACCATAAGAGACCACAGATGCCAGGCTAGACTACTTTACCCAGCAAAATTATCAATAACCATTGATGGAGAATACAAAATATTCCAGGACAAAAACAAATTCAAACAGTACCTATCCACAAATCCAGCTTTACAGAAGGTACTAGAAGGAAAACTCCATACCAAAGGGTCAAGCTACAACCAAAACTACTCAGGAAATAGATAATTATCCCATGGCAAAAACACAACTACACAAATGCTTGACTGGAAACAACATCAAAATTAAGACTCTTAACAGTCACTGGTCATTAAAATGTCTCACCATCAATGGCCTCAATTCTCCAATAAAAAGACACAGACTAACTGAATGGGTGCATAAACAAGATCCATCAATCTTCTGCATTCAAGAAACACATCTCACCCATAATGAAAGGCGTTATCTCAGGGTAAAAGGTTGGAAAAAAATATTCCAAGCAAATGGTCACAAGAAGCAAGCAGCCGTAGCCATTTTAGTATCGAACAAAATAGACTTTTAACCAAAATTAATCAAAAAGGATGAGGAAGGACACTTCATACTCATCAAAGGTAAAGTCAACCAAGATGACATCACAATTCTGAACATCTATGCTCCCAAAACAAGGCCACCCACATTTGTAAAAGATCTGCTAAAAAAGCTTAAACCACACATCGATCCCCACACAATAATAGTGGGAGACTTCAACACCCCACTCTCACTGAAGGATAAGTCATTGAAACAGAAACTAAGCCGAGAAATAACATCATTAACCAATGCCATGGTTCAAATGGATCTAACAGATATCTATAGAACCTTTCACCCAAACAAGAAAGAATATACCTTCTTCTCTGCACCCCATGGAACCTTCTCCAAAATTAATCACATCGTAGGTCACAAAGCAAGCCTCAATAGATACAAGAGGATTGAAATAATACCTTGTATCCTATCAGATCACCATGCTCTTAGGCTGCAATTCAACAACAACAGAAATAACAAAAAGCCTACACGTATGTGAAAACTAAAAAACTCTCTGCTAAATGAAACCTGGGTCAGAGAAGAAATAAAGAAAGAAATCAAGGAGTTTCTGAAATTCAATGAAAATGAAGAAACAACATACCCAAATTTGTGGGATACATTGAAAGCAGTACTAAGAGGAAAATTCATAGCACTAAGTGCCTTTAAAAAGAAATTGGAAACATCGCACATAAGCATCTTAACAACACAACTGGAAGCCCTAGAAAAAAAGAAGCAGAAACACCCAAGAGGAGTAGATGCCTGGAAATAATCAAACTCAGGGCTGAAATTAACAAATTAGAAACTAAGAAAACAGTCCAAAGAATCAACAAAACCAAAAGCTGGTTCTTTGAGAAAATCAACAAGATAGACAGACCGTTAGCCAAACTAACTAAAAGGCAGAGAGACAGTATTGAAATCAACAAAATCAGAAATGAAAAGGGAGACATAACAACAGACACTGAAGAAATTCAAAGAATCGTAAGATCCTACTTTGAAGGCATATACGCCACAAAATTTGAAAATCTAAGGGAAATGGATGATTTTCTTCATCAATTTCACTTGCCAAAATTGAATGAAGAACAGATAAACAAGCTAAATAGTCCCATTTCCTCTACAGAAATAGAAGCAATCATCGATGGTCTCCCAACCAAAAAAAGCCCAGGGCCAGATGGTTTCAGTGCAGAATTCTACCAGACCTTCAAGGGCGAGCTAATACCGATACTCTTCAAGCTACTCCAAAAGATAGAAATGGATGGAACATTACCAAATTCATTCTATGAGGCCATAGTCTCATTGATACCTAAACCTCACAAAGGCTCAACAAAGAAAGAGACTTTCAGACCAATTTCTCTTATGAACATCGATGCAAAAATACTAAATAAAATACTTGCAAAACGAATACAGGAACACATCAAAGATATCATTCATCATGACCAAGTAGGCTTCATTTTAGGCATGCAGGGATGATTTAATATACGGAAATCCATCAATGTAATCAACCATATAAACAAACTGAAAATAAAAAAACCACATGACCATTCCCTTGGATGCAGAGAAAGCATTTGATAAAATTCAACACCCATTCATGTTTAAAGTTTTAGAGAGATCGGGGATTCAAGGCATTTTCCTCAACATAATAAATGCTATATACAGCAAGCCAATAGCCAAAATCAAAGTAAATGGTGAGATACTCAAGGAAATTCCTCTAAAATCGGGAACAGGGCAAGGCTGCCCACTCTCTCCATATCTCTTCAATATAGTACTCAAAGTTCTACCCAGAGCAATAAGACAACAAAAGGAGATCAAGGGTATCCAAATGGGAAAGGAGGAAGTCAAATTATCCCTATTTGCAGATGATATGATAGTGTACATAAGTGACCCTCAAAATTCCACCAGAGAACTCCTACAGCTGATAAACACCTTCAGCAAATTGGCTGGATACAAAATTAACTCAAAAAAGTCTGTAGCCTTCCTATACACAAATGACAAGCTTGCAGAGGAAGAAATCAGGAAAACCACACCCTTCACATTAGCCACAAGCAATATAAAATATCTAGGAGTTACCCTAACTAAGCAAGTGAAGGACTTGTATGAAAAAAATTTCAAAACTCTGAAGAAAGAGATTGAAGATGACCTGAAAAGATGGAATGATCTTCCTTGCTCATGGATCGGGAGAATTAACATAGTAAAAATGGCCATCCTGCCAAAAGCACTCTACAGATTCAATTCAATCCATATCAAAATACCTCCACAATTTTTTAAAGACATTGAAAGTTCA
This sequence comes from Acomys russatus, assembly GCF_903995435.1. Classification (NCBI taxonomy): domain Eukaryota; kingdom Metazoa; phylum Chordata; class Mammalia; order Rodentia; family Muridae; genus Acomys; species Acomys russatus. Next base: position 980,348 of record NC_067152.1, read on the forward strand.
ATTCTGAACTTCATATGGAAAAGCAAAAAACCCAGAATAGCTAAAACAATCTTGTACAATAAAAGGTGCTCCGGAAGAATCTCCATACCTGATCTCAAACTGTACTATAAAGCAATAGTAATTAAAACAGCTTGGTAATGGCACAGCAACAGGCTGGTAGATCAGTGGAATCGAATCAAAGACCCAGACATGAATCCACACACATATGTTCACTTGGTTTTCGACAAAGAATCTAAATCCATCCAATGGAAAAAGGATAGCATCTTCAACAAATGGTGCTGGTCTAACTGGAGGTCTATGTGTAAAAAAATGCAACTGGACCCATATTTGTCACCTTGCACAAAACTCAAATCCAAGTGGATTAAAGACCTCAACATAAAACCAGAGACACTAAGTCACTTAGAAGAAAAAGTGGGGAAGAGCCTGGAACATATTGGCACAGGAGACAACTTCCTGAACAGAATACCAACAGCCCAGGCCTTAATGTCAACTATTAATAAATTGGAAATCATGAGGCTGAGAAGCTTCTGTAAGGCTGGAGACACTGTCAAGAGAACAAAGCGACAGCCTACAGACTGGGAAAAGATCTTCCCCAACCCTACATCTGACAAAGGTCTAATATCCAAAATATATAAAGAACTCAAGAAATTAAACACCACCAAACCGAATAACCCAATTGAGAAATGGGGCTTGGAACTAAACAGAAAATTCTCAACAGAGGAATATAAAATGGCTGAGAAACACTTAAAGAAATGCTCAACCTCCTTAGTCATCAGGGAAATGCAAGTCAAAACAACTCTGAGATTCCATCTTACACCCATCAGAATGGCTAAGATCAAAAATTCAAGCGACAGCACATGCTGGCGAGGATGTGGGGAGAGAGGAACACTCCTTCATTGCTGGTGGGAATTAACTGGTACAACCACTTTGGAAATCTATCTGGTGCTATCTCAGAAAACTGGGACTAGGGCTTCCTCAAGACCCAGCTGTTCCTCTCCTTGGAATATACCCAGAAGTTGCTCCAGCACACAACAAGAAAATTTGCTCAACCATGTTCATAGCAGCCTTATTCATAATAGCCAGAACATGGAAACAGCCTAAGTGTCCCTCAGTAGAAGAATGGATAAAGAAACTGTGGTACATATACACTATGGAATACTACTCAGCTATTAAAACAAGGAATTCCAGAAATTTGTGGATAAATGGATTGAGCTAGAAATGATCATAATGAGTGAGTTAACCCAGAAGCAGAAAGACTCAAATGGTATACACTCACTTATATCTGCATACTTGCCCAAGGGGCATGTCCCACGAAAGCCTTCACTTACCAGGAAACTGGGACAGAGGAGAGGATAATAAAAAGAAGAAAGAAAGCTCTAAGCTGGTAAGACCTCGTGTATGTTTATATTCCACTTTGTAAAATATCATTTATAGTGGTTGGCTTTATTTTATTCATGTGACCATCTCAAAGCAATAGAGAAGGTTCTGATTCACAGACTGAGGAATGTGGTGTTCAGAGATTCAAGTCTCATATGGAAGGGCAATGCATGAGCATGTATGAGCTCATTGGCAAACTCCACTCTTTTCTTTCATTTCTGTAGTAAGAAAAAACTTATATCTTTATTTTTATTATTTTTTTTAGGTATAATTAATTCACATTACATCCTGGTTGCTATCTGTCTCTCTTATTTTCTCATTCTCACCCTCCTTCCATATACTGCCTTGTTACCCTCCCATAGACTTCTAATGTGGAGGACTTCCTACATCACTGTCTGGCCACAGACTATTAGGTCTCATCAGGATAGCCTGAATCCTTTTCCTCCATGTGTCGAGAAGGCTGTCTTGCCTAGTGGCAGTGACCAAACATGGGGCACCAGAGTGCCTGTCAGAGGTTCAGCAAATGTCCCCTTATCTCCTCCCCAACACAGAGAATCAGCTGTCTTTGGGGAGTCTTGGTTCTCTGCGTGCATAGTCCTTCTTTGGTGCAGCCCCACTGTGACCAGATGTGGGCCTTGAAGGTCTGGCAGTGGACCACCTGCTCCCTCGTAGGCATTCCATTCTCTCACACTCCCCTACCAATCTCAGCATTTCCCTTAGAGTCCAGTATCTGTCCCTATTCCATTCTTAGTGGTGTCTCTCAGATGACATCTATTTTTTGGCTAATATCCACTTATAAGTGAATATATACCATGGGTGTCTTTCTGGGTCTGGGTTACCTCACTCAGAATGACCATTTCTAGTTCCATCCATTTGCCTGCAGATTTCCTTGTTTTTAATAGTATTCTATTGTGTAAATGTACCACAGTTTCTTTATCCATTTTTCAGATGAGGGACATCTAGGTTGTTTCAAGATTCTGGCTATTATGCATAATGCTACTATGAACATAGTTGACAAAATGTTCTTGCTGTGTGGTGGAGTGTCTTTTGAGTATATGCTCAAAAGTGATATGGCTATGTCTTTAGGTAGCATTATTCCCAGTTTTCTGAAAAAGCAACAGATTACTTTCCAAAGTGGTCTGTACTCCCAACAGCAATGGAGAAGTGTTCCCTTTTCTTCACATCCTTGCCAGCATGTGCTGTTTCTTGAGATTTTTTTTTTAATTTTAGCCATTCTGATAGGTATAACATGGAATGACTCAGTCTTTTTAATTTGCCTTTCCCTGATGACTAAGGATGTTGAGCAGTTTTTATGTGTTTCTCAGCCATTTGATATTCTCCTGTTGAGAATTCTCTGTTTAACATGATACCCCATTTGTTAATTGGATTATTTGGTTTGGTCATGTTCAAGTCTCTGAAAGAGGAAATTGAAAAAGATATCATAAGATGTTAAGATCTCCATGCTCTTGGATCAACACAGGAAAAGTGGCCATCTTACCAAAAGCAATCTGCAGATTCAATGAAATCCCTATAAAAATAGCTGCACAATTTTTTTTACAGACTGAGATAGATCAATTCTCAACTTCCTATGGTGAAACAAACACCCAGAATAGCTTTAAAAAATCCTGTACAATAAACAATTGTCCAGAGCAATATCCATCCCTGATCTCAGGCCATATTATAAAGCAACAGTAATTAAAATGGCATGATACTAGCATATAAATAGGCTGGCCAATCACTTGAAATGAAGACCCAGAAATAAATCCACACACCTATGGATGCTTGATTTGACAAAGAAACCAAAACCTTACAATGGAAAAAAGATAGCATCTTCAACAAATGGTCCTGGTCTAACTAAATATCTACATGTAGAAAAATGCAAATAGATCCACATTTATCACCCTGCACAAAACTAAAGTCCAAGTCCTCAACGTAAAACCAGACACACTAAATCTGTTAGTAGAAAACATGGGGAAGAGACTTGAATTCATTGCCACAGGATACAACTTCTATAATAGAATGCCAATAACTCAGACCCTAAGATCAACAATTAATAAATGGAATGCCATGAACTGAAAAACTTCTATAAGGTGAAGGACATTGTCAACAGAACAAAGAGACAGCTTACAGATTGGGAAAAGATCTTTACCAACCCTACATCTGACAAATGGCTAATATCTAAAATATATAAGGAATTCAAGAAATTAAGCACCACCAAACCAAAAAGCTTCTTTATTTTTTATATATACATATTTTTTGCTTTGGTATGTCATGGAATAACTCTGGTCCACTTATTTCCTCAGTTGTCCTTGGCAGGTAATAACCTACGTACCTAGTTGTTTATACTCTGTGTAGCACCCCTTCACATGCATGTGCATCATCACAGCCATGAGGAGCCAATTCTGCCTCTAGGGTATCTCATTGCTTTAGGAGCATCCCCACTTGAGCTCCTGTGCAATCTACAGTAGAAACGTGTACACATTCAACTCTTCTGTTCCCACAGTCTTCTGTTTGTCCTTTAGCTTATTTTAAAATTTATTTTATCATCTGCCACCACTGCTATAACTATACACTTCTATTTACACACACAAACACACACACACACATGTGCACACACATATGTACAAAAGTGGATAAAAGCTTATAGAACTTTGAATTTTTCATTTTTATTGATTATTAGTTTAAGAAATTTTGTATTGTTGCCATGTAGTAAGGAAGCATTGGCTATTATCATAGATAAAGCCTGAAATCCCATTGCCATGGTAGAACAGAATTATCAGGGATAAGACAGACAATATGTAAATTAAGTCAGTTTCCTCTTCATGTAAAAACTAAAGTGAATACAGATGCAAAAGGTTCTCCCCAGCATACTAACTTGAGGCCCAAACCACAAGAGGGAAGTCATACATAAAACTGCCTGGATATCCAGGATCTAGAACCTGGATGGCTCAGAGATCTAGGGAAAATGAAACATCACTGACAAAAAGGTCAATGAAATAATTGCTAATGGGATTCTACTATACTCAAGGATTGGTTCTAAGCCCAGTCATCATCAGAGAGGCTTCCTCCAGCAGTTAATGGAAACTGATGCAACAATACACAACCAAGCATTAGGAACTCGTTAACTCAAGGAACCTCATAGAAGAGAGAAAGAAAGGATTAAAGGAGATAGAGGGGTCCAGGTTACAACAAGAGCTCGGCCCACAGAATCAACTAAGCAGGTTCAGGAGGTCACAGAGGCAGAACCTACTAACATACAGAGCCTGAACAGGTCTTCACTGGGCCCTCTGCTCACATGCTTGGGGTGTTTGTGGGACTCTTAACAGTGAAATAGCAGTGTCTCTGACTCTTTTGCCTTTCTTCTAGTACCTTCTCCTCCTACTGTGTTGCCTCATCCAGCCTTGATATGAGTGGTTATGTCCAGTCATATTGCTTCTTGTTATGCAGTGTTCAGTTGATATCTCTGAGAGGACTGCTCTTTTCTGAAGGAAAACAGAAAAGCAGTAGACCAGGTGGAGGTGGAGGTGAAGAAGAGTGTTTGTATTGTGGTGGTCAACTGGGAAAAGAGGAGGAAGGGAGGCTGTGGCCATGGTTGGGATGTATTGGATGAAAGAATAAAGTGAAAGAAATAAAACTGCCTTTCTTTATTACCAAGATGGCCATATACTAGATTTGCACAGATAGTACCTGACGTGACTCTGGCCACCTCAAGTATAGCAATCATGGTATTGGCAGGCCTTGTCCTTCTCCACAGTTCCTTTTGCTTTGATAAAATGTTAGGTTGCATTCCTAAAACTATCCCCCCAGGTCTGCTTCCTTATTTGGCCACCTCTTCCTCCTGCGGCTGACTACCAAGGTCCAGCTATTAAAGCATTGAAGTCCAGCAATTAAAAGCACCTTTGATTCACATATTTAACATGCTCAATTAAAACTAAGCATCTCATCCTAATACTGTGTGTTCTCTTGAACCTCTACAAGGCGCCATTTTCCTATATGTGACATCTGACTCCTCTCTACCCAGAAACATTCCTTTGTCCCATTTCCTTCCAGCACAATTGCCACATAACTCTCTCCATTGTCCCTTTACTGCATCTTTATTTGTTTTGTCCCTTTCTCCATCCTATTTGATTTTTCTGCTCTCTTGGTAGCTTGTCCCTGACCTCTCTCCATATGGGGCAAATAAATGTCCTTTCTACTAAAAACTTGGTCTGTGAACTTGGTTTTGTTGGTCCTTATCTGATACTTTTATGCAAATCAGTATATATCCCACAATTGAGCTCAGCAGCAGACGTATTAAGATGTTCTAAGTAGATGCAAAATAAATATACTTTTAAAAATATTTATTTATATATTATTACATAAACAGTGTTCTGCCTGCATGTACACCTGTAGGCCAGAAGAGGGCATCAGATCACATTACAGATGGTTGTCAGCAACCATGTAGTTGCTGGGAATTGAACTCAGGACCCCTGGAAGAGAAGACAGTGTTCTCAACCTTTGAGCCATCTCTCCATGCCAAAATAAATATTCTTAACAAAGTGCAACATTCCTTTATACTATAAAAGTCTTGATAAGAAATTTATAGCAACATAATATAAGCTATAAATGGCCATGATAAGGCCAACACTGTGCTTAAAGGGGAAAGCCCTCAGAACATCTCCGTTGAAATCAAGAATAAGGCAAGGATGTCTCCTTTCACTGGTCTCATCAATACAACCCTGGGGTCCTTAGCTAGAGGAATAATAGAAGTACTTCTCAACTTGTGGGTCATGAACCATTGGATGGATAACATATTCAATGTCATACATCAGATATTTAAAGTACACTATATAACAGCTGAAAATTACAGTTATGAATTATCAAGGAAATTATTTTATGGTTAAAGGTCAACACAGCATGAAGAGCTATATCAAAGTGTCATAGCAGCAGAAGCTTGAAAAGGCTTATTAGAGAATTGAAGAAAATGAAAAGGATTCATACATGAAAGAAGATAGCCAGATGGGTGGTGGTGGCTTACATCTTTAATCACAGATCAGAAGGTAGATAGATCTCTGTGAATTATAAGCCATCCTGGATGACAAAGCTAGTCCACAACAGCCACAACACAGAGCAAGCCTGTCACAACAAAACAAAACAATGCAGAGCAAACACAACAAAAAATCAGCAAGTCAAAGTATTTTTATTTGAAAATATCATTACATACAAAAAGACTTTAATGACTACACCAGAAAACCCTCACAATACAAAAGAATCTTCATTAAAGTGCCAGGATACAAAATAAATATGATTAAGAGAGAGAGAGAGAGAGAGAGAGAGAGAGAGAGAGAGAGAGAGAGAGGCAAACAAAGAAAGAAACAAAGAAGAAAGAAACAAGGAAAACAAAGGAAGGAAGGAAGAATGAGAACCAACACAGTAGTCTACCTCTTTCCCAACAACAGCCATACTGAGGAAGAATGATGGCACTAATAGAAATTTACAACTGTCACCAAATGTAATACATTGGGAGAAATCTGAACAAGGCTCATTTTCAGACCCCTCCTACAATCCATGGTCCCTTTCTGCTTTAATGGCTTATACTGGTTCTTGAAGTTATGTATTCAAAGCTAACTATTTGGAGCCATAACACACAAATAAGAAAAAACATAAAGCTTTTGCCTTTCTGGGCCTGACTTATAACATTGTGTAATATTTTACAGTTCCAATGATTTATCTAAAAGTTTATGATTTTCTTTTTATTTATGGCTGAATAGAATTGTGTGTCTGCACCACATTTTCATTATCCATCCATGAGATGAAGGACATTCAGGCTGCTTTCCTTCCCAAGTATAAAAAAAAAAAAAGATGCAATGAATGTGACTAAGCAACTGTGATGATTTGAAATAAAATCGTCTCCGTAAGCTCATCAGGAGTGGCACTAGTACATGGTGCTGCCTTGTCGGAGTAAATTTTTGGCTCATTGGAGGGAGTGTGTCACAGGACACATGCATTGAGATTCTAAAAGCTCAATTCAGTCCTAGTAGATGACAGTCTTTTTATGCTGCCTGAGGATCCAGAGGTAGAACTCTCAGGTGCACACCCAGGTCCATGTCTGCGTGTAGGCTAGCATGTGTCCCACATGGAAATAGTGGACTAACCCTCTGAAACTGAAAGCCAGTCTCAATGAAATGTTTTCCTTTATAAGAATTGCCAGGGTCAGAGTGTACCTTCACAGCAATAGAAACCCTAACTAAGGCAACAAGTATGTCTAGAGTAGCACATTGATTCCTTCAGGTACATGCCAAAGAGGGGTATGGCTGGGTCACGTGGCAGATGCATATATTTTGGTAACTCCTCACACTTGTTTCCATTGTGACTGCACCAGTTTGGATTCCTACCAATAATGAATGAGGGTTCTCCTTGAACCTAAAACCTCACCATGATTTTATGTCAGTTATTTTCTGGTATAGTGGAACACAGATATTGAAGGGGAGAGGAAAATAGGGGAGGATGGTAATACAGAGAAAGATGAGGCATGGATAAATAAAATTCAGGATGTTTGAAAAGGTCATAGGTTATATGACTCCAGGAAACACCCAAACAATAGAGGCTATTGTCCTTACCCTTGCTTTCCTCATTGAACTTGAAGGCAAGATCTTATTACTAAAAACAATACATCTTTCAGACATAGGACTTGGAAGAATTAAGCTAAAGATAACTCAGCAATGTCCTCCTTGGGTGCTCAGTATTGGATGGTGTCATGCAAGATGCCAAGGGGAGAAAAACAATCAACAGTCATCCTCCACTGTAAAGTTTGTGAACCTCAACAATGGCCATCATGTGGAGGTACCAACAGGGTACAATAGTGGAACTTTTATCTTTAAAGTAGCCCATAGATGCTAATTGGATTTAAGACTAGCATACAGGAAGGGTTTAATCCTGGCACTAAACGTATCTAGTCACAGGGCCCAGAGTTAAAACCACTAATGTCATTTTCCTAAACTAAAAGTTTGCGATTGTATTCTAAACACTTACCCTTATGCCCAGAGATAAGAGTAATTCTCAACCCTCATCAAAGAACCTTGTTTTTTTCAATACATGTAAAATATTACAGAAATCCAAAACTGACCATAACATAGGTAACGTGATTTTGACGTGTCCAGTTCCAATTGATGCATCTTCAGTTCAACTACTACCATCAAGCTAGGCCACCATCTTGGAAAAGAAGGCAAAATTTATAAAAACCAAAGAACCAGTACCTTGATACAAGATGGTGTCTCCTAAAGATGACAGGGAATCAGCACCCATGAACTCCCGGGCCTTTGATGAATTTGAAATAAAACTTATGTGCTTAAGTGTTTTGCCTATACATATGTACATAGTGCAGCACATGCATGCCTGGTGCTCACTGAGGCTAAAAAACCTGGGTTGGATCTCTTGGAATTGGAATTACAAATGATTTTGAGCTGCTCTATTAGTGCTTGAAAAGGATTCTGGATCCTCAGCAAGAGCAGTAAGTACTTTTAAACACTGAGCCATTTTTCCAGGCCCATTAATAATTTTTACATATTTGTATGGGTATGGGATTGTGTATAGATGACAGGACACTAAAAAGTGACTCATGATAGGGGGAAAATGAAGACTTTAAAGGAGAGATGTAAAAAATAAAATAAAATAAAGGAGAGATGTAGAAGGAATGCAGAATACATGCATTGTGAAAGTGTAAGAGCGAATACTGCATTGCAGCAGAGATAAGGCAGAAGTTGGGGTAAAGAAAATATTTAACATATGGTTAACAAACAAAGTGTAAATAAAAATGCCACAAGAAGTCTTGCTACCTTGTAGGCTAATATAACTAAAAATAGACTTTATTTTGAAATAAACTAAAAGTGAAAAAGTGAAAAAACCTTTAAATGTAGAATTAAAATATGACTATGTACATACCTATAATAATGGATTAAAACAAATGATTATATATTGAAATTCAGAGAAGTACTTATTGTTGCCACAAAGTGGAAAGACCCATCAACTAATGACTAGGTAAATAACCATGACATAACTTTACAATGGCATAATTATTTGGCAATAAAAAACAGACAGACATAGCTTGAAAACGTGTTAAGAGACATAAGCCAGCTATGAAGAGAATATACTCACATGAAATATCGAGAAAAGGAAAATCTATGAGAATGTAAAGTAGAAAGAAGTTGCCTGTGGATAGTTGGAAGTGAGAGTATGTGTGTGTGTTTGAATGGACACAGGAATTCTGTGTGGGTTAATGGGTTCTAAAATACATTGTAGGCTGCTTTGAATAGCATTAAACATATGAAGTGAACATCCCAGTTCTTAAGGATTACTGATTTGAAACTTGAGTCCAACATCCAACCATTTTTGTTTCTCATTTAATGCTTAACTCAGAGAGTAGATGCATCATTCTTACTGGATTAATTGAAAACAATTGATTAATAAACAAAATGTGGTTGGTTGTTCCATACAAGAGCAGGCAGCCCTGTGTCTAAAATCCTGAACATATCCTTAGATCCCACTAACTATTTCACACACAAAGACAAAAATTAATCATCTCTAAGAACCCAATAAAGGTAATATCACCAAGGACCAAGAGTCCTTGGGATTGAAAGCTTGTATTTCATTATTAAGTACAAAAGTTTATCCAATTCATGACTGCCTAGTTTAGGAAATTATCCTGAAGGAATGAATTATGAATGTCACCTATGACCTCATCATTAGTGGTGAACTCATACAACATGGAATTATAAAGTAATCTCACAGGTATGGAGAGAGGTTGGAGTAATGGTGATAGTATATGCAACTGAGTTTTCTTAGAGGTAAGAAGACAAAATGAGTGAAGGGACATGGGAACATGGACGGCTTTAATATTGGCTTGAGGAAGCATTAAACATGTGATCTGCTTGCCATATTCCTGTCTTTTCCACAAATTGGCAAACATAGAAAGTTGGCTAATGAAATTTAAATTGTTCCAGAAGGTTGTATATCTGCCCTAATTCCTCTTGCAGATAGTCTGTCATATTGAAATGAGATCCTGTCCTTGGATACTTTCCCAGAGTGTTTGGTTTTCTATTGTCTCATTCTGATTAAAAACTACATATGAACAGGCTGAAGAGATGGCTTGGCTAGTAAAGACTATGCTCAACCAAAAATATAAAAACTACTCATAGCTTCTTATACACTGAGCCATTTTAAGTAATTAATAATCAGAATAGTTCCTGATAAGGTCGGGTAGTTTTCCTTTCACTCTTCTTCCCTTTCCCCTCTAATAAATTGGGCTCCAGTCAACAGAAGCGTTGTTTGAAATCTGAACAGGGAATGACTATGTGTCTTTCTATGCTTGTTTTGCTCTGTTTTTGCACTTTTTTTGTATTATTGGTGGTTTTAATTGTACCTTCCCCTAACTTAGGAGATATTGATCAGTGACTATAATTGGTCTCCTCTAGAGACCCCTGAGGTAAATTGGTCCTGGAAAGGTCTTGGGTAATTACTATGACCTTAATGAGTTACACAGGATCTGGACTCCTCTGAGATGCAGAGCTCATAAGATTCGGGCATGGCAGCAGAGGGGTGTGAGTAAGGATGATGCACATAGGTGATGAGGACAGAGGCCACTAGTTCTCCTGGCTGCAAATATAATAAAGCTGAGCAGGATGCTGAACCAGAAACTGTGACTCAGCTTCAGCAGAGTTGGATACACTCAGGACAATCAGCAAGTGTCTTATTGTCAATACCCATGAACTTCTGGTGGTATACATGACACTTTTCTTTTTTTCTGTCTTCCAAGACTTCACCACACTGCAAAAGTATGGTTTAACCTCAACATGTAACCACTTTCATATTGGTAAGCTCATATCAATTACTCATTATGTAGTCTTTCTCTCAGTATCATACCATTTCCACACAAGAGCAGCCTTGTGAGGTGGAGTTCAATACTATAGTGCCAAAGGCTTGTTAACTATACTTTAACCATGGGGGCATGTCTTAATAAACTCATAACAATGTCCTCCCCAACATGATAATTGATTTTATTTGAACAAGATAACAGATTTCTGTTGTAATGGTATTGTATGTGATCACTCCTAAGTGCCATCCATCAAGGGTGACAATAATAGCATCTAGGTGTTCATATAAATGTACCACTCCATCAAAGCCAATGATTCTACATAATCCGAGATTATCTGTAGTATGTGGGTACACCAAATGTTATAAACATATGACTTGTGATTCTCATGTGCTTTTACATATGAGAACTGTGGACTTAATGTGTAAAGAAAGTTACGAAGTCTTTTGGCCTTTCAGTAGCTATAGTTGTAAGTCACTTCTCTGGCTTCTGGTTTTTGAACACATGCATACATAGAACAAAGGTACTGATGATTTACATGAGAAACATAAACTTGACGTCGTGGCTCATGCCTGTCAACTCAGTGCTTGGGATGTAGAGGCAGGAGTGTTGCATGCTTGAGGACAATCTTGGATACATAAGCGGAACATCCTGTTAAATGGTGGATGATTTTTTCCTACTTAGTACCCCACTCTGTAATGTTAGTCCACAACATATAAGTGTGAAACTTTGTATTCAGCTGTATTAAACCATGTAAATCTGTGAAGGTACAAGCACTCTGACTTAATTGTAGCATTTCAGAGAAATTTAGATCTCTTGATGTTTATCCTCTTCTATCAACTTTGATTCACACAGCCATACCTGTGTGAGGGGGTGTACTTGTGACTAAAATATAGACTGTTTCATGGCAGACGCTGGCACTAGGTGGAGATTAAGAATGATTGTAAACAACCAAATAGAATGAAGGCATGTGTGTCTTTTCCTGGATGTATTTTACAATTGATGTGAAGATAGCTTAAAGCAGTGATTAAAGTACTAAGTGCATGGGATATGTACAAAATGTTAGGCAACATAGATGAATGTCTAACTTACTATAGAGAGACAGAATAAATTTGGCGATGTATGAAGTAATTGATATGCCTAACATGCGAGTGAGGATTAACCAAATAAAGGGAAAAAAGAGGAGAAGAAGTGCTAGGCCAGGGGAGAAATAACTCTAAAATGTGAGCAGTGAAGAGATTTACCTCAACATTGAATAAGAGAAAAGCATGAGAGACCACATGGGGATGTACCACTGGCATCCTTGAAATAAGGAAACAACATTTGTGTCTCTGATAGGAGCTTTGCCATTATCCTTAGAGAAACAATAGTTTCTCTGAGTAGAAAAATAACAATAGTTAATTTGAAAATAAAACAGAAGAATATGAAGGAACTCCTCTGTTACCTTGTCAGAGTGTTAATGAAGCATGTTGAAGGGAAGCAAAAGGTCAGGAGACATGAGAACAAGCACATATATTGAGTCTGCTGCTGCATTCCAGTAAAGACAAGATGTGATCCTTATCTATTGATATAATCTCACAAAGAGGAATGGATGAAATTGGAGGAGAATGGAGGGAAGACTCTGGACAATATGTGACAGTAGTTTAATGTAAGAAAAAAATGAATGGATCAAAATTCACATATCTCAAAAGAAAAGGCATAGATAAAACTATCTAGGAAAGTAGGGGAGATCGAAACGTATTAAAGAGAAGCTGAGAAAAATCATTAATTGTAATGATTATAGACACTTGTAATTTGAGATTAAAATGACTATGATGACTGTTAGATCTATTGTTATAGAATATTTATCACATATATATATATATGTTCATTTTTATTTTCAATTTTAAGGGACAATATTTTCTTATGAAGATATTGGAGAAGAATAATGAACAACCAGACTGTCATCTCCCAGTTCCTCCTCCTGGGCTTGCCCATTCTCCCAGAGCACCAGCTCCTGTTCTATGTCCTGTTCCTGGCCATGTACCTCACCACTGTCCTGGGGAACCTCATCATCATTATCCTCATTCACCTGGACTCCCATCTCCACACACCCATGTACTTCTTTCTCAGCAACTTGTCCTTCTCTGACCTCTGCTTTTCCTCGGTCACGATGCCCAAGTTGCTACAGAACATGCAGAGCCAGGACCCTTCCATTTCCTATCTTGGTTGTCTGACACAAATGTACTTTTTCATGCTTTTTGGAAGCCTGGAGAGCTTCCTTCTTATGGTCATGGCCTATGACCGCTATGTGGCCATCTGTTTACCCCTTCAATATCGCAGCATCATGAGCCCCAACCTCTGTTTGTGTCTGATGTTGCTGTCTTGGGTGCTTACTGTGCTGTATTCCATGTTGCACACTCTGCTCTTGGTTAGACTGTCATTCTGTGAGGACAATGTGATTCCTCACTTTTTCTGTGAAATATCTGCTCTGCTCAAGTTGGCCTGCTCTGACATTTATATTAATGAACTTATGATACTTATCTTGGGAGGGCTTGTTAGTGTTGTCCCATTCTTGCTTATTGTTGTGTCTTATGTACAAATTGTTTCCTCTATACTAAAGATTTCTTCTACCAGGGTAATACACAAGATCTTCTCCACCTGTGGCTCCCACCTGTCTGTGGTGTCACTGTTCTATGGGACAATTATTGGTCTATACCTGTGTCCATCATCTAATAACTCTACTGTGAAGGAGACTGTCATGGCCATGATGTACACAGTGGTGACTCCCATGCTGAACCCCTTCATCTACAGTCTGAGAAACAGAGACATGAAAAAGGCCCTGATAAGAGTTCTTTGCAAAAAGAATATATCTTTATAAAGACAACAATGGGGTTGTTACTTAAAATCATATATTAAATATGTTGATGTTAAAATTCCAAAATGTATTCTTACAATGGAAATAGAAGAGCATATTAGACAATATTTATATTTGCAAAAGAAAGTTTTATAAAGTAGTTCAGTTCAGAAAGGTGACTTAGTGACTCAGTATTTCCATTCTCCCTTGCACATCTGACTGAAGAACAGCATTCGTTAAATGACACTGTTTTATTAGATTGTCACCCCTAACATTATTTTTTGTTGAAATTAGGGTCTTCTCTCATACAATATACTCAAACCATGATTTCCCCTACAACCACTCTCTGTAGCCCTGCAGACTGCCCTCTCTCCATTATCCACTGCTTTGTTTCCTATTCAGAAAAGAGCAGGCCCCTAACAGATTGCAACCAAACTGGAAAATACAAGATACAGTAATGCAAGGTGAAATCTCTCATATCAAGGCTGGACAAGGCCACTCTGTGGGAGGAAATGAGTCTCAAAAGCAAACAAAGGGTCAGAGAATGACATGATTCCATGATTCCATTTTTAGTTCTCTGTCTCTCTGTGTCTCTGTCTCTTTCTCCACTTTCTTAGCTCTCATGGTTCAGTCATCACCTCTACCATACCTTTTACAGGCCCTTACTCCACTCCCTATCCCAGTAAACTTCATTTAGACCATATCTGTTGTGTATCACAATTCCACAGGGACATACTTTGCCATGGGCATCATGGTTCCCCCTTACCCAACATTATTTATCATACCAATGGTGCTGTGACCTTGGTGGGCTCTCCTGGTGTCTGGGAGCACTGGTATCCATTCTACAGATATACTGCATACAACAGATTTGCTTTCTGCTCCATTTATTGCTAGCCACTTCATCCAATACAGGCAATTGATGTATCTGAACAATTTCCCTGGATGAGACTTCATTTACAGCATTGCTTATTTTTGTTTGTTTGGCTTAGTTTGTGGGTTGTGTTTGTTTGGATTTTTGCCCTCTTTATCTTGAGATTCCTGGTACCAAGTAAACCATGCCTGTTTGCGTTCCTAGCACTGGCCTCTGTCTAAGTAAATGATAGTTTACCAGTGCACTTGTGCCTTCTCAGTTCAATCTCCCCTGGGTTAATTGGGATGCCAGACTTGAGACTTACCTCATCCATCAAAATTGCATCCTGATACACCTAGCTTGTAAATGTATCAAATTTTAGCTCAATGTACTTCCCAAGTGATGAAGGAGAACATGAAAAACTGCTTTCTTTATTCCTTTTTATTCACTCCTAACTCTAATTCATTCTCTCTTTTCTCTCCCTATGCCATGTAATTGTCTTGTCTTCAAATATGCAATAGATCATAGCTGGATAGGGTCAGGGACTACAACACACACACACACACACACACACACACACACACACACACACACACACACACTCCTTTTATGCTGTAAGCAGCTGCTCTTGATACCACTCCTGAAGTATGTGCAGATCATTTGTCTGTGAATTTATTACCAAACTGTAGCTAAGTATGATTCTCCATGTGGTGATAGCCTTGGGCCTATCCAGGTAGACTCGCTGTTCCTACAACACCTCCTGAAGCCAGCCTGCAGGAGTCCAAGCACTCTCTCCTCTCCCTTCACGGACTAGATTGGCACTCCTAATTTCCAAATTCTTACCAGTCACAGACAAATGGTTACCAAGTATGTAAACTTGTTCTGCTTTACACTCCCAAAGTCTCTAATCTCTAAGCCTATTCTTACCCACTCTGATCTCTAAGGCTTCCCCCCCACTCTTAAAAGATCTTATATCTGTTTTTTTTGCACTCTGCTTTCAAAGGAACAAATCTTAACATTATGTTGTAAACTCTTATCTAAGGAATCATAATTTGTTCATTGACTATGGTTTAAATTTTATGTAATTTTCACAATGTATATGGTTTAAAATCTATAAAATTTTCTCATTGAGTATGGTTTAAAATCTCCATACTCCACAGCAATATTTGATGTTAAACTTATGCCAAGATTCCACTATGCTATGACATAAAGATAGACATCCCCTGACTTTTTCTGCAGTGGAAATTTCAGTGCAGGTTGCAAACAGTGGTAATGGTATCATGTCTGAAATTCCTTCTTCTGTAAGTATAGGAATTCTTTTAAGATTCATGAAACCCATGTGGATCCACCCTTCACACATCAAATGGAGTCCAGATGAGGACCGCTGTCAGTCAACAGCTTACATTTCCTACCTATTGCCTATTGCACAGGGCAGGATTTCTTCTCCTTGCCCTGGTTTTGAGATCCAAGTTTTCTTTTTTTTTAATTCATTTATTCTTGTTACATCTCAATGTTTATCCCATCCCTTGTGTCCTCCCATTCTTCCCTCCCCCCATTTTCCCATTATTCCCCTCCCCTATGACTGTTCCTGAGGGGGATTACCTCCCCCTGTATATTCTCATAGGGTATCAAGTCTCTTCTTGGCAACCTGCTGTCCTTCCTCTGAGTGCCCCCAGGTCTCCCCCTCCAGGGGACATGGTCAAATGTGAGGCACCAGAGTACGTGAGAAAGTCATATCCCACTCTCCACTCAACTGTGGAGAATATTCTGACCATTGGCTAGATCTGGGAAGGGGTTTAAAATTTACCTCCTGTATTGTCCTTGGCTGGTGCCTTAGTTTGAGCGGGACCCCTGGGCCCAAATCTGCCTATCATATTGTTCTACTTGTAGGTTTCTAGGACCCTCTGTATCCTTTTATTTTCCTATTCTCCCATGCGTCTCTCATTTAGAGTCCCAATAGGATGCCCTCCCCTCTGCCACAGTTTCCTGGTAAGTGAAGGCTTTCGTGGGACATGCCCCTTGGGCTAGTATGCAGATATAAGTGAGTATATACCATTTGAGTCTTTCTGCTTCTGGGTTAACTCACTCATTATGATCATTTCTAGCTCAATCCATTAATCCACAAATTTCGAGAATTCCTTGTTTTTAATAGCGGAGTAGTATTCCATCGTGTATATGTACCACAGTTTCTTTATCCACTCTTCTACTGAGGGACACTTAGGCTGTTTCCATGTTCTGGCTGGAGCATCTTCTGGGTATATTCCAAGGAATGGAATAGCTGGGTCTTGAGGAAGCCCTAGTCCCAGTTTTCTGAGATAGCACCAGATAGATTTCCAAAGTGGCTGTACTAGTTTACATTCCCACCAGCAATGAAGGAGTGTTCTTCTCTCCCCACATCAACGCCAGCATGTGGTGTCACTTGAATTTTTGATCTTAGCCATTCTGATAGGTGTAAGATGGACTCTCAGAGTTGTTTTGATTTGCACTTCCCTGATGACTAAGGAGGTTGAGCATTTCTTTAAGTGTTTCTTAGCCATTTGATACTCCTCTGTTGAGAATTCTCTGTTTAGTTCCAAGCCCCATTTCTCAATTGGGTTATTTGGTTTGGTGGTGTTTAATTTCTTGAGTTCTTTATATATTTTGGATATTAGACCTTTGTCAGATGTAGGGTTGGTGAAAATTTTTTCCCAGTCTGTAGGCTGTCGCTTTGTTCTCTTGACAGTGTCTCCAGCCTTACAGAAGCTTCTCAGCCTCATGAGGTCCCATTTATTAATAGTTGACATTAAGGCCTGGGCCGTTTGTGTTCTGTTCAGGAAGTTGTCTCCTGTGTCAATATGTTCCAGGCTCTTCCCCACTTTTCCCTCTAAGTGACTTAGTGTCTCTGGTTTTATGTTGAGGTCTTTAATCCACTTGGATTTGAGTTTTGTGCAAGGTGACAAATATGGGTCCAGTTTCATTTTTTTACACATAGACCTCCAGTTAGACCAGCACCATTTGTTGAAGATGCTATCCTTTTTCCATTGAATGGATTTGGCTTCTTTGTCAAAAATCAAGTGAACATATGTGTGTGGATTCATATCTGGGTCTTCGATTCGATTCCACTGATCTACCAGCCTGTTGCTGTGCCAGTACCATGCTGTTTTAATTACTATTGCTTTATAGTACAGTTTGAGATCAGGTATAGAGATTCCTCCGGAGCACCTTTTATTGTACAAGATTGTTTTAGCTATTCTGGGTTTTTTGTTTTTCCATATGAAGTTCAGAATTGAACTTTCAATGGCTTTAAAAAATGTGTAGGTATTTTGATAGGGATTGCATTGAATCTGTAGATTGCTTTTGGTAGGATGGCCATTTTTACTATGTTAATTCTCCCGATCCATGAGCAAGGAAGATCATTCCATCTTTTCAGGTCATCTTCAATCTCTTTCTTCAGAGTTTTGAAATTTTTTTCATACAAGTTCTTCACTTGCTTAGTTAGGGTAACTCCTAGATATTTTATATTGCTTGTGGCTAATGTGAAGGGTGTGGTTTTCTTAATTTCTTCCTCTACAAGCTTGTCTTTCGTGTATAGGAAGGCTACAGACTTTTTTGAGTTAATTTTGTATCCAGCCAATTTGCTGAAGGTGTTTATCAGCTGTAGGAGTTCTCTGGTGGAATTTTGAGGGTCACTTATGTACACTATCATATCATCTGCAAATAGGGATAATTTGACTTCCTCCTTTCCCATTTGGATACCCTTGATCTCCTTTTGTTGTCTTATTGCTCTGGGTAGAACTTCGAGTACTATATTGAAGAGATATGGAGAGAGTGGGCAGCCTTGCCCTGTTCCCGATTTTAGAGGAATTTCCTTGAGTATCTCTCCATTTACTTTGATTTTGGCTATTGGCTTGCTGTATATAGCATTTATTATGTTGAGGAAAGTGCCTTGTATCCCCGATGTCTCTACAACTTTAAACATGAATGGGTGTTGAATTTTATCAAATGCTTTCTCTGCATCCAAGGAGATGATCATGTGGTTTTTTATTTTCAGTTTGTTTATATGGTGAATTACATTGATGGATTTTTGTATATTAAACCATCCCTGCATGCCTGAAATGAAGCCTACTTGGTCATGATGAATGATATCTTTGATGTGTTCCTGTATTCGTTTTGCAAGTATTTTATTTAGTATTTTTGCATCTATGTTCATAAGAGAAATTGGTCTGAAATTCTCTTTATTTGTTGAGTCTTTGTGAGGTTTAGGTATCAATGAGACTATGGTAATTTTCCATCCATTTCTATCTTTTGGAGTAGCTTGAAGAGTATCGGTATTAGCTCGCCCTTGAAGGTCTGGTAGAATTCTGCACTGAAACCATCTGGCCCTTGGCTTTTTTTGGTTGGGAGACCATCGATGATTGCTTCTATTTCTGTAGGGGAAATGGGACTATTTAGCTTGTTTATCTGTTCTTCATTCAACTTTGGCAAGTGAAATCGATCAAGAAAATCGTCCATTTCCCTTAGATTTTCAAATTTTGTGGCATATATGCCTTCAAAGTAGGATCTTATGATTCTTTGAATTTCTTCAGTGTCTGTTGTTATGTCTCTTTTTTCATTTCTGATTTTGTTGATTTCAGTACTGTCTCTCTGCCTTTTAGTTAGTTTGGCTAACGGTCTGTCTATCTTGTTGATTTTCTCAAAGAACCAGCTTTTGGTTTTGTTGATTCTTTGGAATTTTTTCTTAGTTTCTAATTTGTTAATTGCAGACCTGAGTTTGATTATTTCCAGGCATCTACTCCTCTTGGGTGTTTCTGCTTCTTTTTTTTTCTAGGGCTTCCAATTGTGTTAAGATGCTTATGTGCAATGTTTCCAATTTCTTTTTAAAGGCACTTAGTGCTATGAATTTTCCTCTTAGCACTGCTTTCAATGTATCCCACAAATTTGGGTATGTTGTTTCTTCATTTTCATTGAATTTCAGAAACTCCTTGATTTCTTTCTTTATTTCTTCTCTGACCCAGGTGTCATTTAGCAGAGAGTTGTTTAGTTTCCACATATGTGTAGGCTTTTTGTTATTTCTGTTGTTGTTGAATTGTAGCCTAGGAGCATGGTGATCTGACAGGATACAAGGTATTATTTCAATCCTCTTGTATCTATTGAGGCTTGCTTTGTGACCTCTGATGTGATCAATTTTGGAGAAGGTTCCATGGGGTGCAGAGAAGAAGGTATATTCTTTCTTGTTTGGGTGAAAGGTTCTATAGATATCTGTTAGATCCATTTGACCCATGGCATTGGTTAATGATGTTATTTCTCGGCTTAGTTTCTGTTTCAATGACTTGTCTTTCAGTGAGATTGGGGTGTTGAAGTCTCCCACTATTATTGTGTGGGGATCGATGTGTGGTTTAAGCTTTTTTAGGAGAACTTTTATAAATGTGGGTGCCCTTGTATTGGGAGCATAGATGTTCAGAATTGTGATGTCATCTTGGTTGACTTTACCTTTGATGAGTATGAAGTGTCCTTCCTCATCCCTTTTGATTAATTTTGGTTGAAAGTCTATTTTGTTCGATACTAAAATGGCTACGGCTGCTTGCTTCTTGTGACCATTTGCTTGGAATATTTTTCCAACTTTTATCCTGAGGTAATGCCTTTCATTTTGAGTCAGATGTGTTTCTTGAATGCAGAAGAATGTTGGATCTTGTTTATGTACCCATTCAGTTAGTCTGTGTATTTTTATTGGAGAATTGAGGCCTTTGATGTTGAGAGATATTAATGACCAGTGACTGTTAAGAGTCTTAAATTTGATGTTGTTTCCAGTCGAGCGTTTGTGTAGTTGTGTTTTTGCCATGGGATAGTTATCTATTTCCTGGGTAGTTTTGGTTGTAGCTTGACCCTTTGGGATGGAGTTTTCCTTCTAGTACCTTCTGTAAAGCTGGATTTGCGGATAGGTACTGTTTGAATTTGTTTTTGTCATGGAATATTTTGTATTCTCCATCAATGGTTATTGATAATTTTGCTGGGTAAAGTAGTCTGGCCTGACATCTGTGGTCTCTTAGTGTTTGCAGGATCTCTGTCCAGGCCCTTCTGGCTTTTATGGTCTCTGCTGAGAAGTCGGGTGTAATTCTGATAGGTTTACCATTAAATGTTATTTGGCCCTTTTCCCTTGCAGCTTTTAATATTTTTTTCTTTGTTCTGCATGTTTTGTGTTTTGATTATTATGTGGCGGGCAGTTTTTCTTTTCTGGTCAATTCTATTTGGTGTTCTGTAGGCCTCTTATATGTTTATAGGCATCTCTTTTTTAGATTGAGGAAATTTTCCTCTATGATTTTGTTGAGAATAGTTTCTGGGCCCTGGAGTCTGATATCTTCTCTTTCTTCAATGCCTATTATCCTCAAATTTCTTCTTTTCATGGTGTCCTTAATTTCTTGGATGTTTTGTGTCAGGAGTTCTCCAGATTTGGTATTTTCTTTAATGGTTGATTCAAGATCTGTGATTGTATCTTCTAGACCTGAGATTCGTTCTTCCATCTCTTGGATTCTGTTAGAAAAGCTCACCTCTGTGTTGCTCGCCTTCTTCTCTGTGGTCTCACATTCTCGTTTTTCTACTGCCTGTGTGTTTATCATTGAATGCATTTTCCTTTTCAGATCTTGAACAGATTTTTTGATTTCTTTCATCTGATTTTTTTGTATATTCCTGAGTTTCTTCCATTGCCTCTTTATAGGTCTTCAGAGCTTGAACCCTTTTATTTATTTCTTTCATCTGGTTGTTTGCAGTTTCTTGCAATTTTTTCAGTTCCACTTTATGTGCTTCTTTTATGTCTCTCACCTGTTTGTCTGCGTCTTCCTGCATTTGATTACAAATTTTATTTGTTTCCTCCATTATCATCCTCATTACTAAGGATTTGAGGTCATTTTCTTGTATTTCCGTTGTATTTGAGTTCTCTGGAGTGTTTTCTTTGGAATAGCTGGACATTGGAGATGCCATGTTGTTTTTGGGTTTTATGCGTATGCTTTTTCGCTGTCCTTTAGACATCTTGCCGTCTTTGTTTTTGTTGGGTAGCTCCAGAATTGGATGGAGGGAGTCTGATGATAGATTTATTTGTTTTCTCATGATTTCCCTAGGCTGGAAGCTCAAAGCTTCACTGGTGTGGATGTTATGAGGTTAGCCCTGTTGTTCTGGTCTCTCACAGCCAGTGATCTTCAGCCCCCCTGTGCTGTGGATCCTGCAATTGTTCTGGGTCTCTGAATGAGCATTGGGTCAGGCCAAGGTATCCACAGCCTTCTGTGTTCCCTGCCAAGTCCAGCCAGGAACACTGGCCCCGAACCACGGGCTGAACTCAGCTAGATTCTCAGGGCCTGAACCGTCTGCCAAGCTCAGCTAGGGATTCTGGGCCCAAAATGCACACAGGGTCCAGCCAGAATTTTTGGGCTGGGACTATGCACCAAGCTCAGCTAGGGCCTTTTGGCCCAAAGTGCGTGCTGTGGTCAGTTTTTGACTCAGGGCCCAAACTGTCCACCAATCTCAGCCAGGAATTCTGGATTCAAACTGCACACTGTGTCCAACCAGAGTCTTAGAGCTGGTGGAACCCAGCGTTCTGTCCAGCCTGCGTCACAGCAGGAGAACTGCAGCTGTACTGAGTCAGTGCCGGTGTTGGAACTGAGCGCTCCGCCCAGGCTGTGTCACAGCAAGAGAACTGCGGCTCTGCTGAGTTAGCGCCGGTGGTGGAACCAAGCGCTCCGCCCAGACTGTGTCACCGCAGGGGAGCTGCCGCTGAGCTGACGTGGTTCCTAGGATGGAACTGAGCGCTCCACCAAGCCTGCGCCACAGTAGGAGAACTGCGGCTGCTCTGAGTTAGCGCCAATGGGGGAACCAAGTGCTCCACCCAGACTGTGTCACTGCAGGGGAGCTGCTGCTGAGGTGAGGTGGAGCCTAGGATAGAACTGAGCACTCCACCAAGCCTGTGCCACAGCAGGAGAACTGCGGCTGCTCTGAGTTAGCGCCGGTGGTGGAACCAAGTGCTCTGCCCAGACTGTGTCACTGCAGGGAAGCTGCCGCTGAGCTGGGGTGGTGCCTAAAATGGAACTGAGCACTCCACCAAGCCTGTGCCACAGCAGGAGAACTGCGGCTGCTCTGAGTTAGTGCCAATGGTGGAACCAAGTGCTCCGCCCAGACTGTGTCACTGCAGGGGATCTGCCGCTGAGCTGAGGTGGCACCTAGCCTGGAACTGAGCGCTCGGCCAAGCCTGCGCCACAGCAGGAGAACTGCGGCTGCTCTGAGTTAGCGCTGGTGGTGGAACCAAGTGCTCCGCCCAGACTGTGTCACCGCAGGGGAGCTTCCGCTGAGCTGAGCTGGTGCCTAGTGTGGAACTGAGTGCTCCACTAAGCCTGCGCCACAGCAGGGGAGCTGTGGCCGAAGCTGAGTTAGTGCCTCGGGCAGAATTGCTTGCTGGGCTGGGCCAGTACCCGGGACTCTGTGGCCGAACTGTCCGCCGAGTCCAGTCTGGGTCCAAAGGCTCCACACAACCCAAATCCTGCCCCGAGTCCTCTCTCCCACAGCAACTCCCACCAGCCACCACACCAATCGCCTCCACTGGAAGGCTATGAACTGCAAACCTCAGCCACCGCTGCTGGTGCTGCTGGTGCTGCTGGTGCCGCTGGTGCCACTGGTGCCGCTGGTGCTGCTGCCTCTGCCGCTGCCGCTCCGATCAGAGAAAATCCACGCTCCTCCTATGTGCAGGGGCACGCAGGTCCTCCGCACTCTGGTCCCTCCGAACCGTGGAGCACTCCCGCTGCCGTGATGTTCGGACCTTGGTGTTCCTGGCTCAGAAATCTGTGCAATTCCCTGAATTGTTCACTGGAGCCTCCAAACACGGTCCATACTGCTCGCCGCCATCTTGGATCCTCTCTTCATAACCTTTTTTACATCTTAAGCCCACAGGTTTCAAATTACACAAACATGTAACAATCACAAGGGCTATGTTTATAAAATTTGGGGCACCTGCACATCATCTTGAATTCTGCAGAATTGCTGACTTTCACGGAATAGTTATCATTGTACATTTCATTTACAAAACACCTAGATGATATTAATGTTATCCTTGATGGACTGCACTTAGGAGTCATCATATACAATACCAGTAAAACAGAAATCTGTAAACTAGTGCAGATAAAATTAGTCATTTTAGGTAGGATGCTAGTTCAGAGTTTAAGTCCCCACTGGTTAATGTATAGTGAATAATATCAGAGGGATTTTCTTGTGTTGAAATGATACTGAGAAAGATTTACCTAATCAGCAATTGTAATGAACCCATCAATAGGAAAGGGGTTACATGATGACCATGGAACTGCGCAGTGGAGCACTCCCTCATTGCTGGTGGGAGTGCAAATGTGTACAACCACTTTGGGAATCAATTTGGCAGTTTCTCAGAAAATTGAGAATCCGTCTACCTCAAGACCTAGCTATCCTTCTCCTAGCCATTTACCCCAAAGATGCTCCACTGTACCACAAGGACACTTGCTCAACTATGTTCATAGCAGCTTTATTTGTAATAGCTAGAAACTGGAAACAACATAGATGTTCCTCAACTGAAGACTGAATAAAGAAAATGAGGAACATTTTCACAATGGATTACTACTCAGCTATTAAAAGCAATGACATCATGAAATTTATGGGCAAATGGATGGAAGGAACTATGAAGACCATTCTGAGTGAGGTAACCTAGACTCAGAAACACATTCATGTTATGTATTCATATATAAGTGGGTATTAGTCATAAAGTACAGAATAACCATGCTACATATACACCCCTAAAGATGCCGAGAACAAGGAGGATCCCAGGGAGTATCGTTGAACCTAACTAAGAAAGGGAAATAGATTAGACATTGGGAGTAGATGGAGGGAAGTCAGAGGGAGAGGGAGAGGGTGTGGATGGGAACAGAAGGGATCAGGATCGGGGAGGAAGGAGGGAGAGAGTACTGGAGAGACAACTAGAAGGGGTGCATCTCTGGGACAAGATACAAACCTAGGACAATGGAACATCCTTGGAATCTGAATTTGACCCTAGCTAATACTCCTTTCAATTGGAGATATGGAGCCTTAAACATCCATTTCCTGTAACCAGGCAAGACTTCCAATGAAGGGATTGGGTCACCAACTTAGCCAATAAACGTTAGAGTCACAATTTTTCCTGTTTACAAGATGTACAGGGGTAAAAGATGAAGCAGAGATTAAGAGAATGGTCAACTAAGGACTAGCCCAGCTCAAGACCCATGCCTCTAGCATGAGCCCACCCCTCATGCTATTAATGATGCTCTGCTATATTTGCAGATAGGAGCCTATTTTAACTGTCATTAGAGAAGCTTCACCCAGCAACAGATGGAAACAGATGCAGAGACCCACACCCAAACATTAAGTGGAGCTTGGGGAATTCCATAGAAGAGAGGGAGGAAAGATTGAAGGAACCATAGTGTCAAGGACTACAGAATTGACTGATCTGTGATGACTGCTGGTCATAGAGACTGAACTACCATCCAGAAAGCATGCCTGGGTCTGTCCTAGACATTTTGCACATATGTAACAGCTGTGCACCTGATCTTATTGTTGGACTCCTAACGGTGGGAGTAAAGGCTGTCGCTGACTTTGCCTTCCTTGGGTTCCCTTTCTCCTGTCTAGCATCAACAGGAGAAGATGCTCCTACACCTACTTCAACCAGATATGCCAAGGCTGATTAACATCCACTGGAGACTTCCCTTTTCTGAGAATAAAGGGAGGAAGTGTGGAGGGAGACTGAAGTAAGGCAAGAGGAAAGGATTCAAAGGAGACAGGGGAAACTGTGATCAGGATGTAAAGTAAATGGATCATCATCATCATCATCATCATCATCATCATCATCACATATAAAAATAGCAATGCCAAACCAAACTAAAACCACTCTTCCCCCTGGCACATGCACACAAACAAAACAAAACAAAACTTGCACAGTATGATGAAGTCTTGAGAGGCATGGAAAAAAATGTTATCACACCAGAAAAACTATCCTGTATCACGTGAGAAATTCAACTGATTGGCACCATGACATCTGCTTGTTTTCCTGAGTGTAGCCAGCTCTGCTAAGACTTGTTACAGTTTCTAGTTGAGGATCTCACTTACCTTGTTTTATTTGCAGACACAGGAATAGCAGCTTCTGTACTCACCACGTACATGCACCACCCCTACTCACATCCCCTGTTGTCATCACTGGTCCTTAGGTGCCCTGTATCCCAGAGGAGTCCAGATGCTCTGTAACTCATTAAAGGCATAATAATTACTCAGGACCTGTCCAGAACCAATTTACCTCAGGAATTGCTAGTGGAGACCAATTATTGCACCAATCACTCCTTTCTACACTTAGCATAAGGCAGAATTTAAAGAAAAACAACAAACAAAACAAGTAAACAAACAGCAAAAACAGAGCCCTAAAACATAGAAAAATGCATACCCTTTACCTGTTCAGGTAATGAAAGGTTTCTTTGACTAGAGCCCAATTTGTTAGGGGGAAAAGTGAAGATGTGCAACTGGACAGCAGCCCCACATTATCAGGAAATATTCTGAATGTTAATGACTTAAAGTGTCTCACACAATGAAAATTTATACAAGAAGCCATAAGTAGTTTTTATATTTTTGGTGGTGAACCTAGCCTTTAACTGATGAGCCATCTCTCATGAGCACACACATACCAATATATTAAAATTATTAATGGGGCTTGGGAGATGGCTCAGTGTTTAAGAGTACTTGCAGCTCTTGCAAAGGTTCCAATGAGGTAGTCCACAATCACTTGTTATTCCAATTCTAGAAGATCTAATACCTTCTTCTAGCCTCTCTGGACAATGGACAGGAATGTATTGCACTTTTTATATATGTATAGACAAAACACTTATGTATGTGAAAATTTATTTTTCTCAAATTAATGATTTGAATCATACTGATTCACTAGCCGTAGGTAGTTGTCCACATGGGCCAATCTAACACACATCTCCTGCACTTTAACAAAATCCACTGTACATAGGTGCATATTTCCATTTTTTTATTCATCAGCTATAGGTATATGAGATGATTCAATATCTTTGGTATGGCAAGCAGAGCATCAGTAAACGCAGGCATGATCAAAAGATCATGAGTGGGGATTCCAAGATGGCGTTGACCAGTATGCACCGACTCCACAGCCCAGAAAATATCTTCAACAGAATCATAGAAGAAAATTTCCCTAATTTGAAGAAGGAGATTCATATGAGCATACAAGAGCCCTACAGAACACCAAATAGAATAGACCAGAAAAGAAAATGTTCCCACCACATAATAATAAAAACACAAAATATACAGAACAAGGAAAAAATATTAAAAGTGGCAAGAGAAAAAGGCTGAATAACATATGATGGCAAACCTATCAGAATTACTCCCAACTTCTCAGCAGAAACCGTGAAAGCCAGAAGGGCATGGACAGAGGTCTTGCAAACCCTAATAGAACACAGATGCCAGGCAAAAATTACTATATCCAGTGAAACTGTCAATAACCATTGATGGAGAAAACAAGATATTCCATGACAAAACCAAATTCAAACAGTACCTAGACACAAATCTGGCTTTACAGAAGTTACTAGAAGGAAAACTCCATCCCAAAGGGTCAGACTACAACCAAAACTACATAGGAAATAGATAACTACACCATTGCAAAATCACAACCACAAAATCTCGACTGTAAAAAACAGCAAAAATGAAGGGACTAAGCAGTCACTGGTCATTAATATCTTTCAATGTCAATGGTCTCAATTCTCCAATAAAAAGACACAGACTAACTGAGTGGATGCATAAACATGGCCCAACATTCTTCTGCATTCAAGAAACACATCTCAACCACAAGGACAGACATTGCCTGAGAATAAAAGGTTGGGGGAAATATTTCAAGCAAATGGTCCCAAGAAGCAAGCTGAGATAGGCATTCTAATATCTAATAAAATAGACTTTCGACCAAAATTAATCAAAAGGGATGAGGAAGGACACTTCGTCCTCGTCAAAGGTAAAGTCAACCAAGAAGACATCACAATTTTGAAAATCTATGCTCCTAATACAAGGGCACCCACATTTGAAAAGAGCTATTAACAAAGCTTGAGCCACTCATCGATACCCACACATTAATAGTGGGAGACTTCAACACCCCAGTTTCACTCAAGTATAGGTCTTTGAATAAAAAACTAAGCTGAGAAATAACTTCATTAACCAATGTCATGAATCAAATGGATCTAACAGATATCTACAGAAATTTTCACCCAAACGCAAAGGATTATACCTTTTTCTCAGCACCGCATGGAACGTTCTCTAAAACTGATCACATAGTAGGTCAGGAAGCAAGCTTCAACAGATACAAGAAGATTGAAATAATACCTTGTATCTTATCAGATCACCATGGTCTAAGGCTGGACTTCAACAACAGAAATAACAAAAAGACTACTCACACGTGGAAACTAAACAACCTTCTACTTAATGACACGTAGGTCATGGAAGAAATAAATGAAGAAATAAAAGACTTCCTGAAATTCCATAAAAATGAAGAGACAACATAACCAAATTTGTGGGACATATTGAAAGCAGTACAAGAGGAAAATTCATAGCATTAAGTGCCTTTAAAAAGAAAATGGAATCATCCCACATAAACAACTTAACAACACATCTGGAAGCTCTAGAAAAAAAAGAAGCAGAAACACTCAAGAGGAGTAGACGACTAGAAATGATCAAACTCAGGGCTGAAATCAATAAATCCGAAACAAAGAGAACAATCCAAAGAATTAACAAAACCAAGAACTGGTTCTTTGAGAAAATTAACAAGATTGACAAACCATTAGCCAATCTAACTAAAAGACAGAGAAAACTCTCCAAATCAACAAAATCAGAAACGAAAAGGGAGACATAGCAACAGACACCGAAGAAATTCAAAGAATCATAAGAACCTACTTTAAAGGCATTTATGCCACAAAATTGAAAATCTAAGGAAAATGGACAATTTCCTCAACCGATTCCATTTGCCAAAATTTAATCAAGATCAGATAAACAAGTCAAATAGCCCTATTTTGCTTGTAGAAATAGAAGCAATCATTGATAGTATCCCAACCAAAAAAAGCCAGGCTTCAGCACAGAATTCTACCAGTTCTTCAAAGAGGAGATAATACCGATACTATTCAAGCTATTCCAAAAGATAGAAATGGACGGAACATTACCAAATTCCTTCTATGAGGCCATAGTCACATTGATACCTAAACCGTACAAAGACCCAACAAAGAAAGAGAATTTCAGACCAATTTCTCTTATGAGCGTTGATGCAAAAATAATAAAACACTCACAAAATGAATACAACAGCATATGAAAGACATCATTCACCATGACCAGGTAGGCTTCATTCCAGGCATGCAGGGATCATTTAACATATGGAAATCCATCAATGTAACCCACCATATAAACAAACTGAAGGAAAAAATCCACATGATCATCTCCTTAGGTGCAGAAAAAGCATTTGACAAAATCCAACACCCATTCATGTTTAAAGTTCTGGAGAGATCAGGAATACAAGGCACTTATCTAAACATAAAAAGGCTATATACAGCAAGCCAATAGCCAAAATCAAAGTAAATGGTGAGATACTCAAGGAAATTCCTCTAAAATTGGGAACCAGATAAGGCTGCCAACTTTCCCCATCTTGCTTCAATATAGTTCTTGAAGTTCTAGCCAGAGCAATAAGACATCAAAAGGAGATCAAGGGGATCCAAATGGGAAAGGAAGAAGTCAAATTATCCCTATTTGCAGATGATATGATAGTGTATATAAGTGAGTCCCAAAATTCCACCAGAGAACTCCTACAGTTGATAAACACCTTTGACAAATTGGCAGGATACAAAATTAACTCAAAAAAGTCAGTAGCTTTCCTATATACAAATGACAAACAGGCAGAGGAAGAAATTAGGAAAACTACTCCCTTACGATAGCCACAAGCAATATAAAATATCTAGGAGTAACTCTAACCAAGCAAGTGAAGGACTTATTTGAAAAAAACTTTAAATCTCTGAAGAAAGCAATGGAAGATGACATCAGAAGATGGAGGGATCTACCTTGTTCATGGATCGGGAGAAGTAACATAGTAAAAATGGCCAGCTTACCAAAAGCAATTTACAGATTCAATGTAATCCCTATCAAAAACCTACAAAATATTTTGAAGATATTGAAAGATCAATTCTCAACTTCATATGAAGAAACAAAAACCCAGAATAGCAAAAACAATCCTATACAATAAAAGATACTCCAGAGGAATTCCATACCTGATCTCAAGCTATACTATGGAGCAACAGTAATTTAAACATCATGGTACTGGCACAGCAATAGGCGGGTAGATCAATGGAATTGGATTGAAGACCCAGAGATGAATCCACACACATTTGGACACATGATTTTTGACAAAGAAGCCAAATCTATTCAATGGAAAAAGGATAGCATCTTCAACAAATGGTGCTGGTTTAACTGGATGTCTACATGTAGAAAAATGCAATTAGACCCCTATTTGTCACCATGCACAAAACTCAAGTCCAAGTGGATTAAAGACCTCAACTTAAAACCAGAGACATTAAATCAGTTAGAAGAAAAAGTGGGGAAGGGCCTGGAACACATAGGCACAGGAGGCAACTTCCTGAACAGAACACCAACAGCCCAGGCCTTAATGTCAACAATTAATAAATGGGACCTCATGAGGCTGAGAAGCTTCTGTAAGGCAAGAGACACTGTCAAGAGAACAAAGTGACATCCTACAGACTGGGAAAAGATCTTCACCAACCCTACATCTGACAAAGGTCTAATATCCAAAATACATAAAGAACTCAAGAAATTAAACACCACCAAACCAAATAACCCAATTGAGAAATGGGGCTTGGAACTAAACAGAGAATTCTCAACAGAGGAATATCAAATGGCCGAGAAACACTTAAAGAAATTCTCAACCTCCTTAGTCATCAGGGAAATGCAAATCAAAACAACTCTGAGAGTCCATCTTACACCCATCAGAATGGCTAAGATAAAAAATTCAAGTGACACCACATGCTGGCGTTGATGTGGGGAGAGAGGAACACTCCTTCATTGCTGGTGGGAATGCAAACTAGTACAGCCACTTCGGAAATCTATCTGGTGCTATCTCAGAAAACTGGGACTAGGGCTTCCTCAAGACCCAGCTATTCCACTCCTTGGAATATACCCAGAAGATGCTCCAGCACACAACAAGAAAATTTGCTCAACCATGTTCATAGCAGCCTTATTCATAATAGCCAGAACATGGAAACAGCCTAAGTGTCCACCAGTAGAAGAATGGATAAAGAAACTGTGGTACATATACACTATGGAATACTACTCAGCTATTAAAAACAAGGAATTCCAGAAATTTGTGGATAAATGGATTGAGCTAGAAATGATCATAATGAGTGAGTTAACCCAGAAGCAGAAAGACTCAAATGGTATATACTCACTTATATCTGCATACTAGCCCAAGGGGCATGTCCCATGAAAGCCTTCACTTACCAGGAAACTGGGACAGAGGAGAGGACATCCTATTGGAACTCTAAATGAGAGAAGCATGGGAGAATAGCAAAGTAGAAGGATCCAGAGGGTCCTAGAAATGTACAAGTAGAACATTATGATAGGCAGATTTGGGCCCAGGTGTCCTACTCAAACTAAGGCACCAGCCAAAGACAATACACATGGTAAACTTTAAATCCTTACCCAGATCTAGTCAATGGTCAGAACATTCTCCACAGTTGAGTGAAGAGTGGGATATGACTTTCTCACATACTCTGGTGCCTCACATTTGACCATGTCCCCTGGAGGGGGAGACCTGGTGGCACTCAGAGGAAGGATAGCAGGTTCCCAAGAAGAGACTTGAAACCCTATGAGCATATACAGGGGGAGGTAATCCCCCTCAAGAACAGTCATAGTGGAGGGGAATAATGAAAAAATGGGAGGGAGGGAAGAATGGGAGGATACAAGGGATGGGAGAACCATTGAGACGTAACAAGAATAAATTAATAAAAAAAAGAATCACATGATCATCTCATTAGATGTGGAAAAAAACATTTGACAAAATTTAACACCCTTTTATGTTAAAAGTCTTAGAGGAATCATGGATACAAGGCACATACCTAAACATAGTAAAGGCAATATACAGAAAACCTATAGCCAACATCAAGCTAAATGGTGGGAAACTTAAGTCAATCCCACTGAATTCAGGGACTCGACAATGCTGCCCACCCTCTCCACTGTTCTTCAATGTAGTACTTGAAGTCCTAGCAAAAGCAATAAGACAGCCAAAGGAGATCAAGGGGATACATGTAGGAAAGGAAGAAGGTAAAGTTTCACTATTTGTAGATGATATGATAATATACATCAGCGATCCCCAAAAGTCAACCAAAGAACTCCTATAGCTGATAAACAGGTTCAGCAAAGTGGCAGGATACAAAATTAACATGAAAAAATCAGTAGCTTTTCTATACACAGAAGACAAAAGGGCAGAGAAAGAAATTAGGGAAATCACTCACTTCACAATAGCCTCAAAACAATATAAAATATCTGGAGGTAAATCTAACCAAGCAAGTGAAAGACTTTTATCAAAAAACTTTTAAGTCTCTGCAGAAAGAAATTGAAGAGGATATCAGAAATGGATAGATCTCCCATGCTCATGGATTACAAAAATCAACATAGTAAAAATGGCCATCCTACCAAAAGCAATCTACAGATTTAATGCAATCCCTATCAAAATACCCATACAATATTTTACAGAACTGGAAAGATCAATCCTCAACTTCATATGAAAAAACAAAAAACCCAGGATAGCTAAATCAATCCTATACAATAAAAGATCTACCAGAGGAATCTCCATCCCTGATCTCAAGCTGTAGTATAGAGCAACAGAAATAAAAACAGCATGGTACTGGCATAGAAACAGGCCAGTTGACCAACGGAATCAAACTGAGGACCCAGATATACGTCCACACACACATGGCCATTTGATTTTTGACAAAGAAGCCAAAACTATACAATGGAAAAAAGAAAGCATCTTTAACAAATGATGCTGGTACAACTGGATGTCTACATGTAAAAAAATGCAAATAGATCCATATTTATCACCCTGTACAAAACTAAAGTTCAAGTGGATTAAAGACCTCAACATAAAACCAGACACACTAAATGTATTAGAAGAAAAAGTGGGTAAGACCCTAGTACTCATTGGCACAGGAGACAAATTCCTGAACAGAACACCAACAGCTCAGGCTCTAAGATCAACAATTAATAAATGGGACCTTATGAGGCTGAGAAGCTTCTGTAAGGCAGAAGACACTGTCAGCACAACAAAGCGACAGACCACAGATTGGGAAAAAATCTTTACCAACCCTATATCTGACAAAGGGCTGATATCTAAAGTATATAAAGAACTCAAGAAATTAAACACTACCAAACCAAACAACCCAATTAAAAATAGGCTACAAAACTAAACAGAGAATTCTCAAAAGAGGAATATCGAATGGCTGAGAAACACTTAAAGAAATGCTCAACATCCCTACTCATCACGGAAATGCAAATCAAAACGACCTTGAGATTTCATCTTACACCTATCCGATTAGCAAAGATCAAGAACTCAAATGACAACACATGCTGGAGAGGATGTGGCAAAAGGGGAACACTTATTCACTGCTGGTGGGAGTGCAAACTTGTTCAACCACTCTGGAAAGGAATATGGTGCTTTCTCAGAAAATTGGGAATATCTCTACCCCAAGATCCAGCTATACCACTCCTGGGCATATACCCGAAAGATGCCCCACCGTGCAGCAAAGACATCTGTTCAACTATGTTCATAGCAGTCTTATTCGTAATAGCCAGAACCTGGAAACAACCAAGATGTCCCTCAATTGAAGAATGGATTAAAGAACTGTGGTACATCTACACAATGGAATACTCTTCAGCTATTAAGAACAAGGAAATCTTGAGTTTTGCTGGCAAATGGATGGAATTAGAAATGATCATCCTAAGCGAGATAACCCAGACCCCAAGAGACATGCACGGTATATACCCAATCATATGTGGATTTTAAACCAACATAGACATCCTAGGAGAGACTCCACCCAGCAGGACATAGGGACATTTACAGAGACTTAAAGCTGGACACTGGACAGAGTCTCGAGTGTGTAGAGTGGCCCAGTCAGGCCACACAGGAAGAGGTCATATATAGTACAGGGGATATTAGATAAACTATGACCAGATGGTAGGGTAGGAGAGATCCCTTATCTAAGGACTAGGGGACGGAGGGAAAGGGGTTGAGAGAGGGGATGAGATCAGGGGTAGATGAGGAAGGGGGTGGGATCAGGAGGTGAAGAAAGAGGGGTCCATAACTCAAACTACAGAACAAGCAGATAATTTATATTCCTAATCCCACTATATGGGAATAATTCTGAGACTGGCAGAGACATAAATGTAAAGGCTTAGAGAGGCCTCATGTGGACCACAGATTCTCTGTGACTTATAATTAGAGGCCACTACTAGTAAGGCAAGAAGGAAGATTTGCAAATGTGTTATGTCGATCTATACAACGACCAGAAAACTAGCTTTAATGCTTCTGTGCATCCCACACACCTCATACAATTATAATGTGAGAAATGTATAACACTAGTGAGAAATTATGTATTCAGAACAAATTAACCAGCTGGATCAGACATGACAGGAATTATTCCTCCCAGCACAATGGACACTGTCATCCTGCATCCTCCTAGTTCCAGCCCTGGATGAATCTGTTTTTTTTACTCATCAGAGTTGAACAGCTTCCTGGACAACATGTAGAAAATTTCTGATCCAATTTGGGCCACCATTTCAATCTCCTACTAAGCCTGGAATCTCTCAACATTTAGAAACTGAACCACAAATACAATCACTAGAGGGCTTAACCATTCCCTCCAATTTTTGGGGTCCATTCCAAGGTATTATGTGCATCAACTGAACCTGAAGAAATCTTAAGAGAACGATGTCCATTCCCTCAAAGAGGGGGTTGTATAGGTTGCTATTTGCTCACTTGATCTACAAATGCTTATTCTCATCGGGAGGTGGTCATAAGTCATTGGTCTTATACAGAGAAAAAATTAGGGGAAATGCAGGAATGTCTCTCTCTGCCTTTATCTTTCATACGTAGGCAAGGAGATGGGAGCTGAAAAGAAAGAAAGGGAGATTTAGGAATATGGGGGAGAATAGAACAAAAGATAGATGATTGAACCTACTCCTTAACTCAAGGCTTTAATTGTTACTTGTAATGAAGGTTATGTCTAAGTCATGGCTATAGAATTTAGTATATTGATACAAATCATGGGCATGTCAAATCCTCGGCAGATTTTAACACAAGAATATATAACCTAAGTAACAGATAGATATGACTCTAGCAATACATGAGGTAAAATAGTTGAATAAGGTCTTCAAAAGCCTCAGAGACACACAGAATATGGCATTTAAAGCTGTTCTTACAATCCTAAATTTCTTTGACAACAAGACAAGTTATCTCCTGACAACACCCAGCCGACCTCAAAGAAGATGATGATTATGGAGATGGCTTCAAAGGTGGCAAAATAGCCACTGGGCAAAATGTCCTCATTCCTGCCACAAACTGAATCTGCCTAAAAATGGGCCACTTATATGCATGCAGAGTTGACGGCCTCACTCTGCCAAGTCAGGGTAAGCAAGTCCTCAATAGTTCCTGCCCTGCAAGGAAGTCTGGCAGAGATATTAGGCCAGAAAGCTGAAGATGAGGCTCCAACATTATAAAGTGTTTTGGGTGACTGGTCAGTCAGTAAACTGTCTTAAGTCAATTTATACATTTTGGAAGCTGCTAACCCACACTGCTGGTTCACTTAGGAATTTAAGTTTTATTCCTTCTCAAGTCTCTGAGGGGCACTGAAGACAAGATAGTATAGTTTTACAAGCAAGCTTAGTTGGTTAGGGGACAAGATCATTTTAGATCAAGATAAAGAAGTTAAGCTATTAGAGTTGAGATAGGATAAATATTGAATCTCATTTGGAAATTTATACCCAATAAGACCGGAAAAACACTTACTTCAAATGAGACGAATGCAGATGGCCAATTCACTATGAATGTAACATGTATAGAACTGATTATTCTCATGATTTGTCACATGGTTCTCCCTGCTGTATGTAGTTTGTCTTATACATGTGTAATAAAAAAAAGAGTAAAAAAAAAAAAAAAAAAAAAGAAGTATATTTGTGCCAGTCAGCCTATATAGGGGATGGGTGTATCCTTGTTCTGCATGTTCTGCAACAAAATGGGCATTGTGACAGAGGAAAAGCAGAGGTCAGAGAAGAACAAGTTGCTGAGAAAGAAGTACATGGGTGTGTGGAGATGGGAGTCCAGGTGAATGAGGATGATGATGATGAGGTTCTCCAGGACAGTGGTGAGGTACATGGCCAGGAACAGGACATAGAACAAGAGCTGGTGCTCTGTGGGGATGGGCAGGCCTTGGAAGAGGAACTCAGAGACAGCAGTTCTGTTTTTCATTATCATTCTTCCTCTCCAGTATCCTAATGACAAAATATTAGGATCTTTTTAAATTTAAAATGAAACAAATATATATTTGGACATATCTGTATCTGTACATCTATCTATCTACCTATCTATCTATCTATCTACCTATCTACCTATCTATCTATCTATTCTACAACAATATATCTGAGAGTCATCATAGTCATTATAATCTAAAACCCCCAAAGTCTGTAATAATTATTATCACTAGTGATTTTTTGTCAATTTATCTTTAACAGGTGTCTACCTCCGATCCTGTACTTGACAGTTCTATGCCATTTATACTAAGATCCAATGGACTAATGCTTCTCTCTCCTACTTCCTGTTCATTCTGGGTAACTAGTTTGTTCTTTTGTAATTTGTTCCATGTAATTTTGTGTATCAATGTTC
Source organism: Acomys russatus (assembly GCF_903995435.1). Lineage (NCBI taxonomy): Eukaryota > Metazoa > Chordata > Mammalia > Rodentia > Muridae > Acomys > Acomys russatus. The sequence goes on from NC_067152.1 coordinate 1,017,246, forward strand.
TTGAAGAATTTGTACAAACTTCATCTCGTAATTTTATATAAATATTAAGAAAAACTCCCATACTCCAATGTCTTAGATTAGCAATTCAAGTTCAGAATGCATGTCTTTGTAACACACGTATTTCTGCTCCACTGTTAACTAACCATCTTTCTTCCACTGCATGTATGTATGACAGGCATCAGTAGCTAAAAAGTCCCGATGGAAACTTTTGACTTCAATTTATTGTCTCCTTAAGGATTTTTCATTTCTCTACCTCTCATGTCTGCCATATTATAATAATGAAATTCAGGTGTGAGTCAGAACTATGTGACTTTCTATCCATTCATTTTTTTTCTCACATTGAACTTTCTCCTCCTATATTATCAGTCCCTCTCTGAGAGGTTATATCACTATATGAGGGTCATATGTTTTTACAGAAGCATATTCATTTCATGCTTATGGTCTCATGTCTCCCGACACCTCTCTTCTCCTTCAGCAACTTTTGTACATATTGTGGCATTCTAAGAGATTAGCACTGTTTCTCTGAAGATAAGGACAAAGCTCCTATCAGGGACACAGTTATCTCACAGATGACAGTGGTACGTTTGGTCTCACATGCTTTTCTTTCATTACTCAATAGATTAAATCACTTCACCTCCCACATTTGAGGATTGCTCCCTCCTCCCCTTGCCTATCACCTCCTCCCCTATGTTTCCCCTTCATCTGGTTCATCCCCAGTCACATGCCAAGCATATTGCTTGTCACATATTAAGCTATATTTACCCTCTTTATATATACTAAGTGAGACACTCAGCCATGTTCTCTTACACCTATATGTATCCCATGCACTTCAATATTTTTATTACTGCTTTAATCTATCTTCCAAGAAATTGTAAGCTTTATGCTGGTAAGGTGACATGTCTTCATTCTGTTTGGTCCTTTAAAATCATTCTTAATATCTAACTGGGGCCAATATGTTATTTTGAATATATTTGGCCAGTGAAGATTTGTTACCTGTTGTTCAAACTTTACAGATTTCTTCAAATTTAAAAGTAAAAAATTCCCACTTAATAAAACAGTCTTGAGCAGTTAGCCCTAAATTTCAAACTCTATACTGACTGTCAGAGATCTAATGTTGTATTCTTTCAGTGTTAAGGTTAATCATTTATATCACTTCTCAGTAATACTAATGAGTCCGAATCATATCCATGTGATTTAATTCTCAATTTATCATTGATATTGGTGCAGAAAAAAGATATGGTGACAAATGTTATGAATTATAAAAAGAAGAAGGAACATGTTACTTGGGAATCTTCACTAGAGTTATTCCCCAGATGTCTATGCTGTATATGATGTTTAATTTATGCATCATGTAGGTTAAGCCCCGATACTGATTTCAGACCATAGTAGTTGCTGTGTACATGTTCTCTAAATATCACTGAAATCTGTAGACATTTGAGAAAGTAACTAACACTTCATTACATGGTGAACATCATGCATTCAGATGAAGGAGTTAGGGGAAAAAGAAATCTGTAAACTTATGCTGATAAAAACAAGCATCATCTTGATGGGATACTAGTTCAGAGTTTGTTAAGACCCCACAGGTTTAAATTATAGCAAACAAACCCCCAGCACGATAGCAGTAAACTCCATCTCACAGGGTTGCTGTTGTGTTGAAATGGTATGATATTGGGAGAAAAATTACATAACGAGTACCTAGCAATATGAAAGGGGTTATATGATGATCATGAAACAAATACTTCCACGGGGATCAGTCCTCCATTGCTGGTGGGAGTCCAGACATGTACAAGCACTTTGGAAATCAATTTGGCAGTTTCTCAGGAAATAGGGAATAGATCTATCTCAAGACCCAGTTATATCACTCCTGGGCATATACCCAAAAGATGACTCAGCACACCACAAGGACATTTGTTTAACCATATTCATAGCAGCTTTATTTGTAATAGTCTGAAACTGGAAACAACCTAGATGCAACTCAACTGAACAATGGCTAAAGAAATTGTGATACATTTACAAAATAGAACACTACCCAGCTATTAAAAACAAGAATATGATGAAATTTGCAGGCAAATGGATGAAAATAGAAAATATCATCTTGAATGAGGTAACCCTGACCCAGAGAGGCACACACGGTATGTATTTACTTATAAGTGGATATTAGCTAGAAAGTATAGGATAACCTTATACAATCTACAAACACAAAGAATATAAGAAGCAAGGAGGGGCCAATGGAAGATGGTTGAATCTCATGCTGTTCATTGGAGGTGGATGGGGGAAGAGAAATGGTTTTAGGAGAGGGCATGGGGGTGAGCAGAAGGGATCAAGTCAGGGGAGGATGAAGGGTTGGAGTATTGGGAGAGACAACTAGAATGGGGGTGGGCATTTCTGGAATGAACTAGAAACCTAGGACAATGGAAATTCCCAGGAATCTATGAGATTCCATACAATGTTTGAAACAGCTGTCTCCTCTAACCAGGCAAGACTTCCAAAGGAAGGACTGGGACATCAACCCAGGAACAAAACCTTAGACCCACAATTTGTCCTGCCTACCAAATGTGCAGGGGTAAACGATGAAGCAGAAATTGACTGAATGTCAAACTAATGACTGGCCAGGCTTGAGACTCATGCCATGAGAAGCGATCCCACCCTTGACATTATAATGATATTCTGCTACCCTTGCAGGCAGGAGCATAGCACAACTGTCATCATAGAGGCTTCATCCAGCAACTGATGGTAACAGATGCAGAGACCCACAGCCAAACATTAAGTGGAGCTTGGGGAATGCCATGGAAGAGGGTGAAGAAGGAGTGCAGGAGCCAGAGGGCTCAAGAACACCACAAGTAATTACACAGAATGAATTAAAGTGCACCCATTTGGGCTCATAGAGACTGAACTACCAACCTGAGAGAATGCATGGGGTGGACCTAGGCCCCCGGTACATATATAAGAGCTGTGAAGGTGGGTTTTATTGTTGGACTCCTAACACTGGGAGCAGGGCCTGTCTCTGACTACATTGCCTGCCTTGGGATCCCTTTCTCCTATTGGGCTGCCTCGTCTAGCCTCAATAGGCTAAGACGCATCTCCTCTTACTGCAACTTGGTTTGTCAAGGATGTTTAATATCCATGAGAGGCCCCGTTTATTCTGAGAAGAAAGGGAGGAGGGGTGGAAAAGCAGTGAAGTGAGAAGAGAAGAAAGGGACTCAGAGAAGGAGGGAGGAGAAGATGTGTCCAGGATATAAAGTAAATAAATAATTCAAACAATAAGCAGCAGCAGCAGCAACAACAACAATAAACTAAAATATCCCATCTGGCAAAACCAAAGCAACCCCCACACAAGAAAACAGAAGAAAACTTGCACAGGGTGAAGTTTTGAAGACCTAGAAAAGAATGTTATCATACCTGAAAAACTGCCTATATCACACGAGAAATTCAATTGATTGGCACCAAGCCATGTGCTTATTTTCTTCAGTGTACACAGCTCTGCTGAGGCTGAATCTAAATTTCTGGTTCAGGATTCTGCTCATATTAATTTTATTTACATGCACAGAAGCTGATCTAGCAGCCTCTGTCCTCATCACCTACATGCACCATCCCAACTCACGTCCCCTTGTTTCCATCCCTGGGCCTTAGGTGTCCTGCATCTCAGAGGAGTCCAGATCATGTGTAACTCATTAAAGACATAGTAATCATCCAGGAGCAGTTTAGCTCAGGGATCTCTAGTGTAGACCAATTATACTCACCAATCACTTCTTTCTACAGTCAGGGGAAAAATAGAATTTAAAAAGCAACAACAAACAAAACAAATAGAGAGGAAAAACAGCCAAAAAAGCATGAAAAGATGCAAACTCATTGTCTCTTCAGGTAATGAACAGGCTTCTGTTGACTGGAGTATTATTGAGACATTTTGTTGTCTTACTGATATTTTGCTTTAGTGTTTTGGTGGTGGTGGTAGTGTGTGTGTGTGTGTGTGTGTGTGTGTGTGTGTGTGTGTGTGTGTGTGTGTGTGTTGTACTGTTTGGATGGTTTTGTTTTCTAATTATAGATTTTTATAAAACTTTTAATTTATTCTTTGTGAGTCTCACATAATGCACCCCAGTCCCACTCATTTCCTTACCCCCTACTATCTGCCCTCCATCCTTGCTACCTCCCCCACAAAATAAAATAACAAGGTCACAGGAAAACAAAATATGAACAAAACAAAACAATGCATAGAAAATATCTCATCCTCATCACTCACAGCCCCCTTTCTTCATTTCTTAGTTCCATACTACCATAAGAAAGCTGTAGTGTTTCAGTGTGTCCCATGGTATACCCCTCTGTGCCCTATGATGATTCTAGTTTGGTAGTTACAAGACCCCTTTTCAGATTGTCTAGGATTCTGCATGAACAACTGTGTTGCCATATAGGTCCCATATTCTCCAATATATAAACCATTTAGTTCCCTTTACGGCTCCCTTTGTTCCATCATGATGAAAGAATTAAGTTTTCAAGACTTAAATATATGTTGAACTTGATACAGAGAAAATTACAACTATCAAAATTGTTGGGAAAACAACAAAAGTGGAATTTAGAAGGAAATTTCTGCCAAAGTGTACAAACACTGAAAAAGACAAAAAAAAATCTAAAGTTAATTGTATTAGAAACCCAGAGCTAGGTGGTGGTGGCGCACACCTTTAATCCCAGGAATTGGGAGGCAGAGGCAGGTGGATTGCTGTGAGTTCATGGCCAGCCTGGTCTACAAAGTGAGTCCAAGAGCAGCCAAGAGAGAAACCCTGGGGGAGATCCAAGATGGTGGTGAGCAGTGTAGACCGTGTTTAGAAGCTCCAGTAAACAATTCAGGGACTTGCACAGAATTCTGAACCAGGAACACCGAGGTCCCCATACCACTGTAGCAGGAGTGCTCCACAGTTCGGAGGGACCAGGGTGCAGAGGACCTGCATGCCCCTGCACATGGGAGGAGCGTGGATTTTCTCGGACCAGAGCAGTGGCAGTGGCAGCGGCGGTGGTGACGGCTGAGGTTTGCAGCTCGGAGCCCTCCGGCGGAGGCGGTTGGTGTGGTGGCTAGTAGGAGTTGCTGCGGCAGAGGTGACTTGGGGCAAGATTTGGGCCATGCTGCGCAGTTTGGGCTCCATGACCCAAGCTCAACTTGGTGCATGGCTTATGCCTTGAGACTCAAATTGGACTCAATGTGCAGTTCAGCCTCAGAGACCCAAGCTCAGCTCAGCACACAGTTCCGATGTGGAGACACTAGCTCAGCTCAATGCCAATTCCACTGCTGAGACGCAGGCTGAGCTCAGCACGCAGATTTGGCCCGGAGTCCCTAGCTGGACTTGGCCGGCAGATTGGGACCAGAGACTGTAGCTGAACTTTGCAAGCATTGTAGCCTTGAGACTCTGGCTGGACTCTCCACACACTTTAGGCCCAGAGCCCTGGGCTGAATTCAATGTGCAGTGAGGGTCCAGAGTCCCTGACTAAGCTCACTGTGCAATTCCAACCCTGAGACTCTGGCTGAGCTTGGCATGTGGTTTGGGGCCAGAGCCCGTAACTGCACTTGGAGGGCAGGTTGGGTCCAGAGACTCTAGCTGAGCTTGGCAGGCAGGGTGGCCCCAGAGAACCTAGCTGAGCTCAGAGTCCCTGGCTGGTCTGGGTGGGCAGTCCCAGCCATGAGAATATGACTGGACTAGGCAGGAAGTTTGAGTTCTGAGACTCTAACTGAAGCGGCAAGTTCAGTGTGCACTTTGGGCCCAAGACCCAGGTTGGGCCCTCCTTAAGGAAATGCTCAACCTCCTTAGTCATCAGGGAAATGCAAATCAAAACAACTCTGAGAGTCCATCTTACACCCATCAGAATGGCTAAGATAAAAAATTCAAGCGACACTACATGCTGGCGAGGATGTGGGGAGAGAGGAAAACTCCTTCATTGCTGGTGGGAATGCAAACTAGCACAGCCACTTTGGAAATCTATCTGGTGCTATCTCAGCGACCACCAGAGCCAATTCTGACATAGGACATGCAGCACCTCCTAACCTTTGCGGTTTTAGCCTTTAAAAATGGCCTGTAACAGGGACTCGGGGTGCCTCCCTCCCTGCTGAGGACCCCTGACGCGCAACAGACATAAACCTTCTGCTTTTGCATCAACACTGTGGTCCACGAGTGGTCTCTCATGGCGACCCCCTACCTGATTAGAATCTAGGGTACAACACCCACACAATTGACCCACTCCGCCACAAGGTATTCAAGGGGAGCCCCGAGGGTAAAGCCCACCAAGACTGATTCAACCTGTGACGAAGCTTAATCTTTCCCACACAATTGACCCAGACAGTCACAAGGTATTCAAGGGGTGCCCGGAGGGTAAAGCCTGCCAAGACTGCTTCCATCTGTGACACAGCTTAATCTCTCCCAAACAATTGACCTAGTCTGTCACAAGGTATTCATGGGTGCCCCGAGGATAAAGCCCACCAAGACTGCTTCCACTTGTGACACAGCTTAATCTCTCCCACAAAATTGACCCAGTTTGTCACAAGGTATTCCTGGGGTGCCCCAAGGGTAAATCTCACCAAGACTGCTTCCACCTGTGACAAAGCTTAATCTTTCCCACACAATTGACCCAGTCTGTCACAAGGTATTCCTGGGGTGCCCTGAGGATAAAGCCTGCCAAGACAGCTTCCACCTGTGACATAGCTTAATCTCTCCAACAAAATTGACCCAGTCTGTCACAAGGTATTCATGGGGTGCCTGGAGGGTAAACGCTCCAAGACTGCTTCCACATGTGACAAAGCTTAATCGTTCCCACACAAAAGACCCAGTCCATACCAAGGTATTCATAGGTTGCCCCCAGGGTAAAGCCCACCAAGTCTGCTTCCACTTGTGACACAGCTAAATCTCTCCCACAAAATTGACCCAGTTTGTCACAAGGTATTCCTGGGGTGCCCCAAGGGTAAATCAAGCCAAGACTGCTTCCACCTGTGATGCAGCTTAATTTCTCCCACACAATTGACCCAGTCCATCACAAGGTATTCATGGGGTGCCCTGAGGGTAAAGCCCACCAAGACACAGCTTAATCTCTTCCACAGAACTGACCTTTTCCATCACAAGGTATTCATGGGGTGCCCTGAGGGTAAAGCCACGCCAAGACTGCTTCCACCTGGGACAAAGCTTAATCTTTCCCACACAATTGACCCAGTCTGTCACAAGGTATTCATGGGGTGCCATGAGGGTAAAGCCCTCCAAGACTGCTTCCGCCTGTGACATAGCTTAATCTCTCCCACACAATTGACCTAGTCCATCAAAAGGTATTCATGGGGTGCTCCGAGGGTAAAGCCCGACAAGACTGCTTCTACCTGTGACAGCACTTAATCTCTCCCACACAATTGACCTAGTATGTCACTAGGTATTCATGGGGTGCCCGGAGAGTAAAGCCCACCAAAACTGCTTTGACATCTCACATAGCTTAATCTCTCCCACACAATTGACCTATCCCATCACAAGGTATTCATGGGGTGCCGTGAGGGAAAAGCCCTCCAAAACTGCTTCTACCTATGACAAACCTTAATCTTTCCAACATAATTGATCCAGTCCGACACAATGTATTCCTGGGGTGACCCAAGGGTAAAGCCTGCCAAGAGAGCTTCCACCTGTGACACAGCTTAATCTCTCCCACCCAATTGACCCAGTCCATCAAAAGTTATTCATGGGGTGCCCGGAGGTTAAAGCCTGCCAATATTGCTTCCACCTGCAACACAGTTTATTCTCTCCCATTCAATTGACCCAGTACGTCCCATGCTAATAAAGTGGTGCCCCGAGGGTAAAGCCTGAGAAGACTGCTTCCAACTGTGTCACAGTTTACTCTCTCCCACAGAATTGATGAAGTCCATCATAAGGTATTCATGGGGTGCCCCGAGGGTAAAGCCCACTAAGACTGCTTCCACCTGTGATGTAGTTTAGTATCTCCAACACAATTGACCTATTCCATCACAAGGTATTCATGTGGTGCCCCGAGGGTAAAGCCTGCAAACACTGCATCCACCTGTGACACAGCTTAATCTCTCCCACAAAGTTGACCTAGTCCATCACAAGGCATTCATGGGGTGCCCTGAGGGTAAAGCCCACAAAGGGTGCTTCCACATATGACACAGTTTAATCTATCCCACACAATTGACCCAGTTCCTCACATGGTATTCAAGGGGTGCCCGGAGGGTAAAGACTGCCAATACTGCTTCCACCTGCAACAAAGTTTAATCTCTCCCACACAGTTGATCCAGTCCACAAGGTATTCATGGGGTGCCCCGAGGGTAAAGCCTGCGAAGACTGATTTCACCTGTGACACAGCTTAATCTCTCCCACAAAATTGACCCAGTACCTTACTAAGTGTTTATGGGGTGCCCCGAGGGTAAAGCAGAACAAGGGTGCTCCCACGTGTGACACAACTTAATCTCTCCAACTCAATTGACACAGTCAGTCACACGGTAATCAAGGGTTGCCCCTAGGGTAAAGCCCAGCAGGAGTGCTTCCACATGTGACACAGCTTAATCTCTCCCACACAATTGACCCTGTCCATCACATGGTATTCAAGGGGTGCCCGGAGGGTAAAGCCCGCCAATAATGCTTCCACCTGTGACAAAGCTTAATCTCTACCACACAGTTGATCCATTCCGTCACAAGGTATTCATGGGGTGCCCCGAGGGTAAAGCCTTTGAAGACTGATTCCACCTGTGACACAGCTTAATCTCTCCCACAAAATTGACCCAGTACCTTACTAGGTGTTCATGGGGTGCCCCGAGGGTAAAGCACAACAAGGGTGCTCCCACGTGTGACACAGCTTAATCTCTCCAATTCAATTGACACAGTCAGTCACACGGTAATCAAGGGGTGCCATGAGGGAAAAGCCCAGCAGGAGTGCTTCCACCTGTGACACAGCTTAATCTCTCCCACACAATTGACCCAGTCCATCACATGGTATTCAAGCATTGCCGGGAGGGTAAAGCCTGCCAATACTGCACCTACCTGTGACACAGCTTAATCTCTCCCACACAATTGACACAGTCTGTCATAAGGTAATCAAGGGGTGCCCCGAGGGTAAAGCCCAGCAAGAGTGCTTCCACCTTTGACACAGCATAATCTCTTCCACACAATTGACCCAGTCCATCACATGGTATTCAAGGGGTGCCCTGAGAGTAAAGCCTGCCAATACTGCTCCTACCTGTGACACAGCTTAATCTCTCCCACTCAATTGACACAGTCTGTCATACAGTAATCAAGGGGTGCCCTGAGGGTAAAGCCCAGCAAGAGTGCTTCCACCTGTGGCACAGCTTAATCTCTCCCACTCAATTGACCCAGTACGTGGCTAAGTATTCATGGGGTGCCCCAAGGATAAAGCATGCCAAGGGTGCTTCCACCTGTGACACAGCTTAATCTCTCCCACACAATTGACCCAGTCCATCACATGGTATTCAAGGGGTGCCCGAGGATAAAGCCCAGCAAGAGTGCTTCCACATGCGACACAGCTTAATCTCTCCCACACAATTGACCCAGTCCATCACATGGTATTCAAGGGGTGCCCGGAGGGTAAAGCCTGCCAATACTGCTCCCACCTGTGGCACAGCTTAATCTCTCCCACTCAATTGACCCAGTCTGTCACATGGTGATCAAGGGGTGCCCGAGGATAAAGCCCAGCAAGAGTGCTTCCACATGCGACACAGCTTAATCTCTCCCACTCAATTGACCCAGTCTGTCACATGGTAATCAAGGGGTGCCCGAGGATAAAGCCCAGCAAGAGTGCTTCCACATGCGACACAGCTTAATCTCTCCCACACAATTGACCCAGTCTGTCACAAAAATTGAGCATAAACCTTAGGGAAATAGTTGAAAACTTAGCATGGAATGGACTTCGTGAATTTCCAAATATCCCTTAAATACAAGGACCTTGGAGAATTGCTTAGCCCAAGAAAGTGAGATTGGAGGGAATATAAGCTTAAGATCCTTTTTCTGAAACACTAAGCTCTTATCCTAGTTTCCACTAACAGGCAATTTGACATAGCCTAGAATTACCTGTAAAGTGACTCAAGTTAGGGGTTGTCCAGATCATGTTAGCCATGGACATGAAGATCCGTTTGCAGAAGTAAAACTTGGATTAACTTATTATGGATTGGTTGTAGCTCCTGAGACAGTTGAGAATACCACTTTCCTCACTTGATTGCTCCTGATCCACTCCCTAAGCCCTCCTCAACTAACTTCCCTCCCTTCTTTCACCCTCAAGTCTATTCTACTTCCCATTCTCAGTTAGATTCAAGCATCCCCCTTGGGCACTCCTTGTTACTTAGCTTCTTTCAGTCTGTGTATTACAGCATGATTATCCTTCACTTATGGCTAATATTCACTTATAAGTGAGTGCATACCATATTTGTCTTTCTGGAACTGGGTTTCCTCACTCAGGACAATTTTTTCTAGTTCTATCCATTTCCCTGCAAATTTCATAATGCCATTATTTTAACAGCTGAGTCATATTCCATTGTGTAAATGTACCACATTTTCTCTATCCATTCTTTTGCTGACAAATATCTAGGTTGTTTCCAGTTTCTGGCTGTTATGAATAAAACTTCTATGAATGTAACTGGCTCAGTATGATGGAGCAGCCCTTGAGTATATGTCCAGGAGGAGTATACCCTGTTATTGAGGTAGAACTACTCTCAATATTCTGAGAAACCTTAACATTTATTTCCAAAGTAGTTTTACAAGTTTGCACTCCCACCAGCAATGGAGGAGTGTTCCTCTTGCTCCACGTCCTTGACAGTATGTGCTGTTGCTTGAGTTTGATCTTAGCCATTCTGACTGGTGTAACATGGAATCACAGAGTCATTTTGATTTACATTTCCCTGATGACTAAGAATTTTGAACATTTATTTAAGTGCTGCTTGGTCATTATGTTTTCCTCTGTTGAGAATTCTGTTTAGACCTGTACCACATTTTAAAATTTGGGTAGTTTGGTTTAATTGGGTAGTTACTGTTTCTTGAGTTCTTTATATATTTTGAATATAAGCCCTCTGTCAGATGGAGGGCTGGTGAAGAACTTTTCTTATTCTGTAGGCTGCCACTTTGTCCTTTTGTCACTGTCCTTTGCCTTACTGAAGCTTTTCAGCTCTATGAGGCCCAGTTTATTAATGGTTGATCTTAGTGCTTGAACTATTCGTGTTCTGTCCAGGAAGTTGCCTCCTGTGCTAATATGTTCAAAGATATTCCCACTTTCTCTTCTATCATATTTAGTGTGTTCAATTTTATGTTGAGGTCTTATTCATTTGGACTTATGTTTTGTGTATGGACCTGTGTGCATTCGTCTACCTGCAGACATCCAATTAGTCCAGCACAATTTGTTGACAATGTTTTCTTTTTTCCATGGTATAGTTTTAGTTTCTTTACCAAAAATTAATGCTACTGTGGGGGGAGGGGGTTATTTTGGGTCTTTGATTCTATTCCCTTGATCATTTTGTCTGTCTTTATGCCAATACCATACCATTTTTATTACTACAACTCTGTAGTACATCTTGAAATAAGGTATGCTGATACCTCCAAAAATTCTTTTACTGTTCAGGATTGTTTTAGCTATTCTGGAATGTTTTTGTTTTCCTATATGGAGTTAGGTATTGTTCTTTTCAGGTCTGCAAGAATTGTATTGGAATTTTCATGGTATTTGCACTGACTCTGTAGATTGCTTTTGGTTAAGATGACCATTTTTTTTACTGTTAATCCTGCTGATACATGAGCATGGGACAGATTTCAATCTTTGAATATCTTCTTTAGTTTCTTTCTTCAAACTCTTGAAGTTCTTGTCATACAAGCTTTTCATTTGTTTGGTTAGAGTTACATGAAGACATTTTATATTATTTGTGGCTATTGTGAAGAGTGTTGCTTTCTTAATTTCTTTTTCAGCCCATTTATCATTTGTTTATAGGAGGGATGATTATTATTTGAGTTAATTTTGTATCCAGGCACTTTGTTAAAGATGTTTATCACCTATAGGAGGTCACTGGTATAATTTGGGGGGGGGTCAGCTTTGTATATCATCATATCATCTGCAAATAGTGATACTTTGGCTTCTTCCTTTCCAATTTGTATCCCTTTGATCTCCTTTTGTTGTCTTATTACTCTAGCTAAAAGTTAATGTAGTGTATTGAATACATATGGAGAACGTGGATAGACTTGTCTTGTCCCTGATTTTAGTGGAATTGGTTTAAGTTTCTCTTTGTTTAATTTAATGTTGGCTAAAAGCTTGCTGTATGTTTCCTTTATTATGTTTAGATATGTGCCTTGCATCCTTGATATCTCCAAGACTTTTATTATGAAGGGTTGCTGGATATTGTCAAAGGCCTTTTCAGCATATAATGAGATGATTGTTGAAGGAAGGTCCAACTGTGTTTTCAAATGCTAATTTCAGTGCCTAAGATCTGGTTATCACCCTACCATGGTCATTGTTATATATGTTGAACTATCTCCTGTAACCATGTGATGATAAGGAATGTTCCCCAATTCTCCCTAATTGGCTAAATAGAGATGCTGAAGCCTATGAATGGGTAGAAAAGAGAGGTGGAGTTTGAGATGCCTGGGCTTGGGTTCAAGAGAGGAAAGGTAGGAGAAGCTAAGAAGAGAAGAAGATGTAACAGAAAGAGAGGAAGCAGGAGAGAGAAATGAGTCATTATTTCTGAAAGTAGCCCATTGATACATTTTAGCAACAACTAAAATCCGAAAAATTATGGACAGTGCCATAATGGATGTATTATCAATGAGTTTCTCTGGGATCCCAGGAGACAGGGCCATGTAGGAGTGAGAAGACAATTTCAAGGACTTTATCTGGGAATGCACAGTGTAGAAGCAGGTGACAGGGAACAAGGTCTGAATGGAGACACATTCAGACCAGTTAGGTAAGCTGGCATGGGATTCAGAAGTAGCCACTCTAAAATCTTCTCTCACAGATATCAGTGCCCTACAGTTCTAAAAGACAATTCCATAGGATAATTTTGAAGCCACAAGCTTTATTTTCTATCACCATCATTTCTAAGATTTTTCTTTGTGTGCATTGAGGATCACCAGAGTTGCTAATAAAAAGTGATCTGTGATGTATTTTTAGTATTTTATGCTTTGCAAATTAGTTATTCTAAATAGACAGTTCTGAAATATGATTTGTAAAAGTCACTGAAATTTAAGTGTACAGTCAGTAAATTCTCTCAATTTCCCAAGATCATAGGACAGTAGCTAAGAGAACCTGACTCCTGGGGGCCACTGAAAATGCTGACTGAGGTCTAGAAAGACAATATGTAGAAGAACATCCTTGAAGCCCCTTTATATGTCCATCAAATGTTCCTGCTTTTAATATGTTTAAGAAATAAGCTCATATTCTCACTTGAGATAAGACCTGTTGTTTGGTTCTCACCTCTTCTCTGTAATACCAAGGTTTGGGGCTCATTCAATGGGTGTGGATCATAGCTCAATTGGAAAACTATTGTGTCCATGTTACAGAACCTAGTGGTGATGGCATTGACTCTCCCAAATGCCATAGCACAATGTCTCTCTAGAGAACATGGCATTGTGAGGTAAGTTTTTACATTTTCTCATTATAACATTCTTTGTAGAAGCATATTGGATTGAAATAACCCAGCACTGAAGTGCTATCCCTTCAGCTCTATGCCTCAAATGTTCAATGGTCATGAATTATCCTATATTTGTTGATGTTGCGTGCATTTGTGTGTGGTACACATAAGTGTACCTCCTCGTGTGTAGGCATGCTTATTTGTGGGAATATATGCTTATGTGTATGTATGTAGGGGCTTAAAGTTGATATCTGATGTCTTCCTGAATTATTCTCCAGGTTAGTTTCAGAGCCAGCCTCTTCACTGACACTGTAGCTCTCCATTTTGTCTATGCTAGCTGGCCACCAAGCTCTTAGTTCCCTAGTCTCCCCGCCATGGGTTGATGCACAGCATTTTATGCCTGTGCTTGAGATCCAAACTCAGGTCCTCATCCCTGTGTGGAAAGTACTTTTCCCACTGAGCCATCTTCTCAGACCCTTCTTGGTGATACCTCCTTAAAAGCAAAATAAGTGGAGCAGCCATTTTTCCAATAGTTTCTTTGTCAAAAATTGGAAGCAGGGCTGAAGAACTCCTGATATTCTTCTAGAGGACCCAATTTTGATTCCCAGCACCCACATGGTGGCTCACAGCCATCTGTAACTCCATTTCCAGAAAAACTATTATTACCTTTTGTTCTCGATGAGCACTAGCATGTATGTGATCATGGGCATATATTCAGGCAAAACATCCACAAACATAAAAGAAAAACTAAACTATTTTATTAAAGAGTCAGATACAAAGATTTGGAAAGTTTAGTGTCTATATAAAGCAGAAGATTTTTGCCTGCCTAAATTGCCACCATCTGGGTCCCTTATGTCCTTCTGCAGTCTAATTAGCCCCTTTGTGTCTAAGTGGCCCTTGGGCTGAAGTATACTAGTCATTTCCTTTCTAGCAGCTTCTGAGGCAAGTGGATGAAGAAGTAGGAGAGTTTGGGCATATAGATAAATAGGGGTCTTCTTTTGGGGGTAGGAAAGGTAGATGCACACCAGCAAGAAGGCAGGTGGTGTTAGCAGGTATTGCATGCTATCTGATCCAAGGTAAGGTTATGGAAAAGAAGCTCAGAAAAACTGTCAATGGGCCATGGCTACATGGTCCTCTCATTTGCTTACATTTAACTGGCCCATGGTCTACCACAGCCTCAGCCTCCAAGGAGGACATACAGGAATTTTAGCTTTCAAAAAGTGCAAGTGTTATGGGTAGGGTTGTATCAAGGAACCTTATATTGTTTTGTCTATGGCAGCCAAAGTTTTATTTCCTCTTGTCTGACCCCATTTGCTTCACTGGGAGCCTGACTCAGCCAAGTCTCCAGTTTCCCAGTCAGTTGCCCATGTCATACGTCTGTGTTTCAGCTGTGATTTAATGCTTCAATTCTAGGACTCTACTGCAGCCCTCAGGCTCAGTTGCTTGATGTCATGTCTACCTTCCAGATGAACATGACTCAATAGTTGGGTTTTTTTGAGAGTTTTCTAGTGATTTTAGAGGAAAGGGTTCATTTGTTTCCATGACGGGCCTCTGCACTGTGTGTGGATTGGTTGTCCTTATGACTTTCTCCACAAGAGTTCTGTACAGTCCAAAAGTTCTCCAAGCACGTAGCATGCCAATGACAATGTTTTGGTATGTTAGCACTACTATGCTTAAAATAGTTTTATATATCATGTTAATTATATATTAAATTTTCCATATATAAGGCCTACCTTGTCATCTATAGTATCTCTTTTGTATAGTATAATAAACTTCTGCAGCTCATTCCTCCTAACTGAAATATTTCAACATCTCTAAAACCCATATGCACCATCAAAAATGGTCTTGTGTGTGATGCTGGTAAGTAAAATCCATGTCTCACACAGGCTAGATAATTTCTCTACTATTGATCTACACCTTAGCCCCATTTTGATAGTTTAAACAATTCATTAATACATTTGATACTTACTATTTATAGGGTAGTTTCTCTGTTGTGCATTTGGGAAACTCTCATAAAATGCCACTAATGAAAAAATATGGTGGGAAAGTGGTCAAAATATTTGCCATGAATGATGCCTAAGATATCTAATGTAAGGCTGCTGTTTCTTATTAAGTTAGCCAGAAGTGATTAGCTTTGAACTTAAACCAGGGAACTACTGTCTCTGGCGTTCCTCTAAGAAATAATATTTATATTTATGAGTTAGAGGACTTGTGACTGCAAATTCCTTGTTCAAATTCCCTTTGGTTTAACACACAGTGCTCACTTGCCAATTTATCTCACTAGGGCTCTCAACCAAGGAAGAGCAGAGATGCTTGAAGTTTGGATTTTAAGAACCAGTTAACAAAGTGCCTTTACTATTTCACATTATCACTATAAATAATATAATACATAGAATTTATGTTTATAATTACAAGGCAATGTGCTTACATTTTAAATACATATGCATATACATATGGGTTTTTTGCATCGATGTGAGTCTATGTACCCTATGTATTCAGTGCCCACAGAAGCTGGAAGAGAATGTTAGATTCCCCCCTAGAACTGGAGTTACAGATAGTAGTGAGCAACCATGAGTGCTGGGAATTGAACTGGGATCCTTTGGAAGAGTAGCCAGTGATCTTAACCAATGAGCCATCTCTCCAGCTACATACAAATGAAATTTTAATGGTATGAAAGTGTTGTTTTACATCCTTTCCAATGCTAGTCTTTTTAACCTTTTTCTTTTCATCTCTTATGGTGAGATATAGTACTATCTTGCAGTGACTCAATTTGCATTTCCCTGGTGAATTGTAATGTTGGGAATATTTTCACACACTTACTGTTGACCTAAAAAGTTTTCTTCTTTTGTATTTTTGAGACAGGGTTTCTCTACGTAAGAGCACTGGCTGTCCTAGAACTTGTTTTGTAGACCTGGCTGGCCCTGGACCCACAGAGATCAACCTGCCTCTGAGATTAAAGTGCTGGATTAAAAATGTGTGCCACCATGTCCCACAACCTAAGATCTTTTATTAGAAATTGTTTTTCCATCAATTATTTCCCACCAGGTCTAATTGTGTGGAAAGGACACTGAGTGGTGCCTGTTGTCCACCTGGGACATGACACAGTGGGAGACATACATGCAGCATTAATTGCATTCTGGTTTCTTCAATATATATTAGTAACATGGTTTTTTTTCTCTTTATGAAAGTCAATTCATTAAATTTGTCAGATTGTGACCTTATTAAATATGGTACTTTTGAAACGTTTTATTCCCTTCTTAATCAAGCGTGTGTCTTATCTTCATGCCTTCTAATGCCATTGTGATCTTCCTCTACTAGGGAACCCACAAACAGACCATTGACCCACCCCTCCACTCCTACCTACCTACTTACCCACTCCACTCTCGGTTTCTGAAAAGATGCTTCTTTCACCTTCTATTTTTGCCAGGAGGTTGTTTTTGCTGTCATTGTTGTTTTGTTATTTTGATCTACTAGTAAATTTTTAACTTATTCTGGGTTTCAGAATTTGGGAAACAAATACCAAGAATGCTATAGTCTCTGTTTTTCTTCCCTGTTTGTATCCTGAAGTGATGAACACAGAGATGACTACCTACTTCGACAGGTGAAAGTGAATGGAGAGAGAAAAGAATCACTATCAAGGGTTAATATCTCCTGGTTATTCACTACATATTTATACATTCAGATAACTTAGGGACTACATTCAATTCCTTGATGCTTGAATTGGATTATTTTGATTGTCCATACTCCATGGTTTATAGTTCTATTGTTTTCTCCTACCAAAGTCATGCACTGTTTGTAGTCTGTGCTCTCTGAGCAAGTGGAATTGGTTGCATTTCTGAACATTCCTTATTCAGCTTCCCTTAACTTTCAGATATGTAAGTTAAAAACAACACACATGTCCTATTCTCCCTCAACTCACTTTGTGTCCGTTCTCATCTGTAAGGTTTTCTTCAGATACCATACATACCCAGAATTGCCATGTGTAATCATTTTCAGACATTCTCATAGCAGAAAATAAGGCTCTGAAGTGAGGCTATGTGGACTCAGCACCAGGAATGTTGCTTAATAGGTGTGAGCCCTTGGATGAATTACTTAAAGAGTATAAATATCTGGTTATTTATCTTAAAAACAAAAGCAATAGTATCTATCTCATAAGGTTGTTGTGAAAAGTAAAGTTGACCATGAGCGTCATGTGAATATCCTGGCATTGGGATATTAAGAAATTGTTCCTCTACACTTAGTAACAGTACCATTGCCAGTATTTTGTCACCACTTTCAGCATGACATTATTCCACAGTGATAAGAATGGTGGATAATTTTCTTATTTGTGTATTATTTGTACCTATTTGCTCATCCAGGGACTCATGACACAATTATAAAACTTTTTATCCAGTGCTGAAGATTGAACATAGTATATTGTACATCTACTACTGAGCTACACTCACAGCCTGTGCTGAATGGTTTTATGTCAACCTGACACTAGCTAGAATAAGGAACCCCAGTTGCAAAAATGCCTCCAACAGACTGGCCTCTACTCAAGCCTGTAGAGCATTTTTTGGCTAATGATTGTGGGTGGTGGTCTTAGCTACCATAAGTAAGCATATGTAGAAACCCAGTATGCAGCATTTCTCCATGGCTTCTGCATCAGTTCCTGCCTCCAGGTTCCTGCCCTGCTTAATTTCCTGCTCTGACTTCCTCTGATGATGAAGTGTAAGCAAAACAAATCTTTTCCTCCCCGAGTTGCATTTAGTCATGGTGTTGTATCAAGCACTAGAAATTCTAACTAAGCCGCAGCCCTTTTAAATTTTAGGTTGAGATGAGTGTCACTAAGTTGTCAGGCTGGTTTCAAGCTCACTATGTGTCCCAGGGAAGACCTTGGATTTCACATCCTCCTACTTCAGCTTTCCAAGTGGCTGAGATAACAAATGTACTTTCAGAAAACCTTTCTTTTAGAAATCATTATCGCTGCATTTAATCCATACCACATCTTTGCTCTGTGTAACCATTTATTACACACTTGGAAAAAAACAAAGTAATGAAGTAATCTTTTATGACTCACAAGGGTTGTGTTGTTGTGTTTAGTTTTTAAAATGTCTTCTTAAAAGTTGTATATTATGTATGTTTGTATATTCATACAAATCATTCTTAAGTTTGAACAGGTTAAGAAGTTAACATGGAAAGAAGAAATCAAACTGTTGTCTCAGGCTTTCTCCTCCTGGGCTTGCCCATTGAACCACACCAGCAAGACCTGTTCTATGCCTTATTCCTGGCCATGTACCTCACCACTGTCCTGGGCAACCTCCTTGTCATTGTCCTCATTCAACTAGACTCCCATCTCCACACACCCATGTACTTGTTTCTTGGTAATCTGTCCTTCTATGGCCTCTGCTTTTCCTTTGTGACCATCCGCAAATTGCTACAGAACATGCAAAGACAAGTTCCATCCATCTCCTATGCAGGATGCCTGACACAAATGTACTTCTTCCTGCTTTTTGCAGATCTTGAGAGCTTCTTCCTTGTGGCCATGGCCTATGACCACTATGTGGCCATCTGCTTCCCCCTGTACTATACTAGCATCATGAGTCCTAAGCTGTGCCTCTGCCTGGTGGCACTATCTTGAATAGTGACCACAGTCATCTCATTGTCACACACTCTGCTCATGGCTCGGCTCTCTTTCTGTGCTGACCATCTGATCCCTCACCTTTTCTGTGACATGTCAGCTCTTCTGAAGTTAGCCTGCTCTGACATTCAGATCAATGAAGTGGTGATACTTATTTTAGGAGGACTTGTCATTATTGTTTCATTCTTGCTGATATTTTCCTCCTATGCATGAATAGTGTCCTCCATCTTCAAGGTCTCCTCTTCTAGAAGTGTCCACAAGGCCTTCTCCACCTGTGGCTCCCACCTGTCTGTAGTGTCCTGTTCTATGGCACAATCATTGGTCTGTATTTATGTCCATCAGCTAATAACTCTACTGTGAAAGAGACTGTCATGACCATGATGTACACAGTGGTGACTCCCATGCTGAACCCCTTCATCTACTGCTTCAGGAACCAGGACATAAATGGAGCTTTAAGAAGGCTGCTTTCAAAGAAGATGTGCCACTTTTCTCAGGGACAGTGACTCTAATGATTAAAATATTTTTTCAAATATTAGGCTCAATTTCAAACAATAATGCATACAAGGGCTTTCCTCAAGTTTCAATACATAGAGTTTATCAGGCCTTTTAAATTTACCATTTTACTTCAGATGTGGCATAACTTAAGCTCTGACACACAGTAGGTGCCCTTACTTATCATTTAAGTCTGAATAAACACTAATGTTGGTATTTAGTATTCAAAGGATATACAATAATTTCCAATTCCCTGAAAACAACTTCAACTCTTCAGTCACTTTGGTACTTTGCTTCTGACAAACATACTTTTTCAATGAGGACTATTTCCAATTGAATAAGTACATGCCACCAAAAATGTATTTTTTCCTGTGGAGTCATTTTTTCCCCTTGTTTCAACTTCCTGCATGGTTTCTTTCTCATATGTTGATTAAAAACCTACTTAATGATCATATTCCAAAACTATCATTTCTTTGGGAATTCATCAGCTAATGGTGAACTACTTCTATTGATGACATCTATATGTTTGGTGTTAATTCCTTTTTTGAACTAAAGTTGTGGAATCTGGAGTGAGCCATCCAGTTCTATTATATGCTGATTAATTACAGATAGTAAAATGATGACCCATGGCATTGTCGGATGAAATGTAAATAGTGATATTTGTTACTCTTAGGTAAGTTTTTTCTCCCTTGTATGTTGAAATAATGTGATGCTCTCTATTTCTTTAGAAAAAGCAAGCATAAACATCTTGAATATAGGTGATTACTACTTCCTAAATGAACAAAGCCTTGCTCATTGCTTTGCATGTTTATTGTAGATGATTTCTTGGATTGAATATATTTTCATATTTCCTAAAATATGCTTTAAAAGACTACATTTAAAAACAAATCTTCCTGATAGTGCCAGTATCCTTATTGGCTTTTCCAAAAACACACTGACTACTAAAATGGTAGACACCTGCTTGAAGTTATCTAAGTAGCAAAATGTAAGGGTCTCCTGCAGTTCTGTGCCCCCTCTATCAGCGCAGTTAAAGGTTATTATTCTAAATATTGTCTACGCACAGCCTAGAAATGTATATAATAAATAAGGAGAGCTAAACATTTGTCCAATTGCTTTGACTTCAAATGTATTATATACTCAGCAGTTCACAGAAGGACTTGTAATGCTTTGTTGCTTTCTGCTATGTTTTGAGGCAGGGTCTTTCTACATTAGCCAGGGTGGCCTTGAATTTGCAGTGGCGCTTCAGCCTCAGCCTTTTATGTGCTGGGACTACCAGTGTGCAGCACCAGCACACCTGACAGGACGTGTAACACTCTCAGAATAATGTATTTCAATAATTCACTTTTGGTGGATTTTTTGGATTGTTTTTTCAGTTTGTTCTTGATTTAAATAATTCTGCTTCAATTTTATGTTTTAATCCCTATATTTTGTAATATTGTCCTACTTTCCTAGGGATGCATTCTCAGAAATAAGTATATTAGCTCAAAGAATATGAGCATTTATTATTGGGTGGAAATGGCCAAATTGATGAAGACATTCTTATACTAAATGGGAGTATGGCTGCTTCCTTAGTGTCCTCAATGTTTGAATTTTCCTTTCAGATGTTTATTGCCATCATAGCTAAAATGAGATTCTACTGTTTTTAAGCTGAATTACTGTATGGATGGGTGAAGCCAACCTTTATATTTGTCAGCCAATTTTCCTTTCTTATGTTATTTGGACAATGTATTTGCTTTAAGTTGTTTTCCTTTTTTCTGTTAGGGATGTTATCACTTTATCTGAATGGTTGTAGCACTTCTCTCCATTGGCTATTTGCTTAATTTCTTTTACTAAACATTTTAAATCTGGGGCAGAAAAAGAAGTTGCTCTTATTTTCTGATACATGATTTTCTAGCAGTCCTTCGGAAGGTGTTTTCTATTACAATATTGTATAGTACCATTTTCACACTATGTGTGAAGTCTTAGCTTCTATATCTCTATTACTGATCCATTTGAAATTCATGTTAGGAATAATTACCCTCTTTCTCATCTCTCCATCACCAGCAAACCAGATGTTGCTATCTTCAGTACCTAAAGATACTGCTTCTGCATTGTGCTAAGTGTTCATCTCAAATTTCTTTCTTTATTCTC
The DNA here is from genome assembly GCF_903995435.1 of Acomys russatus. Classification (NCBI taxonomy): domain Eukaryota; kingdom Metazoa; phylum Chordata; class Mammalia; order Rodentia; family Muridae; genus Acomys; species Acomys russatus. Next base: position 1,039,064 of record NC_067152.1, read on the forward strand.
ATTGCCAGATGCCACTGTATTTATGTCTTAGCAGAGAAGGTACGCTTTGATAGGTACATCTAAAACATCTGTGCAGCTTAAGGGCAAATCTTATACCCAGCAGTAGATGGACAACAGAAAACAAATACACAGGGGGCAATTTTGTAGGTGTTTTGTTTTGTTTTACTTCACAGGTCTTTGGCTTTTATATCATGGTTTCTGGTTTTATGTTTGTATGGGGTTTTTTCTGTGTGCAAATGTATGTCTCTGAGTCCACCACACAAGGACATATGCTCAACCATGTTCATAGTAGCCTTATTCATAATAGCCAGAACCTGGAAATAGCCTAAATGTCTCTCAGTTGAAAATGGATAAAGAAACTGGTACAATTACACCATGGAATACTACTCAGATATTAAGAACAAGGAAATCTCTAAAGTTGTGGACAAATGGATGGAACTAAAAATGATCATACTGAGTAAGTTAATGCAGAAGCAGAAAAACTTCACTTACCAAGAGATTGGGATAGATGTGAGGATATCCTATTGGGACTCTAGGTGAGAGAAATGTAGGAGAATGAGGAAGTGGAAGGGTCCAGAGGGTCCTATAAACCTACAAGCAGAACACCATGATGGCTGGATCTGGGCACAGGGCGGGTTGTTCAAACTACTGCACCAACCCAGGACAATACAAGCAGTAAACATTGAACCCCTACTCAGATCTACCCAATGGACAATGCATTCTCCACAGTTGTGTGGAGAGCAAGAACTGACTCAGACATGAACTGGGGCACCCCATATTTGACTACTTCCCCTTGGTGGGGAGGCATGGTGTCACTCAGAGAAAGAATAAGCAGGCTACCAAGATGAGATAGTGGGGGAGAAGATCCTCCTCATTCATAGACCTATGGGATAGGAAGAGGGTGAAAGCAGGAGGGAGGAGGAGCAGGAGGATATAAGTGATAGGATAACAATTGAGTTGTAATCTGAATAAATTAATTAAATTACCAAAAAGTAATAATAAAAAAGTCCATGAATCTTAAAGGGAGTACAGAGGAGATATGGAGGAAGAGAGGAAATGATGTAATGATATTTCAATCGAAAAAATAAAAATATTCTGGGTGAGAAAAAAGGACACCTAAATATAATGACTTTTAGGAACAAACAAACAAACAAAGGCCCTGGGATTTAATAGTAATAAAAATAAAAAATATGTCCCCTTTCAAAGTGTTCCTGAGATAGTTCTCTTTCAAACATGCTTACAGTCTATTTTATTAAGTTCTATAACAATCTGTCTAGAAATTGCATTGTAATCATATTGCAATGTTGGAATTACATGAAATTAGGTATTTATTAAGCAAAGTTTATTTCTGCAGAATAGAATGAAGACTCTCTACTCATTTGAATTTTCTCATTTGAATTCTATATATTGCTTAACTTGATAATTATGCAATAATATCTACCTTTCCTCCTGGATACTTTTAATAATTTTAGAGTCAATCACAACTGCATTTTTGTTTTAAAATTTACTTCTTTGTATAGCAATTGTGCATCAGTTTGTGTTTCACTAATGCATATAATAATTATATAACTATTAAAAATAATAATAATAATGTAATAAAAATAACCAAGGCAAATACATGTAGACATAAATTTGTTCAAGGAGTTAAGTTTCTATGTGAGCAACTGAAAGTTGTTCAATAAGGTGAAGATGGTGGAATACTCTGCTGCTCACCACAGAGCATGAACTCCTGAGGCTGCTGACCCTGGAGCAGCCTCTAGTCTTCTTTCAGTCTGTTTCCTGTGTTGTACCATGTCAGTTCCTCATAGACTTCCATTTGGTGAGAGCCATGTGACTGGTGCACTTAGGACAGCTTTGTTTGCCACAAACAACCCATCACTAAATCCTGTAACAGTAATGGTGTAATAGTGAAAAGGTAGAAAGGCATATTCTAGATTGTTACAGTATTGCCCAAAGACTGATGGAATAATCAGTGGAAGTTGTAGCTAGGTGTCTGCACCACAAAGTTCGGAGAGTGTTTTGCAGTGATACAGCAGCAGGCTCTTCTGGATACAGTGTTTCAAGAAATAAGAGGAAATTGCAGAATACTCCCCAGGGAAGCTGGGATGGCTGTGGAGGCCATAGTTGAGGGAGAATGCTGTCTCTGGATGGTCATAATGCAAGAAGAGAACATAGAATCTGTGAGGGGAAACATTAAGTCAAAATCGCTTTTAAAACACCTAGCAGTATCCCAAGGAGGAGCTTGTGTGGCCGTGCCTGGCATCAGAGCACAAGCACTCCCCAGTTCCCTTCTCCTCCAGTTTCCCCATTTGCCATTGAAATCATCTTCACCCTGAGTTTACGCCGCATAGATGACCTTATCTTCTTCTGTTATCATTATTTTTCCAAATTCGAATCTAGACTGTATTTTGAAAGTCCTAACAGCACAGGCAACCAATTTACTGTTGTTTAGTGTTGTGTCACACACCACTATATAAATATGTACTCATATTCGCATGGTAACTAATTCTTATTTAACAAGGCATTAGTCTGTATAGGAACAAAGCTAATAAAACATGAAGGAAGGGTGGAATAAATGAGACTATACTTGTTTGGGCGTAGCACTATTACTGACATGCCAGTTAACCCATATCTTCCATTACTCAACTTGGGCTGCAGCTCTCCATCTGAAACCCCTTTTCAGGGCTCCTTTGACCTCTTTATTACGAAGACTGTAGATAAAAGGGTTCAAGGTTGGTGTGACCACTGCATAGACCACGCTGGCCATGCGGTCATAGCGAGCTGAGTAGGAGGATGATGGCCGGAAGTAGACAGAAAGGACTGAGCCAAAGAAAAGTGACACCACCACCAGATGGGCACCACAAGTGGAGAATGCACGGCGCCGGCCCCCTGTGGTCTGCACTCTGAGCACTGCCACAAGGATGCGTGTATAGGAGAGGGATACAAGGAGCAGAGGGGTCAGTACCACTGTCAGGCCTTCTGAAAAGATGGCAGTCTCTGCAGCTGATGTGTCAGAGGTTGCCAAGCTCAGCATCACTGTCATGTCACAAAAAAAGTGGCGCACTGGGGCAGAAGATGGGTAGGAGAGCGCAGAGATGAGCAGCGTATGTAGCAGGGAGTGCAGATGGGACACAGCCCAGGATGCAGCCACCAGCAAAAGGCAGCGCCAGGGCGTCATGATGGCACTGTAATGCAGCGGCCGGCACACAGCCACTGCACGGTCGTAGGACATGGCTGCCAAGAGGTAGCTCTCAGTGATACCCAGTGCTACAAAGAAGTACATCTGGACAAAGCAAGCCTGGAAGGACACAGCCTGGCCAGGCTGTAGCAAGGTGGCCAGCAGTCTGGGGACAGTGACTGTAGTAAAGCAGACATCCACAAGGCTCAGGTGACCCAGGAAATAATACATGGGGGAACACAGAGCCCCATCCGACCTTACAAGCACCACCATGCTTAGGTTGCCCAGGGCATTGAGCAGGTAGATGCTAAGAAAAAGCAGAAACAGCAGCGGGTGGGCATCCGCACCATCCATTAAGCCAAGGAGCTGGAACTGTGGTTGGTATGTGAGGTTTGTCACAGCCATGGAGGTCAGGTACCTTTGGGAATGCTGAAGGGAGAGATGAAACAGGAAACCTGAATTCTGGGAACCCTAGGTGGATTTCCTGGACCTCCAGGTTCCATATATAATTTTTAATTAAAAACAATACTTTTAAATTTATTTGCTGTTTTGCCTGCATGTTTGTCTGTACCACAGGCATCCCTAAGGAGCCAGAAGAGGGCATCTGATCACCTGGAACTATCTATAACTCCAATTCCAGACCATCAGATGCCCTCTTGTGGGAACTGAACTATGGTCTTCTGGAAGAGCATCCAGTGCTCTTAACTGCTGTGTCATCTCCCATTGGTTTTTAATGCTATATATTTACACATGTGTTTCTGCTTGCTAAAGTGGATTGAAAACCATGTTACTCATCCAATAATCCTAATTTTATAAGCAAACTTAATTTTGGAAGTGTGCTTTCTATGGGAGAGTCTGGGTAATCTTGACTTATGGAGCGTGTCAGACCTGCTTCCCAGTCCTGCCTGTCTGTGCCACAATGAGGCAGTGCGGCCTTTCTGAGCCTCAATCTGCTCTTCTTAATGAGAAAAATACAACTATCCATTCTGGGATTGAGTAAGAGGATAAAGAGGTAAGTTTAAAATGCTTAGCAGGTGCGCAGCAGGTAATAAATGCTCACAACTTTTGTCTTTTGGCCTAGCATCATCATCACCATCCTTGTTTCCTTAGCCAAGCAATTAAAGGGAGGCAGAATTAGGACTCAGGTCATCTGGACACCAGCCTAAACCTCGCCCTCAGATGTCTTCCTGTGTTTGCTGTTCACTTCATTGCATACATGCTAGCTCAGTGACTGGAGATCATTGCCTACAGAGCATGGGGAGGCAACACTCTCCTCTTGTTAATGGTTCATTCTCTCATACAACCCCTTAGTTCTGTTGCTGTAGCAGAAAAACAGCTACCCAGTGTGTGAATGCTTGCACATGACTGTGTCCCAATAAAACTGCATTTATCAAAGGGGAGTTGGGCTGTACTGGACCAATGGGGTGTGGTTTGCTGACACCATGTTGGGTGTTGTAGAACATGGGAAGATGGACGAGCCTTAGCTTCTTGCCCTTAAACAGTTTTCCCAGGGGCAGAGAGATTAACACTTTTCTAATTTTTTGTGAACCAAGTATGATACAACTCTTCCTGGAGAGACTGGGAAAAGCTCAAAGGAAAATTACCTGAGTTGGTCTTTGGAAATGGGCAGGAGTTTGTTTATTAAGCAAAACTACTGTTGTGTGAGAATGAGAATTGCAGACAGTGGGAAGAGGATGCATGGGTTGTTATTACAGGAAAAGGAAGCTGAAACGCCCAGATGACACTGGGAAAACCCTGCCCTTGCTCTGGACTCAGCTTATGAATTTAGTTGAACAGAAAACTTCTAAATTTCTGTAAACCAGAATTAATAATCTCATTTGTCCCCATTCAATATCTTCTCTGAAAGCCTCACACCCTTTCCCAAATTGCTCTAAAGCTCTTAAAACTGTCCTGTGGATGTACTGATCTGCCTGTCATCTCCCAAGAGAAGAGATCAAGACAATAGGACAAGCAATTGTCAGGGAAAAGACGCATCCCACTGCCCTGTCCAGAGATCTGTGTGCATTTTATCCAACAAAAAAAAATGTCTTGAAGGAAGCTTTCTGCAGACCAGTGAGTGAACACAGAGGAGAATGGACAGTGAAAGAGAAGTAGTGAAGACCATTCAAGCAGCTGCCAGGAAGGGCTTCAGGCACCTCCCTACCATGTTTTTATTTTTCTTTCTACTGTCATTGTCACTCATGAGCAGCCCTGGGGAACTGGCTTTCTAGGATCCTGAAAACCAAGTCAGTACCTTGTATGTCAATGACAGGTCCTTTTTCCTAACTTCTTCCCCCCATTGTGTATATGGTGATGCAGAAAAAGCATGACTTTGAAATCAGAGATGCCTGAGTTTCATACTGATTGACTGTGTAATCACAGAGACACTTTCACTTAGTCTCCATGGATGCTTGATGTCAACATGGCTCTTCTCTTGATTCCTCTCTTAGATCTAGATGTCAACATTAAATGAGAGCATACTGCAAGGATTAAGTAGAGATCAAATACTAACTGCTGGTAGCTCCCTTCCCCAGTACCAATGGCTTCTCTCTGCTCTCTGGTGGGTTCCTGGTAATTCTTGAGATAGTTCTGATACTATAGGGCCATAGTTTTGATTTTTCATGTGTGTGTGTGTGTGTGTGTGTGTGTGTGTGTGTGTGTGTGTGCGCGTGTGTGTATGTGTGTGTTTTGTTGTTGTTTTGGGGTTTTTTTTTAGTTATTTTAGTTTCTTTAATTGAGCTGACCTTGTCTTTCCTATGAATACTACAAATGGTCTCAATTTTAGCCTCTGGTGATGGTGTGTGACACGCTGGCTTTCTCTGCAGATTTTTTTCAAGCAATATGTTCTATATCTGATAAATCATTTTTCTTCAACTCAAATACCCATGGTGCCTGAGATCCAGTCCTAAAGGATCCAATTTCCACATATCTTTTCATTTTTGCCTCTCTTTGCTTTGGGCATTTCCTTAAGAGAAGCAGACACAGTGTCCACGCTGGAGTTGAGCTTGTGGAACTTCCTGGGGCAAAATAATGGCTCGATCGCTTAGTTCATGATTGCCACTTTATCCATGTCAAGCGCTGGATTGAGAACTGGGACTACAGAGCTAAATTAGCCAGTGATCTTAACCTCAAGGAATGTAGAATGCAGTAAACTCCACCTTAAATGTGTGCATCATGCAGGCATGCATTCCTCTGCCCGGCTGATTTAAAGGAGACTACAAAGGAGATGTGAGGTCAGGGTTGAGTTTGGAAGCATGAGTAGGCCACTAGATGCACATATTCATAGGAGTGGGAAGATCATCGGTGATAAGAGAAGGGCAGTGTGAAGGCACAGACAGGTGACCTGTGGGAGGGTGGGAACTCACATGTGCCCCCTTTTGTCTAACACTATGCAGAGTGGAAGGAGCTGAGATGAGATGAGAAAGGGAGGGGGATAGGACACAGACAAGCATCAGCAGGCATGTGCTGGGTTCTCTAACCTGCAGGCTGCTCTCCAGTCTCAATGCTGCCTGAAGCATCTGTAAGATGGCCTCCCTCCTTGCCAGAGGTCCCCAGTCATGAGGGTAGCTATAATGTCTTCCATCCTAAGATGATGCAACTTCATCTTCAGTGTCTTTCCTGTGGGCTCGAGAGGGAAATTCAGAGCATTAAGGACCTTGGGTGTTCCTCCCACCCAGCTTTCTTGCTCATCCAAATCCTCAGTCACTCAATGGAAACCATATGGATGGCTCAGAATGCTGGCTAAAGCTTTCCAACATGGCTCCCAGAATTCTAATCCAGTCTTACTGTCAACTGCTTCCAGGAGTTTCCCTTTCCTGGAGGCCAGCCTACCTGGCCTTTTCACTGCTTCTTACATTTTTTCTCACAAGCCTTTCAATCATACTCCTCCCTACCTAAAAAGCCATTCCTACCCTACCCTGACACCTGAACCTAGCTCCCCTCACCTCCCAGAAGCCCCATACACCCTCTGGACCTCTGGAGCTCCCATCACTTCTTCTTGACTTTCTCTTCTAGCTCTTACTTATACTCAGTACTTACACTGGTGATTTTTTTCTGTTTTGCTGCATCTATCCCCCTAGATGAGGAACCCTCTAAACACAAGCATTCAACTGTCTTTTCACATCTGAACTTTCCAGGACTTTGTCCTAATTCACTTGGAAATCTGGGAAGGCTATAGAGAGGAGGTGCCACTTGATCAGGGCCAGCTTAAAACCATTCACCTAACAGCAAAGGGATTTTTTTTAAAATAGAAAGTTACACGGGAAAGTTTAAGAAAGCTATGTGATATCTTTGAGCTGCTTTCTTCTTCCCTTTTAAAGAGAAATAGTTCAGAGCTGGGAATGGTGGTTCAGGCTGAGTTAGGATCACTTTAGTCTAGGAGTTTGAGACCAGCCTGTGCAACATGGTAAGAAGCCATCTACAGGTGTATAGATAAAGATATAGATAGATATAGATATAGACTTCTACCTCCTCATATACATCTAGAAAATAGCAGGTACCTAACAAATGCCATGCCCTCCAGCTCCAAACTATTTTTGATAATGTGAGATATATTGGTTGCTCCTAAAATACCTGGCACAGGACTGAATTCTAGGGCACTGTACACTCCAAGGTAATGCAGGTACTACTTTGAAATGTTTAGGAAGGACTTATTTAAGAGAGAAGAATGAAGCAGAGGCACATAAGATGCGGGACCAGTAGCATTATCTCCCAGGCACCTGCTGCCCTAAACCTCATGCAGAGTCAATGTGCACCAGCACCTGAGTTATACAAAGACCTGGAGCTTGGTGATGCATACCCACACAGTGATAGGGGTATGTCCTTACATATCCAGACACACAGACATACTGGAGACACACTCACACAGAGCTTCAAGCATTAGCAACTCACACAGAGACATTAACACAGTCCACACGCTACAGAAAGCAGTCATATGTGTCACATGCACCTGAATACAGGAACAGGTGACAGAAACTTGAAGATCTCAATGGATTCTCTACATACAGTGCAACCTAGCATATGACCCCCCTGTCAGCCTGTCCTTGCTCTCTATGGCTGCAGGTCTGTCTGCCATAAATAGCATGGGCAGGGAAAACAGTGTCTTCAGCACTCTTAGCTTAAGTTTTTCTGTCTAGTTCCCTGAATCTCACTTCTTCCTGAAGAGCCCCAGTTCTTCTCTCAACAGGGTCCATGTAGCTTCACTGCAATGGCAATTTTAATTTCTACCCCAAGATGACCCCTTTCTATTCCAAAGACAACTGCCTCTCTTTTACTTTCCTCTGTCAACTCCTCATCCATCTCTTCTCAGCAACTTGCTCTCAACTATTGTATCTACTCTGTGCCAGGCAGGTACCTGAGCACTGGGCAAGGAGGACGTTCACAGATGAGCACAGCAGAGCACTAACCTTCCTGTTTTGTTACTAGGCAAATGCCAATGAGTTTGAGGTGTCTTACCCAACACCATGCCCCATGCTTGAGGTCCAGTGCCCAGAGAATGCTGCACCTGAAGTCATTCATCAATCCAGGGGCCAGCCAAAAGTCCAGGCACAGACTCCGAAGCCTGCCAATCATTCCACCCACTGCCATGCAGTCTGCCATGCATGGCAGGTACTTGTGTATCCCTTTTCCTCAGGTTCTTGATTTATCCATCTTTCTACCACCGTCCTTCCTACCCAGCAGCTCATCTGTGAGTGTGCCTGGGCTCAGTGCTGAGAAGCACAGACTGAGCTTGCCCACTTACAGCAGAGCAGTTACAGAAGGTATGCCCTGGAGAGGCAGCATTGTTTCCACAAACAAAGGCAAAGGGAATGGCATGCTTGTTAGGGATAAAGGGGTCACCAACTGATGAATTATCTGGAAAATACTATGGGGAGCACTGTGGCCTCTGTAATACTTTTTCCCATGAGGACTCCTTGGACTTCAGTTAGCCTAGTGTCCCCTCTCATACAGTGCTATGGAAATGGAGATCAAAGTCTCTGAGAATCCAGAACTGAGATAGATTTCCCTGCAATGATGGTGGTTGTGCTGGCCCCATTCTCAGTGGCTTATGCTTTCTCTTACCTGTCTCTTTCTAAAAGTGATGGCTTAAAGGGACAGAGCTTGTTAAAGGTCGATGCACGAGGGACACTGGCCTCCTCTTCCTGGCTTTTCCAAACACCTGCAAATCTGCAAACTTGCTGTGTGATCTCGCCTGGGGAGGAGACTCTCCTGACTCTGATGTGAGGAGAGCAGGACAGTGCCCCTGAGAGAGCACCTGGAAGTCAGTACGGAACTGGAAGTAAGCCCCAGACCCACCCTGGTGGTCCTTCCTCACCTAGAAGTGGAGGATGGAAGGAGAGGCTGTGGTTCCTGGCAGAGTTCCAATGGCAAAAGGACCTGGATCAGAGCAGCTGGTCCCTATGTCCTGTGTGAAGCTAGTCATCATTAACTTGAGATTTGTGGTCCTCTCATTCCATGGTAAGATTAGAGATGCTGATATCACAACCCTGCCCTGCTGAAGGCAATCAGATCAAGAGCAAGCTAGTCTCTCTGCTCCTTGCTCAGAAGACTTCTGAGTATCCTGAGCTCTGTGCTGGCCTCACCAAAGAGCCCTTCTGTATCTGAAGGAACCACATGATTTCCCAGTGGCCCAATGCCTCCTGAGGACTTTCTCTACCTTATCTAGCTGTCTGTCTATCTGTCTATCTCTGTCACTAATAGTCACATCCCACCTATGAGATTTTCCAGCCTGGCTTCATTCATTCAACACCTATTCAGTGTCCATGAGAGATGTGCTACTGATATCCCAGGAGTGCCACAGAAGTATGGAAATAAGTAAGATATTTAATTCAAAACTGCTTTGACCTTGGGAAAAATCACCTCTCCCCTCTGAGTCTCAGTGTCCTTGTTTGCAAATTGAGAGAGGTGAGATGACGGTGTGACAACCCTTTTGTACTTGAAGGTGAAAAATTGTAAACATGTGGCCTTGACATTAACATTCAATTTGGAGAGAGAAGACTTAGGTATAGGTGGCTACAATGCTGGGAAGCAAGCACCACAGGGACTTAGAATAAGAGGCAGCACTTGTGTCTTCAGTGTTCAGGGACCACTTCTGGGAGAAAGAAGGCTTTAATCCAAGCAGAAGACTTGGAAGATTTAAATTTTTTTAATGTAGTGTTTCAAAGGGTGCTTGGATGGTCTCCATCTGCTGTAATAAGATGCTTATTTGAGTGAGAGCTATACCTATCTGTAGGTATAAGGATAAATATTTGGAATGCAATTAGAAATTAAATTTGTTTAAGGAAATGGCAGTAGTAAGCTCCCTTCTAGGGTTCATGCCTTCACCATGCATGAGTAGTGGGTTAGGGTTACAGTGTCAACTAAGAATTCTTTTCTATTGAGTGGACCTTAAGTCAATTTAGATGATTACTTTCACCTCCAGGATATAAGTGCCAACACTGAGCAACACTAAAGGAACTCAGTGTGTGTGTGTGTGTGTGTGTGTGTGTGTGTGTGTGTGTGTGTGTGTGTGTAACAATAACAATTAAAGAATAAGAGGCCAAGAATGTGGGAAGGGATCATGGGAGGAGTTAAAGGATAGGGAGGAAAGGGAGATAATATAAACATAGTACTCATCTACAAAATTCTCAAAAAATCAATTTTAAAAAATCATAAAGGGAGACTGGAGAAATGGTCACTGGTTAAGAGCTCTTGCCAAGGATCTGAGTTCAATTCCCAGCTCCACTGGCTCACAACTTGTAACTTCAGCTACAGAGGGATTCAAAGCAAGTGGCAGCTGGGGGGGAAGGAAAAAGAACGAAAAAGAGGCAGGAAGAAGCGAGAGAGAGCGCCGAGAGCGATAGAGCGAGAGGAGATAGATAGCGGACGAGGTAGGCTCGAGAGAGCTCGATAAGATGAGCGATCTCGCTATGATCGATCTCTCTCTCTCTCGTCTCCTCTCTCTCTCCGCGCTCTCTTCCTCTGCCTCTCTCTCTCCTCTCTTCTCTCCTCTCTCCTCTCTCTCTCTCTCTCTCTCTCTCTCTCTCTCTCTCTCTCTCTCTCTCTCTCTCTCTCACACACACACACACACTTTAAAAAAATACTAGGGTTTGGGCATGTGGGAAGTATCTGAGGACACTGCCTATGAAGAAGACATAGGCACCTATAATGGGAGAAACCTGCTGGTGAGACTTTCTGGTAGTAGAGAAGGCCTCAGACTCGATGTCTCTGACAGCCTGGCACCACGCTGCCCCTAATTTCACTGCTGTTGAAGAGCCTGTTGTGCTTTCTGTATTGTCTCACCTGCGGATAAGGCAGAGGAGTGGATGGTGAGAGAAGGTACCACCAAAACAACCTATGAAAATGCTATCACAAAACATTACTTTATGTGGTAACTTAAACTTTATTTAAAAAAAAAGTCACAGAGGGAAGGAGATCTGCCTGTGGTTTGGAGATTACATAAGTGAAAGTGTCAAGAAAACCAGCTCATATTCATAGAGTGAAGAAAAATACTTACAATTCAAAAGTAAAGAAATAATTGCATAACCCCATTCCTTCAGAAATAGAAATCAACACCAAAAGAAATAACTCAAAGAACCAAGAAGGATTATACTAAGGACTTAGGAATACGTTTGGGGGGAAGGATGGCCAGCTGGCTGCTTTTTTTTGTATTTTATTCCTTAAACTAAGTACATATGGTGTTTTGATTGATTGAGATAAAATTTAACTCTCAAGCCAAAAAAATTGAAATGCAATTTTAAAACATAATTACTAAATTTACAATCAGTTAATATATTACCTACTAAATTAAATTGTTCAAAATATCTATATTCCTTTACTACTCCCATGTAGACAGGAAGCTTGAATGCGTAGTTAAATACCACTGAATAAATCTAAAAATTCTGAATCAAAAGCATTTACTAAGGGGTCAAAACAGGTGACTATTTTTCCAATTCACAACAAATGTAGACAAGAAATTCAGCAGTAAGCATTCAGTAATTACCACTGACAATGCCTGAAAGTGCCTCCTCACCTCTGTGGACATATTCATAAAGCATTAATTATTCTTTTCTTGTGGCACTGTGGAAAATGGAGCAGTAATTTCATTTCATGTGATAATAAAGTGAATTTCTTTGGGATAATGTGAGGTTATACACATGCTCATGTGGCTGTACCTACCTGACTTCTGACAGTAACTCTAAGTCAGAGTCTGAGGCTGTGTTGGGCCTTGCTCCTTCAACTAAGTAAACAATAAAGAAGGCATTTAATGTTTTCATCTACTTCAGTATTAACCATTGAAAGTAAGTTCTATTTCATATTAGAATAGTTAAAATTCTCAAGCAAATGAGTAAGGTGAATATCAAATATCTTGAAGTTCAGATAGGTTTGAATTGATTTGTGAATTAATTTTCAAAGGTATGGTAACAAAGGTTGCAATATAATAAACCAAAGCCTTGAGATAATTGTTGTTTAATTTTTTATTTCTATGTATTTTATGTGCATATTGTTCTGTGCATGAAGTGCCTACAGAGGCCAGAAGAGGGCATCATATCCCTCGGAATTAGAGTTTCAGATGTCTATAAACCATCATCTGGGTGCTGGGAATTGAGTCTTCACTTTTTTGATGTGCTCTTAACCACTAAGCCATCTCTCCAACCCAGGATAATTGCTTATATAGTTCCTTCTAAAGTACCAAAGTGCAAAATTATACTCCACAGACAACCTTTACTATTGTTAATTTGTTTTTAAAACAAAAGAAAGAAAGAAAGAAAACCACATAAGCTGACATTGATTCCTCTTATAACATAAAGATGTTGACGCCATCATATGACTAGAGATGGAAGTTGTGGACAAATCAGCTTACAATTAGAAAGGCCATTATCTAGTGGAAGAAGAAAGAAAGGCCAAGGCTTCCTACACAGCTAGACACTGACTCCAGGAGCTCAGAACTCTAGTCAGATTTCATTGTAAATGTTTAATGGCTTCTCATCATCTTAGGAGTTTATATATAAGTGATAAATGTAATTGCCTAGATTCAGGGTAAGGCCTTGTATTGAGTGATCTCCTATGTTAGAAGATTTTTAAATAAAAAAATGTGCACAGGAGTGTTGTGTTTTACAATGTAATGTGTTACTAAATTAAGGACATAGTTTGCTATGAAAAATATTAAAAACCGTGTCTTGAGAAAGTAATAAAGATACATTATGGGTTAAAGCTTTGAGATCTCCGTAATTTAAAAATCTGTACAAAGTTCTGCTTTTCTGGGGTGATCTTCATATCTTCCAGTGCAGCCGATGAATGAGTTAAAGCCAACATGTTAAAGTATGTAAATCTGTTTCCTAGGATACAATGTTGTGTAAGAGACACTGATGACTACACACTGGGGAGTGCACATTGAGATCTCTGAAACTCACAGCATAAAGCATAATACCAGGCATAGTAAACATTAAAACATTTACATCAAAGCTTCTTACTAGATGTTCAATTGTATGGTTTTGTCTTCTTTGTCAAAAATCAAGTGTCTGTAGGTGTGTGGGTTTATTTCTGAGTCTTTGATTTGATTCCATTGTTCAACCCGCTTATTTCTATGCCAGTTCCATGCTGTTCTCATCACTGATGCTCTATAGAACAGCTTGAGATCAAGGATGGAGATTCCTCCAGAAGGTCTTTTATTGAAAAGGATTGTTTTAGCTACTCTGGGTTTTTTGTTTTTCTATATGAAGTTGAGAATTGATCTTTCAATGTCTGTAAAGAATTGTGTAGATATTTTGATAGGGATTGCATTGAATCTGTAGATTACTTTTGATAAAATGGCCATTTTTACTATGTTGATCCTCCCAATCCATGAGCATGGTAGATCTTTCTGTCTTCTGATATCTTCTTCAATTTCAGTCTTTAGTGACTTGAAGTTTTTTTTTTTTCATAGAAGTCTTTCACTTGCTTGGTTAGAGTTAATCCAAGATATCCTATATATTATTTGTAGCTATTGTGAAGGGTGTAGTTCCCTAATGTCTTTCTCAGCCCGCTTTTCATTTTTTTTATAAAGGAGAGCTACTTATTTTTTTAAATTAATCTTGTATCCAGCCACTTTTCTGAAGGTGTTTATCAGCTGTACAAGATCTTTGATGGAATTTTGTGGATCACTTGTGTATACTATCAAATAATCTGGGAATAGCAATACTTTGACTTCTTCCTTTTTATGTGGATTCCTTGATATCCTTTTGTTGTCTTATTGCTCTAGCTGAATTTCAAGTACTGTATTGAAGAGATAAGGAGAAAGTGAACAACCTTGTTAAGTCCCTGATTTTAGTGGAATTGCTTTGAGTTTCTCTCATTTAACTTGATGTTGGCTATAGGCTTGATGTATATTGCCTTTATTGTACATGTGCCTTATATCCCTGATCTCTCCAAGACTTTAAACATGAATGGGTGTTAGAACTTGTCAAATGCAATTTTGTCATCTAATGAGTTGATCATGTAGGGGGGGTTCTTTCAGTTTGTTTATAGATTGCATTGATGAATTTCCATATATTGAACCACCCTGCATGCCTTGGATGAAGCCTACTTGGTGGTGGTGAATGATATTTTTGATGTGTTCTTGGATTTGGGTTGAGAGTATTTTATCAAGTATTTTTGCATCAATGTTCATAAGAGATATAGTATGCTAATCAGAATAAAATGAAATAATTTGAGGATAGGGAACTCTTCTGTGTGACATTTTGACTAGGTCTCATGAAAAAGTGTATATTTGAAAAAAAAATACTAAATGTATGTGAGAGAAAATTTGTTATTCAGGAAAAGACCCTACCTAAAGAATCCAACTCAACAGCCCCATGTCTGCCAACTATCTCATGGTGGAAATATACCACAGAACAAAGCAGCACTAGTGAGGGACAAAGGATTCAAATGCATGTGTGTGTAGTGGACATTTCATACTTAAACCATAACACAGTAGAAGCATAATACTGGAGGCCTCTGAAAGTGTCAACCACAGAATAAGCCAACCACAGCACAGCACAGAATTAAAATCACCAGCAAAGGTAAATTACATTTTCTCATAGGCTTGTGATGGTCTTCCATGACTATTTTAAGGTGATTTTGTATGTATATGTGTGTGTGAGCGAGACAGACAGACAGATAGATAGAAAGAGAGACAGACAGAGAAACAGGTAACAACAAAAGACAGTTGGGTGATTGTTAATCTCTGTAGTTCAACTTTACTAGATTTAGACTAACCAAGGAAACACATTTCTGGGTGTTTTTGTGAGGGTGTTACCAAACAAGTTTGACTTAGGAGAGAAGACACATGAGTGGGAGGTAGCATCCCACGGTCTGTGATAAGTTACTGAACAAAAAGGAAAAACAAAGCTGAACGCCAGCATCCACTTCTTAATTGTAGATGTAATGTGGCCAACTACCTCATGCTTCTGCTCCCATGACTTCCCTGACAAGATGGACTCTATCTCTTCAAACTGTAAGTCAAAATAAAACCTTTCTTCTTTAAGTTGCTCCTGTCAGGTGTTTTGTTACAGAGTGATAAGTAAAGTAACTATTACAATTTGGAAAAACCTTGACCAGTAGCACATTGTGTCTTTTAGATTGTCACTCATACATACATAACTATCATAGAGAGAGCACTTTACAAAAACAATGATGAGTTTTCACATCTCTCCTCTGGTTGTTTCCAAGCCCTTATGGTACACATTCAGAATTCAGAATGTTCAGAAGTACTTTCCAGCTGTCAATAGATTCTTGTTTTATACTCTCAGCTGAAAGGGTCCCTGTGCTCCAAATAGTCTTGCATCAAACTAAGAGATAAGCTCCTATAAGAAGTTCCCTGAAGATCTGAGATTAGCTAAAGTAAAACCACAAAAATAAGAATATTGGCATACATATTGGCACAGGAGACAACTTCCTGAACAGAACACCAACGGCCCAGGCCTTAATGTCAACCATTAATAAATGAGACCTCATGAGGCTGAGAAGCTTCTGTAAGGCAGGAGACACTGTCAAGAGAACAAAGCGACAGCCTACAGACTGGGAAAAAATCTTCACCAACCCTATATCTGACAAAGGTCTAATATCCAAAATATATAAAGAACTCAAGAAATTAAACACCACCAAACCGAATAACCCAATTGAGAAATGGGGCTTGGAACTAAACAGAGAATTCTCAACAGAGGAGTATCAAATGGCTGAGAAACACTTAAAGAAATGCTCAACCTCCTTAGTCATCAGGGAAATGCAAATCAAAACAACTCTGAGATTCCATCTTACACCCATCAGAATGGCTAAGGTCAAAAACTCAAGCGACACCACATGCTGGCGAGGATGTGGGGAGAGAGGAACACTCCTTCATTGCTGGTGGGAATGCAAACTAGTACAGCCACTTTGGAAATCTATCTGGTGCTATCTCAGAAAACTGGGACTAGGGCTTCCTCAAGACGCAGCTATTCCACTCCTTGGAATATACCCAGAAGATGCTCCAGCACACAACAAGAAAATTTGCTCAACCATGTTCATAGCAGCCTTATTCATAATAGCCAGAACATGGAAACAGCCTAAGTGTCCCTCAGTAGAAGAGTGGATAAAGAAACTGTGGTACATATACACTATGGAATACTACTCAGCTATTAAAAACAAGGAATTCCCGAAATTTGTGGAAAAATGGATTGAGCTAGAAATGATTATAATGAGTGAGTTAACCCAGAAGCAGAAAGACTCAAATGGTATATACTCACTTATATCTGCATACTAGCATACTGCAGACTGCATGTCCCATGAAAGCCTTCACTTACCAGGAAACTGAGACAGAGGGGAAGGCATCCTATTGGGACTCTAAATGAGAGACGCATGGGAGAATAGCAAAATAAAAGGATACAGAGGGTCCTAGAAATCTACAAGTAGAGCAATATGATGGGCAGATTTGGGCCCAGGGGTCCCGCTCGGGCTGGGGCACCAGCCAAGGACAATACAGGAGGTAGACTTTAAACCCCTTCCCTGATCTGGCCAATGGTCAGAATATTCTCCACAGTTGAGTGGAGAGTGTGATATGACTTTCTCACATACTATGGTGCCTCACATTTGACCATGTCCCCTGGAGGGGGAGACCTGGTGGCACTCAGAGGAAGGACAGCAGGTAGCCAAGAAGAGACTTGATACCCTATGAGAATATATAGGGGGAGGTAATCCCCCTCAGGAACAGTCATAGGGGAGGGGAATAATGGGAAAATGGGGGGAGAGGAATGGGAGGATACAAGGGATGGGATAAACATTGAGATGTAACAAGAATAAATTAAAAAAAAAAGAATATTGGCATAACCATCTCAGTACTTTGGAAGCAGAGGTAGGCAGATCTCTGTGAGTTTGAAGTCAGCCTGGTCTACAAAGTAAGTCCAGGACAGCCAAATCTACACAGAGAAACCTTGTCTCAAAAAACTAAAACAAAAAACAAAACAAAACAAAAATATGTTGACATAATGTCCATTTATTTTGGTTTTGGCATAACTAATTCCTTTCTTCATTGTACATGAGGGAGGAAGTGAACAAGAAACAGAATCTATATAAGAAACATCCCTTGATCCTCTTACTAAGGGACACACATGAAGCCCAAGCTGCCCATCAGCTATATCTATGTAGGGGGCCTAGGTTCAGTCCCTGCATGGTCCTTGGTTGAGTGATTCAGTCTCCACAAGCCCTTCTGGGCCCTTATTGTTGACTCTGTTAATCTTATTGTAGGTGACCTCTTGTCACCTACTGGTACTTCTATCTTTTCCTCCACTTTTCCAAAAGACTCATTAAGCCCAATGTTTGCCTGTGAGTCTCGGATTCTGTTTCCATTGGCTGCTGGGTGGAGTCTCTCAGAGGCCAGCTATGCTAGGATTCTGTCTGAAAGCATAGCAGACTATCAATAGTAGTGTTAAAAGTTGGCTTTATCCCATGATATGGGTCTCAGGTTGGGTCAGGCGTTGGTTGGATGTTCCCTGAATCTCTGCTCTATCTTTATCCCTGCAAATCTAGTAAGTAAGATAAAGTTTGGCAAAGTTTTTGTGGGTGCATTGGTGTTCCCTTCCCTCCATTAGGAATTCTGTCTAGTTAGAGAGTGTCCTCTACAGTCTCCATAAGGCCTGATACTTGAAGTCTCAACTAGGGTCACCCCCATATCCTCCAAGGAGTCCAACATATTGTGGGTATCTATCCTGCCTCAGAGATGACCCCACCCACAGTTTCTCTTCTCTCTGCAGGCCCTCTGTCCTACCTCACCTATGATCTCCCCAGATCTGATTTCCACCCTCATTTCTCTCCATGCTTCCTCTCCTGCCTAGTTGCCTCTCTTCAACTGCTGAATTCTATTCTAGTTCCCTTTCTGACAGAGATTTAAGTATCCTCCCTTGGGTTCTCCTTGTTACTTATCTTCTTTGGGTCTGTTTTGTAGTATGTTTATCCTGTAATATGGCTAAAACCATATGGGTTTTTCTGGATGCAGGTTACCACACTCAGGGTGATATTTCCTAGTTCCACCCATTTGCCTGCAAATTTCATGATTTCCTTGTTTTTTAATATCTGAGTAGTATTCTATTGTGTAAATGTACCTCTTTTGTCCATTCTTTGGTTGAGGGACATCTAGGTGGTGTTCAGATTTGGGCTATTACAAATAAAACTGCTATAAACATAGTTATGCAAGTGTTCTTATTGTATGGGGGCATATGACCAGGAGATATATATATATATATATATATATATATATATATATATATATATATATATATATATGTGTGTGTGTGTGTGTGTGTGTGTGTGTGTGTGTGTGTGTGTGTATGTATGTATATTGCTAGGTCTTGAGGTAGAGCTATGCTGAGAAAATGTCAGATTGATTTCCAAAGTGCTTATACAAATTCGCACTCACACCAGTAATGGGATAGTGTCTCCTTTCTTCATATCCTCATTAGCATGTGCTGTCACCTGAATTTTTTATCTTAGTCATTCTGACAGGTGTAAGATGGAATCTCACAGTCATTTTGATTTGGACTTCAGTTTTGTGAAGGGTGATGAATATGGATCCATTCACATTTTTCTATATGTAGACATCCATTAGCCCACAACCATTTGTTGAAGGTGCTTTCTGGAAAATCTAAATGAAATGTTTTGGTAGATGCCACTTACCAAAGTTAAATCAAGATCAGGCAAACAAATTAATTAGTCTTATTACCCCTGAAGAAATATAATTAGTCATTAAAAGTCTCCTATTCAAAAAAGCTGAGGGCCAGATGATCTGAGTGATGAAGTCTATCCAACTTTCTAAGAAAAGCTAATACTCTTCAAACTATTCCACAAAATAGAAACCAAAGGAACATTGCCAAACTCATTCCATGAGTCCTTAGCCACCCTAATACCTAAACAACACAAAGACTCAACAAAGAAAAGAAATTTCAGATTGATTTCTCTTATGAACATTGATGTAAAAATATTCAATAAAATGTTCTCAAACCAAATCCAAGAACATATCAAAAACATCATTCACCATAATCAAGAATTCATCCCTGACATACAGGAGTGGTTCAATATACAAAAAAAAATCCATAAACATAATCCACAATATAAAATAACTAAAAGAAAATAACCACATGATCATCTCATTAAATGCCAAAAAGCATTCCACAAAACCCAACACTTCTTCGTGTTAAAAATCTTGAAAATCAAGAATACAATGCACATACCTAAATATAATAAAGGCTTGAAGGGGCCTAAACCAAGGGACCTCAGAGACCCTAACCCCTCCCCCAAAGACCTCACTTTGCTTGGTTAGACCAACTCCATGACAAGCTTCAGGTCTTCAGTGTGCCTAACTAGGCCAAGTTTCTAACAATTCCTGGGAAAACCACAAGCTATGAATACTCATGGACAGGCCATGGGCACCTAATCAGCATATACAAAAAATGGCTAGATATCATGTTTTTATTACTTCATGGCCTTGGTAAAGAACACAGTGGGCCCCATCCAATCAAAGTAAAGGCCAACTCGAGTAAGGACCAAAACCTCAGTGACTCAAAAAGTCCTCAGTAACCAAACAAGCAGCCAATCCTGAATCCCCTCATACACTATGACTCAATTCTAACCAATCAAATAAAACTTGTCACAAATACTTCCAACTGTCTATAAATAGATCCTGCATGCTCAATTCGGGGTCACCTTCTAGAGGAAAAAAGGCAATCCTAACATGCTAGAATAAAACACTGTTTTTGCATACTGCCTTGGGGTCTTTCTTCAGCAGATTACCCAGACACAAACAGGCTATATATGGAAAGTCTATAGCAAACATCAAATTAAATAGAAAGAAGCTTAAAGCAATCCCACTAAAATCAGGGACAAGACAAGGTTGCCTACTCTCTCCTTATCTCTTCAATATAGTGTTTGAAGTCCTAATCAGAGCAATAAGACAATGAAAGGAGGCCAAGGGGATACAAATTGAAAAGAAAGAAGTCAAAGTATCACTATTCACAGATGATATGATAGCATACTTAAGTAATCAAAAAATTGCACCAGAGAACTACTACAGCTGATAAAGGCCTTAAGCAAAGTCACTGGGTACAAAATTAACTGAAAAAAATTAGTAGCCCTCCTGTATACAAGTGACAAATGGGCTGAGAAATACATTAGGGAAACTACATCCTTCAGAGCAGGCACAAATAATATTAAGTATCTTGGTGTAACTCAAGCCAAGCAAGTGAAAGACCTGAACTACAGAAACTTCAAGTCTGGAGAAACAAATTAAAGAAGATATCAGAAGATAGAAAGATGTCCCATGCGCATGGATTGGTAGGATTAACACAGTAAAAATAACCATCTTACAAAAACCAATCTGAAGATTCAATCTAATTCCCATCAATATATCCACACAATTCTTTATAGACCTTGAAAGTACAAGTTTAAACTTCATACCGAAGATTCCAAGATGGAGGCACCTGTCATACTGTATCTGGTCAACCCACAGAGACCTGACTGGGAGCCACAAACCCACGGGACCTGACTGGGAGCCACAAACGGCAAGAATTGGAGAACACTAGGTGAGTGGGGACCTGCACAGTACAGACCACAGGAAGGCCTGGTCCCAGTTCAACCAATGGCCCATGCACAATGGGAGTCCAGTCCCCAGACTCTGGACCAGAACCCACTTGCAAACTGCAGCAGGGCTCTATAACATGAAGTCGGTATATGGGACTGAACTCAAGGCAGTGAAGCACATGAGCTCCTGGCCTGAGTAAATCTCAGGGAAACAGGTGCATCTGCCCTCAGATTCCCCCCACACCTGTGCAGTGCCAGTCCACAGAAAGCCCCAGGTGCCACAAGGAAGCCCAGGCCACTGTGAACACATTATCCATCCACAGCAGCGCAGTGTGAATACAACCAGACAGGAACCTAGCTATGGGCCACAGCAGACTGTGCCTGCACAATTGGGCAAATCTAACCTGGCCTACCCAGGCTCCACAGCCCAGCAGGGCCTCTCATGCTTTTAGGAGAGGCTGGGCAGACCAGAGAGGTAAAAACACAAAACTAATCACTGGCCCCAACACAACAGGACTGAATCACTACAGTTGCACTATCTGAACAGGTCTGGGCAGGAACCTAGATACTAGGCACAACAGACCTTACCTGCACAACTGGGCAGATCTAATACAGCCTAACCAGCCTCCATAGTACTGCAGAGCCTCCCATGCTCTTGGGCCAGGCTGGGCAGGCCTAAAGGAACAGGACAGAAAAATAACCAGCCACATCAACACAGCAGGATTGAACCACCACAGTTGAGAGATCTAAACAGGACTGGAAAGGAGCCTACCTCTGCTGACACAGTGGGGAGCCTAAGGTGTGGATCAAAGTCCCCTGGAGCTGAAACCAGATCACCTGCCTGTTCCAGAGAAGTATTCCCTGATCCCCACAGACAAGGGCCCTGGACCTATAATCACTCACCAACAATCTGCTCTCAATGACCAGTGAAGAACAACAGAAGCTACATCCCAACATCAGAGACAGCAAGATGACTCAAGGGGAGCATAAGATTGAAAACAACAATAACAAAAACAATATGGCATCATCAGATCCCAGCTATCCCAAAGAAAGCAACCTGGAGAACTCAAACATAATCTAAATACAAGAAAATGACCTCAAATTCTTACAAATGAAGATGATAATGGAAGAAACGAATGAAATCTATAAACAAATGCAGGAAGATGCAGCCAAATAACTTGAAGGCATGAAAGAGGCTTATAGAGGAACTGGAAGAAATTCAGGAAAATACCAACAATCAGATGAAGGAAATCAATAAGACGGTTCAAGATCTGAAGGCCTATAAGGAAGCACTGGAAGAAAATCAGGAATAAACAAACAATCAGATGAAGGAAATCAGTAAAACAGTTCAAGATCTGAAGATGAAAATGAAAATAATGATAAAGGCAAGACAGAAGAAAAATGGGAAAGAGAACTTAGACAAGAAAGCAAGCAGCACAGAGGTGAGCTTCTCTAACAGAATCCAAGAGATGGAGGAACAAATCTTAGGACTAGAAGAAACAATCGTAGAATGTGAAGCAACCATAAAAGAAATGCTAACTCTGAAAAATTCCTGACACAAAACATTCAAGAAATTGAGAACACTATGAAAAGATGAAACCTGAGGATAATAGACATTAAGGAAAGAGAAGACGCCAAGGCCCAGAAAACATTTTCAACAAAATAATAGAAGAAAAATCCCCCAATTTAAAGAAGGAGATGCATATAAACATACAAGAGGCATACAGAACACCAAAATAGAAAAAACCTGAAAAGAAAATCTTCCTGTCACATAATAATCAAAACACAAAATATACAGAACAAAGAAAAATATTAAAAGCAGTAAGGGAAAAGGACAAAGTAATGGCAAACCTATTAGAATTACACCAACTTCTCAGCAGAGACCATAAAAGCCATAAGGGCCCGGACAAAGGTCCTGCAAACACAAAGACACCACAGATGCCAGTCCAGACTACTATACCCAGTGAAACTATCAATAACCATTTATGGAGAAAACAAGATATTCCATAAAAAGTTCCTATACAGAAATCCACCCTTACAGAAGTTTCTAGAAGGAAACCTCCAAGCCAAAGTGACAAGCTACAACCAAAATTACATGGGAAATAGATAACTACACCATCACAGAATATAACTCCACAAACACTCTACTGCAACCAACATCAAAACCAAGGGACTTAACAGTCACTGGTTATTAATATCCCTCAACATCAATGGTCTCAATTCTCCAATAAAAAGACACAGACTAACTGAATGGATGCATAAAAAAGACTCAACATTCCTCTGCATTCAAGAAACACATCTCAGCCATAAGGATAGACATTACCTCAGGGTAAAAGGCTGGGAAAAGGTATTGCAAACAAATGGACACAAGAAGCAAGCTGGTGTAGCCATTTCAATAGCTAATAAATTAGACTTCCAATAAAAATTAATCAAAAGAGATGAGAAGGTCACTTCATATTCATCAGAGTTAAAGTCAACCAAGATGACATCACAATTCTGAACGTCTATGCTCCCAATACAAGGGCACCCACAGTTACAAAAGAAGGATTAACAATACTTATACTATGTATTGAACCACAGACACTGATAGTGGGGGACTTCAACGCCCCACTTTCACCAAAATATAGGTCATTGAAACAGAAACTAAACCTAGAAATAATTACACTAACCAACATCATGAATCAAATGGATCTAACAGATATCTACAGAACTTTTTACCCAAACACAAAGGATTATACCTTCTTCTCAGCAGCCCGTGGAACCTTCTCCAAAATTGATCATGTATTAGCTCACAAAGCAAGCCTCAACAGATTCAAGGAGACTGAAATAATACCTTGTCTCCTATCAGATCACCATGGTCTAAAGCTAGACTTAAACAACAACAGAAATATAAAAAGCTATACACACATGGAAACTAAACAACTCTCTACTTAATGACACCTGGGTCAGGGAAGAAATAAAGAAATTATGGACTTTCAGAATTTCAATGAAAATGAAAGAACAACATACTCAAATTTGTGGGACACATTGAAAGCAGTGCTTAAGAGGAAAATTCATAACACTAAGTGCCTTTATACAGAAATTAGAAACATCTCATGTAAGCATCTTAACAACATATCTGGAAGGCCTAGGAAAAAAATAAACAGAAACACACAACAGGAGTAGGCACCTGAAAATAATCAAACTCAGGGCTGAGATCAATAAATTAGAAACAAAGAGAACAATTCAAAGAATCAAAAAAACCAGGAGCTGGTTCTTTGAGAAAATCAACAAGGCAGACAAATCGTGGCCAGACTAATTAAAAGGCAGAAAGACACTATCCAAATAAACAAAATCAGAAATGAAATTGGAGACATAACAGCAGACACTGAAGAATACAAAGAATCATAAGATCCTGCTTCAAAGGCATATATGCAACAGAGCTTGAAAATCTAAGGGAAATAGACAATTTTCTTGATCAATTCCACTTGCCAAAGCTGAATCAAAATCAGCTAAACAAATTAAATAGTGCTATTTCTCCTATAGAAATATAAGCAGTCATTAATAGTATCATAACCAAAAAAGCCCAGGGCCAGATGGTTTCAGTGCAGAATTCTACCAGACCTTCAAAGAAGAGCTAATACAGATACTCTTCAAGCTACTCCAAAAGGTAGAAATGGATGGAACATTACCACAGTCACTTTGATATCTAAACTTTACAAAGACCCAACAAAAAAAGAGAATTTCAGACCAATTTCTCTTGTGAACACTGACACAAAAATACTCAATAAAATACCCTCAAACCAAATACAAGAACATATCAAAGATGTCATTCAGCATGACCAGGTAGGCTTCAATCCAGGCATTCAGGTATGGTTTAATATACATAAATCTATCAATGTTATCAACCATATAAACAAACTGAAATTTAAAACACACATGATCATTTCCTAAGATACAGAAAAAGCATTTGACAAAATTCAAAACCTATTCATTTTTAAAGTTTTGGAGTGATCAGGGATACAAAGCACATACCTCAACATAATAAAGGCTATATACAGCAAGCCAATAGCCAACATCAAATTAAATAAAGAGATACTCAAGGAAATTCCTCTAAAATTGGGGACCTGGCAAAGCTGCCCACTTTCTCCATATCTCTTCAATATAGTTCTTGGAGTTCTAGCAAGAGCAACAAGACAAAAAAAGGAGACCAAGGGGATACAAATGGGAAAGGAGGAAGTCAAATCATCCCTATTATCATATGATAGGATAGTGTACATAAGTAATCCCAAAAAACCACCAGAGAATTCCTAGAGCTGATGAACACCTTCAAAACAAACTGCTGCATACTAAATTAACTCAAAAAAGTCAGTAGCCTTCCTATATACAAATGACAGTTGTGCAGAGGAAGACATTAATGAAACTACACCCTTCATGATATCCACAAGCAATATAAAATGTCTAGGAGTAACTCTAACCAAGCAAATTAAAGACTTTTTTTTTGGAAAAAACTTCTAATTTGTGAAGAAGGAGATAGAAAGATCTCCCTTGTTCATGGATTGGGAGAATAACATAGTGAAAATGGCCATCTTACCAAAAGAAATTTACAGATTCAATGTAATCCCTATCTAAATACTACACAATATTTTAATGACATTGGAAGATCAATTCTTAACTTCATATAGAAAAACAAAAAACCCAGAATAGCTAAAACAACCCTGTACAATAAAAGATCCTCTGTAGGAATCTCCATACTTGATCTCTACCTACACTATAGAACAACAGTAATTAAAACAGCATGATGATGACATAGCAAAAAGATGGTAGATCAATAACATTGAATCAAAGACCCAGAAATAAATCCACACACATATGGACACTTGATTTTTGACAAAAAAAAAAAAAAAGAGTCAAGTCTATTCAATGGGCATCTTCAACAAATGGTGCTGGTCTAACTGGATGTCTACATATAGAAAAATGCAATTGGACCCATATTTGTCACCATGCACAAAACTCAAGTTCAAGTGGATCAAACACTTCAACATAAAAACAGAGACACCAAATCTGTTAGAAGAAAAATTGGGGAAGAACCTGGGACTCATTGGCACAGGGGACAATTTCCTGAATAGAACTCTAACAGCCCAAGCCATAAGGTCAGCAATTAATAAATGGGACATTATGTGCCTGAGAAGCTTCTGTAAGGCAGAAGACTGTCCGCAGAACAAAGCGACAGCCTACAAACTGGGAAAAGAGCTTCATCAACCCTACATCTGACAAAGGTCTAATCCAAAATATATAAAGAGCTCAAGAAATTAAACACCACTAACCCAAATAATCCAATTAAGAAATGGGGCTCAGAATTAAACAGAGAATTCTCAACAGAGGAATATCAAATGGTAGAGAAACAGTTAAAGAAATGCTCGCAGTATGCACCATAGCTGATCCACTCCGAGGAGACCAGGGACGTGAATGGAGCCACAGACTGCTGGATTTTGAGAACTGTAGGTGAGTGGGGCCCCAAACTCCGCAGACCCCCAGTGGGTCTAACCCCCGGACAAGCAACAGCCCGGAGATGCTAAACACACTCCCCAAACTCTGAAATGGAATCCACAACCAAGTTGCAGCCGGCACATAAAACCCAAACTCGCCATTTGGGGAAGGGATTTTTCCGGAGCCCCCAACCTGAGGAGTCTCAGCAAATAGGGTGAAACTACCATTGAACCTCTCCATCCACAACATGCCAAACTGCGGAGGTCACCTGCCTAGCCCGAGTGGAAACACAGGTGGTGGGACTCACCAAAAACAGCTAGAGCTGGCGTGTAGCTCCCGGTCTGCGTCCTGGGCCCAATATGAACCCAGACATAAAGGATTGCCCCTGCAAACAGAGGCAGTTAGAAACCAGCGTGAACTATTCCCACAGCCCAGTGGGACCGCCCACATTATCGGGAGACATGGGTCTTGCTTGTGGCGTCTAACTGCAGACATAAAGTGAGCTGGGAGCATTCTGGCTTTCACTGGCAGAAAGAGAAGATACAAGGCATTCTCACCAGTGGTCTGAATCACCATTGTCGCCAGCCACCCATGAAGGCTGCCGGCACTGACCCGGCACTCCCCAAACAACAGAACCTAGCTGGGTCCATTCTTGCAGGTGTGACAGGACCTCCCACGATATAGGGAGCCGTGCGTAGTGCTTGCAGGGCCTAACTGCTGATCTAAAGCAATCTGGGAGTGTCCTGGCTTACAGGGGCGTGGAAATTGCTGCCTCCTTGGATACTGCCAGTGGCCTGAAACCATATTGTCTCAGGCCCACCAGGCACTGATCCTGTAATCTCCAACAGGCAGATCCTAGCTGGGTCAGCTCCTGCAGACCCAGCAAGAACTCCCAAATTCATGGGAGAGGCTGCACGCTCCTACAGGGTATAGAGGCAGAGCTAAAAGACAGCTGCAGCCCAGAAGATCTGATCCACCTGGGGTCTTGGCTACAAAGCAACAGGAAGGACAGGCAGCTGGAATCAACCTACACAAACAGAGAGCTTGTGTGCTGACCTTACTCTAAAGCCCAAAACTGCTGTTCTGAATTACAGCAGTAAGGTGAAAAGGTCCAAACAGAAACCTACTTTGCATGGCTCAACCTGGAGCCTAAGGTGTTGAGAATAATATCCAGGAGTAGAACCTGAATCACCTGCCTGGTCCAGGGAAATACTCCCTGATCCCCACAGACAAGGGCACCCTACCTATAATCAGGCATCAACTATCCACTCTCAAACAGGGAAGATCACTACAAAACACCTCCCAACACCAGAGTCACAAAAATGACAAGAGGACAGCAAAAGAATGCTAACAAAAACCAAAATAGGTTGGCATCTCCAGATCCCAGCAATCGCAATGAAAACAACCTGGAGAACCCAACAACAATTGATATGCAAGAAAATGACCTCAAGTCCTTAGTAAGTAAGATAATAAAAGAAGAAACAAATAAAATCTGTAAACAAATGCAGGAGGAGGCAAACAACAGGGCTGAGGATTTAAAAGAGTCATATAAAGAGGCATTTGAAAAATTTCAGAAAAATACAAATAACCAGATGAAGGAAATCATTAAAACAGTTCAAGACCTGAAGATAACGATGGAAGCTATCATAAAGGAACACACGGAAGAAAAACATGACCGAGAAGCATCAGAAAAGAAAGCAAGAATCTCAGAGGTGGCCTTATCTAACAGATTACAAGAAATGGAAGAACAAATATCAGGGCTTGAAGATACAATCGCAGAACTGGAAACGTCCATCAAGGGAAATTCTAAATCTGAAAAGTGCCTGACACAGAGTATTCAAGAAATCAAGGACACCATGAAAAGACAAAACTTGAGAATAATAGGAATAAAGAGAAGGCAACCGACTCCACAGCCCAGAAAATATCTTTAATAAAATAATAAAAGAAAATTTCCCCAATTCGAAGAAGGAGATGCATATGAGCATACAAGAGGCATACAGAGCACCAAATAAAATAGACCTGAAAAGAAAATCTTCCCACCACATAATAATAAAAACACAAAATATAGAGAACAAAGAATATATATTAAAAGCGTCAAGAGAAAAAGGCCGAGTAACATATGAAGGCAAACCTATCAGAATTACTCCGGACTTCTCAACAGAGACCATGAAAGCCAGAAGGGCCTCGACAGAGGTTCTGCAAACCCTAAGAGAACACAGATACCAGGCAAGATTACTATACCCAGTGAAATTATCAATAACCATTGACAGAGAAAACAAGATATTCCATGACAAAAACAAATTCAAACAGTACCTAGCCACAAATCCGGCTTTACAGAAGTTACTAGAAGGAAAACTCCACCCCAATAGGTCAAACTACAACCAAAACTACATAGGAAATAGGTAACTATACCATCACAAAATCACAACCTCACAAAATATCGACTATTACAAATGCCAAAAATGAAGGGACTAAGCAGTCACTGGTCATTAATATCTCTCAATGTCAATGGTCTCAATTCTCCAATAAAGAGAAACAGACTAACTGAGTGGATGCATAAACATGACCCAACTTTCTTCTGCATTCAAGAAACACATCTCAACCACAAGGACAGACATTGCCTCAGAGTAAAAGGCTGGGGAAAAATATTCCAAGCAAATGGTCACAAGAAACAGCTGGGGTAGCCATTCTAATATCTAATAAAATAGACTTTCAACCAAAATTAATCAAAAGGGATAAGGATGGACACTTTGTATTCGTCAAAGGTAAAGTCAATCAAGAAAACATCACGATTTTGAACATCTATGCTCCTAATACAAGGGCTCCCACATTTGTAAAAGAGTTATTAACAAAGCTTGAACCACTCATCGATACCCACACATTAATAGTGGGAGACTTCAACACCCCACTTTCACTCAAGGATAGGTCTTTGAATCAAAAATTAAGCCGGGAAATAACTTCATTAACCAATGTCATGAATCATATGGATCTAACAGATATCTACAGAACTTTCCACCCAAACGCAAAGAATTATACCTTTTTCTCAGCTCCCCATGGAACGTTCTCTAAAATTGATCACATAGTTGGTCACGAAGCAAACCTCAACAGATATAAGAAGATTGAAATAATACCTTGTATCTTATCAGATCACCATGGTCTAAGACTGGACTTCAAGAGCAACAGAAATAACAAAAAGCATACTAACACGTGGAAACTAAACAGCTTTCTACTTAATGACACATGGGTCATGGAAGAAAGGAGGGAAGAAATAAAAGACTTCCTGAAATTCAATGAAAATGATGGAACAACATACCCAAATTTGTGGGGCACATTGAAAGCAGTGCTAAGAGAAAAATTCATAGCACTAAGTGCCTTTAAAAAGAAAATGGAAACATCCCACATGAACAACTTAACAACATATCTGGAAGCTTTAGAAAAAGAAGAAGCATAAGCACCCAAGAGGAGTAGAGAACTAGAAATAATCAAACTCAGGGCTGAAATCAATAAATTAGAAACAAAGAGAACAATCCAAAAAATCAACAAAAGCAAGAGCTGGCTCTTTGAGAAAATTAACAAGATGGGCAAACTGTTAGCCAATCTAACTAAAAGACAGAGAAACACTATCCAAATAAACAAAATCAGAAATGAAAAGGGAGACATAACAACAGACTCCGAAGAAATACAAAGAATCATAAGAACCTACTTTAAAGGCATTTATGCCACAAAATTTGAAAATCTAAGGGAAATGGACAATTTCCTCAACCGATTCCATTTGCCAAAATTGAATCAAGACCAGAAACAAATTAAATAGCCCTATTTCACCTATAGAAATAGAAGCAACCATTGATAGTCTCCCAACCAAAAAAAGCCCAGGGCCAGATGGTTTCAGCACAGAATTCTACCAAACCTTCAAAGAGGAGCTAATACCGATACTATTCAAGCTATTCCAAATGATAGAAATGGATGGAACATTACCAAATTCATTCTATGAGGCCATAGTCACATTGATACCTAAACCCCACAAAGACCCAACAAAAAAAGAGAATTTCAGACCAATTTCTATTATGAATATTGATGCAAAAATACTCAATAAAATACTCGCAAAGCGAATACAACAGCATATCAAAGACATCATTCATCATGACCAGGTAGGATTCATTCCAGGAATGCAGGGATGGTTTAACATACGGAAATCCATTAATGTAATCCACGATATAAACAAACTGAAAGAGAAAAACCACATGATTATCTCTTTAGATGCAGAAAAAGCATTTGACAAAATCCAACACCCATTTATGATTAAAGTTCTGGAGAGATAGGGAATACAAGGCACTTATCTAAACATAATAAAGGCTATATACAGCAAACCAATAGCCAACATTAAATTAAATGGAGAGATACTCAAGGAAATCCCCCTAAAATCGGGGACCAGACAAGGCTGCCCACTTTCCCCATATCTCTTCAATATAGTTCTTGAAGTTCTAGCCAGAGCAATAAGACATCAAAGGAGATCAAGGGGATCCAAATGGGAAAGAAGAAGTCAAATTATCCCTATTTGCAGATGATATGATAGTGTATATAAGTGACCCCCAAAATTCCACCAGAGAACTCCTACAGCTGATAAACACCTTCAGCAAATTGGCAGGATACAAAATAAACTCAAAAATGTCAGTAGCTTTCCAATATACAAATGACAAACAGGCAGAGGAAGAAATTAAGAAAATTACTCCCTTCACCATAGCCACAAGCAATATAAAATATCTAGGAATAACCCTAACCAAGAAAATGAAGGACCTATTTGAAAAAAAACTTTAAATCTCTGAAGAAAGAGATTGAAGATGACATGAGAAGATGGAGGGATTTACCTTGGTCATGGATCGGGAGAATTAACATAGTAAAAATGGCCATCTTACCAAAAGCAATTTATAGACTCAACGCAATCCCTATCAAAATACCTACAAAATATTTTGAAGATATTGAAAGAACAATCCTCAACTTCATATGGAGAAACAAAAAGCCCAGAATACCAAAAACAATCCTATACAATAAAAGATCCTCTGGAGGAATCTCCATACCTGATCTCACGCTGTACTATAGAGCAACAGTAATTAAAACAGCATGGTACTGGCACAGCAATAGGCTGGTGGATCAATGGAATTGAATTGAAGACCCAGAGATGAATCCACACACATTTGCTCACTTGATTATTGACAAAGAAGCCAAATCCATTCAATGGGAAAACGACAGCCTCTTCAACAAATGGTGCTGGTCTAACTGGATGTCTACATGTAGAAAAATGCAGTTAGACTTCTATTTGTCACCATGCACAAAACTCAAGTCCAAGTGGATTAAAGACCTCAACCAAAAACCAGAGACTTTAATCCAGTTAGAGGAAAAAGTGGGGAAAAGTCTGGAACACATAGGCACAGAAGACAGCTTCCTGAACAGAACACCAACAGCCCAGGCCTTAACATCAACAATTAATAAATGGGACCTCATGAGGCTGCGAAGCTTCTGGAAGGCAGGTGACACTGTCAAGAGAACAAAGCTACAGCCTACAGACTGGGAAAAGATCTTCACCAACCCTTCATCTGACAAAGGTTTAATATCCAAAATATATAAAGAACTCAAGAAATTAAACACCACCAAACCAAATAACCCAATAGTGAAATGGGGCTCAGAACCAAACAGAGAATTCTCAACAGAGGAGTATCAAATGGCTGAGAAACACTTAAAGAAATGCTCGACCTCCTTAGTCATCAGAGAAATGCAAATCAAAACCACTCTGAGATTCCACCTTACACCCATCAGAATGGCTAAGATCAATAACTCAACTGACACCACATGCTAGCGAGGATGTGGAGAAAGAGGAACACTCCTTCATTGCTGGTGGGAATGCAAACTAGTACAGCCACTTTGGAAAGCTATCTTGCGCTTTCTCAGAAAAATGGGAATAGGGCTTCCTCAAGACCCAGCTATCCCACTCCTTGGAATATACCCAGAAGATGCACTACCACACAACAGGGACATATGCTCAACCATGTTCATAGCTGCCTTATTCATATTAGCCAGAACACGGAAACAGCCTAAGTGTCCCTCAGTAGAAGAATGGATAAATAAACTGTGGTACATTTACACTATGGAGTACTACTCAGCTATTAAAAACTAGGAATTCCCGAAATTTGTGGACAAATGGATTGAACTAGAAATTATCATAATGAGTGAGTTCACCCAGAAGCAAAAAGAGTTAAATGGTATATACTCATTTATATCGAGACAGTAGTCCAAGGGGTATGTCCCCATGAAAAATTTTACCTACCAGGAAAGTGGGTCAGAAAGGAGGACATCCTATTGAGACTTTAGGTGTGAGAAGCCTGGGAGAATGAGCAAATAGAAGGATCCAGAGGGTCTTGGAAAACTACAGGTGGGTCTGGGCCCTAGGGTTCTCCTCAAGCTATGGCACCAGCCAAGGAAAATATAGGCAGTAAACTTCAAACCTCTGCTCAGACTACCTGATGGACAGGACATTCTCCACTTAACAGTGGAGAAGGAGATCTGACTTTCACACAAACTCTGGTGCCCCATATTTGACCATGTCCCTTGGATGGGGACACCTGGTGGCACTCAGAGGAAGGATAATAGGTCACCAAGAAGAGACTTGATGCCCTATGAGCATATACAGGGGGAGGAGGTCCCCCTCAGTCACAGACATAGAGGAGGGGAATCGGGGGGGAAGCGGGAGGGAGGGAGGAAGGGGAGGATACAAGGGATGGGCTAACAACTGAGATGTAATTTGAATAAATTAATAATAAAAAAAGAAAAAAAGAAATGCTCAATGTCCTTAGTCATCAGAGAAATGCAAATCAGAATGACTCTGAGATTCTATCTTACACCCATAAGAATGGCTACAATCAAAAACTCAAGTGACAGCACATGCTGTCCTGGATGTGGAGAAAGGAGCACACTCCTTCATTGCTGGTGGGAATGCAAACTTGTACAACCACTTTGGAAATATATCTGGCAAAATCTCAGCAGACTGGGAACAGTGTTTCCACAAGACCTAACTAGTCCACTCTTTATAATATACTCAGAAGATGCTCCAACAACAAAGACCTATCCTCAACCATGTTTATAGCAGCCTTATTCATAACAGCCAGAACCTCAAAACATCCTAAATGTCCTGCAGTCGAATAATGAATAAAGAAACTGTGGTACATTTACACTAGGGAACACTACTCTGCTATTAAAAACAAGGAAATATCGAAATTTGTGGATAAATGGATGGAACTAGAAATGATCATACTGAGTGAGATAACCCAGAAGCAGAAAGACTCACATGGTATATACTCACTTATAATTGGACACTAGCCCAAAAGGCATGTTGCATGAAAGTCTTCACTTACCAGGAGATTGGGATAGATGTGAAGACATCCTATTGGGACTCTAGGTGAGAGAACTATGGGAGAATGTGGAAATAGAAGGATCCAGAAGGTCCTAAAAACCTACAAGAAGATCATTATGATGGATGGATCTGGGCCCAGGCGTTCTGCTCAACCTACTGTACCAACCAAGGACAATACATGCAGTAATCACTAAACCCTTACTCAGATCTAGCCAATGGACAGGACATTCTCCACCACTGCATGGAGAGCAGCGACTGACATGAACTCTGGTGCCCCATATTTGACCACTTCCCCTTGGTGGGGAGGCCTGATGGCACTCAGAGAAAGGATAAGCAGGCTACCAAGACAATACTTGATAGCCTATGACCATACATTGGGGGAGGAGGTCCCCTTCTGTCACAGACCTAGGAGAGGGGAATAGGATGAAAGTGAAAAGGAGAGAGGAATGGGAGGATACAAGTGAGGGGAAAACAAATGAGCTATAATCTGAATGAATTAGCTAAATATAAATAAATAATAAATAAATAAATAAATAAAATTTCATATGGAAAAACAAAAAACCCAGAATAGCTAAAACAATCCTATACAATAAAAGAACTTCTGGAGGTATCTCCATCCCTGATTTCAAGATATACTATATAGCAATAGTAATAAAAACTGGATTGTAATGGCATAGAAATAGACTGGTGGATCAGTGGAAATGAATTAAAGAGCCAGAAATAAACCCACACATCTACAGACACTTGATTTTTGACAAAAGTGACAAACCAATACAGCAGGCCTTCTCTCTTAAATTTTTCAAACCCCTTCTCCACTCTGTATAATTACTATTTTAACTATAATATTACAGAGGTAGATTATCTTGTGGCCCCATCTAATTGGTGTCCTGTGTGCCTCTTATGCCTGGATGAACATCTCTTTCTGTAGATTTGTGACATTTTCTTTCATAATTTTATTGAAGATATGTTTTATGCCTTTGACTGAGAATTCTCATTTTTTCTATGACTATAATTCATATATTTGTTACTTGATGCTTTTCACAGCTCCTGAATATTGAATTCATAGGTTTTTTTTTTCAAAAATGTATTCTTGTGTTCACTTGGATATGTGTATGTTGAAAAATTACAACTTTGTCATGTACCTATGCATACACAAACGCCCAACAATATTGTGGTCTTTTTGACAATCTCATTGTAGAATTTAATATAAAGAGGAGTATATAGGAGACTTCGGATGGAAAGGGAAATGGTGCCATAATACAATAATCACAAAAATAATGGAATGCATTCAATTTGTTTGACATTAGAGATGAATTAAGCACCTTCACATGCTAGAAAAATTCTCTGATAATAAACTGCATCTTTAACTAAACATTTTTGGACTACGTTAAAAAATATTTAATTAAAATATAATTTCATCACTTTCCACCTTCTTTTTGTCCCTCCAACCCCTCTCCTGCTGTCTCACTCACTCTCAATTTAATTATGTCTTTTTCTTTGATTATTGTCACAGGTAGACAAATAGACAAACAGCAGATAGACATACAGAGCTAAAGATATAAAGATTCACAGATATATTAATAAAATCTGCTGCATTTGTTATTGTTGATTGCATGTATATGATTTCAGGGCTAACCACTTTGTATTTAGACAACCAATAAGGGGGCTCTGCTGTAAACGTAAAAATATTTTTGCTTTGATGCCAAGTGTAGGATGTAAAACAGAATTGTGTTGGGGTGTGTAATGTTTGTCCACTAGAAAGGAAACTTCCTCTTGTGGAGGTGGGATGTGGGGGGAGGCATGGTCTTTGCCAGTTGATAAACAACCTGGTACAAACTCTGAGAGAAGTAAGTGCAGCCCAGAAAACAGAGGCGTTGCTTGGCTGTTGTTCGCTCTTCTTTGAGACACTCCTAGAAAGAGATGCTCCAGAGAAGACTTCAAAGGGGCTGCTGTGTCTGCTGCTGCTTCTGCTGCTGCTTGTTCCTGTTGCTGTGTTTGCTGCTGGAATCCTCATAACAAAGAGTGGGATTTCCCTAAGCAACTGGGTCTAGGAAGATTTACTTCTCCAAAATTGACCATATAATTGGTCACAAACCAAATCGCAACAGATACAAAAATATCATAATAACTCTTTGCATTCTATCAGACCACCATGGGTTCAAGCCAGATATCAATAACAACAGAAACAACAGAAAGCCTACAAACTCATGGAAACTGAACAACTCCCTACTCAATGATATCTGGGTAAGGAATTAAATTTTTTAAAAAACTTTCTATAATTCAAAGAATTAGAAGGCACAACCTACCCAAACTTATGGGACACAATGAATGTAGTACTAAAAGGAAAATTCATAGTACTAAGTACCTTTATAAAGAAATTGGAGAGTCCCCATATTACCAACTTAACAACACACCTGAAAGCTCTAGAACAAAAAGAGACAGGCCTTGTGAATAAACAATTACTATGCATAAGGATGGGAGTGGGAATGTTGCTTTTATCTTTAAAAATGCAAGAATTATGTCAATAGCAAAGGATAAGTCTGTGGGCAGAAGTGGTTTTCTAACTAAGCATAGAGTGTGAAGTCAATGGGCAGAGCAACAACATCTGGACTAAAGTTATAATTTTGCCTGTTTTTTTTTTATAATCATAAGATTATATGACAACAAGCATTATGAAAATCTTGATGGATCCTACTACTTTTAGGGCTTAAAGGCCATGCTAAGTATAAACACAATAGGGCTATCCCAACTTCGCTGCCTGAGCACCTTCTGTACTACAGATGTGAACCTTTCCTAGAGCCAGGAGCACAGGCAGTGCACATCTATCTTACATCATAGCGGGAATACTGTGTTGTTTCAGCTGATACCTCTTAAATTCGAGATAGCTGGAGATTTATCCTGGCTTTACATGTATAAAACTTCCCAAGCGTCTGTCGACTTTCTTGGGACATATTTTTTGGCTGGAAACCTGCTACTCTTCCAACTCACAGTGACTGAGATGAGCAATACAGACTAGGCTCTGTGTGAGCGATGTTCATGTAACTCCAGTGCTTTTTATGGATTTATTTGTGTTTTTAACACATCACCATAATATGCTTAGGATGCTTGCCTGTGGTTGCTATTTTTATCTTACTTTTTACATGTTTAATTGGAATAGAAGTTCATCACTTTCCATCTTTCCCTCCCTACAGCTCCTCCCAGGTGCTATTCCTCTAGCTTCTCCTATACCCCTCACTCTCAGGTAGTTAGCCCCTTTTAGTTGATTATTACTACTTTCTGATAGTGTCTTTAGGATGTTTAGCAAAGAGGATTATATAATATGAAAACAGAGTCAGTTCCTCTTTTCCTTTTCCTACCTATAAGCTCTTCATTACTTTTTCCTGTCTCGTCACTCCAGCTAAGGCTCTAAGGACTTAACATTAGTTTGAAGGCTGTTGTATATAACCTTTAGAATGTTAATATATTTGCCTTCTGTTCCTAGTTTTCTTCAGTACTTTAGTAATATGGGAATGTTGAACTTTATCAAAGGCATTTTTGTCACTGTTGGCCTAATCATATAATTTCTACCCTTGAGTCTATTACTATGACAAATTACATTTATTGATTTGGATATATTGAATCACCCTGCTATCACTGGAATGAAGCCCATTTCGTCATCCTTGATGTACTGTTGAATTGACGATTTTAGCATGCATGCTCATCAAAGAGACTGGCCTGTAGTTTTGTGGTGATGTCCTTATCACCTGATACTTTTGTATCAGGGAGATACTAGTCTCATAAAATATGGTTTGTCTCATTCCTTCTCTTTCTCTTATGGAGTAATTGTGGGCATCAATGTCCATTTGTTCAAGGTCTTATAGAAGTCAGCACTGACTCAAACTTGGACTAAGCTTTTTCATTTGGAAACACTACTTCTTCGATTCCATTGTTTTTTTTTTTTTTACAGCATTTAAATACCCCCCTGGTTTAATTTTGGTCAACATATGTCTAGTAGAAATATTTCCATTTTTCAATCTACTTAAATATTGTTAAAGAGTACCCCAATTAACCTTTGAGTTCTGTATCTGTTATAATGGCTTCTTTTGGCCTCTAACTTTATTAACTTTAATTTTTCTTCTAGTTAATTTGACTAAGGGTTAGTCAATCTTGTTTGTCTTTTCAAAACAAAACAATTATTTTTATTTCACCTATTCTTCATATTGTTATTTTTCCTCATTTAATTACTTCGGCCCTGGTTTTATTTTTTCACCTATTGATTGGGCCATACACAGATGTGGAATTATGGAATTTTCAGGAAAAAGGTGGAAGTTGAAAATAGTATACTAATCCAAGTAGCCAAGAATCAGGAAGATAATCACCTGTGTTCTCTCCCACATGCAGATCCTAAGATCCAGTGTCTTATATATGATGCCTATGTGAGAGGAAGGGAGGGAACTACCATTAAAGAGAATGGGGCCCAGGAGAGGAGAAAATTTACTTTCACCAGAAAAAGCCATGATTGATTAGCTTAGCATTTGACTGTTTATGATAAATTTTATTTATTTTTTTATTAATTTTTAAAAAATTTTTTATGATAAATTTTAAATTAAAAATTCATGATTATGTCTTCTTAGAAATTGCTATTCAACTTATTTCTAGGTATATTTCTTCTTACTAATGATACTGAAAACACTGTGGTAACTTTTACAACATTTTCCTTTAACTATTCCCACTGGGTTTCATTTTTATGTTAATCTTGGTACCTTTCATATTTCATCAGTTTTCATTATGTTAATTTAAAAATATGTTTTATGTTTTGTGTTTCTGTGTTTCAGGTCTCTAGTGCTTATTAGGTGACAATGAATCATACAGAATTAATAAAATAAATAGACAAATATATGCAAAACAGTCTAACATATTCATATTTCATAACGAATCTTCCATTTCATAACAGCAAAGTAACATTAATATTATAAATAGCATTTATTAAAAGGTAGAGACTTGTCTTGTACATGCCTTTAGTTCCAGCAAGGAAAATAAAGGCAAACAAATCTCTATGTGTTCAAGGCCAAACAGATCTACTTAGCAAATTTCAGGCCACCCAGTGCTATATAGTGAGAACATATATCAAAACAAAACCAAAAAAACTCGGGAAACTCTAAGGATAGGTTGGACACACTGTAATTGTAGCACATAGTAGGAAGAAACAAAAGGCCAGCCTACGCAGAACAAGAATCTCTTTTCAAAAAGACTCTAAAATGGAATATCTTCATCAAATACTCAAAGCTCAGGCATTGAAAGAGAAAGCAGAAAGATTTTAAGAGCAGAAGGTGGTGGATGGCTGCAAAGAAAGTATGTCTTTCAGTTACAGTGGGGCTAATACACATATGAACTCAGAGACTGTGGCAGCATGCAACAGGACCTGCACATGTTCAAGCCAGATGGAGTCCATGAGAAAGGGAAGTGGACACAACATCTTAGCCAAGAAGTTATTTGAAGTTGATACCTGCTGGGAAAGGAAAGATAGATTTTCTCCAGTCAAGCATCACAAAATATAGCAGCCCCAGTACAGTCAGGCCCTATGCTCAACAATTGTGGAGGGGTGGAGGGAGAGGGAGACGGAGGCAAAGAAAACACTTTGGGTTTTATTTTGGTTTTTTTTTTTTATTAATTTATTCTTGTTACATCTCAATGTTTATCCCATCCCTTGTATCCTCCCATTCCTCCTCCCCCCCATTTTCCCATTATTCCCCTCCCCTATGACTGTTCCTGAGGGGGATTACCTCCCCCTATATATTCTCATAGGGTATCAAGTCTCTTCTTGGCTACTTGCTGTCCTTCCTCTGAGTGCCACCAGGTCTCCCCCTCCAGGGGACATGGTCAAATGTGAGGCACCAGAGTATGTGAGAAAGTCGTATCACACTCTCCACTCAACTGTGGAGAATATTCTGACCATTGGCTAGATCTGGGAAGGGGTTTAAAGTTTACCTCCTGTATTGTCCTTGGCTGGTGCCTTAGTTTGAGCAGGACCCCTGGGCCCAAATCTGCCTATCATATTGTTCTACTTGTAGATTTCTAGGACCCTCTGTATCCTTTTATTTTAACCTTACTGATTTTCTGATTTTCTCTTTTGTTTATTTGTTTTTCATTGTTTTGTTGTTTTTTCTTTTGGGAAAACAAGAGAGAAGGAGCATAGAGTTAGTTGAGTGGGTAGGTGTGTAGGGTCTAGAAGGAGTTAAGAGAGGGAAAAATATGATCAAATTATATTGTATAAAATATTATTGTATAATTGATGACTTCTGATTGTAAATATGGGGCTGAGATATATCCCCTTGCTCTGTAGATTAAAAGCATGTGTGTGTGTGTGTGTGTGTGTGTGTGTGTGTAAATAATAGCATTATTTCTTTAAAAAATAAAATATTATTGTTAAAAAATTAAAGAGACTAAAAAGATACCTTGCTAAAAGTGACACTTGAATATATGGAGAGACTAGCCGATGGCCCTTATCTGGAAAAATCAATATTGCTGCACTGTCAATCCCCAGCTCCCAAAACTCAACCTATAAAATTAGCGTACCCCTAAGTAAGTTGCCGTGGGAGAAAATTCCACGTAGCACAATGAGTCTGTAGCTAAAGTGCAGAAGAAATCATGAGACTACTTGAGGGATGAGCATCGTGATGGAGCTTTTCCAGAATGAGATGTAGGTACTAGTGCAAAGTCATAGGTGGTGGCACAGAACACAGAATTCAGAAGCAAGCATGTGTGTGCATACACACTCAATATTTAATAACGAGCCATTTCCAATTACTAGGTGTGCTCTCGGACCATAGAGTCTATTAAAAGTCATGAAAGAGGGAACAAACATTTTTATAAATTTGAAATGAAGAAGATAATCTCAAGTGTGACAGCAAAGACAGAAGTCATAACATGAATGTTTCTATGTTTAGATACATAAAGAACTTCTTACAAAACACACCACTGGGCAGTGAAGGTGGCTCAGAATGTAGAGGTGCTTGCTATGTGAGCCTGGTGACCTGAGTTTCAGCATCAGAACGCACAAAAAATGGAAGGATAGAGCCGACTCTACGAAGTGGTCCCCTGCCCTCTACCTGTGCCCCCGCACATATGCATCATGCACACTCACATACACCATGCATAATTTTTAAATACTATTATCATTAAAGAGAATAGAGGAAGTTATTTTCATTGCCTCTGATTCAGTACTGATGTTCGTGTCAATATAGGAATAATCTCTTAGTCTTGCTCATAAAGAAACATAAACCAAGGTAAATAGTGGTTCACACTGTGTTTTAAAGATTCTAATTGACAATTTCAAAGGTTTACCTAAGAATAGGAAAACATTCTTCTCATACCAAGTTGATAGAAAAGTGCTACAATCTATCCAGTTAGTAACTAGTCCAATTCGTGAATAATTGAAATAGTTTCAGAGGAAAATATGTGAACTGAAAAATATTAAATTAGGTAATTCAAGTTCAGAAAGAGAAGCTGCACATGTTCTCTCAAAGGCTTGTCAGACCACAGCTAGGGTTGAGGTAGAGCAAGGAAGGAAATTATGATGTAGCTACTACAAACTATAAAAAGATGCACATATTCATATGGAATATGTGTGTCTGGATGTGTCTGGGTGTCTGTGTGTGTCTGAGTGTGAACTAAGGAAGAAGACGCAACACTAATAACCAGACAAAAATAAAAGAATTACAGTAGCTTATGACAGCAAGGAGGTTGGCTTAAGCCCAGGTGGCCTCATTTCTCAAATTACTTTTAATAAATTTGATTAAAACATTAACACAAAATAGGGTTTGTTGTTATATTTTCATACATGCATAGAACAGGCACTTCTCCCCTCCACCCACAATGTGGCTAATGAGTCTTGCTAATGACTACTGTAACTACCTGAGGCTAATTGGTCTTCTCTCTGAACGGCTGATTTCCTGCAGCCTAATGACCTAAAAGAAGGTAAATCTTGTCTGGGTATTTCTTCCCTCTGGCCTTATTAGCAGAGACGCAGAAGACATCACAACTCCCCAGCCTTCTTCCCTCATCCCGTGGGCCATAGCATCTTGAACTCTCACGCGGGAGCTAATTAGAGGATTCTGCTTGAAAACTTTCAGAACTTCAGTCCTCAGTCCTGGCTCTTTCCATCTCTATGGGGACCTTGTTGGGTGGGTGCCTCCTGAGGCCCTGTGGAGCAGAAGACATTAGTAAAACTTTTCAATTAGTCTCTTCTTTTCTGATACATCACAATATGCTAGAGTTGGAGACTCGGGAAATTGGCTATTTTCCCTCCCCATGTGTATGTGAGATGGGTGGCAAGTTTCCACAGACCCATGTTTTTCCCTAGTTCATTAGGTGAAATGAAGTTAAGTGTGGTACAAAGGCCATAGCACCATCTGGGAGGGCTGGCATGGGTATCTGTTGGAGAGATGTTTCACGGGTAAGTGCCTACCCTGGCCCTCATTAGAGAAATAGATCACAGATTCTAAAACACACAGTTACTCTCTCAACTTAATACCCAATGGAACCTGCACATCTATACTACCCCAAACATTGATTCAATAATTCTGCCTAAAGGACTCACTATGAATACTACCTCATAGCTGACGAAACTAAATGCTGCAGAACTGACTTGCTCAGTGGCTTTTGAGTAGCAAGGAGCAGTGTTCACCCAGCACCCATGTTTCCCAACTCCTCATCCAGTGCTGAGTTAGGGCATCAGGGACCTGAGTCTGCCATCTGACTCCCTGCCACATGGAAGATGCCACATCACAATGCTTTTCCTTATATTTATATTCTAAGATGTGTGACCATATGTAATCACCAAATAAAGATCTTGAATCTGTGGGACCTCTAGCTTTATTTCCCCCAATCCTGTAAACATAAAGTCTAAGATCAAAGGCAGCACCTGTCAACTGACATTTCAGTACCTTCCTAAGATCACTTCTTTGTTGCAGTTATTTCTGCCTCCCAGGCCTCCACATCTCTGCCTGGCTCTTCATAAGCTCTTCCAATATGAGCATCTGTCAAGATGTCTATTCCCTAAACCAGCCTCTATCCATCAAAGACTGTGTGTGAACAGTTCCTAGGTTTACACAGTTCTCAAGATCATTTCCTGACTATTAATTTCTCATTGTTGTATATTTCTTTCTTCCTTTGTACCATGTGGGTCTAAGCACTTACAATGAAGTAGGTAAAAAAAAAAAAAAAAAAAAAAAACCTAAGATTCTTAAGATAGACTAAGCAAGGCTTAAAGACACCACATAAGAGGCTAGGATAGAACTGGGGCCTCTGTATGTCATGTTGATGGCTTTCTTCATTCCTATTCACTGCCTTTTGTATTTCTGAAGCTCACTGTATCTCCCAACAGTATTACTATTAATTTTGCTCCTTCAGTGGTTTATTAGAGGTAGGGAAGAAGGCGATGATGCTGGACTAGGAAGCAAAGCTGGACTAGTAGTGGTTCCTCAGTATAATTTTCATTTGTATGTGTGTTAAGTTTCTGCCACTTTCTGAATTTACCAATATGCCCTATGCTCTATAATTTTCTCAAGTCAATATTGAAACACTAGATAGATAGATAGATAGATAGATAGATAGATAGATAGATAGATAGAATAGCAAAATTTGAAACTATTTACATTAGAATGAGAAATAAAGAGAAACAACTTATCATAACTTATGACATTCATTATTATTTTGGTATCTCAGTATTGCTATAATTCATTTATTATCATGGTCTCATAAAATTGTTATGCCCAAACTAGTACAACCATTTTTGGAAATCTATCTGGTGCTATCTCAGAAAACTGGAAATAGGGCTTCCTAAAGACCCAGCTATTCCACTGCTTGGAATATACCCAGAAGATGCTCCAGCACACAACAAGGACATATGCTCAACCATGTTTATAGCAGCCTTATTCATAATAGCCAGAATATGGAAACAGCCTAAGTGTCCCTCAGTAGAAGAGTGGATAAAGAAACTGTGGTACATATACACTATGGAATACTACTCAGCTATTAAAAACAAGGAATTCCCGAAATTT
Source organism: Acomys russatus (assembly GCF_903995435.1). Taxonomy (NCBI): domain Eukaryota; kingdom Metazoa; phylum Chordata; class Mammalia; order Rodentia; family Muridae; genus Acomys; species Acomys russatus. Next base: position 1,083,192 of record NC_067152.1, read on the forward strand.
GTGGATAAATGGATTGAGCTAGAAATGATCATAATGAGTGAGTTAACGAAAAGCAGAAAGAATCAAATGGTATATACTCATTTATATAAGTGGACACTAGCCCAAGGGCCTGGTCCCATGAAAGTCTTCACTTACCAGGAAAGTGGGATAGATGTGAGGACATCCTATTGGGACTCTAGGTGCCACAAGTATGGGAGAATGGGGAAATAGAAGGATCCAAAGGGTCCTAGAAACCTACAAGAAGAACATGATGGGTGGATCTGGGCCCAGGGGTTCTGCTCAAGCTATGGCACCAACCAAAAACAATACGTGCAGTAAACATCGAACCCCTACCCAGATCTAGCCAATGGACAGGACACTCAACACAGTTGAGTACAGAGTGGGGACTGACTTTCACATGAACTCTGGTGCCCCATTTTTGACCATGTCCCCTTGATGGGGAGGCCCGGTGGCACTCAGAAGAAGGATAGCAGGCTACCAAGAAGAGATTTTATACCATATGATTATGTACAGGGGGAGGAGGTCCCCCTCAGTCACAGTCATAGGGGAGGGGAATAGGGGGAAAGCAGGAGGGAAGGAGGAACGGGAGGATGCAAGGAATGGGATAACAATTGAAATGTTATATGAATAACTTAATAAAAAAAAACAAAAAATGTTATGCCCATTCACTTATTATTATACATTTCACTTTTGTAATAACTTCCTATAGTAACCATTTACTATTAACCCGTTTTAATATTATGGTCATCATTATCTCACCTTACTATTATGACCATCCATATTTACTATTCCATCTTATTAATATAACCATTAATCCCGTTTATCATTATTATTTGACCTTACTATTATGATTATTGTACTTCCTTACCATTATTATGCCACCTCATTAGTTTATCATTTACCATTATTTTGAATGCTGTACATACTCCTTGGAGAGAAGATCAACAGTCTTTTTTTTTTTATTATTAATTTACTCTTGTTACATCTCAATGTTTATCCCATCCCTTGTATCCTCCCATCCCTCCCCCCCCCCCATTTTCCCTTTATTCCCCTCCCCTATGACTGTTCCTGAGGGGGATTTCCTCCCCCTGTATATTCTCATAGGGTATCAAGTCTCTTCTTGGCTACTTGCTGTCCTTCCTCTGAGTGCCACCAGGTCTCCCCCTCCAGGGGACATGGTCAAATGTGAGGCACCAGAGTACGTGAGAAAGTCATATCACACTCTCCACTCGACTGTGGAGAATATTCTGACCATTGGTTAGATCTGGGAAGGGGTTTAAATTTTACCTCCTGTATTGTCCTTGGCTGGTGCCTTAGTTTGAGCGGGACCCCTGGGCCCAAATCTGCCTATCGTATTGTTCTACTTGTAGATTTCTAGGACCCTCTGGATCCTTTTATTTTGCTATTCTCCCATGCGTCTCTCATTTAGAGTCCCAATAGGATGCCTTCCCCTCTGTCCCAGTTTCCTGGTAAGTGAAGGCTTTTGTGGGACATGCCCCTTGGGCTAGTATGCAGATATAAGTGAGTATATACCATTTAAGTCTTTCTGCTTCTGGGTTAACTCACTCATTATGATCATTTCTAGCTCAATCCATTTATCCACAAATTTCAGGAATTCCTTGTTTTTAATAGCTGGGTAGTATTCCATAGTGTATATGTACCACAGTTTCTTTATCCACTCTTCTACTGAGGGATCCTTAGGCTGTTTCCATGATCTGGCTATTATGAATAAGGCTGCTATGAACATGGTTGAGCAAATTTTCTTGTTGTGTGCTGGAGCATCTTCTGGGTATATTCCAAGGAGTGGAATAGCGGGTCTTGAGGAAGCCCTATTCCCATTTTTCTGAGATAGCACCAGATAGATTTCCAAAGTGGCTGTACTAGTTTGCATTCCCACCAGCAATGAAGGAGTGTTCCTCTCTCCCCACATCCTCGCCAGCATGTGGTGTCGCTTGAGTTTTTGATCTTAGCCATTCTGATGGGTGTAAGATTGAATCTCAGAGTTGTTTTGATTTGCATTTCCCTGATGACTAAGGAGGTTGAGCATTTCTGTAAGTGTTTCTCAGCCATTTGATACTCCTCTGTTGAGAATTCTCTGTTTAGTTCCAAGCCCCATTTCTCAATTGGGTTATTCGGTTTGGTGGTGTTTAATTTCTTGATTTCTTTATATATTTTGGATATTAGACCTTTGTCAGATGTAGGGTTGGTGAAGATTTTTTCCCAGTCTGTAGGCTGTCGCTTTGTTCTCTTGACAGTGTCTCCTGCCTTACAGAAGCTTCTCAGCCTCATGAGGTCCCATTTATTAATGGTTGACATTAAGGCCTGGGCCGTTGGTGTTCTGTTCAGGAAGTTGTCTCCTGTGCCAATATGTTCCAGGCTCTTTCCCACTTTTTCCTCTAAGTGGCTTAGTGTCTCTGGTTTTATGTTGAGGTCTTTAATCCACTTGGATTTGAGTTTTGTGCAAGGTGACAAATATGGGTCCAGTTGCATTTTTTTACACATAGACCTCCAGTTAGACCAGCACCATTTGTTGAAGATGCTGTCCTTTTTCCATTGAATGGATTTGGCTTCTTTGTCAAAAATCAAGTGACCATATGTGTGTGGATTCATATCTGGGTCTTCGATTCGATTCCACTGATCAACCAGCCTGTTGCTGTGCCAGTACCATGCTGTTTTAATTACTATTGCTTTATAGTACAGTTTGAGATCAGGTATGGAGATTCCTCTGGAGCACCTTTTATTGTACAAGATTGTTTTAGCTATTCTGGGTTTTTTGTTTTTCCATATGAAGTTCAGAATTGAACTTTCTTTTTTTTTTTTTATTAATTTATTCTTGTTACATCTCAATGTTTATCCCATCCCTTGTATCCTCCCATTCCTCCCCCCGCCCATTTTCCCATTATTCCCCTCCCCTATGACTGTTCCTGAGGGGGATTACGTCCCCCTGTATATTCTCATAGGGTATCAAGTCTCTTCTTGGCTACTTGCTGTCCTTCCTCTGAGTGCCACCAGGTCTCCCCCTCCAGGGGACATGGTCAAATGTGAGGCACCAAAGTTCAGAATTGAACTTTCAATGTCTTTAAAAAATGTGTAGGTATTTTGATAGGGATTGCATTGAATCTGTAGATTGCTTTTGGTAGGATGGCCATTTTTACTATGTTAATTCTCCCGATCCATGAGCAAGGAAGATCATGCCATCTTCTCAGGTCATCTTCAATCTCTTTCTTCAGAGTTTTGAAATTTTTTTCATACAAGTCCTTCACTTGCTTAGTTAGGGTAACTCCTAGATATTTTATATTGCTTGTGGCTAATGTGAAGGGTGTGGTTTTCCTGATTTCTTCCTCTGCAAGCTTGTCATTTGTGTATAGGAAGGCTACAGACTTTTTTGAGTTAATTTTGTATCCAGCCAATTTGCTGAAGGTGTTTATCAGCTGTAGGAGTTCTCTGGTGGAATTTTGAGGGTCACTTATGTACACTATCATATCATCTGCAAATAGGGATAATTTGACTTCCTCCTTTCCCATTTGGATACCCTTGATCTCCTTTTGTTGTCTTATTGCTCTGGGTAGAACTTCGAGTACTATATTGAAGAGATATGGAGAGAGTGGGCAGCCTTGCCCTGTTCCCGATTTTAGAGGAATTTCCTTGAGTATCTCACCATTTACTTTGATTTTGGCTATTGGCTTGCTGTATATAGCCTTTATTATGTTGAGGAAAGTGCCTTTTATCCCCAGTCTCTCTAAAACTTTAAACATGAATGGGTGTTGAATTTTATCAAATGCTTTCTCTGCATCCAAGGAGATGATCATGTGGTTTTTTATTTTCAGTTTGTTTATATGATGGATTACATTGATGGATTTCCGTATATTAAACCATCCCTGCATGCCTGGAATGAAGCCTACTTGGTCATGATGAATGATATCTTTGATGTGTTCCTGTATTCGTTTTGCAAGTATTTTATTTAGTATTTTTGCATCTATGTTCATAAGAGAAATTGGTCTGAAATTCTCTTTCTTTGTTGAATCTTTGTGAGGTTTAGGTATCAATGAGACTAAGGCCTCATAGAATGAATTTGGTAATTTTCCATCCATTTCTAAGATCAACAGTCTTAACCAGCTATGAACCCTGCAAGTTAGAATAACAACTATCCTGGAAAGATATGATCATTAGTAAAAACAATATGACCTCCGTACTACAAAGGATACAGAGGTCGCCAAAAACTTTGTAATTTATTCAAGGCCCACTTGATAGAATGGAACTCATATCTGGTACTGTAAACTTACACAAAAATTCATGGTTGGATATTTCATCGGCTTTAAGGCAGAACCTGCTATTAATATTTTGATACATGGTATGAAGCTGCCTTCTCAACTCTTTATTTATACCCATAGATTAGTGCAGCTCTTAGAAGAAGAGGTGAAAAGATTGTAAGAGGCTACGTCTGGGGAAAACTACTGAAAAATAGTGTCCTCTGGACGTTACATGGTCATTGCATACATGAACTCACAGCAGCTGTGGTTTACTACACAAGGCATCCATAAAAAGAAGAGAGTCAAAATTCCAGCATGTACTGGGGAGGAGATCATAAAGCTCCATTCTCAGCTGAGGTAGTTGAAGCCTGCTTGGGTAGGGAAAGTCAGTTTCTTCTCGGTTGTGGATCCTGGTAGATTGCCCATATTCCAAGGTATGGTGTCCTACATCTATGATCATGCAGGAAGCACTTGAACTCTGTGTGTGTGTGTGTGTGTGTGTGTGTGTGTGTGTGTGTGTGTGTGTGTGTAAGAAAGAGACACAAAGAGAGAGAGACAGAGAGAGAGACAGAGACAGAGAGAGAGACAGAGAGAGAGTGTGTGTGTGTGTGTGTGTAAGAAAGAGACACAAAGAGAGAGACAGAGACAGAGACAGAGAGAGACTATCTAAGATAGGGAGGGTGAGTGGATACCATCAACAAATGTAAAATGTGGCAGAGAAGGAGTTAGGAAATGGTAGGTAGATATCATCAAAATGCATACAAGGACGAAATTCTCATGTATTACAATAAGATACATTTTTAACTTTATTAATACCCAAAATCAAGAAGTGTGTCCCTATTATGAGGAATTCAATAGTTGCTTTTATTGCTTCCAATGAAATCTTCTTTATAAAACAGTCCTTTTCAGACTTGGCTTAGTTGGACGATAACATCTGCTATGAAATCGTGTCTTCTCTATATGACAGGGGAGCTGCATTGGTGAACATGCAACAATATGATCATCTAAACAAGACATGCATAGTGATAGCACCAGTTGACATCCTAACATGGACAGAGAAAATCACTTAAGGCCACAACCCTAAATGAGGCACTACAGGCAACAAATGACTGCTGAGAGGGGAAGAATCAGTTTTCCCCAGGAATAATCCCTAATTGATTGTCCAATACCAATACCAAGTGGTCAACCCTAAAATATACACATGAGCAGCACTAAATGGACCCAGAACGTTGTATTTATGTACTTATTCGTATATGTACATAAAAGCATTTGCCTTTGACATGGAGACCTGAGTTTGATCCCTAGGCCCCACATGGTAGAAAGAGAGAACCACCTCTCACACGTTATCTTCTCACTCCACACATGACATGACACATGTGGACACAAGAACACACATATAAATAAATTAACATAATACAAATTTTGGTCCCTTTACACCTTTGCTTTATCCTGATATTGAGCCCAGTAAGGTACTTTAAAAACACCAAGAGTTTTTGGTTTCACTGATGTTCTAGGTAAAAGACAGATTTCTTTTCCTAAGTCTTTTTTTCCATTGTTAATCAACAAACTGCCTAGTCTTCTTCTACCAGCATCCATCTGGGGTTTGGAGGACACACTGTGATATAAGATTTAGATTCTGACCTTCAGAGCCATATCATCTTGTCGGTGAGAGCAAAATGCTACAATAAATACAGAAATTATTACCACGGTATCTTGCCTGTGTGAGCCAAGCTCCAAGAAATGGAGTCACGGGAGTCATTTCTGGGAGATTGTGGTTGAGATATAAAGATTGAATGGAGTGGCGTCAAAGGATGGAGACCTTGCACATCTTACAAATGTCTAGATTTTAAATTACAGAAAGAATTAGAGTCCCTTACTAAGGGGATCAGGGGCTATCTCTGACATGGACTCTGTTGCCAGCTTTCTAATCCCTCCCCATTGGCAGGTCTCCCTCACAAGGCCACAGAGGAAGAGGACACAGTCTTGATGTGACTTAGCTGGGGTGGGTGGATAGGAGGCCCCACTTTTCTGATTAATGGGAGGTATGAAGGAGAGGGAAGGAGGGGAGGGGGACCAGGAGAAGAGGAGGGAGGGGCTACAATCAGGATGTAAGGTGAATAAATTAATTTTTTTTAAAAAGAAAGAAATCGATGGCTTTTGGAGGATAAATTATGATGGGGCACATATCATTATGTGAGTAACAGCAGTGAGGTAGGATTGGGGAGCACAGGCTTCAAGGGCTATTGCAAAAGCCCTGATGAAACAGCTCAAGGCAGGTTGGGAAAACTGACATCTGCAAGAACAAAAAGAGTGCAGGCATATTAATTCCTGCCTACTGCAAGGAGAAGCTTCTCAAATGAGAGTTAAGAGATGCAATAGTTTACAGTTATAGCAATAAATCATTAGATGTCATTTAATACTATATCTACTTAAATATTTGTTCATTTATGTGTGTGTATGTTCTGCCTGCCTGTATGCTTGTGTTCCATATGCATACAGTGCCCATGGAGGCCAAAGAAGGTTTCAGATTCTTTGGAACTGGAATTATGGATATTTTTGGCCACTGTGTAGGTGCTGAGAACAGAACCTGGCTTCTCTGAAGAATAGTAAGTGCTCTTGACCACTGAGCCATCTCTCTAGCTCCTAGTACCATGTTTAGCAGAATAATAGTCCTGGGTTCTCTTCTATCCAAGAGGTTCTTGGCCTAATTAACAATGCTAGGAATGTGTTCCAACTTACAAAGCAGGACTCAGATACAATGAGAAAGCGGTTGGCTACTCCCATAACATTTGTGACATGATTGCACCAGTGGACAATTTTCCAGACACAACAGGACAATAACTTATAAACTTACAGTGAAAGTAACAACACGAACAAGACCTGTATAAACTCACGTTATATAAAACCCCAGACAGGATGTGGAGGTAGAGTGAGCACAAAATTTCCCCACTAGCTTAGGAATTATTAGTATGTGATAGTTTCTGGGAGAGGCAGAGTAGCTTTCTTCTATCACTTGACCCCTGGTAGGTCAACCACACTCCAGGGCTACTCCCAAGACTGGTTGAGCAACACAAACTGAACTTGATGAGGAGAAAATAAAAGAAGAATTCTCGAATCTGGGTTAATAGGGAGGTGAGGAAAGAGAGGGTGAATATGGTGGGAGTTGGGAGAGGAAGTGGATATGATTAAAATACATTGTGTGAAATTCTCAAAGACTTAAGAAAAATATTTTAAAATGTGGGTGTAAAGGACTCAAGCTGAATGCTCAGCAGAACACATTAGATATTTGGCTTTGGAGAGTGGTAGTGGATTCAGTTCTATTGAAAGCTGTTTAATTGAGAAATATCCTCAGATGTCTTCCCTTCATCAGACAGCTAGTAAACATACCAGTAAGATTAGTCATACTTGGTTTCCTGGCCAGAAAGTGGCTGACAGAATAAGGGTGAGAAATAATAGACTATAGTTCAGACTCGCCAGCAGCACCTGCCTTGATTTCAACCAGCTAGAGTCCTGAGTTCCAGTGCTCAATCACCAATAGAAGGCAGTCAACGTCTCCTTTCAGTTTCCCTTAATAGCTGCCCCATGTTTACATATATTCTATGCAGGCAGAATGAAATGAATGTTCAGTACACATCCATGCATCTTGTTATAAAAAATAAATACTACTACTTCCTAATGCTGCTTCTGTTAGGATGAAAATGTGTCATTCTTTTGGTGGAGGGGTTGTAGGAATGTGCTCATGTACTGGCAGGTAAACATGTTGGTCTCACTCATGAGTCAGTTAGGAAGTGAGTGTGGTTGAGAAAGAATAGGTCTGATAATGTTGCTCTGAAGAATCTGATGGCAAGATGGTCTGAATGCTTCTCAGATGCCTGCACTTTGACCTCACCCTTGACCAAAAATAGGTCATGGGTTCACTTAAAAATACATTAGTACACTTCCTGCTGTATGTAGTTTGTCTTATACATGTGTAATAAAATAAAAATTTTAAAAATACGTTAGTATAAATATAGATTATATATAAAGGAGAATGAACAGTTGTTTTTATTTATTAATGTTTTAAGTAAAAGTCACTTGAACAGTAAAAATAAACAAAATAGTTTGTCTCCTGTTTATGATGTATTCAATATATTTCCTCTGTATTTAATATAATTTCTATCAATAATTTACATGGCCTTTTAGCTAACTTTCTCCAACTCCAAACTATATTCTACCTTGACCTGTACTATCTAATTTCTTTCCATCCTTAGACCCAACTCGGAAGATATCTCCCTACTGTGCACACTTGAGCTTCCAGCATGAGAAATCCAAGGACATATGTAAGAATGGCAAGACAGTTTGATTGCCTTATCCTCTGTTCTCACACTGACTGCTTCTTTCCTGTCAGCACCCGCTTCAGGGCACCCTGCACATCTGGATTCCGGAGGCTGTAGATGACAGGGTTTAGCATAGGGCTGAGGATAGTATTGAGGATCCCAATGCCCTTGTCCTTGTCTGAGGCTGAGACGGAACCCAGACGCATGTAACTGAAGAAGCCAGTTCCATAAAAGATACAGACCACAGTGAGATGGGAGCCACATGTGGAAAACGCCTTCTTCCTTCCCTCCGCAGAGCGGATCCTTAGTACTGCAGCTGCAACGTGGGCATAGGACACTGAGATAAGGATCATGGGTACTACTCCCATGAAAGTAGCTCCCACAAAAAGCAATTGCCCGTTGAGGTAGATGCTGGAGCAGGAGAGCTGGAAAAGGGGTGGGAGGTCGCAGTAGAAGTGGTTGACCACATTAGGGCCACAGAAGTCCAGCACAGACACAGCCACTGTGTGCGTCAGAGCATTAATCAAGGAGATGATACAGCAAATACCTACCAGTGCGCCCTGTACTTCACGGCTCATACGGGTGCTGTAGGTGAGGGGCTGACAGATGGCCAGGTAGCGGTCATAGGCCATGGCTGTCAAAAGATGACAGTCCACCCCCGCCAGGAGGTGGAAAAAGAATAGCTGTGAGATGCAGGCAGAGTATGGAACTCTACACTGATGAGCCAGGAGACACACCAGCATTGGCGGAACAGTGACGCTGATGCACCCAATGTCCAACAGAGATAGATTCCCCAAGAAGTAGTACATAGGAGTGTGGAGTTTGGGTTCCACAAAGATGGCAGCCAAGATGCTGAAGTTACCCCCAACTGTGACAATATAGGCAAAGAAAAAGACAACAAAAAGGATAGGTTGCAGTCTTACATTTCCTGTTAGGCCAAGAAGGATGAATTCAGTGACAGTTGTCCTGTTTCCCCAGGTGCCAGGCTCCATAGGCCACTGCTGAGAGCTGGAGGGCAGGGCAGAAAGAGTTAGATACCACAAATAGTGAAGGAGCAGCACATGTGAGTGTGCAATCAGTATCTACAGGGTACTGGTGTGGTGCATGCAGAACAACTGCCAATTAAAGTCGGTACCTGCCTGGAGTTTGCCAATCTTCTGAGGGCTCCTACTGATCAAATAATCAGCCTTTTTAGCTCCTGGTTCAGGGAGAAAGCCAGATCTGGGAAAAGGACTGACCGAGTGGCTATTTACCAGCACAGTGCACGCATATTTAATAATATCCATTACACTTGTGTTGATGTATAGCAACTGACTAGCCTCTATCACTGTCTCAGTGAATATATGAATAAATTAAATTCTAGAAAGCACATTATAGGGATAATAGCAACATAAGATAAAAGAGTAATAAGAAAGTTCTCATGAACTCAAAATAGATATAGGGAGTTTCAGGAAGGAGAAGGGTAAGAAGTGAGCCAAGGTACAGAAATACACAGAGGTGAAAGATTGGAGCTGCGGTTGTTATTTAAGAATTTATGGACATTTGGACATATTGCCTATACCTCTTTTTATTTAATTTCATTAAATTCTATAAAGTTACTACTGTGTCTCGGTGTAATCAGGACACTGAGGCTTAAATAGATTTTATAAGCACCCGTAGGTCCTAAGGCTCTCGAGCGCTAGCACCAACTCGGGACCCGCTAGCAGCAAGCCCACATGTTTACATTGCATGACTCAGGCATATGTTCTGCTGAGGCTCTGTGGGTGAGTCTGTGTATAATAGACTGTGTATTCTAGGACTTACAGTATTAGCTTCCATACAACTATTCTAGAAAGTCAAGGTCCCATATGTTTACCTTTCATTAATAACTTCTTGTTCAATACTTAGGAGTTGTTCTAATGGTAGAACCAGCATCCTGGGTATGACTTGTGAGACAGAGAAGGAGATGGCCCCCAGGTCCTTGGATGAGCAACTAAAAAGTTGTAATTAGATACTATGCATTATGTGGAAAACATGATTATTGTGTGCCTGTGTGAGGGAAGATCAGGAGCTTGACAAAGGCGAAGGGAGAATTGAAATCCTAGGGAGATATTTCACTGGCTTCCACTCTACAATATACGGTGATAAACCCAAAGTGGGTGGACAGTTGAGAAAAACAAGAAATAAAAGGTTATGACTATGGAACATAGCTCTGGAGAGGTTTCCTTCAGTGCCCTTAAACCGGACCCTTGCCTGTTCTGGACAACTATCTCTTTCTGTAACTGTTTCCATTTTTTCTATCAAAAATACTGTCCCTTCCACAGATTAAAAACATCTCATGGGTCTAAATCTTTGGCTATTGTTCCACATCTTCAAGGAATTTCTCCTTGCACAACCCAGTCTTCAGTTGCATTTTCTCTCCTGTGGCATCATAGGCAATTAAGATGATCATTCTGTGCTTGGTCAGCAGCACAGGATGAGCCATGCAAACCTCACAACTCTAGAGAAAGAGGATAGATTATGCTAATGGGACACCATAGGGCTCTGTGGTGCTCCTGCACCTTCACCAATTCCATCGCCTCCATCATGTCCTCTTCTACAAGGTACCATTGGCTATCTTTGAGAAAGAGGAAGCTTAGAAAACTTTCAAGATCACACATGCCAGAGTTTGTTCTGAATACAGGCTTTAGTCTTTTTCTCCCAACTCCTGCTGACTCCCAAGGTCTCTGCCGTACATACAGATATGTACATATATGTACAGATGTCCCCTTCACTCCCAGTCACTTGGAGTGCAAAAGCTCATCACTATCTGTCACTGCCACTTCCTGAATATATCATCACTTTTCATTGCTCATTTTCTCACATAGAGAGAGTAAAAAGGCTGCCTGAAGTCTGTGGATGTCTTTCTACATGTCCCTACTTGAAAGGGGAGAAAAGTAGGATGGCTGGAGTGGTGGAGAGGACCATAAGGCACTTACCTCCCTCTCTGTAGCACTTAGTGTGGTTCTTGCAGAGAACTGTACAGCAACTGCTTAGTTGGCCCAAGCTTGTCACTATGCAGAAGGCTCAGAAAAACTGAGCTGAGAATATGTCTTGGTGTTCTCCTCATTCAGGAGCTAATCAGTACCCAGAGACCCTAATGATACAATTCCCCAAGGATTTCAAAAAAGCCAGAGGAAAAAAGCCTCAGTCCACGGGGGTTTCTCTCTACCACCTAAACACCTATTCTATTCATTACATCATCACAACCTTCTAATCATTTCAAAAAGGAGGAAAGGTGTCACTATGGTGTAGACAAGAGAATATGATCTAAAGGGTTTTGATGACTTGCTGAGTCCACCAAGTAGAGCTCAGCCTAGACTTCAGATGATTGCTGTGACCCAGTGATTATTTCATTTAGTTTTCACATGTTTAAGGTATAATTTTTGGAAAGTTGGCTTAGTTTTTATATATAAGTTTAATCATACAGTCTGTGAGTTTTATAGACTGTGCAGTCATGGATCTAGTACCTTCCTCAATATGGAAGATATCTCAGTTACTCCTTACAGTTCACAAGTGGTCCTTTGTAAACAACACCCTCACCATACAAAGGCCCTCAGCAATATTTTATCTGACTTCTATCCATATAGTTTTGCCTTTTTCAGTGACATAAATAGATTCACGCAGTGGTGCACATGTTTCTGTGCATGTGAGTGCAGGTATTCCCCAGTGCACACATGGAGACCAGAGGACAACTTCTAGTGTCAATCCTTGTCTTTTATCTTGCTTGAGTCAAGCCCTCTTGTTCGCAGATGGACGCACTAGGCTATCTGGACCATGAACTTCCAAATACGCTCCCTTCTTGTTGTAGGAACACTGGGATTACAAACAAGTGTTAGTGTGGCCAAGTAGCACTTAGGTGGGTTTGAGAGGATTTGAACTCAAGTCTTCATGCTTGTGTGGCAGGCTCTTTAGCCACTGAGTCTTCTTTGCCCAGTTTCTATGCAGGCTTTTTTATAAATGAGCTTATTCAATCAGTATAATCCTTTTGATTTTGTGTAAGGTGGCTGTACAGCTGCCCACCTTAGCCATAAGAGAAATACTTTTTAAAAAATCCCAGAGAGTACCTGGCACTGCGGGTAGTCCAAGCCTATATAAGGACAGCATGGTTTTTTCCCATATACATCTATGAAATAGTTTATTTTATAATTGAGATTAACTGCCATAGCTAACAATAAAATAAAAAAATTATTTAAAACTTATTAATTATTAATTTCTGGAAACTTTTATGGAATAATTTCAGACCACAGTAGATGAAAATCAGAATGCAACTGTAGATAAGGATACCAGTGTGTTAAAGTTCTTTCTTCACTATATATATATATATATATATATATGATTTTTTTTTACCTTTTTACCTTTATATGTAATTTATAGTTCTTTACTTTTGATGTGAATTTGGGTTATCACTAGATTTTAGCCATTAAAAATTGGTTTTAGAAAATGTGTGTATGCATTCTTGTATGGGTCTATGTCTTCATTGAAAGGAAAATAACTTGAAATATAATTACTGGACTCCATGTACAAATGTATATTTAACATAAGAAATTGTCATGGCTGAAGAACTGCCTCCATGGATAAAGCACCTACTATGCAAGCATACGAACCTGTATTTGAACCCCCAGTATCCACCTAAAAGCTAAAAGGTATGGCAGCCTGACTGAATGCCGGAGCTCAGGAGGAGGAGACACATTCCCAGAGCACACTACCTAGCTACAATTGTCCAATCAGGGTGTTTGGGGTTCAGTGAGATACCTTGCCTCAATAAAATAGAGAACAACCAAGTAAGAAACCTAACATTTAATATGAATAAATTAATAAAATATATTATAAAAAAAAAGAAACCTGACACTAACTTCTGGCAGCCACATATGCATCCACACACATGATCATACACAGGTATACGAATAAAACACACACACACATACACACCCCTTTCCTGCCCAGCTGTTGTCCAAATTGGTGATGCCGTTTTGAGTTCCCACCAAAAATGAACTTTCATAGCACCAGAAGATGCTATGCAAGGTTCCAAGGGAGGGAGAAAACCAATGGCTTTACACAGCTGCAATACCTATAAACCACAATAATGACAACAATGGCAAGATACTCAGAATGGTCAATAGTGCTGTTCATATCTTAGCAGTAACCTACAGTTGTCTAATGGGGCTTAAAGCTTGTCAATAGGAAGGAAACCTTTCCTGGCACTTGACACCTACCCAACTACTCAAGGCTAATGAATCTTAGACGGGAACTTTTACCTGGTGCTTTGCTGAGCCAGAATAGCTCCTAATTGCATTCTAAACACTCATCCTTATACTCACAGATAAATGTAGCTCTCACATCCTATCAGAGAAACTATCCTTCACAACAACTATGGAATTTCTGCTACTATATTCAGTAGTATTTGTGTATGTGCTACTCAACCATGTTTACAGTTTCCATACTAGCCTCCAAGGGAGACGTATATGCCTCTAATGACTGTTTTCTATCAGTATCCTTTACATGGAATAGTGCTGAATATTTGGGACACTAGTAAACGTAAGTCAGGTGAATGAACAAATGAAATGAACAGATAAATAGGTGATAGATACAAAGATGATTAGGTATATTATAGATAAATATGCAGGAATAAATGATAGATGAGAGAGAGGGAGAGGGGGGGAGAGAGGGAGGGAGGAGGGAGGGAGAGACAGGAATGGAGGGAGAGAGGGAGATTTTGAACCTTACATTTACTATTTCCAGGTAGTTCTGGATTTCAGTGCTTAAAATTTCCCTAGATTCAGTGAGTGTTTAGTACCTAGGTTTTATAATGATCATATAAACACTAGTGTTATAGTTAAACTGTTTTATTATTATTATTTATATGAGTTTCTGGAAGGCGGGAACAGTGAGCAGAAATTTTTAAACAATCCAGTGAATCAGCTGTTTAACAAGCTCATTTGTTGACAAGGGAAATGGCAGAGCAGTTACAGTGCTGGAAGCCAGTGCTCATATGTTGCACTCATCCTGTTCCACTCAGTAAACACTTCTGTGGCTGCTTTTTCTTAATCAACACACGTGTAACCATATGTAAAAGGTCAAGCATCTCTTTTATTACTGTTGCATTTCTTAGGATCTTGTTCTCAATCTGTGGAGCAGCACTTCATTCTTAAACATTCTTAACCACAGTCCACCATTGCTAATGTTAGCCCAGAAGCACTCTAGCACACAGCCTTCTTATCTTTAAATAAAACTATTGAAAATACAAGCTTGTCTTTTAAAAATATGTTTCTGCTCTGGACTCCTTTTTGCACTGTCTGGGGCCCTATTTGCAGTCTTCTCCAGCCAGCCGTCCTCATCTGTGACCTGCACTTTCAGACTTCCAACCCACCAGGGCTCCCAGAGAGCACAAGCTACCTGAAGTGAGTTTCTTCCTAGTTGGTATGGCAGGTGCCCATTTGCCTCTCATCCGTGACTCAATAGCCGTCTTCACCATTAAGTAGTTACAGGTACTTCCAAATTCATAAGAATAAAGATGAGAATCTCATATAATTTTTTCATATAAAAATATTTTCTAATACTATTCTTAACACATCATATTTAATGATTAATTTCAAATAACGGAACAATGGGTTATAACATTCAGCATTTAAATAGACAGAAATAATAAATAATCAGAAATATCTGGTTGTTCAATTATTTCTAAGTGTCAGTCTAACCAGATGTGCCACATCATCTAACCAGAGGTGGGTTTTTTAGGCTTACTTATTTATTTTATGTATATGATTGATCTGTTTTTATGCACACCAGAAGAGGGAAGCGGATACCGTTACAGATGGTTTTGAGCCACCATGTGGTTGCTGGGAAATGAACTCAGGACCTCTGAAAGGGTATCTAGTGCTCTTAACCACTGAGCCATCTCTCCAGCCCTAGCCAGCGGTTTTTAAGTGTTCTAGAGCCCGTACCCTTTGACCAAGGGCCCTGCCCCATAAGTTTCTGTATTCTTAGAGCTCCTATCCTTTGACCCAGGGACCCTCATCATGTGTTTCTGTATTTGGCCTTTGGAAAAGTGTGCACAGTTGAACATACAAGAAGCAAATCTCAGCATACAATGCGGCCTAGATTACTGGAACCAGTAGATTCAATTTAATCACCTAAAAGCTGATTAAATACATTTCAGCCCATCTACAGAAAGCAATACTATGCAGCCACAGAAAAAGATGACAATGATCTACATTTAACATCATGAAGAGATATTCACCCATACTATCAAACTTCATCTACACTGACAAAGTAATAGTTTTAGGTATAAAACAATTCTAATATTTACAAATATATATCATGCACAAAATATTTTGATAGTTATATGTTAACTCTCCATATGATTGTCTGTAAATGGTAAACCTAGGGGTGATGTCTGTTTTATTCTTTGTGCATTTTCTTTTTTTTTTTTTTTTAGTTTATTGCTCATATATTTGTTTGAATGCATACATGTACGTATGCATGCTTGCATGTGTATGGTTATATATGTGTATGCACACGCATATGGAGGTTTCAAAGTTGATGATGGATGTCTTCCTCAATCACTCTCCATTTTACTTGCTGAAGCAGGGTCCTACACTAAACTGGGATCCTGCCCCAACTTTCTCTGAGGGCCCCCTGTCTCTGTCTTCTGGGAGCTTGAATTACAGGTGGCTCCCACACCTGCTTGCTTTTCCTGCGGGTGCTGAAAATTCAGTTCTCATGCTTATATGGAAAGTGTTTTATCCACTGAGCCATCTCTCTAACGCCTTTAACTTTTTAATAGGCATGCACTTTATTGTGTTATGGAAACATCTGTCTAAAGCTATGAGTTGTAGCATCTTCCTCCTTGAGGTGACATGAAGGGAACTATTAGTTTCATGGTCAAGTCAGAGGTACCAAAATTTCCTTTCAATCGGGGAGATATTCCAGTTAATGCACTTTCAGTTAAATAAGATGTGCCAAACCTCTTTTCTAATGAAAAGTCTATTAATGAATCCACATTGGCTCAAACAGCCTGGATTCTGGAATGCTTCAATGAGCATCCCGCTATAATCATTTATCCTTTGCTGTTAAGTGGCCAAGTGGGAAAACATTATCCTTATCTCTATGGTCTTTCTAAATATTGCATGTTCTCTATTAATTATATTTTAAATTTTGTAGGTTTTTTTATGTTTTTGTTTCATAAGTTTGTATCTTGAAATTCCCTCAATCTGCACAAGCTTTCTTGGAACAAATCAAATTTGGTAAAATAAAGTAAAATAAGTCTCTTAACTCAGTTTTAATTGTGTTATAGTTTCATCACACTGAAATTTCTTTTCTTACTCTATTTTGCTCACTCCACCTCTTTACCTTAAGGTTTCCCTCCTCCTTGAAATAACATGTTACTCCTAAGAAGTGATAGTTACATATGTAGCTTGCCTCTAGGATCACATCCTTGCTCTAACGATCACTAACTCTGTGACTTTGAGGAAGTTACTCAGCCTTTCTGAAGTTAATTTTCCCAATCTACAATTGGCAAACTGTATCCACCTTGTATGGTTAGGAGAATTAACAGAAGTACTAGAGCTAGTCACTTATTACCTCATACATGGCAGTGATGATGTCAGTGATAGCCATTGCTATTTTAGGGAACTCCCCTTCCTAATCAAGAATTTAACCTCATTCTTGTACTCTTACTCCACTTGCATTAACCTTAATATCATTTAGAAGCAGTGGGTGGGGCAATGGCATTGGTTGTCGTCAGAAGAAAAGAGTGTCACTTGGGAACTACTTCCCTGTGAGCACCTTCCGTAGGGCACCCTGCACATCAGGGTTCCGAAGGCTGTAGATGAGTGGGTTCAGCATGGGACTGATGACAGTGTTGAGGATGCCAATGCCCTTGTCCTTGTCTGAGGATTCCACTGACCCCAGCCTCATGTAGCTGAAGACACCTGTCCCATAGAAGATGCCTACCACGGTCAGGTGAGAGCTGCATGTGGAGAAGGCTTTCTTCCTGCCTTCGGCAGACCGAATACGAAGAACTGCAGCTGCCACATGGCCATATGACACTGTGATGAGGACCAAAGGGACCACACCCATGAAGGCTGCTGCAGCAAAGAGCAGCTGCCCATTGAGTTGTATGCTGGAACAGGAGAGCTGGAAGAGCTGAGGGAGATCGCAGTAGAAGTGATTAATTGTGTTGGGGCCACAGAATTTAAGAGTAGATAAGGCAACAGTTTGGGTCAATGCATTGCTAAAGGAAAACACACACGACAGGCATACTGACACCTTCTGAATCGTCCAACTCATATTGGTGCTGTAGGTGAGAGGGTGGCAGATGGCCAGATAGCGATCATAGGCCATGACAGTCAGCAGGAAACAGTCTGCCCCAGCCAGGAGGTGGAAAAAGAAGAGCTGTGAGATGCAAGCCCCATAGAGAATGTGTCTGTCATTAGACAGGAAGTGCTTCAGCATGACAGGAACAGTGACACTGATGCATCCAACATCCAGCATAGACAAGTTCCCCAAGAAGAAGTACATGGGGGTGTGGAGTTTGGGTTCAATAAGGATGGCAGCCAGGATGCTGAAATTGCCACCAAGAGTAACTATATAAGCAAGAAGGAAGACAACAAAGAGAACGGGTCGCAGAGCTGGAGTCTCTGTGAGACCTAGCAGGATAAATGTAGTCACACAGGAATCATTTCCTGAGGCTCCCAGATCCATAACTCTCTTCTGCAGTCACCAGCTGAATGAAGTTCAAAGGTGATACAATAACAGTGACATCTTGGTAATAAATATCAAGAATTGTAATGTCAGGTGCAGCCAGATGCAAAGGCAAACACAAGGGAAAGGAGAATTAAAGATTGAAACACAATAGATCCTAAAACATTTTCTTAAATCCTAAACAGCTTAAGCCATCTATTACTATATACTCTTCAACCCCAACAGAGACTTGAGAAGGAATAAAATTATTACTTAAGTAGAAAGTGCAGGCAAACAGCTTCCAAAACTAAGAGATGACAGAGACAGTTTACTGCCTGATCAGTCACCCATCCTCTCTATTGGAGCATCATCTTCTGCCTTCTGTTCCACTATATATGGCAGACATAATTGTGAAACAAGAAATATGAAGATCTACAAAGTTGGTTTTTTTAAGTTGATAAATACAAGATACAATATGACATGGAATGATTTAGGTACAAAACTTTCGACTAACCTTGATAGATTAGATAGTATTTTCTTCAAAGTTGCTAAAAACAAATAAGCTAAACATTTTAAATGTAACTTTTACATATGGCTTTCCTGATTGTTTCATAACTGCTCTCACTGTATGTAGTTTATCGTAAATAAATAAAGTCCATATGCAAAAAATCAAGAAAACACAATAAATAAATGTGTGCTACATCCAGCACTTACCAACAAAACACAATGGCATCAGGAAACTCAGATGCACACGGACATTGAAATAATAGGGGGAGAAAATGTGATGTTTGAAAGTTAGAAGGAAAGATTATTTACCTGGGGCCCAAATTCTAGAAAGGTAGCCACAGTTGTCACATGGTGACCTGGACAGTTTGGTACACAAGATCCTGGAGCATGAAAAGAAAGCTTCCGGAGAAAGTGAGGCATTGTCCTGGTCCACAACCTGTACTGCACATATCATCCTACAGTGATCCCCAGTATCTTAGGGAGATTGGTGCCGTAGCTTCTCAGTCACAAAAATCTAAGGGTGTTCACTTATCTATAGTCTCTTCTATGTGGGGGAATAGCATTTACATACAGCCTGTGCACATTTCCTCACATACTCTAAGTCATTTCTAAATACCTTACCCTGCCGTGTCACATGAGTTTTTGTTATCTTATATTGCTTAAGGGACATTGATGGGGTGCTTGTTACTTATCATCACATACTTTTGATCCATGCCTGAAGATCCAGATACAGAACTTACAGGAAGATGGCAAACTAAGGGGCGTAAGTAACAAAATGGCCACTGTGATGTAGACTATTAGAAACTGAGTTGCAAAGCCTTAAGACATAGTCCAGACCTTTCGCAGGAATGTAAAAGTGCCATAAAACAGTGACACTCCATGAAGACACATGCCAGAGTGACATCCTATTTAGTACACACCCACTAAATAAGCAGCCTTGGGCTGTCTGACTCTTAAGATGATATATTAAATTTTGCCGTAGTGTCCAGAAAAACTGGACGTCAAAGTGCTCATGCTTTGTGAAGTAAGAACAATGAAGAAAAACTTTAAGTAAGGTAAAAAAAAAATTACAAGGCTTAGTGTCCAGGAGAGCTGAGAAGCTGTGCAGCTAAGTGTGCACCCAGCTGAACACTCTCACAACTGTAGTCTTCAGCAAGAATATACCCAGGCCCTCTTATCTTATCTTAGCTGTGCAGCTAAGTGTGCACCCAGCTGAACACTCTCACAACTGTAGTCTTCAGCAAGAATATACCCAGGCCCTCTTATCTTATCTAACCTGCAGCTATCATGAGGCCACAGCCTGCTATAGAGCCGGAGATAGTTCCCACACGTATGGTCACTTACGTGGTACCTGCTGAATCTCACAAGGTCACATAGTGATCCACGTCATTGAAGTGAAGATAATCAGGTGGTTCCAGACTCACATAGAAAAAGGCTGAAGCTGGTGTTCCTAAAAACCAAACAGCATGAGCAGAGGAAGATGCTTTTCAGTGAACAAGATCCTCAGGTCCCAGTAGACCAATCACTATCAGAGGTGCTGCCTTTTTATGCATGAGCTTGATCAGACTGCTACCTCCAACTCAGTATCTCTGAAACTCAGATGCCCATCATTCCTCTCCATCAACCACTGGACGAACTGTTTAGGGAACAACCTGGTTATCCTGGCACACTTTACCCTGTCTCAGCCAAGTACCCAAGCCTCCGCAGAGCCACCTTGGAGGAAAGAGATACCATTCCAAACCCCGAAAGTGAAATCGCTTGTATGTAAGACCAGTTGTGTGCATGCAGTCTTGGCTCCTGGAACGACACTCACCCATGGAGGGCACAGAGTGGCTTTTGGGCACAGAGAAAGCCAACTGGTCTCCACTACTGGGAGTTTATCAAAGACATAGAAACAAAGAGACAAACATCATCTTCCCAATGGGCTTGCTACTCTCCCATTTTCTCCCTGTGGAGGTACCTGAAATTATAACATTCCAAGGGGATCCGGGGCAGGGAGAATACCTGCCTTCCCAAGACACTAGAATCTCCAGAGCTTCATGGGTGTGACAAAGCTCATACATTTCTTTAACAAATGT
This sequence comes from Acomys russatus, assembly GCF_903995435.1. Classification (NCBI taxonomy): domain Eukaryota; kingdom Metazoa; phylum Chordata; class Mammalia; order Rodentia; family Muridae; genus Acomys; species Acomys russatus. The sequence goes on from NC_067152.1 coordinate 1,104,045, forward strand.
ATTTATAAACTAAAGCTCTTGCTACAAGAATTTTACAACTGATATAGCTTTCAAAACGTCTTTACAGTATGCATTAACTGAACATATTAAGGGGGCTTGGTGTGATAATCACAGCATGCACAGATCAAATTCTGGCTTACCACACACACACACGCACACATGCATACACAGTCACACATGCACACAGATACAGGCACACAAACACACACACACAAGCTCATATATGCATACACACTCATACACATATGCATATCCGGTCTCTAGTAATCATTTTTCAACTTTAGGAACATTTTTAAACTCTTCTATGTGAGAGCATGTGTGCTTATCTCACTTAATGTCTTCTAGTTTCATCCGTGTTTCTACAAATGACAGAAATTCCTTCTTTGTGACTAAATGGTACCCCATCGTGCATCTGTACCACATTTTCACAAGCCCTACAGTTTAGAAAGTCACAAAGTTGGGCACAGAGTTCAGATTTGGGTTACAGTCTAGATGCCACAGAATCCTAACTTCAAATGTTTCCCAATTTTATTCTTTCAAAGCCATGAAAACAAAAGAAGTTTGAAGGTGTTCTGCTCATGAAGTTATCTCCTGTGCCAGTGAGTTCTAGGCTCTCTCCCAATTTTTCTTCTAACAGATTTAATGTGTCTGGTTTTATGTTGAGGTTTTTAATCCACTTGGACTTTAGTTTTGTACAGGGTGATAAATATGGATATATTTTCATTTTTCTATATGTAGACATCTAGTTACACCAGCACCATTTGTTTATTCCGTTACATGGTTTTGACTTCTTTGTCAAAAAAAATCAAATGTCCATAGGTGTGTGGATTTATTTCTGGGTCTTAAATTCCATTGGTCAACTGGCCTATTTCTATGCCAGTACCATGCCAGTTTTATTACTGTTGCTCTATAGTACAACTTGAAGTCAGGGATGAAGATTCCCCTGGGAGATCTTTTGTTGTAAAGGGTTGTTTTAGCTATTCTGGGTTTTTTCTTTTTCCATATGAAATTGAGAAATGATCTTCCAAGGTCTATAAAAATGTGTAGGTATTTTGATAAGGATTGCATTGAATCTGAAGATTGCTTTTGGTAAGATGGCCATTTTTACTATGTTGATTCTCCCAAGCCACGAATATGGGAAATCTTTCCATTTTCTCATGTCTTCTTCAATTTCCTTCTTCAGAGACTTAAAGTTTTTGCATATAAGTCTTTCACTTGCTTGATTAGCGTTACACCAAGATATATTATTTGTGCCTATTGTGAAAGGTGCAGATTCCCTAATTTCTTTCTCAGCATGTTTGTCATTTTTATACAGGAAAGCTATTGATTTTTTTAGTTGATTTCGTATCCAGTCACTTTGCTGAAGGTGTTTATCAGCTGTAGGAGTTCCTGGGTAGAATTTTGGTAGTCGCTTATGTATACTATCATATCATCAGCAAATATTGATAATTTGACTTTTTCCTATCCAATTGTTATCCCCTTGATCTCCTTTAGTTGTCATATTGCTCTAGCTAGGACTTCAAGTACTATATTGAAGAAATACAGAAAGAGTGAACAGCTTTGTTGTGTGCCTGATTTCAGTGGAATTGATTTAGGTTCCCCCTCCCCCATCTATTTTGATGTTGGCTATTGGCTCGCTGTATATTGCCTTTACTATGTTTAGGAATGTGCCTTGTGTACCCTGTCTCTCTAAGACTTTTAACATGAAAGGGTTTTGAATTTTGTCAAATGCTTTTTCAGTGTCTAAGGAGATGATCATGTGGGGGTTTTTCTTTCAGTTTGTTTATATGGTTGATTACTATGATGGATTTCCATATATTGAACCACTCCTTCATGCCTGAGATGAAGCCCACTTGGTCATGGTGAATGAGATTTTTTTATGTGTTCCTGCATTTGGTTGTCAAGTATTTCATTGAGTATCTTTGCATCAATGTTCATAAAGGAGATTGCTCTAAAATTCTCTTTCTTTGTTGAGTCTTTGTGTGGCTTAGGTATTAAGGTGACTGAGGCATCATAGAATTAGTTTGGTAGTGATCCTTCTGTTTCTATTTTTGTGGAATAGTTTGAGGAATATTTGGTATTAGTTCTTCTTTGTAGGTCTGATAGAATTCTGCTCTGAATCCATCTGGCCCTGGTTTTTTTATTTGTTTGTTTGTTTGTTTGGTTGGTTGGTTGGTTTGGTTTGGTTTTGGGGTTTTTTGTTTTTGTTGTTTTTGTTTGTTTGTTTGTTTGTTTTTTGGCTGGAAGACTTTTGATGACTGTTTCTATTTCCTTGGGGGATATAGAGCTTTTTAATTTGTTTGCCTGGACTTGATTCAACTTTAGTAAGTGGAATTTATCAAGAAAATTGTCTATATCATTTACATTTTCAAATTTTGTGGCATATACACGTTTTAGGTAAGACCTAATTCTTTGGATTTCCTTGGTATCCATTGTTATATCTCCCTTTTTGTTTCTGATTTTGTTGATTTGGATACTCTCCCTTCACCTTTTAGTTAATTTGGTTATGATTGGTTTATCTTGTTGATTTTCTCAAAGAGCCAGCTCTTGGTTTTGTTGATTCTTTGAATTATTTTCTTTGTTTCTATTTTTTTTAATTTCAGCCCTGAGTTTGATTATTGCCAGCTGTCTATTCCTCTTGGGTGTCTCTGCTTACTTTTCCCTAAGGTTTTCAGGTGTTCTATTAAGTTGCTTGTTTTCAATGTGTCAAGTTACTTTATGAACGCACTTATTGCTATGAACTTTCCTTATAGCACTGCTTTCATTGTGTCCCAAATGGTTTGGATATGCTGTGCCTACATTTTCATTGAATTCTAGGAAGTCTTTAATTTCTTTCATCCCTGACCCACTTGTCATTGAGTAGAACATTGTTCAGTTTCCATGTATTTGTAGGCTTCTTGTTAATTCTATTGTTGTTGTTGAGCTTCAGACCATGGTGATCTGATAAGATGCAGGGGATTTTGCAGGCAAATGGATGGAACTATAAACAATCATCCTACGTGAGGTAACCCAGACCCAGAAAGACACATATGGTATATACTCACTTATAAGTGGATATTATCCCAAAATAGATCTCCTCTGAGAGACTCTACCCAGTGGGGGATTGGAACAGATACTGGGACTCAAAGATGGACTCTGATGAAGTGCTGAGAGTTGGAGTGAAGAGTTGGGGGATGAAAGGTCAGGGAATGAGCAGGAGCTCCACAGGGAGACTGTCAAGGCTTGGAGATCTGAACACAGGGGTGTCTGCACAAACCAATGCACCAACCAAGGACAATACATGCAGAGAACCAAGGCCCCTGTTCAAATGTAACCAATGGACTGCTGATTCTCCATGTGGGGAAAGGCGGGAATACTGCTGAACCTCTGACATGCACTCTGGTGCCCACGATTTGACCACTGCCCCTTGGCAACAAGGCCTAACAGGCACACAGAGGAATCAGGTGCAGGTTATCCTGATAAGCCCAAATAGGCTGTTGCCAGACAGTTGAGGTAGGAGCCCCCCCCATCAGAGGTCTAGGGGAGGGAAATAGGCAAAAAAGGGAGGTTGGAATGAGAAGATAAGAGTGAGGAATAACACTCAGGATGTAATGTGAATAAATTATAATAAATAAAATGTATTTTAAAAGAAACTTGAAGGCATCTTATACACTGGGACCACCCTACTATTACTAACTCTGAGGGCTGCTTTGGACATTAAACACAATTCCTAATTGTTCCTTGTTTCTTAATAAAGCTTTCCTACTGGCTTAAAGTTGCCAAGGGCTAAGGTATAGTTAGCAGAGGGTAAAGATGAGTTGAAATTTCTGTTGGCATCTATCCTTGGACAAAGACCTTTAAGAGACCAACTAAAGTTCACCACTTGAACTCCTCCTCTTAGCATAACAAAGGCTGTCTCTGTCCCCTGTAATACGTCTCTCATATGCTACTAATCCAGGATACTCCATCCTTAAAGATCAATTGTATGTCTTTCCTTTGCCAACAAATGGCACATAGATCCCTACGGCTGAGCTCGGTTCACCACTTCTCCAGAGCAATAACAATTTAAAAGTAATGCATGCTGCTCATTACTTTTTAATGTCTATTCTAACCAGTGATATGCTGACTACAGCATCTCATTGATTGTTGTATATTTCTGCTTGAGCATCCCACAGGAGCCTTAAAAACTACAAGGTATAATTTCTCCAGAGAGATGGAGAGTGAGGGAGAGAGAGAGAGAGAGAGACAGAGAGAGAGACAGAGAGAGAGAGAGAGAGAGAGAGAGAGAGAGAGAGAGAGAGAGAGTCTCAAATGACTTACACTGGTAAAAGTTTCAAGTAAATAAGAATTTTCTTACAAAATAAATTAACTGAGTTCAACAAACTGGACTACTATGTTTCAATTAATATTTAAAATGTTAAGACACCGCAAATCAAATGCTCTAAAGTGCCCTATAACATAGTCAAATACTTGACACTCAAACAACTTAAATTCTATTAACAATGATTAGATCCCCAGGAAGACAAATATGATCAACGACTTATCCAGTCATCATCAGAGAGACTTCCTCTGGAAGCAGATAGGAACAGATGCAGAGCCCCACAGCCAGACCTTATGTGAAGTGAGAGTCTAAATTGGAGGTCTCCATCAAATTCTTCCCCTCAGAACTCAGAGAATCCTGCAGAAGAGAAGACAGAAAGATTGTAAGAGTCAGAGGGGATGTAGGACACAAGTAGAACATGGCATTCTGAATCAACTAAGAAAGACACATATAAACTCACAGTGTAGCAAGCACAGGGCGTACATGTATCTACACCAGGTCCTGTGTGTGTGTGTGTGTGTGTGTGTGTGTGTGTGTGTGTGTGTGTTTACTAAACTAGTGAGTATTTTATAGGACTCCTCACTATGAGAAAAAGTGGGTCTCTGACTCTATTGCCTCCTCTTGGGACTCTTTTCCTCCTGTTGCTGTGTCTAACTTCAATATAAAAGTTTTTGCTTCATCTTATTATTTTTTGTCTTTTTTATTAATTTATTCATATTACATCTCAATTGTTAGACCATTCCTTGTATCCTCCCATTCCTCCCTCCATCCCACTTCCCCCTACTCTGCTCCCCTATGTCTGTGACTGAGGGGACCTCCCCCCCCCATATATGCTTTTGGGGTATCGAGTCTCTTCTTGATAACTTGCTATCCTTCGCTGAGTGCCACCATGCCTCCCAATCCAGAACATGTGGTCAGAGATGGGGCACCAGAGTTTGTGTAAAAGTCAGATCTTCTTCTCCACTCAATGGCGGAGAATGTTCTGTCCATCAGCTAGTCTGGGTCCAAAGTTTACCGCCTATATTTTCCTTGGCTGGTGCCATAGTTTGAGGAGGACCCCAGGACCCAGATCTGCCTGTAATAAAGTTCCTCTTGTAGGTTTCCAGGACCATCTGGATCCTTCTATTTCCTCATTCTCCCAGGCTTCTCTCACCTAAAGTCTCAGTAGGATGTCCTCTCCTCTAACCTGGTAAGTAAAGTTTTTCATGGGATGTGCCGCTTGGACTAGTGTCTCGATATAAGTGAATATGTACCATTTAACTCTTTTTGCTTCTGGGTGAACTCACTCATTATGATAATTACTAGTTCAATCCATTTGTCCACAAATTTCTGGAATTCCTTGTTTTTAATAGCTGAGTAATATTCCATAGTGTAAATGTACAACAGTTTCTTTATCCATTCTTCTACTGAGGGACACAGGCTGATTCCATGTTCTGGCTATTATGAATAAGGCAGCTATGAACATGGTTGAGCATATGTTCCCTGTTGTGTGGTAGTGCATCTTCTGGGTATATTCCAAGGAGTGTAATAGCTGGGTCTTGAGGAAGCCCTATTCCCGTTTTTCTGAGAAAGCACCAGATAGCTTTCCAAAGTGGTTGTACTAGTTTGCATTCCCACCAGCAATGAAGGAGTGTTCCTCTTTCTCCACATCCTCGCCAGCATGTGGTGTCAGTGGAGTTATTGATCTTAGCCATTCTGATGGGTGTAAGATGGAATCTCAGAGTTGTTTTGATTTGCATTTCTCTGATGACTAAGGAGGACGAGCATTTCTTTAAGTGTTTCTCAGTCATTTGATATTCCTCTGTTGAGAATTCTCTGTTTAGTTCTGAGTCCCATTTCTCTATTGGGTTATTTGGTTTGGTGGCATTTAATTTCTTGAGTTCTTTATATATTTTGGATATTAGACCTTTGTCAGATGAAGGGTTGGTGAAGATCTTTTCCCAGTCTGTAGGCTGTCACTTTGTTCTCTTGACAGTGTCACCTGCCTTACAGAAGCTTCTCAGCCTCATGAGGTCCCATTTATTGATTGTCGACATTAAGGCCTGGGCTGTTAGTGTCCTGTTCAGGAAGCTGTCTCCTGTGCCTATGTGTTCCAGGCTCTTCCACACTTTTTCCTCTAACTGAATTAATGTCTCTGGTTTAGGTTGAGGTCTTTAATCCACTTGGACTTGGGTTTTGTGCATGGTGACAATTATGGGTCTAATTGCATTTTTCTACATGTAGACATCCAGTTAGACCAGCACCATTTGTTGAAGATGCTATCGTTTTCCCATTGAATGGATTTGTCTTCTGTGTCAAAAATCAAGTGACCAAATGTGTATGGATTCATCTCTGGGTCTTCAATTTGATTCCATTGATCCACCAGCCTATTGCTTTGCCAGTACCATGCTGTTTTAATTACTGTTACTCTATAGTACAGCTTGAGATCAGGCATGGAGATTCCTCCAGAGGATCTTTTATTGTATAGGATTGTTTTTGCTATTCTGGGCTTTTTATTTCTCCATATGAAGTTAAGAATTGAACTTTCAATGTCTTCAAAATATTTTTTAGGTATTCTGATAGGGAATGCATTGAATCTGTAAATTGCTTTTGGTAAGATGGCCATTTTTACTATGTTAATTCTCCCGATCCACGAACAAGGTAGATACCTCCATCTTCTCATGTCATCTTCAATCTCTTTCTTCAGAGATTTAAAGTTTTTTCAAATAAGTCCTTCACTTGCTTGGTTAGGGTTATTCCTAGATATTTTATATTGCTTGTGGTTATGGTGAAGGGAGTAATTTTCCTAATTTCTTCCTCTGCCTGTTTGTCATTTGTATATAGAAAAGCTACTGACTTTTCTGAGTTTATTTTGTATCCTGCCAATTTGCTGAAGGTTTTAATCAGCTGTAGGAGTTCTCTGGTGGAATTTTGGGGGTCACTTATATACACTATCATATCATCTGCAAATAGGGATAATTTGACTTCTCCCTTTCCCATTTGGATACCCTTGATCTCCTTTTGATGTCTTATTGCTCTGGCTAGAACTTCAAGAACTATATTGAAGAGATATGGGGAAAGTGGGCAGCCTTGTCTGGTCCCCGATTTTAGAGGGATTTCCTTGAGTATCTCTCCATTTAATTTAATGTTGGCTATTGGTTTGCTGTATATAGCCTTTATTATGTATAGATTGTAGCTCCAATCTCTCCAGAACTTTAAACATAAATGGGTGTTGGATTTTGTCAAATGCTTTTTCTGCATCTAAAGAGATGATTATGTGGGTTTTCTCTTTCAGTTTGTTTATATTGTGGATTACATTGATGGATTTCCATATGTTAAACCATCCCTGCATGCCTGGAATGAAGCCTACCTGGTCATGGTGAATGATGTCTTTGATATGCTGTTGTATTCGCTTTGCGAGTATTTTATTGAGTATTTTTGCACCAATATTCATAAGAGAAATTGGTCTGAAATTCTCTTTTTTTGTTGGATCTTTGTGGGGTTTAGGTATCAATGTGGCTATGGCCTCATAGAGGGAATTTGGTAATGTTCCGTCCATTTCTATCTTTTGGAATAGCTGGAATAGTATCGGTATTAGCTCCTCTTTGAAGGTCTGGTAGAATTCTGCGCTGAAACCATCTGGCCCTGGGCTTTTTTTTGGTTGGGAGACTATCAATGGTTGCTTCTATTTCTATAGGTGAAATAGGGCTATTTAATTAGTTTATCTGATCTTGCTTCAATTTTGGCAAATGGAATCGGTTGAGGAAATTGTCCATTTCCCTTAGATTTTCAAATTTTGTGGCATAGATGCCTTTAAAGTAGGTTCTTATGATTCTTTGTATTTCTTCGGTGTCTGTTGTTATGTCTCCCTTTTCATTTTTGATTTTGTTGATTTGGAGAGCGTTTCTCTGTCTTTTAGTTAGATTGGCTAATGGTTTGTCTATTTTGTTAATTTTCTCAAAGAATAAGCTCTTGGTATTGTTGATTCTTTGATTGTTCTCTTTGTTTCTAATTTATTGATTTCAGCCCTGAGTTTAATTATTTCTAGGCATCTACTCCTCTTGGGTGTTTCTGCTTTTTTTTTTCCTAGGGCTTCCAGCTGTGTTGTTAAGTTGTTTATGTGGGATGTTTCCATTTTGTTTTTAAAGGCACTTAGTGCTATGAATTTTCCTCTTAGCACTGCTTTCAATATGTCCCACAAATTTAGGTATGTAGTTCCATCATTTTCATTGAATTTCAGGAAGTCTTTTATTTCTTCCTTTATTTCTTCCATGACCCACGTGTCATTAAGTGGAAAGTTGTTTAGTTTCCACGTGTGAGTAGGCTTTTTGTTATTTTTGTTGTTGTTGAAGTCCAGCCTTAGACCATGATGATCTGATAAGATACAAGGTATTATTTCAATTTTCTTGTATCTGTTGATGCTTCCTTCATGACCTACTATGTGATCAATTTTAGAGAACGTTCCATGAGGTGCTGAGAAAAAGGTATACTCCTTTGTGTTTGGGTGAAAAGTTCTGTAGATATCTGTTAGATCCGTTTGATTCATGACATTGGTTAATGAAGTTATTTCTCTGCTTAGTTTTTGATTCAAAGACCTATCCTTGAGTGAAAGTGGGGTGTTGAAGTCTCCCACTATTAATGTGTGGGTATCGACGAGTGGCTAAGGTAGCAGAAAGCTTAATCAAGAAGTAAGGTCAGACTGCAACCATCCACGGCCCCCTTCTTCCCACTCTAAAAATTCCACAGACTCCAATAATAACTCCATCAGCTAGGGACCAAGTGCTTAAAAACAGAAGCCTGCAGGGGCTATTTCACATTCAAAGTATAATGACATCTAGTGATGAGTACAAGACAAACCTAAGTTGAAAATCCAGCTTAGCGCTGGTTTGTCATAGTATTATGGCATTCATATATTAATGTTATAGTAGAGTTTTTCCTTTTTATTCAAGAATTATTGATGAAAGTGTCTTTAATTTTATTGCTTTTTTAACCTCTGCTGTTATTGACAATTTTCATGATAGTAGTTTTGCTGAACAGTGAAAAGCCTCTGCACTCATATAATTCATCCTTGAGCAGGAGCTTTGGGGACTGTTGAGGTTTAACTGCAAATGGCCCCATTGGCTCATACGTTTTAATGTTCAGTCCCTAGTTGGTGAAACATTTTGGGAAGGATTAGGATATGTGACTTTGCTGAAAGAAGTATGTCACTAGGGTCTGTCTTCAAGGTTTCAACACAGCATTCCCAGTTAGCTTTCTCTTTCCCTGCTTCATGCTTGTGGATCAGATGTAAGCACTCAGATACTGCCCCAGCACTATGTCTGCCTGCCTGCTACCATGCTCCTTTCCCTAATGGTCATAGATTCTAATGATCTGTAACTGTAAGGCCCAGATCCTTTTCTTTATAAGTTGCCTTTGTAGTGAATATAAACATGTTTTTCTTTTGATGCCAAGTTTTGGAGGTGAAACAGACTTGTGTGAGGGTGTGTGGTGTTTGTCCATTGGAAACAGACTTGTGAGAGGACAAGTAGTGTTTGTCTACTAGAAGAGGAACTGCCTCTTTGGGAGCCATGGCCTTTTCCAACTGATAAACACCCTAACACAGACACTGAGAGGATATATATATATATATAGGCATATGCCAAAAACCAAGGGGTTGGTTGGCTTTTTGGTATTGCTATTGTTCATTGCTCCACTTTGAGATGTTCCTACAGAGAAATACTCCAGAGAACTTTGGGAGGTTCTGGGTTCAAGCTGCTGTGCTTGCAGTCATGTTTGCTGAATTGCTGGTTTGCTATTTAAGAGGCATGCTGAAATCCTGACAAATAGTGGAATTGCTCCATGGAACTGAGTCTAAAGAGGTCGACTTATCCTGTTCCCATTAACCTCTTTTCTCTCCTATCTAGGGTAGGTGGGTTGAAAGGAAGACATAAGAATTAAAGAACACCAAATAAAGTAGGTTTGAAAAAGCTCAAAGTCTACATGCCTTCATCATAGAGCTTTTCATAGCAATATAAAAGTAACTAAGACAGGGGCCAAGTATCTAATATTAAGATGGAGATAAGAAAGTGGAGGCCCAAAGGGGATAAGCAGTTGTTAAGAAAGAAGGGCCAGTCTCTCCATCCCACAGAGCATGCACTGCCTCTGGGGTCTGGGAAGCTAGTCAGTTGTCTGAGAGAGCTGAAGAGGATGAGGTTTACTGCACAGCTACTCCAATTCCCTCTTTCATCCTATTATCACTCAGACTCCCACTCTCAAAGGGCCTGGCATGAAACCCACAAGAGGGAACAACTTTGCCTTCCTCAACTTCGTGTTTTTCCCAGCACAGTGCTCTCATTGCTTCTCCTAGGATCATTACAGGAATCCCAAGACACAGTCCCTCTGGCCCTCACTAACAAGGTTCTAGGGGGTCACATTTCACCCTTGAGGATTTGGGATGGTTTGATGGGCCTCCTTCTGATCAGCTTCCTTTCTTTCTTGGGTTTCCCCTTCACCCAAGACCCAGAGAAGCTTCTGTCCTCATCCACAAGCTTAGAAGTCATCCTGGCTGAGTCCTCTAATCCTGATTGTAGTGGGCATGTGAAGGAGCTGTTTGCTCAGTCTCAAAGCCCTGTTCAATTCTGGCTCCACTTTTTAATTCCCTGAGTGACTTTGGAACAGCTGACAGCCCTTTATGACCCTATCATGTTAATTGAGGTTGCATCATATCTCCTGTGTGCATGTAGGCAATACGAGCATGAGAACAAGAACATAAGGAAATTTCTGGATCCCCACTGTGATGTGAAGCTCCACCTCCTCACCATGGTAGTGTTTATTGGGGTTTGTATCTTTGGCTTGAACTTGGCTGTACTCAGTCCTCCTTCAATTTCTGGGGACTAATTTTGAAGTCCCAAGGGGCTGCAACTGTGATGGAAAATCATCAGGACAGAGATGCCTCAGCCTCTCTCTCTCTTCTCTCTCTCTCTTTCTCTCCCTCTCTCTCTCTCTCTCTCTCTCTCTCTCTCTCTCTCTCTCTCTCTCTCTCTCTCTCTCTCTCTCTCTGTGTGTGTGTGTGTGTGTGTGTGTGTGTGTGTGTGTGTGTGTTCCTTGTCTTCTTACATCCCTTTCCACAAAACCTCACTGTCTCTGTGGCATTACCAGGTGAGTTTTCCTGGCCCTTCCTTTGCCCTTAAGTTACCAGAAAGGAACTTCAGCTATTTCAGTAAGGTGACCTTCCTAGTTTTACAGTGATGTTGAGCCACATCTCAAAAAAAAAGCAACTTGCTGCAGTTTGCAAGTCTGCAAATGAGTGCAAGAGCTGGTCAGCATCAGAGATGGCCATCACCAGTGGTAGTCCTCATGAATTATGGTCCTCTCAAGCCCATCACCCACAGACATCAAGGGTGGTGCTGTTAGGTGACTTTTGCATGTGCATAGTCTTGTTGGTTGAGATCAAGGCAGCAGCCACCATTCTGTGCCCTGGTGTGAGTGGGTTTTCTTTTTTTCAAAGTATAAATGTTCTGTAAAAATGATCTGTAAATTTCATATAGAAAGGTATTTGTGAGCATGTAGGTTGCTAGTGCTGCACACTCTACCCAAAATCATGCCAGCTGCATGAAATCTGTGCTACTTACTTAGCTCTCAAGACTCTCCTTTCAAAGCCCTTAAGTGTCTAGCTCTTCCCAATTCATAACAGCCCCTCTAAATTTTTTTATAATTGTTGCTAATCACCTATGAATGCTTTTCTGATTTTCTAGAATTTTTATTTGTTAGCAAGTGCAGCCATTCATGTACTTCTGAAGTGGTGCACAGACACAGTGGGTCTCTGCGTATGGGTCCCTGATGCTGCCATACTTTTCTGTTCTCATCTCCCCGAAAGAATCAGATGTTGTCCTCAAGAAAATCTTATGATGCCATGGTAGTCAAAACTGGGGTACTTTTTCTTTAGAATGAAGAGTGGATTTGGATACTGAATTGTGTGTGTAATTGATCTGCTACATGTTAAAAACACATTGACACTCAAGCACCCCGCCCCATGTCCTTTAAAGACAATACCTCAACGAAAACAGGTGAGACTTGAAAATTGTTTCTTTTATTATGGAGATTATTATATAATTAATCATTTAGAGGAGGAAAGGGAAGGATGATACAATTTCCTCTTTTAAGATTTCTATGTTTTCCAGTAGCTACGATTTAAATTTCCCCCATTCACTGAGAGGTCTCATTGTCTTCCTCCTTGTTTTAAAGGAACTCATGCAGCCAAAGTCTAGAGCCAATGGAACAACGGTTACTGAATTCGTCCTTCTGGGGTTGGTGGAGACACCAGAGCTGTGGCCAGTTGTCTTCACACTCTTCCTCTTGGCTTACCTGACCACAGGGGCAACCTCAGCATCCTGGCAGCTGTCTTGGTGGAGCCCAAACTCCACACACCCATGTACTCCTAGGAAATCTGTCAGTGATGGATGTGGGGTGCATCAGCGTCACTATTCCCTCCATGTTACTTCGGCTCTTGGCCCACAAGCGTACAATTCCATATGGAGACTGCCTCACACAACTCTTCTTCTTCCATCTGTTGGTTGGGGTTGACTGCTTCCTGTTGACAGCCATGGCTTATGACCGCTTCCTGGCCATCTGCCGGCCCCTCACCTATAGCACCCGCATGAACCACACTGTCCAGAGGATCTTGGTGGCCACGTCCTGGGCTTGTGCCTTCAGCAATGCACTGACCCACACTGTGGCCCTATCCACACTCAACTTCTGTGGCCCCAACGTGATAAATCACTTCTATTGTGATCTGCCCCAGCTCTTCCAGCTCTCCTGCTCCAGTACTCAACTCAACGAGCTGCTGCTCTTTGCAGTGGGTTTCATAATGGCAGGGACCCCCATGGCACTTATTTTCACCTCCTACATCCATGTGGCAGCCGCAGTTCTGAGAATCCGCTCTTCTGAAGGCAGGAAGAAAGCCTTCTCCACATGCAGCTCTCACCTTACTGTGGTTGCCATATTCTATGGAGCTGGCATCTTTACCTACATGAGACTCGGTTCCATCAAACTTTCAGATAAGGATAAAGCTATTGGGATTTTCAACACTGTCATCAACCCCATGCTGAACCCACTAATCTACAGCCTCAGGAACCCTGATGTGCAGGCTGCCCTCTGGAGAGTACTCACAGGGAGGCGGCCAGCAGCTTAAGGAGGTCTCAAGGCTTCCTCCACAGGTTTCTTGTACATCTAAAGCTGGGAATGGGAGTGTCCTGTCATGGCAAACACTAGAACCTTTGTTCACAGCTCTTTCTGTCTCAGAGCTTTATTTAAGGAAGGATAATTATTGCCACCCAAAGAGATCATATCTGAGCATAGATGATGGTAATGTACATGGGTCTCCCAGGTCTCCTCTTTGATGGGTTCTACCTTTAGGCACTGTATGTTCTCTTTAACTGGAGTTCCTAGAATGTCTCAGAAAGCACCCCCAACCCCAGGAATCTCTTTTATCTTCAAGTTTGGATATAATTAGTTTATCTATGGAACCTAGCCTTACAATGGAAATAGTTCCTTGCTCTTATAAAACTATTTTAGGATTCAGGGGAAGCAGAGAAGCAGCTTGTTCTATGATTTTGTATTCCCTAGTAATTCAAGATAACTTAGCATCTGTGTGCAGCCCATAGACCTGATTGTAAATATTAAAACTCCACTCACAGGAGAGAAATGTTATGATGCGAAAAGACCTTGCCTCTGTTCTCATTCTCCGCATGTTTCCAAATTTTTGAAAGGTAAAAATTTGTAATTTAAATATTTCAAACCCCATACTACTCAATATTGTATTGCTCTCTAAAATTGTCACTCTAAGCCGGGCTGTGGTGGCGCACGCCTTTAATTCTAGCACTCAGGAGGGAGAGGCAGGCGGACTGTTGTGAGTTCAAGGCCAGCCTGGTCTACAAAGCAAGTCTAGGACAACCAAGGCTATACAGAGAAACCCTATCTCAAAAAAACAAAACAAAATTGAAATTGTCACTCTTCACCTCTAACCCTCCAAGCTTTAAACCCATGTCTGAATGCAGATCACACTGTGAAGCCTCACCCTGTTAGTGAAGGAGTGTGGCTCTAATCAAGAATCTCTCAATCCTGTTTTCTGTTTACCAGCCATCATTGCTTGGGTGCATCTTCCTCTTCAAATTTTTTTTTAGAACTAATCACCTATCCTTGGCAGTGCTACTGTTTCACTGATATGTCTCCAATTCATTTATCTACCGTTCCTTGTTGACTTTAATCTATGATTTAATTTCACCATGCTATATGATGTGGGTGATAAGATTTGAAGGAAGGGCTAAGATAGAGATGGGGGGAAAGTATGAGGGACATGAAACAAGACTGGAGGTAAAGTGTTCTGGGAAAACACAAATAAACAATGAGAAATTGGGACAGAAGATCAAGTAAAGAGGTTCAGAAGAAATAATAGAAGCATTAGAGAGAGTTACCTGGGCTACGGGGATAGACCAGGAGGTGAGAAAGAATGAAAAAAATAAATAAGATGCCAAGAAGCTGTTAAAAATTTGGAGAGGGATAAAATTTATACATCAAAGATGGATTATTTGGGCTTCCATGTCTGTGTGGTCCAGCAATAATTACTTCCTGGCAGCCCTGAAGTTGTTATTGTAGTCCATTCTCTACCCTAAGAAAACAATATCCGAAGTTTTTGTAAGTGTGGTAGAGTGAGGGCTCAGCTGCCAATTCTGTAGGCCTAGAGACACATATAAAGTAAGAAGGTCGGCGCCGGCCGGGAGGGGGCTGGAGCCTGGCCATGGCGGCGGCGGCGGCGGCGGGCGCCGAGGGGCGGCGCGCGGCTGTGGAGGCGGTGGCAGCGCCCGAGCGGGGCGTCGGGAGCTGCATGCTGTGCTGCGGTGACCTGGAGGCTACAGCGGCACTGGGCCACTGCGATCACCCGGTGTGCTACCGGTGCTCTACCAAGATGCGGGTGCTGTGCGAGCAGCGCTACTGCGCCGTGTGCCGCGAGGATCTGCGCCAGGTGGTGTTTGGGAAGAAGCTCCCGGCGTTTGCCACGATACCCATCCATCAGCTCCAGCATGAGAAGCAGTATGACATCTATTTCTCAGATGGAAAGGTGTTCGCATTGTACAGGCAGCCGCTGCAGCATGAGTACCCTCGGTGCCCCCACCTGCCGCCCTTCAGCCTCTTCGCGGACTTGGAGCAGCACATGCGGAAGCAGCACGAGCTCTTCTGCTGCAAGTTGTGCCTCAAGCACCTCAAGATCTTTACCTATGAGTGCAAGTAGTACTCACGCAAGGACTTGACTCGGCACCGCATGCAGGGTGACCCTGATGATACATCCCATTGGGGACATCCACTCTGTAAGTTCTGTGACGAGCGCTACCTGGACAATGATGAGCTGCTCAAGCACCTGCGCCGTGACCACTACTTCTGCCACTTCCGTGACTCCGATGGGGCCCAGGACTACTATAATGATTATGCATACCTGCGTGGGCACTTCCGGGAGAAGCACTTCCTGTGTGAGGAGGGCCGCTGCAGCACTGAGCAGTTCACCCATGCCTTCCGCACTGAGATTGACCTCAAGGCTCATAAAACAGCTTGCCACAGCCGCAGCCGGGCCGAGGCTCACCAGAACCGTCAGATTGACCTTCAGTTTAGCTTTGCACCACGACACTCACGCCGGGAGTGAGGGAGTCGTCAGTGGTGAGGACTACGAGGAGGTGGACAGGTACAACCTCCAGGGTCGAGATGGCCGGGCCAGAGGGCGTGGAGCCCAGCAGAACCGCTGGAGAAGCTGGAGGTACAAGAGGAAAGAAGAAGATGGAGAAGTGGCAGCTGCTATCCGGGCCTCTGTGGCTGCTCAACAGCAAGAGGAAACACTTAGGGCTGAGGACCCGGAAGAGAGTAGCAGGCCCAAGAAAGAGGAAGCACCTTCCATGGCCCCCAGCGTCTGCCCCGGGCTCAGGGTGAAGGCCCAGGCTCCAAGGAAGCCTCAACAAATGGTCCTGTAAGCCAAGAAGCCTTCCTAGCCACAGGCTCAGGCCCAGGGGCTGCCTCCTCAAACACCCTCCCACTGCCCAATCCCAAACTCAAGGATGAAGACTTCCCCAGTCTCTGTGCCTCCACTTCCTCCTGCTGCCCAGGCTCTGTAGGCTTGGCACTGGCTTATCCTGGTCCTCCCAGGGGCAAGAACACCTTCCAGGAAGAGGACTTCCCTGCCCTGGTTTCCTCAGCACCCAAGTCCAGCCATGCCCCCTCCAGCCTCATCTCAGCTTGGAACAACAGCTGCAACAAGAAAGTGAACCCACCCACCCCGGGGGCCCAGGCTGTAGCTGGTGGCAGCCAGCCTCCCCGGAAGGCAGGGAAGGGGAGCAAGGGTGGCCGGAAGGGTGGCCCAGCCCCAGTGGATGAGGAGGAGGGTGGAGGCCTCACTGTGCAGGAGCTGCGGAGTGTGCCCACCACAGTGGCTGTCTCTTCTTTGCTGGCTCCAGCTGCCAGCCAGAGTTCAACCAAGGTTGGCAAGAAGAAGAAAGTGGGCTCTGAGAAGTCTGGGGCCACGTCATCCCCACTGCTGCTCCATGATCATACCCCAAAGCCCTCTGGGGCTGAGCAGGTCCCTGAAACCCCTTTGAGCAAAGCTGAAGGGTCAGAGGCCATCGTTGTCAATGGACATTCAGAGGGGTCCACCCTGGCACGGAATACCCCAAAGGAACCTCCAGGGCTTCCAAGGCCCCCGGGTCTCCTCTCCTGCCCCATACCACAGGAAGATTTCCCAGCTCTCGGAGGCCCTTGTCCACCCAGGATGCCTCCTTCCCCAGGCTTCAACACCGTTGTGCTCTTGAAGGGTGCCCCGTCACCACCCCCACCCCCACCAGGCCTGGTGCCTCCCATCAGCAAGCCACCCCCTGGCTTCTCTAGTTTCCTGCCCAGCTCCCACACAACCTGTGTTCCCAGTCCCCCCACCACCATGAAAGCACTTCAGCTAGCACACACGCCACGATCCTACTTAGTTCCTGAGAATTTCCGGGAGAGGAACCTACAGCTCATCCAGTCCATCAAGGGCTTTCTGCAAAGCGATGAGGCCAGCTTCAGCAAGTTTAAGAGCCATTCGGGGGAGTTCAGACAGGGGATGATCTCTGCAGCTCAGTACTACAGAAGCTGCAGAGACCTCCTCGTGGAGAACCTGCAGAAGATCTTCAGTGAGCTGCTGGCTCTCCTGCCAGACACAGCCAAGCAACAGGAGCTGCTCTCCGCACACACTGACTTCCGAGATCTCGAGAAGCTTCCCAGCTCCAAGTCTAAGAAGAACAACAAGAATGTGTGGCAGACCAACACCCAGCAGCTGGGCCTGGACTGCTGTGTGCGCCCTACCTGCCAGCAGGTATTGGCAAACGATGGCATCAGTAGCCACCAGGCGCTGCACGCTGCCCGGAATGATGACTTCCCCTCCCTTCAAGCCATTGCCAGGATCATCACGTAGCTCCTGCTGGTGAGGACAAGAGCTGCCACACCCTAGTGCCTCCTCTCTCCTTCTTTCCCCTTCCCAGCTGCCAGCCAGCTAGGTACGGCCCTGGGAAGGCTGAGGCTCAGGCCTCCTGGTTGGCCAGGCTGCCAGGAGGATGTCAGGAAAGGTCTACCCTGTGCACCATCATTCATAAGTTCTGTCCCATGCTTGACAGAGGGTCAATCTTGGTTTGTAGTCTTGGGGCGATTTTGGAGTGTGCCAGAGGAGGGAAGGGCTAGGATGCTGGGACCTGAGCCTGTGGTCATACCTAGAGGCCTCAGAGGCCTGAAGAGAGACCTCCTGAGTAGAGCCTATAGCCCTAGGCCTGACAGCTTCAGGTCCACTGGTGCTGGAGTCAGATGTCAAGTGTGTTGTGTAAAGAATTGGCTGTTTCATAGGGAATGTTCCAGATTAAAAACAGACACAAAATTGTGCTACTTGAAGTTCAATCTTTTTATGAGACAAGGTAAATCTAAGATCTCAAATTGCCTCTGACATTTTACAAAAGACAGTTTATCTTCAAATAAATTTATTTTGCAGTACTGCAAAAAAAATAAAGTAAGAAGGTCTGCCAGATGAGGAAATACAGCAGGGATAAAGGGGTTTACTGGGTTTACATCCAACAAAGACTGTGATTAACACCTGGTTCACATTCCAGCCTTTTGATTCAAGCCTACTATTGCCGTCATAGGACAGAGGAAAGATGGGTCTTTCTTGGTCCTTTTGACTCATCAGACAAACTTCAGGATACGAACACTGAGCTTCCTGCCAGGGTCTGGGAAAGCCTCAGGAGTCCTCACATCATATCCTGTGCTGTCCACAGTGTTCCTGACCTTGGGAAATTTCTTTGCCCTCTCTTGACCTGCATTTGGCAGCAAGGACAAGCAAACATCAAAGCTCTCTCAGCACCAATATTGTCAAGTTCTGTTAGTTTAAGCATCTAGAAAGATTCTCATCCTATTAGTGCAGGCAATGGCCACTTCCTCCACCATTGCTTTTCATCATGAGCATTTCACACTGCAGCAAGACACAGCCTGTTTGCCTTCAAGACTGATTTGCCTTAAGCCTTTCGTCCATCTGAACTTTCATGTCATGCTTCAAGGGGTGAGTTGCCATGACACCCACTGTCACTGTGGTGAAACAGAGCAACTGGAATCAGTATCACAAAGAAGCACTTCGAACAATGACCCCCACGTTTTTTGCCTACCCACAGAGATCACAGAGCTTCTTGAAAAATTTGGAAGCCGCCTTTTCCTGTGAGACCTATGTCCTGTTTATTTTTATTCCACACTATAGATCTTGTCACAATTTAAATTTCTCATTATCCACAAAATATGCCATCTTGTAAAAGTTCAAATGGTACAGAGTGTTACCACCGCCTTTCTACACCTGAGCCACAACAGTGCCCCACACACAAACATACTACCACACACTTTTAAAACACCATATTGCTTTGCAACTAACTTTTCTTTTTTCCATTACATAATTCTCTAAAACAACCTACATGCCCATCTTATACATTTCATAAATCTATCAAATGTTTCACTTTATATATTAACTCTGATCTACTTCAACAATTTTTGCTTTCATAACTGTTAACAATTATGAGATTAATATTCATCTGTGTTTCCATGCATATGCAGTTATGTCCATTGCTTAAATTCCTACAATTTAATGTATGCGTGTACATGCATGCGTGCTGTAGAAATGCAAAGACAAATATAAACTTTAATAAGTATTCTGCCTTTCATTTTGCCAAAAATAAAACATATGGAGTATTTTTTATCTTGACTGGCAGTGTAAAGAATGCTTGTTTCCACATACCTTTGATATCACTGAGCATTATAAATATATCTTTTGTTTTGTAGCAATTAAATACAGCATTATTTTATTCTCTAATATTTATTCTCTAATATTCTTTAAGAAATTTGCTTAGTTATTTATAAGTAAATGGATAGATAGATAGATAGATAGATAGATAGATAGATAACATATACATATATATATTGTTTTTGTTTTCTTTCAGCAAATTGTTTGTACTGATATGATCTAGGACACAGTAAAGAAACCATAAAACTAACTACTCCATGGTTAGGGAGAAGTTTTCTATTGTAGGTAAGAGAGAGAACATCCGGAGGCAACTGGAAGAGTCCAGAGAGTAAAAGGAGCAGACTGAACATAGCCAGAGCCAGAGAAGTGGTGTAGTGAGACTTTGGAGTTTCTTTTTCTTTCTTTTTTTTTTTTTTTAAAAAGCAGGTTATGTTATGTGAATATGTTTTTGCTTTAATTCAAGGTGTGGGGTATGGGACTGCTTCAGATTGTCCACAGCTACTAACTACGAATATCTTATGCTCTAGGACGGGAGTGATTTTTTTCCAGCTGCTGATAGTTTATGTTTGGAATTCTGGGGACTCTGTAGAGGGTATAAATGGGGGGGGGGGGCCTGAGAAGGTCGCTAGTTTCTGCTGCTTCCCCTGCTGTTGCCCCCACTGCTGCTAGTCCCTGCTGTAGTGTTTGCTATTGCTTGATTTCTAGATTGCTGGATTACTGGATTGCTAGATTGTTGATTGGATATTCTGATTATGAATACTGCCCTAGTCAGCAGGAAGTATTCTAAAAATGTCTGTGCCCACTTTCCCTCTAACCTTCTTTCTCTCCTACTTTCTCCTATTGACAGTTGGAAGGGATTGAAGTTGAATAAGAGTTGGAAGGCTGGTAGATATAAAAGCCCAAATGAATAGATACCCCCTCAAAAAAAAATAGCCCCTACAAAGTGCAATGTGGAAAAGATCATGCGGGTTATAAGGAGGACAAGTAGCTGAGAGGAGGGAAGGCTGTGAACTGGAGCTTAGGGTAGAGAAGGGGGTAAAAGGGGAAAGGATGCTACTGTGGACTCTAAAATGCACAGAAGGTGAATAGGAAATAGAGATGTCTGAAGACAAGCATGGGCTTGGATGTGTTAGGAAAATGGCCCTGCCTGGCAGGCAGAAACCCACTGCAGATACTCTTAAGAAATGTTAAATTCACTACTGTCCTACTTGAGCTGAACAAGACTGTCGTTTTGGGGAAATGGATTCTCTTTTGACCTGACATCAGGTTTTGAGGAGAGCAGAGTTTATCCCTTAGGTTCACTGCAGAAAGTTGATCTGCAACTGTCAGACAGGAGCAGCATTTACTCTTTAGTTATGTAGAGAGAAATGGACCCTGGCTGACAGACTCAGGTCTGAGAAATTTTTCATAGACAGGAAGAACTTGGAAAATTGACCTTACTTTGATGATGCAGAGTCCAGCAGTCAATCAAAAAGTGTCCATAGATTTCTAGTGACAGGTGAGGAATGGGGCAATTTTTCCCAGCAGTTAGTGTTACCACATCCAGGTGGAGTCATCAGTGAGATGTCCCATCTGTCTTCTTTCGAGGCCTTAAAGATATTTATTTTTGTTGTTAGGATGGGGTCTCTGTTTATTGTGGGAAGTTTTTATTGAGCATTTTAAATATCATATCCAGAAGATCTCTGAAGAGGTAGAGGACAAATTATTTATTAAGCATACCTGATTTCAAGACTAACCTTGAAAACATATATGGAGGCTAAATAAAGCTTATTTATGTAAACCATAAATATAGTAAATTTTTGTCATTGTATAATATATAAAATGTTACAGGTTTTGTATGATTAGATTTAAGATGAAGGCAGTGTCAACACAAGTAAGAATTAAGTTGGAAAAATGGCTAATAGGGAAGGCTGAGGGAAGTATGAGATAACAGAGCCATAAAGTAATCAAAATGGAGAATTCAGATTCAGAAAGGAAAGAGGGTCAGAGGGAGTGGATAACCTCAACTTTAACAATTCCAGGAGAGCCAGGCTGCGTAAAGAGACCTGTATCAAAACAAACAATGAAGAAATATATGAGTCATGGAAAAATTCATCTGTGTAGGATGAAGGAAAAATAAGGTGACCCAGTAACTTCAAGTTCATCTGAGGGGTTCTGATATGAGTTTTGAGTTTAAAAAGAGGAAGAATAGGAGTGGAAAACAAGAGGTTTGTAATTTAGCAATCCTAGTCAAGATGTGGTCCTGCTCATGACTTGCTCAGCTCTGATTCTGCATGCTGATGCAATAAATGGTTCATCTGCTGTCATTGGCCAAGAAGAGCAGTCTTGTTCCTGTAAGTCTTTGACCTTCATGATGCCACTGATAAGGTCAAGAACAAACAATAACTTAAATTTTCTTCATGTAACATGAAAAATAGCTTGTGTTTTTCATGGATGGAGAGATAGCTCAGTCAATAAAATGTTGGCCTTGCAAGCATTAAGTTCTGTGTCCATCCCACAGAAACTACATTTTTAAAAAGCCAAGTGCAGGACCAATTGGGATCAAAAGCTTCCCAAGTCTCTGATGGGTTTGAAGACCAGATAGTTTAGTCTTTCAATTAAGCTTAGTAGATTAGGGGCTAAGATGTTTTTAGATCAAGATAGATGTTTTAAGTTAATAGAGATGAGATATGATAGATATTAATCTCCATTCAGAAGTTTAGACCCAACAAGATAGGAAAGATGTTTACTTCAAGTTTGCCAAATACAAATGGCCAAATCACTATGAATGTAACATTTATATAATTCCTGATTGTCTTGTGGTTCTTCCTGCTGTATGTGGTTTATTTTACTCGTGTGTAATAAGATAAATGTATATGTTAAAAAAGAAACATAATAAAAATATTTTCAAAAATATCACATTTTAAAATAAAATAAAACACAAAAAAAAAAAGCCAAGTGCAGTCACACAGCTTGGAGTTTGCTAGCCAGCCAGCCCAGCTCAGCCTCGTTGATGATTGCAGTTTGAAGTTTCGATTTCTTTAAAAACTCAGTTATGTTCTATAAACATGTTTTTGTTTCAATCCCAAGTGTGGGATATTGGACTGATTTAGTTTGTCCACAGCTGATAATTGTTTCATGAGGGGCAGGATCCATGCCAGCAAGTAACAGCCTTTTGTGGCTCAAAGAGAGGTACGGTCTTTGGCAGCTGGACTTAGTGGAATTGTAGTGACTCTGGAAGCCCAGAGAGAGAGGAAGGACTTTGAAGAGACAGATGCAGGAGAAAGAAGACTGCTTGTTTGTCCTGCTGTGTTTGCCATTTGCTGTCGCTGGACTGCTAGATATCCCGATGACTAAGACAGGTATTGTCCCAAAGAACCTGATGACCCTAACCAACCAGAAGTAAGTCTAAAAACATCTGTGTCCTCTGTCCCTTCTAACCTTCTTGCTCTCCTTCCTAGGGACAGGTGGGGAAGAGAGGTTGGAAGGGAAGTAGAGGCAATAAGTTACACCAAATAAAATAGAGTTTAAAAGTAGCACATATGCAGACCTTGTCTCAAAATACAGAGTTGACACCTCTGGCCAGAGGATGCAGAGAAATCAAGCTGTGGCTGATGTGGAAGCTTCTTTCATGCTAACAGAACAAAACTTGCTTTCTTGTAGAACCTGAATGCGGCATTAATAACTAGCTACGCAAGATGCATTGTCTGGTTCAATAGTGGCAAGTGTGTTGTGAGGGTAACCAAAAACTTTCTTACTGGATTTGAGGCCCATTTACTGGAGAGTATTCACATTTGGTACCGTCGACCTGGTCAAAGCCCGGGTCTGGTGAGCTCATAGGCCATGCATACCAAGGCAGCCACAACCTAAGGAAAGACCGATGGACATGATCTCAGTGTCTATTTGCTTGCAAATGATTGTGTTTGTGCTCATACATTGGTGTTGCTATTGTCTTTGGCCACAGAAGCTTTTTTGCCACGGGCAGCAAAACTGTGTTGATTCATTACTGACCAAAATGCTAAGATTATTTAACTTTGGAATGTTCAGTCATAAATGGGATGTCTTTATGAACCCCTTAAAGGCATTACAGAAGAGGGGGGTAAATAATGTAAGTACTACAGGAAGCAGGTGCCACTCTGCAGCAGGTGAATTCTGCCATGGGCTAAAGTGTCCTGCTTCATGGAAAAACCCTGTTTGTCATTTCCATCATGAAGTCAAACCACTAAAAACTTCCACTCCTCGCCCAGAACATAAGTAGCTACTTCTTTGGCCATGTCCTTCACACCGAACTTACAAAGCTTCCCTTCATTGTCTACTTCAATGGGTTCATGACAGCCTGTGGCTGAAAAGGAGTTATTAAGCTTCATCTTGACTCCCATATTGTCATTCTTAATGTCTTCACAACATTGAAACAATAATTCCAAAATATTTTCATCTCTCTATCTTCAATTATATATATCTAAGTACTTAATGCATTATGGTAACTCTCTTTTTCTGAAAATGTGTTGCATAATCATTCATGTTTCTAAAAAACATTCAACAATGTGGAAAATAGCCAAGGTGGATTTTCCTAGTGACAATTGATGTAGTCTCCCTCACCTGAAGGAAAACACCCAAGATTATTTTCTCTATTTTGAAGAGAGAAGATGGTGTGGTGGTTTGAATAGGAATGGCCCCCATAGATCCATGTGTTTGAATGCTTCGTGGCACTATTAGGTGGCACTAGTAGGTGGCACTATTAAGTGGCACTAGTAGGAGATATGGCCTGTTAGAGTAGGTGTGCCTTTGTTGGAGGAAATGTGTCACTATGTAGGTGGGCATTGAAATCTCCTGTGCTCAAGCTACATCCTGTGTGGTACCCAGTCTCCTCCTGCCTTCAGATCAAGATGTAGAACTCTCATCTCCTTCTCCAGTGTCATGCCTGCCTGCACTCTGCCATGTTTCCCACCATGATGGTAATGGAGTAAACCTCTGAAACTGTAATCCAGACCTAATTAAATGTTTTCCTTTATAAGAATTGACAAGGCTATGGTGTCTCTTCACAGCAATAAAAATCCAAGACAGATAGTCAAAATTCTTTTGCATGAGCCAATAAAACAATGTCCAGTGCCCACAAAAAAAAAACACTGATAAATATTAGAATACTCAAGAATCATTTTCTTCTATGCCATTAAATAAACACTTCCTGTTCTTGGGTAGCCAGGAGATAAGACACAGAACAGACTCTGAGAAGGATACCAACACCTCTAAATGTGTTTACTAATTTTAAAAGCACCAATCATAGGATACCACATCTGTACCTGATAGTAGCACACCAGGGAGCATAATCTAGATACAGAACAGCTAATAGCAGAGCCACAAGCATGGTACAGTCTCTGACATATCTACAGAAAAATGCCATCAAAATGTTTCAATATTGATTTTTTTGTACAGTTTGATATAGGGTGTAGATATCTACCACATGACTATCAGTAAAATAGGAAGTGAACACATAGTAAATTCTATACAGGTTTATATAGAAATAATAGAATAATAAGGGAGTTGGAAATTTGGCTAAGTGTTAGATCACTTCTCTAGTAAGTACAAGACCCTCAGTTCAGTCCTCACCTCTGAAAAAGGTAAAAGTGATGAGTTAATATATCCTAAATGTTAACTATGTGTCATGCACTATGTTAAAAATACATATAATTTTAAAATGCATACTTTTTTAATAATTACATATAATTCATCCAATTATTTTAACTTTATGTGGATGTGTTTATTCTTATTACTGTTTCCATTTCAGTGGAATATAAGTAAGCAAGTGGTGTCCCAAGGATGCTATAATCAATATGAATCAAAGACAGCAACCAGTGAGCCAACACGGGCTCACAGCATTCACCACCACTTTCTGCAGAAGGCAATGAGCTCTCTGCCACAGAAGGCACTAAATCACAGGGCAACAACCATCATTAGCGATCCTATAAAGGTGGCACATGCATAAAGCACCTAGAAAATCTGGAGACCTGCTATCATCATGCTACAATAAGGAAAGTGTGGCTTCTCTCGTCAAATTCTAGTGAAAAGATGCATTGTGATTCTTTTCCTTTGAGACACAAAACAGCAGAAAGACCTATGTATAGGCTTGCCGAAATACCAAGATCTCAATCCTACCAGGGTCCTTGCAACTCCCAAGTGGTGGTTCCTAATAGAGTCTGAACATCAGAGGTAGGGAGATCCCAATAGAGAAGATTGAATAGGTCGGGCCAGAGCTTGAACCTTAGAGAAACTCTCTCCAGGTAACTCCAAATCACTCTTGAGAGCCACTGTGTTCCCTAAAGGCACATGAAAAGGAGTTTCTGAGTCTCAACAATTACCGTGACTTGGATCTGAATGAAGACCTGAGAGATGATGTTTGACGAGACTATATAATCTGCTGGCAAGTTCTCAATCTTCTCTCTGCTAAGATCTTTCCAGTTGCAGTTTGGGAGATCCGTCCTGCTCAGGCTCCATTCAGTACAGAACTTTCTATTCCTTCTGCTCATGGGCCAGAAACTAGAACCCATCTCAAATACAGCACTAACATGCTTCTCTGCACCATGCTTCTCCCACAGTAGGGATGCTGGTAGGTGCTAGATCAGCTGTCAGGACACTTTACAATGACTTCTGATCAGATAGAGCTGGAGACTCTGTAAATTGTGTCTGCGACTGTAGCTTTCATCAACAAAGTATCATTGTC
This sequence comes from Acomys russatus, assembly GCF_903995435.1. Lineage (NCBI taxonomy): Eukaryota > Metazoa > Chordata > Mammalia > Rodentia > Muridae > Acomys > Acomys russatus. The sequence continues at coordinate 1,130,337 of NC_067152.1, forward strand.
ACCCTGGCCCTCTCTTTTTACATCCACAAAGTCAACACAAGGTAAGTTGAATTAGCACATCATTTTCTTTTATCAGAGGGTTTTTCAACAGATGAAATAAAGTGCCAAAGTCACAGAGTGGCAGGCAGCAAAACTGGGGCACATACATACACACACACACACAGACACAGACACACACACACACACACACACACACACACACACACAAATGCATGCACAGGCATACACACATAGACCTTGCAAAGAGAGACAGAGAGAATTTTTTAAATTAAAATAAATAAACAAAATTTTAAAAGAAGAAATTTAAAACAAACAAACAACAACGAAACCTTCCTGGAATTAAAAAATAAAGGAAGTCAAGACACCTTTAATCCAGCACTGTGGAGACAGAGACAGGTCTTCTTTCCAGGTCCTGAGGACTGGGCTTACAGCATAGGCCAGGACCCTCACTTTATGCAGATGGGGCTCAGGGCTTCAAGCATCCTAGGCCATGAGCCTCAGTGGAGAATCTGCATTCTCAAGATCTGATAGACAAAAGGCAGAGTGAGAGAATCCCACCTAACCACACCTTTCCTGGCCTTTATCCATGCATACAGGATCAAGAAGGAGCATATGTGTTTTATTTCCTGTATTCCTAAGCACTATCTGACCCAGGAAGTAATACTGTCTGTAATTAATTCATATTATATGCCATGTGCATAGGCACTCACATAAGCAGATGGTTTCAGGGAAGAGCTACGCAGACACCTCCTACTCCCACATATCATGGAACCCAGCAATGGATTTTCACAGAGTTCTGACTTTTCATTATCAAAACACTTAGGAGTTCATTATTAGAGAAATCTAAGTGACTCATCTTGGACCTTGTCTGTCAACCTTCAGTGAAGCACATGGCTTGTCTGTCACTGCTATCTCAGAACACACTTTCTGGGGAAGTGGAGACATGGTGGCTAGCAAAGTGTGAGACTCTGTGAGACTCTGATCACAGTCGGGTAATCTACTCTCAGTAGTCTGGAGCCCCACCCCAGTGTATCTGCAGGATCCTCTTCCTTGTGCTAAGAGGCTGTTTGCCTTTTCCCAGGAAAACAGCCCCTCACTGTTGACAGCGCTCTAATTCCCATTTCTGCTTATCAACATTCTATAGTTCCCCTGCAAGAGACCTTCTTCCTGTCTCATACTGTTAACAACCTCCTCTCTAATGCGATTTTTTCTTATATTCTTAAACTTTTTAAGTGTGTGTGTGTGTGTGTGTGTGTGTGTGTGTGTGTGTGTGTGTGTGTTCATCTGGTATCTTAAGAAGTCCAAAACCTCCCTCTAGAGCTGAGCTGCAAATACTTGTGAGGTACCTGACGTGGGTGCTGGGAGCAGCTGACTCAGTTCCTTTGTGAAAGTGATACATTCTGAATCATCTCTCCAACCTCTCAATTGTACTTTGATATATTTGTTTAGTGTGTGTGCATGGGAGAGAGTTTGTGTGCCATGGAAAACATAGAAGTTAGAGGACCACTTCCAGGAGTCAGTTCTCTTTCTACCATGTGGATCCAGGACTGAATCAGGTTGTAAGGTTGGAAGCAGACATCATTATAAACTCATCTGTCTTGCCAGCACTTCTCTTGATTCTAGTATGGGGCCAAGGGTGCCCTTGCTTGTCATTTTTCTTCTATTGATTTTACATATTTTAACTTTATGTGCATAGCTGTTTTGCCTGCATGTATGTCTGTGTGAAGGTATCAGATCCCCTGAAATTGGAGTTGCAGACAGTTGTGAGCTGCCATGTGAGTGCTGGGAACTGCACTCTAGTCCTCTGGAAGAACAGCCAGTGCTCTGAACCACTAAGCCATCGATCTCCAGCCCCTTAAACTTCATTTTTTATTGTAACTGATTACCAATCACATGTTGCCACATTCCTTAGACACTTTACAAAATTCCAATGTTTGCATTAAGCAAGGACTGGGCACTTCTGTATCCAGATGTAGTAGTGGAGTTCACATCCACTCTACTAATTCCTAGTACCTAATGAGAAACAGCCTTTGCATGGGACCAAAATCACACACACTACCAAACCTACTCTAGAATCTAGGCCACTTTCTTCCTGTCCCCTGGCCAGTGATATATCATCTTCCTTGGATGAAGGTTCATAGCACATTTTGCCTGATGTTTTCCAGTTGCCTAGAAAAATCATAACATTTCCTAATGCAGTAACCACTAGTCCACACTTCTCTCCTAAGCACTCGGCCCATGCTTTCTCCTTGCACATTTCTAAACAAGCCCATCTGTCACCAAAATAGATGCTCTTCAGTGTCTTGAAAGTCTTATCAGGCAACTGAACACATCAGGCAGGTTTCTGATACTAACTAACATTCATGACTTACACTCATCCTTCACCAAAGCCATTCTATGGCTTTGGCACTTTGACCATGAAGGTCGAGCCACAATAAAGATGTTATCTATTAACATTTTGTTGAATGAGCCAATGGCTCAATATTTACACAATCTCATCTCTACAGTACAAACATATTTCTTCAGTCTTGGTAATAGGTCTCTCTATAAATCAGGTTGGCTCAGAAAGGAAGAATAGCTATAAAAAAAATAGTGGCTGTGAGAGGTCACAAGACTGAGTGACTGTAGGGACTGTAGTATATTTGCCAGTAGATAAACAAAACTGCTGTTGAGCAGCAGAGATTAGGGAGGATTGAGGAGCTGATGAAGCAAAGAGTCTAGAAAAATACCAAGGATAGGACGAGGGCTGACCTGACACATAGGTGCCATTCTGTGAGCAGTAAGACAGATACAGACATGTAGAAATTATAAGTACCAGAAGAAAGTGTTGAGAAACGCTCATTATATGGGTTTAGGGTTCTGAATGAACAGGGAAGTAATATCCAAGCCCCTGGGACTGTGCTTAGATGGGTGTCATGGTAAGTTGTATGAGGGCAGCTAGGTTTGGGGTAGACCTCCATGCACAATGGGGCTTTGGCTGAAGAGTGTGAAGGGTCCAAATGGAATCAGGTATCAAGAGCTCTAGTCCCTAGTTTGTGTGATTTGTCTACTTGGCAGGTGTGAGAGAGAAAAGTGGATGAATGAAATATTGTTGAGGGGGAACAGATCATAGTAATCCCATTGTTTGGAAGGGAGATGTGAAGGTATTGTAACCAAACTGTTTCTGAAGTGCAATAAAATCATGACAAGCTGGAGAGAGCATGAACAATGGGTTGGAGACTAGGTTTATAGGAAATTAATAGCATGGGGAGGAACACTTGGTAATTAAATAATGTTACAAAAGATCATCACGGTTATTCTGCTTTCTGTTTCTGGAGTCTTTCTTCCATTGGCCCTGTCTTTAATGGGGCCTGGATTCATCTCCCACTATTAATAAGTCTCTTCATCCTTCACTTCTCTACAAAGAATGCTTTCTTTGTCTCTTACCTCCTCAAAATTGGGTCTTGAGCCATCAGGTTCAACTTCATACTCTCAACTTAATCATTCCCAATTTTGTGGTGTTTTTATTTCAACTACAATTGTATTATAAGGATGGTGTCCGAAATATCAGAGCGATTAGAATAATATGGAAATCCATTGTATATATATTTAATACACTGGATATGATTTGTTTGACCTAACTTTTAGAGTAAATCTTGCAGATACATTTGTCACTTTCTTCTTATGCAAAATCGTCTTTTTCTGCACTTCACACCATAACCACTATTCTGCTGTTGATATTAAATAACATTCATGAGCATTCATGAGTTACACTCTTGCTATATTCCAATGTACCTCCTTGTGCTAAAAGTCATTAATAAGAAGGTAGCACAATTTCCTCGTTATTCCTCCTTTCCAGGTATCTTGTATGACTGTCAGGTCCCTGTACACTTTTCTTGCATGCATGCACCAGAGTTTTTTCTGAAAGTCAGTTAGGAAGCACATTTACTGAGCTGAGGATATGTGAATTTGGGCTTTACATATGGGCTCATTATGTAAATTCATGGGTCTTTCTTCCCCCCAAATCATGAATATTTCTTCTTAGCCTAGATATATACTAAAGGAGGGCTAGCCAGCCATGTGGGCAAGATGCCTGAACATGGAAAAGTGAAAACTCTATAAATAGACCTAAGAGTTTACTAAGCAGCAGAGGTAACCAATGATGCTCTATGAACCTCCAAAAGAAATAAGCAAGAATAGAAAAGAAGACTGGAGAGAGACTCACCATGGTTATGTATACTTGAGCATTTGTCATCCAGGTAAGGCCTATGGGATCTTCTTTGTCAGTGGGGATGCTGAGAACCCTCACCAAGCTAATCTAGTGACTGTCGCAATTAACATCCTCCAGTGGACACTGCAGACACTGGTATCTCCTGGACTTCAAGGTGCCTGAGTGTCCGGTCAGTGCAACTACTAGACATTTCCAGGCCAGCACTTATGCTGACAGGCTGTTTGCACTGGAGTATTTGTTAATAGCCCCAAAAGATTGTATGCCTTTATATGTATTATACATTTGTAATTATTAACTCACCACAAGAAGAAAAATTGCTTTACATGTAGAATGACCAATTAATACTTCAGTTCCCCTAAACTGTGACTCTAGGCAATGGAATGTAAATCTTAACTATGAAATGATGAAATCTTGGGTGTGTGAAAGTGCTGACTGGGAAATGTGAGTCAGAAGGGCTCACTCACTACTTTGAAGTATGTTAGTGAGTAAATGACCGTTTTTGCTAAGGACCAATAGGAATTTTCCCCAAGTGATATGGCTCTGACTTTCAAGGATTTGGGTATAGGGAAAGCTGGTCCCTTGATTGAACTGTTGTATGTGGTAACTTAAATAATAATTGCGCTAATGGTTCTGGGTTCGTGTCTAATTTCATGTTAAAGTAACTATGAGAGAAGAAAATGAGACTTCTACCACAGATTTCGTTCTCCTGGGAGTTACCAGGCAGCGGGAGCAAGAATATTTCTTCTTCATCCTCTTCCTGTTCATTTACCCCATCACAGTGGTTGGAAACATGCTCATCATCCTAGCCATAAACTCAGACGTTCGCCTTCATAACCCCATGTACTTCTTCCTCGCCAACCTCTCGCTTGTCGACATCTTCTTCTCCTCTGTAACTATCCCCAAGATGTTGGCCAATCATCTCCTGGGTAGCAAAGCCATCTCCTTTGGGGGATGTCTGGCACAGATGTATTTCATGATATCTTTGGGAAACACAGACAGCTATATACTAGCTGCAATGGCATATGACCGAGCTGTGGCCATCACCCGCCCACTTCATTACGCGACAGTTATGAGTGCACGGGCTTGTGTCCTGCTGGTTGCTGGGTCCTGGGTGATTGGACATGCCAATTCACTTCCCCACACCTTGCTCACAGCTAGATTGTCTTTCTGTGGCAATAAGGATGTGGCCAACTTCTACTGTGACATCACCCCTTTGCTCCAGCTGTCCTGTTCTGACATCCGCTTCAATGTGAAGATGATGTACCTCGGGGTTGGGGTTTTCTCTGTACCACTGCTGTGCATCGTCATCTCCTATGTCCGGGTCTTTTCCACAGTCTTGCGCACTCCTTCCACCAAGAGCTTCCTCAAGGCCTTGTCCACCTGTGGCTCTCACTTGACAGTGGTGTCTTTGTATTATGGGACAGTCATGGGCATGTATTTCCGGCCCCTGAACAGTTACAGTCTGAAGCATGCATTGATAACCGTGATGTACACGGCAGTGACCCCAATGCTGAACCCTTTCATCTACAGCCTGAGGAACCGGGACATGAAAGCTGCACTGAGGAAGCTCTTCCATCACACCACCTCCTCATCCCCCATGTGAGACCATGCACTGCAGACACTGTGGTCCCCAGTCAGAGGCACTGGAAATCCAGCTGCAATGTTACCCCTGCAAGGAGCTGGGTCATCTTTCCAGATTAAAATTCCTTCCCTAAAGAGCCTTTTGACTGTCTGGGAAGGCAGCTGATTTCAACATATTTCTGCAGCGCAAGGCTAACCAACCTACTGACCAGAAGAGTGAAGTTGAGAAAGTCTAAGCATTGACTTTGGCATGTCAAAATCAGACTAATACTATCTGTCTTGCCTTTTTCACAGGCTATGATCACAGTAGCTCATGTTTCAAAGACTGTCAATCACTGTGTGCTATTTTTTTCTAAGTACTATGTTTATCATCTCTGCTAGCCTACAAGCCTGTATGTACAAAACTTGTCCTAATATGTGACTATACCGTCACAATCTTGGTTCTGTAACCTGCATCCAATAAATGAGAATGGGAGTGGGATGAGTGAATTTAAATATTAGTTTCTGAAATTCAATCTGATAGTGGTCATAGATTACCAGACTGGACATAATTTACTCACCTTTATGTCTTTTTTATTTTGTTTTGCTTCTTGAGGCAGGGTCTCATAAGAAGCCCAGGGTGGGTTTGAAACTCTCAATCTCCTTCTCTCATCTTCTAAGGGATAAGATTGCAGAAATTTGCCATATTACTAAGTTCTCCATCCTAAAATATTTAAAGAAACTGTGCCAGGGATGTGAGTGGTGGGAAAAGAAAGGTATTTTAGTTAGGGAATCCCAGGGCAGAGTAATGAAAATGCTTCACAAGCAGGAGTATCTATGTTTGGATCCCAGAATTCAAGTAAAAAAAAAAAAAAAAGCTGGGGCCAGCCACGTTCTTCTGTAATCCCAGAACTGAGAAGGTTTGTCTGGGAGGATCCCTGGGAATGGCTGGCCAACCAGTCTAGCAAATTAGTGAGCTCCAGGTTCAGTGAAGGAGCTGAGAATGATTGAAGAAAGCATCGCACATTGACATCTGGCCTCCACATGCACTCACACATGATTAAATGCGAACCTATACACAGGTGTGCACACACACACATAAACACCCACAAATAAATCATTAATAAATTTCAATGTTTTAAAACACATATATAATACCTAGTAACTACTTAGCAAAATTGTGGCAAGCTGAATCTCAGAATTCATACAATGTGAATTATGTTTTTATGGGTCCACCTGACAAGGTCAAATAGGACTAGGTAGGCCTCCTGTGGAAAGATAGTAAGGACCAAAGAGAAAAGCACAAAGAAGAGCTGAAAATTTCTGGACTCTTAGGACAGCACCAAACGTCCTGCGATAAGCTCACAGTCACATGATTTTCTGTTGCAGAGTTGGCCTTCCATCATTGTCTAAAAGAATCTATAGAGATGTTTATAGTTGTAGGTACAGATACAAACTGTTGAAGTTTTCTCTGAAGTCACTGTCTCAGCCATCTCCCCTGGTGCTGTCAATCAGGCTGTTCTGGAGGAATGGTACTAATAGACCACCGCTGCTGGCATAAGTTCAGACGAGACTACTGCATTGGGGACTTTCCTTGTGACTTTTCTGAAGTATCTGGAGGGGAACGGTATAAAAAAGGAAGAGTTATTCTGGGCTCACAGATCAAGGTAAGGACCGTTACGGCAAGGAAGACAGAGCATCAGAAGTGTGAGGTCACATTTCATTCACAGTCAAGAAGCAGAAAGATGTGAAAGCTGGTGCTCAGCATGCTCTCTCTTTTCTCATTCAGTCCACAGCCTCAGCCCATGAAATAGAGTTGCTCACTCTTAGGATGGATACTCCTCTCTCAGCAAACCCAATCTAGAAACTACCTCAAAAGCATGCTCGAAGCCTTGCCTCAGGTAACTCTAGATCCTACAAATTGGCAACCAATATCAACTGCCACAACTAAGTACCTTATATGCCAGGCAACATCACATCGTATCCAGTCAGGGAATAAAAATCACACCTGGTGAATTTATTCTCACTAATGTTTTATTTTGAAAAAGAATCATTCTTTTTTTAAAACTTTGTTTATTTATTCCCTTTATGTCCTGGTCATAGCCCCCTTCCTCCTCTCCTCTCAGTCTCACCTTCCCAGCAACCCTCCCCTTCCCCTATTTACCAAAGATGGGGAGCCCCCTACCCACTCACCTCAGATCATCATGTTCCATCAGGACTGAATTTATCCTTGTTCCCTGGGGCCAGGCAAGGCAGTCCCATCAGGGGGACGTGATCAGGCAACAGAGTCCATGTCAGAGACAGCCACTGCTCTCCTTACTAGTGGACCCATATAAAGTCTGACCTGCCCATCGGCTACATCTATGTAGAAGACCTAGGTCCCGTTCATGCATGGTCCTTGGTTGGTGCTTCAGGGTCCACAGGCACCTCTGGGCCCTGGTTTGTTGGCTCTGTTGGTCTTCTTGTGGATCTCTTGCCACCCTTAGGTCCTTTTATCCTTCCCTCCACTTTTCCACTAGACTCACTATGCTTTGCCCAGTGTTTGGCTATGAGCCTTGGCATCTGCTTCAAACAGCTGCTGGATGGAGCCTCTCAGAAGACAACTCTGATAGGCTCCTGTTTGAAAGAGAATCAGAGTATCATTAAGAGTGCCAGACCTTGCCTCTCTTCCTTGGATTGGATCTTGGGTTGAGCCAGGCATTGGTCCAACATTCCCTCAATCTCTGCTCTATCTTTATCCTTCCACATCTTGTAAGCAGGGTGCATCTTGGTTTTTGTTTTGTTTGGTTCTGGTTTTTTTTCTCTGATATGAAGAAGTGTATTATATGAGAACGGAAAGAGAAAGAAGATGGGTATCCCCAAAGAGAGACAGAGACAGAGGAAGAGAGATAGGGACAGGTAAGTGAGTAAGAGTGTAGGGTAAGTTTTGATCAAAGTATTTGTGGGTGAGTTGGTGTGCTCCTCCCTCCACTAGGAATGTTGTCTAATTAGAGGGTTCCTCTTCAGGCTCCAAGGCCCATGCTACTAGAAGTCTCAACTATCATCCCCTTCATATTCTCCCAGAGGCCTATTCTAACTTAGGTCTCCATCTTGTTACAGAGAAGCCCCACCCACAGTTTCTCTTTTCTCTGCAGGCCTCTGTCCCTGCTCTCCCCAGGTCAGATCTCCACCCTCATATCTCTCTGCTCTTCCTCTCCTACCTTGTTTCCTCTCTTTAAAAACTCCCTCTACTTATTCTATTTCCCCTTCTGAGTGAAATTTAAGCATCCTCCCTTGGGTCCTCCTTGTTACTTATCTTCTTTGGGTCTGTGCATTGTAGTATACTTATCCTGTACTATATAGTTAAAAGTCACTTATAAGTGAGTACATATAATGTGGGTCTGAGTTACCTCACTCAGAATAACCTTTTCTAGTTCTATTCATTTGCCTGAAATTTTCATGATTTCCTTGTTTTTAATGGCTTAGTAGTATTCCATTCTGTAAATATACCCATTTCTTTATCCAATCTTTGGTTGAGGGACATCTAGGTTGTTTCCAGATTCTGGCTATCACAAATAAAGCTGTTATAAACATAGCTTAATATGACCATTCTACTAGTGAACTAGACTGCCATTAATACAGTTTCCTCAAGACCCAGCTATTCCACTCCTTGTATTTGTGACTGAACATTCCAAAGTCACTAATTCTTAGCACTTTGATCAGTAGTGAATCTCTGCGGTCTTCCTGCCCAGTGCAAAAAAAAAACTGTTTTGGCCAAAGACAATAGCAACACTAATATATGAGCACATCATTTGCAAGCAAATAGACACTGAGATCATGTCCATTGATCTTCCCTATCAGTTGTAGCTTCCCTGCTATGGCCTATGAGCTCACCAAACATGAGATTTGACCAGGTCAACAGTACCAAATGTGAATACTCTCCAATAGAGTGGACCTCAAATCCAGTCAGACTTGCCACTGTTGCACCAATGAGTGCACCTTGCCTAGCTAGTTATTAGTGTCACATTCAGGTTCCACCACAAAGACTGTTGATGACAATCCTCTAGCAGAAATCAGGTTCTGTTCTATGTGAGGGGTAGTTAGCAGGAAAGAAGCTTCCACCTCACTTACAGGTTGACTTCTCTGTATCCTCTGACCAGAAGTGTCCACTCTGTCTTTTGAGACAAGGTCTCTCACTGGCCTGGAGCTTTTCAAGTAGGCTAGGCTGGCTATACTTGTAGTTGTACCTACATTTGGCTTTTTAAAACTGTAGGCTTTGAGGAATGAACTCCAGACTTCATGCTTGTATGGCCAGTACTCTATCTGACTGAGCTATCTCTTCATCCATGAAAAACACTTGCTATATTTCAAGTCACATGAAGAAGTTTTAAGTTACTGTTTTGTTCTTGATGTTTTCAATAGCAACATGAAGGTCAAAGATAATCTTACACAAACAAAAATGTCCCTCTTGGCCAATGACATCAGTTCACAGAAGAACCATGTATTGCATCACTGAGAACCAGAACTGAGCAAGTGATGAGCAGGACCATGCCTTGACTAGGATTGTTAAATTACAAACCTCTTTTTTCCACACTCTGGTTGTCCCTATTTTTAAACTTAAAGCTCATATCAGTGGGTCACCTTATTCGTCCTTCATCCAAAACTCATATCTTTCTTGTTTGTTTGCTTGTTTGTTTGTTTGTTTTTGAGACAGTGTCTCTTTATGTCAGCCTGGCTGTCTTGTAACTCAATATTAAAACAGGCAGGCCTGGAAGTCACACAGATTCGCCTCTCTCTGCCTCTCAAGTGCTGGAATTAAAGGTATATGCTTACTCACCCAGCCCTGTTAGTCATACCTTTGATTGATGACTGAGCCTGGCTTGTTGGGACTTCTGTAGAGAGAGAGAGATTCTGTCCCTAAACTCCATTTAAAGAACCAGAAATGAAGCTTTTAAAATGTGATGATGGGATCAGCATGTTTGGAAGTTTATGTATGACAGTGTGAAGCTTCTTTTTGAAAGACTGCTTCAATCAAGGGTAATGCCAATCACACAGTGACAAGATTATTCTAAGCTATCTAAGATCAAAATCTCTAGGGACAGCATATGCTATTGAGGATGCAGAGAGTGGAGACTACTCCATTGCTGGCAGGAGTGCAAACTTGTACAACTACTCTGGAAATCAATCTGACACGTTCTCAGAAAATTGGGAATAGCTCTACCTCAAGACCCAGCAAAACCATTCCTGGGCATATACCCAAAATATGCTCCATCATATAACAAGGACCCTTGTTCAACTATGTTCATAGCTGCTTTATTCATAATAGCCAGAAACTGGAAACAACCCAAATGTCCCTCAACTAAAGATTGGATAAAGAAACTGGTACATTTACACAATGGAATACTACTCAGCTATTAAAACCAAAGAAATCATGCAATTTACAAGCAAAGGGATGAAACTAGAAAAGATCATCCTGAGTGAGACACAGACCCGGAAATACACACATGGTATGTACTCACTTATAAGTGGATTTTAGCCATATGGTACAGGATAATCATGCTACAATGCACGGACCCAGAGAAGATAAGTGTGGAGGATCAAAGGGAGGATGCTTAGATCTCACTGAGAAGAGGAAATAGGAAGAATAGAGGTTGTGGTTGAAGAGAGGGAACAAGGTAGGAGAGGGAGCACAGAGAGATATGAAGGGGCAGATCAGACCTGGGAAGAGCAGGTGCAGGAGGACAGAGACCTGCAGAGAAAAAGAAATTGTGGGCAGGGGCATCTCTCTGTGACAATCTGGAGGCCTAATTCAAGGTAGGCTTCTGGGAAGATATGACAGGGACTCTAGTAAAGACTCCTAGTAATAGGGCCATAGTAACTGAAGGGAACACCTTCTAATTAGACAAGAGTCCTAGTAAAGGGAGGGGAACACTAACCCACCCAGAAAAACATTGACCAAAATTTATCCTGCCTACAAGATGGGCAGGGATAAAGATGGAACAGATAGAACAGTGATTTAAGGGAATATCAAACCAATGCCTGGGCTAACCCAAGACCCACACCATGGGGAGAGCCAACCCTTGACACTATTAACAATACTTTGCTATGCTTATAGAAAGGAGCCTAGCATAGTTGTCCTCTGAGAGGCTCCACTCAGCAGTGGTTCGAAACAGATACTGAGACTCATAACCAAACATTGGGTGATGCATAGAGAGTCTTGTAGAAAAGGACAAAAGGACCTAGAGGTGACATGAGCTCCACAAGAAGACCAACAGAGCCAAGTAACCAGAGCCTAGAGAGACTTGCATAGACTGAAGCACCAACCAAGGACCATGCATGGACTGGACCTAGGCCCCCTACACAGATGTAGCTGATGGAAAGATCAGGCTTCATGTGGGTCCTCTACTAATGCAAGCAGGAGCTGTCTCTGACATGGACTGTACCAGCTTTTTTTATCACTTCCCCCTGGCAGGACTGCCTTGTCAGGCCACAGCGGAAGAAGATGTGCTCAGTCCTGATGTGACTTGATGAGCTGGGATGGATAGGAAGGGGTGACTTCTCTTTTCTGAGGAATGGGGAGATGGATGGAAGGGGAGACTGGGAGGAGAGGTAGGATGGTGTTATAACCAGTATGTAAAGTGAATTTTTTAAAAGATTATTCTAAGGCTCATCAGAGGTCTCTCAGAATAAAGTTCAGAAGGCACAGAGCTGGGGTATCTGGTGGCTATGGCATTTAGAGGCCATGAAGAAAACGATGATATGAAGGTTCAGTATAAGCTGGCTCTTCTTCATGCCCTGGGTATCAGTGCATGGAAATGACACCCTGATAACTGCTAATGCTGAAGTGGCCAACTAGGAGCACACAGGGAAAAATTAATAATCCCCCAGGGTACCTGAAAGGTCATTCGTTCCTCTGTAGACAACTGGCTGAAAACCGAACAGGAACGAATTGAGGCCTTAAGTTTGCATGTGTTTCAGTGTTCAATCACCCCCCAATGCCATTATTAGAGAAGGAAAATGGGGAGGACATGTGACTCTGTGACAAGGAATGGGACACCCAGGTACTGGAACACAGCACTGAGAAGCTGCTAGTTTTTGAGTTGCCTCCACTGCTCTACAGCTTCCTTGCTGTCTTGAGCTTCATGCTCACTGTTGGAGAGAATCAGTGTACTTTGAAGAAATGTCTGCAGCCAAGTGCTCACAAGCTATGGTCCCATAGCACTTGATTGCCTTGGCCCATTGAGATGGGAAATGTGGGGCTGCTTTGGGAGGACAGTCCACATTCTAGACACCAAAAGAGCCATGGGATGTCTTTCTTCACTGGACAGCTGCAGGAACGTGTGTAAGAGTAATTTCTTCCAGTGAGTTGTTAGGTCATTATTGCTGTTGGGAAGCAAGGGAGGAACCTTTTAGACCAGCATCTTGTAGACATCATTCTAGAATATGTTTTATGGATTTTGTTTGTCACTTCCTCATCACTGGGTTTAGCTGTACATTTGGCCAGGAATACACATAAGCCACTTTTTGTCCTTTGTAGTATATCATATTGGAAGACACATGATTTGTCCAAGGGTAGGCATGTGGTTTTGATCATTTGGAAAGGGTGACATACACAGAAATGTGTGTTGGTAGGTGCTATTTTCTATTATCATTTATAAATAGTTTGAAACCAATATTTATGTGGTACTTCACCAGTATTGATTTTTCAAATTTAAAATTTACTAGTTGAATTTTATCCTAAGAATAAGCATTCATACTTACTTTGCCTTTCCATTCCCCCCCCCCCCGCCCTTACCTTACTGTCTCTTCATTAATTAATTGATTCATCTATTTTTCTTCCATATATATCAGTATGATGTACTTATTTTTATTTAATTCACTTACTTGTGATCCATTGGTGTCATTATTTTGTTGTTCTGTTTTCCAAGTCTTAGCCAATAACAACCATTCAAAATGGATTCTTTGACTCTTGGCATGTTTTCACCAATCTTGGAGTGACCTTATTGAAAGATTGAGGAAAAATCCACACTGAAAGGAGACTGTTAATGATTATATATTTGAGTACATATGGTTGTATATAAAATATAAATATATTTGTACATATATAAATATACATTTAAACATATACATTTTAGAGAGAGAGAGATTTACTATCTCAAGAAACCTACACAATAAAACAGTTTCAACAGAAGCTTGCTTTTTACATTAAAGAGAGTTCTATAAAATGACATGTGCCAAAGGAGATTTTATTTGGTTGGATAGAGTAGCTTTCTCAGTTTCAGTCCAAGAAAGAGACAGCTAATGGATTTTCTTGGAAGAAGTCCAATGCTACTGGACCACATCCTTCTCCTTTTCAGTAAATTGCTCTTGGGGGAATATGTGGGGTCTGAGGCAATTGCTAAGCTGCAGCTTCCCACAAGAGATAAGGTCCCACACTGGTTCTTCTGGGAAACAGGTAGATAGGTAACCCTGGGCTGGCACAGTAGCATATTATTGGGGTCCTGATGCTGAGAAACAAAGTCTAATTTGCAGTCCTGCCACAAGGAGTATTTAGGGCTACCCTGGATACCAAAGGAGCCACCCAGCTGTGACCTTATGAGACCATACTTCAAAGAGAAACAGCGTCAGAGAATTTTTCAGGATATATTTATCAGCATAGAGGGCTGAAGAAGAAGCACCAGCTCACTGTGATGGTGGCTAGGACAGACAAAGGCAATGTGGTAAGCTCACAGCTGGGATGGTACACCAACCTTAAAGGAACCCTGTTCACCACCACAGAAGCAGAATGTCAGGTCCTGGGATAATAATATGAATAATGTTTGTTTTTTTTTTTTTCATCTCCAAAGAGCAAGTAGAAGAGAGCAAATCTCTTCACAGTGAAAGCACAACCAAGCTTTGACAAGTGCAGTGCTTGGGAGAGATGTATAGACATTTCAAAGTCTTTCCAGACAAAAGGCAGGGCTTCCAAGGAAGTCAGTGCAGTCAGCAAACATTTTTAGTGAAGGGGTCCAGAGCACCGGCTGCAGGGAGAGCTCGTGGAGAAGGAGCCCTGAAGGCTGGTGTGGCTTTGAGGACAAGAGCATGAAGTGAGGGTCAGGACAGGCAAATGAAAGAAACCTTCCCTTCCACACAGAGGAAATCATGGGTGCATCCTCAGAGTGGATGTGAGTCTCGTGCCCTCCTCCTGGAGCATACATGCAGAAAGGAGAGCATTCTAGGAGGAGGAGGGGTACATGGTTTGCCTGAGAAGTTTCTTCCTGTGGGGTAGATCCTATAACCTAGGATCCACATGGAAGCAGGCCCACAGTTGGCCCACAGAACATGATTGCGGACAGAAAAGAGGTTTTAATTTCTTGGGCTCTATGGTCAGTAGGCAGTACATCCTGGAACTCTTCCATGTGAACTCAGGGTAACTGGTTTTTTGTTTCTTTTGCTTTCATGTGCCCCGGTTTCTGAGGGAAGAATGGAGGAGGTGAGCTGTGTGTGCCCCTTTAATGCCTTCCTGGCTCAGCATTTACCTGCAATACCACACATCTCTTTGCTCATGACACTAACTCACACTGCAGAATCACAGTGGTGGAGAAGAGGGTATGGCTTAGCCTTTCATGTGGTGGTGATGCTGGGTTTAACAATCGTGGTGGCAAATTATTATTGTGCTAAAATAGAAATTTAATTTCAAACTAGTCAGCCAGTTTCAGAAAGGCTTTAAAGTCTTTGGAAACTGATAGAAATTTAATGAAGGGTTGGGATTGTGGCTGCAGAAGAAGCCAGGAAGGTGAGTAGCAGCACCCTATCAGCATAATCTCTTACATACTGAACGGCTTCTTAGTCTCTTAATAAGCATCTGATTGGCCTATAGCTGGGGCAGGAAACAGGAGGGAGGAGTTCTGGTAGAGAGTGTGAATGCTGGGATAGAGTGAAGCGCCCAAAAGAATTTGCCCCGGGATACTGAGGAGGACAGACTCATGAAACTTAAACAGAGGTAACCAGCCATGTGGCACAACTTAGATTAGAATAAATGGGATATTAGTTACACAACTCAGGGAATATTCCTAGCTATACTAATCTAGGCCATTGTAAATATATTTAAGTCTCAAAGCCATTATTTCTGGGAGCAAGAGCATGGGTGAAAACCATGGGTTACAGAAAACCCATGCTTACAACATCCAGACGTGAAGTCCAGCAGAAAATCTTCCTTTGGGCGGGTTGGTCTTTCTTTGATGCTGAACTCTCAGGTCTGGCAGAGCCAGACTTTGAGTATTTTCTGTCCTAGTCCAAGTGGAGGAGCTGTCTTGTCTGAGCCCCAGAACCCCGATGTCTCTCCTTAGCTCTTCAGATACTTGCTTGTCCCTCTTTGCTATCTCTGCCCTTGTCGTTACTAGTAGCAACGAGGGCATATTCCCTTGTACACAGACGAGTTGAAATGTTCTATCTTCATTAACAACCTAAGTTTCAGGGGCATGCTGTGTGTCTCTCAAACACAGCATGTTCCAAGTATATATTGTGTTTTTAGTCTGGATGAATACACAGTTGTGAACAAGAAACAGGACTTTATAAAGAAAATAGATGGCAACA
This sequence comes from Acomys russatus, assembly GCF_903995435.1. Taxonomy (NCBI): domain Eukaryota; kingdom Metazoa; phylum Chordata; class Mammalia; order Rodentia; family Muridae; genus Acomys; species Acomys russatus. The sequence continues at coordinate 1,146,661 of NC_067152.1, forward strand.
TGAACGCCTAAACATGAGCTGAACAAGGACAATAGACATGTTAATGTGGATGTGGTGTGGGGGGGGGGTTGTAAGAATTATTGAAAAAAAGAATCCATGATTTTGAAAGAGAGTGAGCAAGGAGGAGTATATAGGACAGTTTGGAGAAAAGGAAACAATGTAATTATATTATAATCTCAAAAGGTAAAAATAATTAATTTTGATGGTGGGGAGGAGGTCCCATCCATCAAAAATAAATATTTTTATCTTTTGAAATTATAATATAATTACATTGTTTCCTTCTTTCCTCCAAACCCTTTTATATACCCCTAGGGGAAGGGAACAGGGCAGAAGAGGGAAAGAGGGAAAGAGACTGAGAACAGGAAGATAAGACAAGGGGATAATAATTGGGATGGAATGTGACTAAATTTTAATAAATAATTTTTAAAATAATTAATTCTTAGAAAGGCATGAGAAGAAAGAAAACAAAATAATCTTAGCATATAGGGATTATCATTAATTATCAAGTGAATGGTATAATACAGAAGAACTGGCTCATTATTATTTGAAGTTAGATTTAAGAATTAAGACTAGTAGCTGAGCACAGTAGCAAACACCTATAAGCCCAGTACTCAAAGAGGCAAAGGCAGGCAGATCTCTGTGAGTTCGAAGCCAGACTAGCAAACAGAGTAAGTCCAGGACAGACAAGGATACACCAAGAAACCCTATCTGAAAAAATAAAAACAAAATAAAAAAGTAAGACTAGCAATTTTAATACATTTATTTTATTACACACATATAAAACAGATTGCATACAGCAGGGAGAACCATGTGACAATTGTGAGTTCTATAAATGTTACATTCATAGTGGTTTGGCTATTTGTATTTGTCCAGCTTGAAGTAAACGTCTTTCCTGTCTTGTCCTGTCTGAATGAAATTCAATATCTATCCTATCTCAACCCTAATAACTTAACTTCTTTATCTTGATCTGAAAATATCTTATGCCCTAACCAACTAAACTTGATTGTAAAGCTATACTATCTGGCCTTCAATGCCCCTCAGGGACTTGACAATGAATAAAACTTAAATTCCTGAGTGAACCAGTAGTGCAGGTTAGGGGCTTCCAAAATGAACAAATTGACTTAGATGGTTTACTGCCTGAACAGTCACCCAACACTCTCTATAATGTTGGAGCCTGATCTTCAGCTTTCTGGCCCAATATCTCTACCAGACTTATTTTCGGGGTAGGAACTATTGAGAACTTGCTTACCCTGTCTTGGTGGAGTGTGGCTGTTAACTCTGCCTGCATCTAAGCTGCTCATTTTTAGGCAGAATTCTGTTAGTGGCAGGAATGAGGACTTTTTGCCCAGTGGCTTGTTTGCCACATTTGAAGCCATCTCTATAAGGAGGCTTTTTGATGCTCATCGTCTTCTTTGAGGTTGGCTGGGTGTTGTCAGGAGTTAACTTGTCTTGTTGTCAAAGAAATTTAGAATTATAAAAACAACTTTATTTTTTTTCACATTTTATTTTTTTTATTAATTTATTCTTGTTACATCTCAATGTTTATCCCATCCCTTGTATCCTCCCATTCCTCCCCCCCCCCCATTTTCCCATTATTCCCCTCCCCTATGACTGTTCCTGAGGGGGATTACTTCCCCCTATATATTCTCATAGGGTATCAAGTCTCTTCTTGGCTACCTGCTGTCCTTCCTCTGAGTGCCACCAGTTCTCCCCCTCCAGGGGACATGGTCAAATTAAATGTTATATTTTGTGTGTCTCTGAGGCTTTTGGAGACCTTATTCAACTATTTTACCTCATATATAGAAAGAGTGATACCTACCTGTTGGACTTAGGATATACATTCTTGTGCTAAAATCTGACAAGTATTTGACATGCCCATGTTTTCAATCAATATACTTAATTCTATACCAATGACTTAGACATAACCTTCATTATGATTAATAATTAAGGCCTTGAGTTAAAGAGAAGGTTCAATCATCTAGCTTTTGTTCTATCCTCCGTCTATGTTCCTATGTCTCCCTTTCTTTCTTTTCAGCTCCTATCTCCTTCCTACATATGCAAGATAAAGGAAAAGAGAGATGTCCTTGAGTTTCACCTAGTTTTTTCTCTGTATAAGACAAATAATGACTTGTGACCACCTACCGATAAGAATAAGCATTTGTAGACCAAGAGAGCAAACAGAAACCTATACACCCCTTCCCCCTTAGAGGAAATGGGGTGTCATTCTCTTAAGGTTTCTTCAGACTGAATTTGGACAAATAATACCTTGGAAGGGGCCCAAAAAGACTGGAGAAAATGGTTAAGCAAGCTAGGGATTGCATTTGTGGTCCAGTTTCTAAATGTTGAGAGATTCCAGGCTTAATAAGAGATTGAAATGGTGGTCCAAATTGGATCAACGTTGTCTGGGAAGCTGTCCAAATCTGATGGGTAACAGCAACAGAGTCATCCAGGGCTGGAGCTAAGAGGATGCAGGATGTCAGCATCAATCCTGCTGAGAGGAATGAATCCTGTCAGTTCTGATCCAACATCAGTGTCTGATTATTTTGTTATGAAAGCATAATTTCTCACAAGCATTGTACAGCTCTAACATTATAATTGTATGAGGTGTGCTGGATGCACAGAACAATTAAAGCTAGTTTTCTCCTCGTTGTCTGAGTCGATGTAAGACGTCTGCAAATCTTCCTTCATGCCTTACTAAGAGGGGCCCCTAATACTAAGTCACAGAGAATCTGTGGCCAACATAAGGCTTGTCTATGCCTTTACATTCGTATCTCTGACAGTCTCAAAGCTATTCTCATGTATTGGGATTTGGAATATAAGTTACCTGCTTGTTCTGCAGTTTGAATTCTTTACATCCCAATTGTAGCCTCATCCCCTCACAATCCCACCCCCTCCCTCATCAACTCCCATTCCTATTCCCTCACTCATCCCCTTTCCCTCCTTCCCCTAATCCTTAGAAAGGGGAGCCCTCCTCCCCTAATGTCTGACCTTAGTTTATCTAGTGTCCGCTGTACTAATAGGACCTCTTCCTCTGTGGCCAGACAGGGACTCTCGGGACTCTGTCCAGGCTCTAGCTTTGAATATCTGTAACTGTCCCTACGTCCTGCTGGGTGGAGTCTCTCCAAGGTTGTCTATGTTGGGTTAAAAATTCACATATAAATGAGTATATACTATGCATGTCTTTTTGAGTCTGGGTTGTCTCACTTAGAGTGATCATTTCTAATTCCATCCATTTGCCTAAAAAATTCAATATCTCTCTTCAGATCATATAAATCTATTGCCTTTTACTAAAGACTAGCAATTTCATTTTAATTGTATTATAATATTTTGATTTGAGGAGGTTAGAATTTGCATGATAATAATTTTTCTCAGTCTAGAATATGAGGTTCTTACACCTTTCTTTTTTTATTAATTTATTCTTGTTACATCTCAATGGTTATCCCATCCCTTGTATCCTCCCATTCTTCCCTCCCTCCCATTTTCCCCTTATTCCCCTCCCCTATGACTGTTCCTGAGGGGGATTACCTCCCCCTGTATATGCTCATAGGGTATCAAGTCTCTTCTTGATAACCTGCTCTGAGTGCCACCAGGTCTCCCCTCCAGGGGACATGGTCAAATGTGAGGCACCAGAGTACGTGAGGAAGTCATATCCCACTCTCCACTCAACTGTGGAAAGTGTTCTGACCATTGGCTAGATCTGGGTAGGGGTTTAAAGTTTACCGCCTGTAATAACCCAATTGAGAAATGGGGCTTGGAACTAAACAGAGAATTCTCAACAGAGGAGTATCAAATGGCTGAGAAACACTTAAAGAAATGCTCAACCTCCTTAGTCATCAGGGAAATGCAAATCAAAACAACTCTGAGATTCCATCTTACATCCATCAGAATGGCTAAGATCAAAAATTCAAGTGACACCACATGCTGGCGAGGATGTGGGGAGAGAGGATACTCCTTCATTGCTAGTGGGAATGCAAACTAGTACAGCCACTTTGGAAACCGATCTGGTGCTATCTCAGAAAAATGGGAATAGGGCTTCCTCAAGACCCAGCTATTCCACTCCTTGGAATATACCCAGAAGATGCTCCAGTACACAACAAGAAAATTTGCTCAACCATGTTCATAGCAGCCTTATTCATAATAGCCAGGACATGAAAACAGCCTAAGTGTCCCTCAGTAGAAGAATGGATAAAGAAACTGTGGGACATATACACTATGGAATACTTAAAACAAGGAATTCTCAAAATGTGTGGATAAATGGATTGAGCTAGAAATGATCATAATGAGTGAGTTAACCCACTCAGAAAGAATCAAATGGTATATACTCACTTATATCTGCATACTAGCCCAAGGGGCATGTCCCACGAAAGCCTTCACTTACCAGGAAACTGGGACAGAGGGGAGGACATCCTATTGGGACTCTAGATGAGAGACGCATGGGAGAATAGCAAAGCAGAAGGATCAAGAGGGTCCTAGAAACCTACAAGTAGAACATTATGATAGGCAGATTTGGGCCCAGGGGTCCCATTCAAACTAAGGCACCTTTCTTTTAAAATAAAGAGAATCTCCTTTTAAAAATGAAATTTATACTTTTATTTACTTGTATTTCTTCTTATATATTTTATAGATAATTGTTCTTGCCATTTTAGTGCTGTAATTTTCACAAATTTATATCTCTAATTTTGGTTTCCAATTTGGGGAAATGAGTTGCATGTGTATCTGTAGTATCCATCCCTTGTCTGGTGAATAATCTCTCCTTATAGATCCTAACATAGCTCATAGCGCATATTGGCATGAGTGAGTGTCCCACTACTATCCCTGGAAAGGCATCATCCACTCCTACCTCTCAGAGGTGTCCTTATGGTGGGGAGACACAGCTTTGGGTTCACCTGAAAATGAGAGGTAAGAGTCAACTTGATATGGTCCAAGTGTTTGCAGAAAGTTTCTGTGTGCATTAGGCAAGTTCACTGAGTGCCAACTGCTTCACCTGCAAATGGAAACAGTCAAAACTGTGCAGAGGAGATAAAGAATGCCAGACAGAATCTCCAAGAGGTCTCAAGAGACATTTGCGAGTGTTAATAGAGTTTGTTTAATGAGTATCTTTGACACCAAAATATTCCCAGACATATAAATATATGGATCTTCTTAATCATTAAAACAATGTGTGGAATCTGGAAAACTGTTTATATTTATAAATGCAGCAGGAAAATGTTTCAGGTTCCAGCACTTGGCTCTGGTTCCTCCTTTGGGGTTGCTCAGATTCTTGGATTGGCTCTTGGGGTTTTTATTTCTTATTAATTTATTCAGATTACATCTCAATTGTTATGCCATCACTTGTATCCTCCCATTCCCCCCTCCCTCCCACTTTCACCCTATTCCCCTCCCCTAGGTCTATGACCAAGGGGAACCTCCGCCCCCACTATATTGTCATAGGCTATCAAGTCTCATCTTGATATCCTGCCTATTCTTTCTCTGAGTGCCACCAGGCCTCCCCACAATGGGGAAGTGGTCAAATATGGGGCACCAGAGTTCATGTAAGATTCAATCCCCACTCTCAACAAAACTGTGAAGAATGCCCTCTCCATTGGCTAGATCAGAGTAGGGGTTTGATGTTTACTGTTTGTATTGTCCTTGCTTGGTGCAGTAGTTTGAACAGACACCGTTGTGTCCAGATCCACCCATCATGATGTTCTTCTTGTATGTTTCTAGGACCCTCTGGATCCTTCTATTTCCCCATTCTCCTATATTTCTCTTACCTAGAGTCCCAATAGAATGTCCTCACATTGATCCCAATCTCCTGGTAAATGAAGACTTTCATGACACATGCCTTTAGGGCTAGTGTCCAATTATAAGTGAGTATATACCATGTGAATCTTTCTGCTTCTGGGTTAACTCACTCAGTATGATCGTTTCTAGTTCCGTCCATTTGTCCACATATTTTGGGATTTCCTTGTTTTTAATAGCTGAGTAGTATTCCATAGGTAAATGTACCACAGTTTCTTTATCCATTCTTCAACTACGGCACATTTAGGCTGTTTTCAGGTTCTGTCTATTATGAAAAAGGCTGCTATGAACATGGTTGAGCATATGTCCTTGTTGTGTGATGGAGCATCTTCTGAGCATATACCAAAAGGTGGAATAGCTGGGTCTTGAGGAAGCCCTTTTCACAGTTTTCTGAGAAATTGCCAGATTGATTTCCAAAGTGGTTGTACAAGTTTGCATTCTCACCAACAATGAAGGAGTGTTCCTCACCAGCATCTGGTGTCACTTCAGTTTTTTATATTAGCCATTCTGATGGATGTAAGAAGGACTCTCAGAATCATTTTGATTTGTATTTCTCTGATGACTAAAGATGTTGAGCATTTCTTTAAGTGTTTCTCGGCCATTCCATATTTCTCTGTTGAAAATTCTCTGTTTAATTCAGAGACCCATTTCTTAATTGGGTTATTTGGCTTGGTAGAGTTTAATTTCTTGAGCTCTTTATATATTTTGGCTATTAGACTTTTGTCAGATGTAGAGTTGGTGAAGATCTTTTCCCAGTCTGTAGGCTGTCGCTTTGTTCTGTTGACAGTGTCTTCTGCCTTATAGAAGCTTCTCAGCCTCATGAGGTCCCATTTATTAATTGTTGACCTTAAGGCTTGGGCTGTTGGTGTTCTGTTCAGGAAGTTCTCTCCTGTGCCAATGTGTTCCAGGCTCTTCCCTATGCTTTCTTCTTACTGATTTAGTGTCTCTGGTTTTATGTTAAGGTCTTTAATCCACTTGGACTTGAGTTTGTAAATAAATCCATAAATATGGATCTACTTGCATTTTTCTACATGTAGACATCCAGTTAGACTAGGACCATTTGTTGAAGATGCTATTCTCTCTCTATTGAATAGATTAGGCTTCTTTGTCAAAAATCAAGTGACCATGTGTGTATGGATTCATTTCTGTGTCTTTGATTCGATTCCACTGTTCAGCCAGCCTATTGCTGTGCCAGTACCATGCTGTTTTAATTACTGTTGCTCTATAGTACAGCTTGAATTCAGGTATGGAAATTCCTCCAGAGGATCTTTTATTGTACAGGATTGTTTTTTGTTGTTCCATATGAAGTTGAGAATTGATCTTTCAACATCTTTAAAAATTTGTGTAAGTATTTACGTAGGGATTGCACTGAATTTGTAAGTTGCTTTTGGTAAGATGGCCATTTTTACTATGTTAGTTTTCCTGATCCATGAACAAGGGAGATCTTTGCATCTTCTGGTGTATTGTTCAATCTCCTTCTTCAGAGATTTGTAGTTTTTTTCAAACAAGTCTTTCACTTGCTTGGTTAGAGTTACTCCTAGATATTTTATATTGCTTGTGGATATAATGAAGGGTGTACTTTCCTTAATTTCTTCCTCTGCATGATTGTCATTTGTATATAGGAAGGCTACTGGCTTTTTCGAGTTAATTTTGTATCCAGCCATTTTGCTGAAGGTGTTTATCAGCTGTAGTAGTACTCTGGTGGAATTTGGGGGGGTCACTTAGAGACACTATCATATCATCTGCAAATACGGGTCATTTGACTTCCTCCTTTCCCATTTTGATCCCCTTGATCTCCTTTTGTTGTCTTATTGCTCTGGCTAGAACTTCAAGAACTATATTGAAGAGATATGGAGAAAGTGGTCAGCCTTGTCTGGTCCCTGAATTTAGAGGAATTTCCATGAGTATCTCTCCATTTAATTTGATTTTGGCTATTGGCTTGCTGTATGTAGCCTTTATTATGTTTAGGTATGTGCCTTGAATGCCTAACCTTTCCAAAACTTTAAACATGAGTGGGTGTTGGATTTTGTCAAATGTTTTCATTTTTATAACTGTAGCTCCTTTTATCAATTTACTTTACTGGATTTTGTCATCTGAATTTGAGGAGAATATCTTACCTTTGTATTTCACAAAATAGGCACATATTTCTGGAGTGCCAATTTAATGTTACCAGTATCCTATTAGGTTGTAATTACTCACATATTTTATGCCAAAATACTTTAAAATAGGCTCTAGTGACAACCCTAAAAATTCACTCTGTATGTCAAAAAGAATCCTCTTACATACCACTTCAAAAGCATTTTATTCCAATTTAATTAATAATAATAATAATGTTTAAGTTTGATTGTTTATTACACTATACATCTTGACCACAGCCCCATCCCTCCTCATCTCCCAGTCCCACCCTCCCTCCTTCTCTCCCATCCCCCTCTCTTATTCCTCAGAAAAGGGAAGCTCCACTTCCCATCCACCTCAGCTCATCCAATCATATCCAGACTGAGCAGTGTCCTCTTTGCTTGTGACCTGGCAAGGAAGTCAGGACAGAGGGACAGAGGGAAGTAACTGAAAAGCTGGCAAGAGAGTTCATATCAGAGAGATGCCCCCCTCCCCTTACTAGAGGACCCACAAGAAGCCTGAAATCCCATCACCTACAGTTTTTAGAGGACCTATGCCTGGAGACATGGCTCAAAGGTTGAGAACACTGATCACTCTTCCAAAGGTCTTGAGTTCAGTTCCCAGCTACCGCATTGAGGCTCATGACTATCTCTACTGAGATTTTTTACCCTCTTGTGGTGACAGATGTAAATGCAGGCAGAATACTATATAAACTCATTTTACATTCTGATCATAGCCCCTCCCCCCCTCCTGCAGGTTCCCCTTCCCTTGTCCTAAGAAAAGAGGAGCTGCCCGCACCAACCTACCCTAACACATCAGCCACATCAGGACTGAGCTCCTCCTCTTCCACTGAGGCCAGGCAAGGCAGCCCTCTTAGGGCAAAGCGATCAATACCAGGCACCAGAGTCCATGTCATAGACAGCACCTGCTCTACTTACTAGGAGACCCACATGAAGCTCAAACTGCCAAGCAGTTACATATGTGTAAGGTGCCTAAGTCCAGTCCACATATGCTCTTTGGTTGGTGCTTCCATCTCTGTAAGCCCCCCATGAGTCAAGGGTAGTTGACTCTGTTTGTCTTCTGGCGGCATGCTTGCTCCCCCTCTGGATCCTTCCATCCATCTATCCGACTCTTCCCCATGACTCCCCAGGCTCCACCAAATGCTTAACTGTGAGTTTCAACATCTAACTTATCAGCTGCTGGGTGAGGCCTCTCAGAGAATTGTTAAGCTCCTGTTTGTAAACATAACATAATGGTGTCAGGGGTTGGCTATCTCCCATGAAGAAGCTCTAGGGTAGGGCCAGGCATTGGTTGGTCACTCCCTCAGTCTCTATCTTTACCTCTGCACATTTTGTAGGCAGGCTAACTTTTGATTCAAAGGTTTTATAGGCAGATTGGTGTTCACCTTCCATCACTACAGGTCCTGTCTGGCTAGAAGGTGTTCTCCTCCTCAGTCTTCTGTCCACCACCACAAGGATGCTCAGCTAGAGACATCCCAGCATTCTATCTGTAGCCTACCCTGTCACAGGATTCCAGCTTGTCTCAGTGATGGCCCCACCTTCAGTTTCTCTTTTCTCTCCTGTCCCTCAAACCTCCTCTCCACCCTTCTCACATCCTCTCCTGTCCTGTTCCCTCTCTACTTCCTCTTTCACTGTCTATTTCCCTATCTGAGTGACACTCAAGGAAGGCCTATAGTATGGTTTGAGATTTGTAGTATGCTTATCCTGTACTATATGACTAATATTTGTTATAACCAAGTACATATCATGTGTGTCTTTCTGGGTCTGGGTTACCTCTCTCAGGATGATTCTTTCTAATTCTATCCATTTGCCTGCAAATTTCATGTTTTCCTTGTTTTTAATAGCTTAGTGGAATTCCATTGCGTAAATGTACCATGTTTTCCTTATCCATTTTTCAGTTGAGGGACACATCTAGATTGTTTCCTGTTTCTGACTATACACATAGTTGGGCATCTTTTGAGTATGTGCCCAGAAATGATATAGCTGGGTCTTGAGGTAGTACTGTTTCTAATTTTCTGAGAAAGTGCCAGATTGATTTCCAAAGCAGTTGTACAAGTTCTCAGTCCTGCCAGTAATGGAGGAGTGCTCTGCTTTCTCCACATCCTTGCCAGCACATGCTCACTTGAGTTTTCATCTTAGCCATTCTGACAGGTGTATGATAGAATATCAGGGGCCAGGAGAGATGGCTCAGTGGTTAAGGGTACTGTCTGCTCTTCCAGAATTCCTGAGTTCGAGTCCCAGCAACCACATGGTGGCTCACAACCATCTATAATGTGATCTCATGCCCTCTTCTGGTATGAAGGTGTACATGCAGATAGAGCACTCATACATAAAATAAGTAAATATTTTTAAAAAGATGGAATCTCAAAGTCCTTTTGATTTGCATTTCCTTGATGACTAATGACATTGATTATTTCTTTAAGTGCTTCTAGGACATTCAAGATTCCTCTATTGAGAATTCTCTGTTTATCTCTGCATCCCATTTTTAAATTAGATTATTTGATTTGTTGGTGCTTAGTTTCTAGAGTTATTTATATAATTTAGATATTAGTCCTTTGTCTGATATAGGGCTGGTGAATCTCTTTTCCCAATGTGTAGGCTGCTGTTTTGTTTTGTTGACAGTGTCCTTTGCCTTAAAGAAGCTTTTCTGCTTCATGAGGTCCTGTTTATTAACTGTTGATCTTAGAGCCTGGGCTGTGGGTGTTCTTTTCAGGAAGTTGTCTCCTGTGCCAACGAATTCAAGGCTCTTCCCCACTTTCTCTTCTAATAAGTTTAATGTTTCTGGTTTTATGTTGAGGTCTTTGATCCATTTGGACATGAGATTTCTGCAGAGTGATAAATATGGATCTATTTTCATTCTTCTACATGTAGACATCCAGTTGGACCAGCACAATTTATTGAAGATGCTTTCTTTTTTCTACTGTATGGTTTTGTCTTCTTTCCTTAAAACGAAGTGTCCATAGGTATGTTAGTTTATTTCTGGTTCTTCAATTCTATTCTGTTAGTCAACCAATCTGTTTCTATGCCAACACCATGCAGTTTTAATTACTATTACTCTGTAGTACAACTTGAAGTCAGGGATGGAGATACCTCCAGAGGTTCTTTTATTGTATAGGGTTAGTTTAGCTATTTTAGGGTTGGTTGGTTGGTTGGTTGTTGGTTGGTTTGTTTTTCCATATGAAGTTGAGAATTGTTCTTTCAAGGTCTATAAAGAATAGTGTTGGTATTTTGATGGGAATTCCAGGGAATCTATAGATTGCTTTTGGTAAAATTGCCATTTTTACTATTTTAATCCTACCATTCCATGATCATGGGAGATATTTCCATCTTCTGATATCTTCTTCAATTTCTTTTTTCTGAGACCTGAAGTTCTTGTCATACAGGTCTTTCATTTGCTTTGTTAGGATTATACCAAGATACTTTATTTTACTTATAGCTATTGTGAAATGTATTGCTTCCCTAATTTCTTTCTCAGCCCAAACTTTAGTTGTCTTATTGCTCTAGCTAGAACTTCAAGTACTATGTTGAAGAGATAGGAAAAGAGTAGGCAGCCTTGTCTTGTCCCTGGTTTTAGTGGAATTTGTTTGAGTTTTTCTCCATTTAATTTGGTGTTGTCTATTGGCATGCTGTATATAACCTTTATTATGTTTAGGTATGGGCCTTGTATCTCTGATATCTGTAAGACTTTTATCATGAAGGTGTCTTGGATTTTGTCAAAGCTTTTTCTGCATCTAAGGAGATGATCATGTGATTTTTTTCTTTCAGTTTTGTTATATGGTAGATTACATTGATGGATTTTTGTATATTGAACCATCCCTGCGTCCATGGGATGAAGCCTACTTGATCATGATGGATGATGTGTTTTATATGTTCTTGGATTTGGTTTGCAAATATTTTAATGATTATTTTTACATCAGTGTTCATAAGAGAGGTTGAACTGAAATTTTTTCTTTGTTGAGTCTGTGTGATTTAGCTATCAGGGTGACTGTGGCTTCATGGAATGTGTTTGGCAATGTTCTTTCTGTTTATATTTTATGGACTAGGCTGAGTATTGGTATTAGCTATTCTTTGAAAATCTGGTAGAATTCTGCACTAAAACTGTCTGGCCCTAAACTTTTTTTGGTTGGGAGACTTTTGATGAGTACTTCTATGTTTAAACTGTTTACCTGGTCTTGATTCAACTTTGGTAAATGAAATCTTTTAAGAAAATCATACATTTCTTTTAGATTTTCCAACTTTGTGGAATATAGGCTTTTGAAGTAAGACCTAATGACTCTTTGTATTTCCTCAGTGTCTCTTGTTATGTCTCCCTTTCATTTCTGACTTTGTTAATTTGGATACTGTCTCTCTTTTGGCTAGTTTTGCTAGGGCTTTATCTATCTTGTTGATTTTTTTCAAAGAACCAGCTCTTGGTTTTATTGATTCTTTTTATTGTTCTCTTTGTTTCTAAGCTATTGATTTCATCCTTGAGTTTGAATATTTCCTGCCATCTACTCCTCTTGGATGTGTTTGCTTCCTTTCCTTTTAGAGCTTTTAGGTATGCTTATAAATTGCTAGTAGGAGAACTCTTCAATTTATTCATGATGGCACTTAGTGTTATAAACTTTTCCTTAGCACTGCTTCATTGTGTCCTATAAGATTGAGAATGTTGTGGCATCATTTTCATTGAATTATAGAAAGTCTTTCATCTCTTTCTTTATTTACTCCCTACCCAGTGATCACTAAGTAGAGAGTTTTTCGGTTTCTATGAATTTATGGGTTTTCTCTTGTTTCTGTCATTGTTGAAATACAGATTTAATTCATGGTGGTCTGACAAGATACAAGGGGTTATTTCACTTTTCTTGTATCTGTTGAGGCTTGCTTTGTGATTAAGTATATGGTCAATTTTGAAGAAGGTTCTGTGAGGTGCTGAGAAGAACGTATATTTCTTTGTGTTTGAGTAAAATGTTTTGCAGATATCTGTTAGGTTCATTTGATACATGACATCTATTAGTTTAATTATTTTCTCTGTTTACTTTGTCTCAATGACCTGTCCTTTAGCGAGAGTGGGATGTTGAAGTCTCCTACTATTAATGTGTAGGGATCAATGTGTGATTTAAGCTTTAGTAATGTTCTCTTGTAAATGTGGGTGTTTTGTATTTGGAGGATGGATGTTCAGAATTAGGATGCCATCTTGGTGGATTTTTTCTTTTATGAGTATGAAGTGTCCTTCCTCATCTCTTTTAATTAATTTTGATTGAAAGTATGTTTTATTAGATATTGGAATGGCTATTCCAGCTTGCCTCTTGGGCCCATCTGCTTGGAAAAACTTTTCCAGCCCTTTACTCTATCTTTGTTGCTAAGATGTGTTTCTTATACGTAGCAGAATGATGGGTCCTGTTTACATATGCATTCTTTTAACCTGTGTCTTTTTATTGGGGAGTTAAGTCCATTGATGTTGAGAGATATTAATGACCAATGGTTGCTAGCTCCCGTAATTTTGATGTTGATGATTGTAGGGTGTATGTGTGTTTCGCTTCTTTTGGTTTTGCTGCTGTGGGTTATTTATTTACCATGTTTTATTGGGTGTAGGCTACTTGCTTCAGTTGGAGTTTTCCTTTTAGTGTCTTCTATAGGGCTGCATTTGTGCATAGGTATTGTTTAAATTTGGCTTTGTCATGGAATATCTTGTTTTCTCCATCTATAATGATGGAAAGTTTTGCTAAGTATAGTACTCTGGGCTGATATCTGTGGTCTCTTAGGGTCAACAGAATCTCTGTTGACAAGTTATGGGTGACGCTGATAGGTTTGCCTTTATATGTTACTGGGCCTTTTCCCCATGCATCCTTTAATATTTTATTTTGCTCTTTACGTATAGTGTTTTGATTATTATGTGGTGGGAAATTTCTCTTTTCTGGTCTTAACTATCTGGTGGTCTGTAAGATTCTTTTATGTTTATAGGCATCTCTTTCTTTAGGTTGGGGATTTTTTCTATGATTTTCTTGAAAATATTTTCTGAGCCTTGGAGCTGGGAATCTTCTCTTTCTTCTACTCTTATTGATCTTAGGTTTCATATTTTCATAGTATTAATTTTAATTGAATTTTATGAAAGCTCATAAGATGTCTCATTGTTACTTTTGTGAAGGTATCTCTAATGTTGTATGTGGTATATATTCTAAAGTTAAAAAGGAAATTGGAAGTGAGGTGGGCTCATTGGTATAATTAAAATATGGTGATGATGTTCATATTCACGAACATGTTTTATTATTGTGCTTAGTATTTTTTTTCTTTTTTTAATGATCTCTTGTGGAGCCCAGGCTGGATTCAAATTTTCTGTGTAGTGAAGGCTATCCATTAACCTCTCATCTTTCTACCTCCATCTCCCATGAACTTGAATCACAAGCACCTCCCCCCACCTTTGTAATTCTAGACAGCAGTGTTTTTTTTAATCTTCTTTTCCTCCCATTTCACTGAGGCTTTGAAGAGTAGTCTAGATATCACAGGTCTTCACTAAGCAGTTTTCATACTGGTGAAACATGGTTTCTAGAAGACTAGGCAACATGAACTGTTGTCTTCAGAAATTAGAAGTGAAGTTTGTGACACTGATGGTTCAGAACAGGTACTGTCCACGGGTCCAAGAGTGGTTTGAGTAGGTATGGCAGGCTGAATCCAAATAGTCTAAGACTTCAATGTTCATAGTTATGTCCATCTCTCGAGATTGAAAATGTTGGGGCTAAGGAATATTACAGCGTTAGCTGCCTAGCACTGAACTAGGGGCAGAGTTGACATTCAGTAGCCATTGAACACATGAAAGTAAGTGAGCAAATCTTCTTGGATCCTTAGAGCATAGCTAAGTAAAACTATAGTACAAGAAAAGATACCTTGGCCAGAGAAAGTGTAGAAGAGCAAGAAGGAAGACTGTTTAAATGGTTATCATTTGCATCTTGCAGAAGTTTCTGGAAGAGCACCTTGGGCAGATTGTATTAAGTATTCTACGCATGTACCAGATGGTTACTAATCAATTACTGTCATTCTTCTCTAGAGCTCAGAGAAAAGTGTGCTGAGCAGCCATCTAGAGTGAAACATCTCAGAAAGCTAACTTGAGCCTTTCTCATTGACTTCTGCACTTATGGCAAGAAGGAACAAGACCAGCACCTTTGAGTTCCTCCTCTGGGGACTGTCAGAGCAGCCACAACAGCAGCAGACCCTCTTCCTGCTCTTCCTGTGCATGTACCTGGTCACTGTAGCTGGGAATCTGCTCATTGTCCTGGCAATTGGTACTGATGTCCGACTCCACACCCCCATGTACTTCTTCCTCGCCAGCCTGTCCTGTGCTGACATCCTTTTCACCTCCACCACGGTACCCAAGGCCCTGGTGAACATCCACACCCAGAACAGGGCCATCTCCTATGCAGGATGCCTAGTCCAGCTCTATTTCTTCTTGACTTTTGGAGACATGGACATTTTCCTCCTGGCCACAATGGCCTATGACCGCTTTGTAGCCATTTGTCACCCTCTCCACTATAGGATGATCATGAGCTTCCAGCGCTGCTCACTCTTGGTGACAGCCTGTTGGATCCTTACAAACCTTGTCGCCATGACACACACCTTCCTCATATTCCGGCTTTCCTTCTGCTCTAAAAAAGTCATTCCAGACTTCTTCTGTGACCTGGGACCCCTGATGAAGATCGCTTGCTCTGAAACCCATGTCAACGAACTTGTGCTTCTCTTCCTGGGGGGTGCAGTCATCTTAATCCCCTTTTTGCTCATCATTGCATCTTATATCCGCATCGTGTCAACTATCCTCAGGGTCCCTTCTGCCCAAGGGAGGCTCAAGGCCTTTTCTACCTGTGGGTCTCACCTTGCTGTGGTGACCCTGTTCTTTGGGACAGTGATCAGGGCTTATCTGGTCCCCTCATCCTCTTCCTCCAACTCAGTGGTAGAGGACACAGCAGCTGCTGTCATGTACACAGTAGTAACTCCGCTGCTGAACCCATTCATTTACAGCCTGCGGAACAAAGACATGAAGGGAGCGCTGATCAGACTTCTCAAGGGCAAAATCTCCTTCTCCTGGGGCCAGTGACTTCTGGGGCAGAGAAGCCGAAGAATCTCCAAACCCCTTTCCTGAGAATCTTCCAGAAATTTCTACCTCAATTGTCTCCTAGTCAACCCCACATATGCTTTATCACAGCCCTCCAATTTCTTGGATTTGAGGAAAATGAAATCTCTCCTCAGGCCTTGATTGGTTATGAATTGCTTCTTTGTACACATATTTAATAGTCATGTGCCCCAGAATTATGAAGCAGCCAATGGCAGACAGCATGTAAGGCAATTGTTTCTATGGGGACAATTATTCTACAGCTAAAGGTTCATTTTTTTTTTTTTTTTGGTCCAAATGAAAATGAACATTTCAGAGAATATCATCTATGAGTGAAATGCATTATGACCATACCCATCCTCCCCCATCCAACTTCTCCCATGATGCCCCAATGTTCCACTATCAGATTCATGTCTTCATCTATTGTATGCACAATTGCACAAGTACTTACATGTATATATCTCCTAGTGTATCAAACTAATGTTCCACACACATGTGGATGTAGTATTGAATACTGGGGTTCAGAATCAGTCCTTGGTTTGAGAGACTTGCGACTTTTCCTTGCTTGTAACTTTTCTCAACAACTGTCTTTTGCAGGGTTCATAATTCTAAAAGTCTGTATAGACTTTAGAACCAGAAGAAAATATATATTTAATTTTATTTAATTCATATAACTTGATTTTATTTATGTTATACATTTACTATTTATTAATGTATTTTATTATATATAGTAAAATATATAAGTTGTAGAATATAAATTAACTGGATCAAATAAGTTAACAAAAATGTTTAAAAATTAAGAATGAAAATAAAGGTTTAAACTTTTTTAACTTTTTAAAATTTCCTTAAGGTCTTAATTTTTTGAATTTTTTTTTCTTTGTTTTTCCAAATTACATATAAGTGTATTTTTTTATTATTAATTTATTCTTGTTACATCTCAATGTTTATTCCATCCCTTGTATCCTCCCATTCCTCCCCCCCCCCCATTTTCCCATTATTCCCCTCCCCTATGACTGTTCCTGAGGGGGATTACGTCCCCCTATATATTCTCATAGGGTATCAAGTCTCTTCTTGGCTACTTGCTGTCCTTCCTATGAGTGCCACCAGGTCTCCCCCTCCAGGGGACATGGTCAAATGTGAGGCACCAGAGTACGTGAGAAAGTCATATCACACTCTCCACTCAACTGTGGAGAATATTCTGACCATTGGCTAGATCTGGGAAGGGGTTTAAAGTTTACCTCCTGTATTGTCCTTGGCTGGTGCCTTAGGTTGAGCGGGACCCCTGGGCCCAAATCTGCCTATCATATTGTTCTGCTTGTAGATTTCTAGGACCCTCTGGATCCTTTTATTTTGCTGTTCTCCCATGCGTCTCTCATTTAGAGTCCCAATAGGATGCCTTCCCCTCTGTCCCAGTTTCCTGGTAAGTGAAGGCTTTTATTCTTGTTACATCTCAATGGTTATCCCATCCCTTGTATCCTCCCATTCCTCCCTCCCATTTTTCCCTTATCCCCCTCCCCTATGACTGTGATTGAGGTGGACTTACTCCTCCTTTATATGCTCATAGAGTATCAAGTCTCTTCTTGGTAGCCTGCTATCCTTCCTCTGAGTGCCACCAGGTGTCCCCATCCAGGGGTCATGGTCAAATATGAGGCACCAGAGTAAGTGTGAAAGTCATACCCCACTCTCCGCTCAACTGTGAAGAATGTCCTGTCCTTTGGCTAGATCTGGGTAGGGGTTTGAAGTTTACAGCCTGTATTGTCCTTGGCTGGTGCCATAGTTTGAGCAGGACACCTGGGCCCAAATCTGCCTATCATAATGGCAAGGATGCGGAGAGAGAGGAACATTCCTTCATTGCTGGTGGGAATGCAAACTAGTACAGCCACTTTGGAAATCTATCTGGTGCTATCTCAGAAAGCTGAGAATAGGGCTTCCTCAAGACCCAGCTATTCCACTCCTTGGAATATACCCAGAAGATGCTCCAGCCACAACAAGAAAATTTGCTCAACCATGTTCATAGCAGCCTTATTCATAATAGCCAGATCATGGAAACAGCCTAAGGATCCCTCAGTAGAAGAATGGATAAAGAAACTGTGGTACATTTACACTATGGAATACTACTCAGCTATTAAAAACAAGGAATTCCTGAAATTTGTGGATAAATGGATTGAGCTAGAAATGATCATAATGAGTGAGTTAACCCAGAAGCAGAAAGACTCAAATGGTATATACTCACTTATATCAGCACACTAGCCCAAGGGGCATGTCCCACAAAAGCCTTCACTTACCAGGAAACTGGGACATAGGGGAGGGCATCCTATTGGAACTCTAAATGAGAGAAGCATGGAAGAATGGCAAGGCATTAATTTTTAGTTTTTATAAAGTATGTCTGTGTGTAAGTATGGATTACATGGAAGCTAGAGCCATCAGGTTCCCTTGAACCTGTAGTTAAAGGCTGTTGATTTTACATTCAGGATTTTAGGCTCACCAAGATAGAAAAAATTGCCAAATACAAATAGCCAAAACACTATGAATGTAATAACCTTTATATAATTCCTAATTTTTGTGGTTCTTGCTGTATGTACTTTATTTTATATGTGTGTAATAATATAAATGTATATATTAAATTAAAAAATATTTTAAAAGCTTATTGTGAGCTGATATTTTAAGACTAATGTGGCTACATATCTCCCACTGATATGTAGCCTGTAGTCACCACCACTTGTAGCCAGACAAGACTTCCAGTGGAGGGAGAAGGACACCAACCCAGCCACAAAACCTTCAACCCAAAATTTTTCCTGCCTACGAGAAATGAAGGGATAAAGATAAAGCAGAGTTTAGGGGACTAGCCAAAGAATAACAAGCCCAACCCGAGACCCACCCCCTGGGAGAGAGCCAACCCCTGGCACTGTTAATGATACTCTGCTATGTTTGCAGACAAGAGCCTAGCATGGCTGTCCTCTGAGAGGCTTCCATCCAGCAGCTGATGGAAACAGATGCGGAGACCAGCAGCTCTGGAAGTCCTGTGGAATAGTGGAAAGAGGGATTGAGGGAGCCAGAGGTGTCAAACACACTACAAGAAGACCTACAGAGGAAACTGCCTGGGCCCATGGGGAATAACAAAGACTGAATCACCAACCTAAAGCTTGCATGGGCTGAAGCTAGGCTCCCTACATATGTATAGGAGATGTGCAGCTTTGTCACCATGTGGATCCCCTAACTATTAGAGGGGGGCTGTCCCTGACTCTGTTCCCTGCCTTTGGGTCCCTTTCCCCTAGCTGAGATGCCTAGTCTGGCCTCTATGAAAAGTGAAGCCCTTAGTCCTGATGAGACTGATGTGCGTGGTGGTTGGTACCCATGGGTAGAGGGGAGAGGCTTCCTTCTGTTCTTTTAAGAAAACGGCCCTGCCATGGAACCAACCCACCCTGGCATATCAAGTCTCAGCAGGACTAAGTGCATCCTGTTCCTCTGAGGCCAGACAAGGGAGCCTGGTTAGGAGAAAGGAATACAAAGACAGGGAGCAGAGGCAGAGACAGCCCCCACTCCAATTATGAGAGGACACACATGAAGACCAAGCTGCGCATCTACTACATATCTGTAGGGAGCCTAGGTCCAGCCCGCGCATGCTCTTTGGTTGGTGCTTCAATCTCTCTGAGACCCATGGGCCCAGGTTAGTTTCCTCTGTAGGTCTTCTTGTAGTGTCCTTGGCCCCTTTGGCTCCCTCTATCCTTCCCCCCAACTCTTTCACAAAACTCCCCAAGTTTTGCCTATTGTTTGGCTGTGGCTGTCTGCATCTGTTTCCATCAGCTGCTGTATGAAGCTTTTCAGAAAACAGTTATGCTAGACTCCTGTCTGCAAGCATAGTGTCAGGGGTTAGCTTTCTCCCATGGGGTGAGTCTTAAGTTGGGCCAGCCATTGGTTAGCTTCGTTTCTCAATCTCTGCTATTCCTTCATCCCTGCACATCTTGTAGGCAGGACAATTTGGGGGTCAAAACTTTGTGGGTAGATTGATTGATGAGGTCATGGAGAATGTATTAATGATGAAAATATTGACAAGTAAGGTCAATATCAGATGGCAAAGACTTTTCAACTTGAATGCAACAAGTATGTTTTCCCTCTGGAAATAGGAAATTATAAAAGTATTTATTGCATAAAAGTTATACACTATAAACATATTTGTAGATGTTAAAGCTTTGAACAGTACAGAAATCATTGATACTTTTTAAGCAGATTCATGACTACTTTATAATGAGAAGATAATATAACTTTATTAAATATTATAGGAATTGTACTATTTTCTAACACCTTCAGCAAAGTGGCTCGATACAAAATTAACTGAAAAAATCAGTAGATAGCCTGAATACAAAAGACAAATGGGCTGAGAGAGAAATTAGGGAAACAACTTTCACAATAGCTACAAAAAACACAAATTATCTTGGTGTAACTTTAACCAAGCAAATAAAAGACTTGTATGGGAAAAAAACTTCAAGTCTCTGAAGAAAAAAATTGAAGATGATGTCAGAAGATGGAAGATCTCCCATGTTCATGGATAGGTAGGATTAACATAGTAAAAATGGTGATCTTACCAAAAGCAATCTACAGATTCAATGCAATTCCCATAAAAATACCAACACAATTCTTCATAGACCTTAAGAGAACAATTCTCAACTTCATGTGGAGAAACAAAATATCCAGTATAGCAAGAAAATCCTGTACAATAAAAGATCTGGTGAGTATACCCATCCCTGATCTCAACCTGTATTATAGAACAATAGTAATAAAAATTGCATGGTGGCATAGAAACAGACTGGTGGATCAGTGGAATCAAATTGAAGACCCAGAAATAAGCCCACACACCTAAGGACACATGATTTTTTACAGAGAAGCCAAAACCATATAATGGAAAAGGGATAGCATCTACAAGAAATGATGCTGGTCTAACTGGATGTCTACACGCAGAAAAATGCATATAGACCTTTATTTA
Source organism: Acomys russatus (assembly GCF_903995435.1). Taxonomy (NCBI): domain Eukaryota; kingdom Metazoa; phylum Chordata; class Mammalia; order Rodentia; family Muridae; genus Acomys; species Acomys russatus. Next base: position 1,167,635 of record NC_067152.1, read on the forward strand.
TCACCCTGTACAAAACTCGAGTCCAGTCAGATCATGGTCCTGGACATAAAACCAGAAATACAAAATCTACTAGAGGAGAAATGAGAGAAAGCCTTGGTTTCTCTGGTCTTAATTGGCATCTGAAATGCAGAGGAGGCAGGGATGAATGAAAAGCCACACAGACAGGCTTCAATCTTTATGCAAAACTGAGAGCAGGTCACAACCACCCAATAGCATGGACTATAGAGCAGGGCAAAAACCCACTTAGTAACAAACAGGAATTGCATCTCAGCAAGTCTCAGACTTGGTTTCACATTTAAATATATATAGGAGCTTCAATAGATACCTGATGTTTAAACTTCACCAGGAGCCATAGACAGTGAGACCTAGGCTTTGGCGTGTTTCAGAGGTCCCACATCACTGCTCTTTCAGCATTTCTCTGAATAATTCTTCCAGCCACCAATTCATTCTTCCCATGTGCTTAACTTTAAGGCGTAGTTCTGCCATAGGAGAGACAATAATTTGAAAGAGGATGCCATGAAAGCATAAGATATCTCAGAAAGCTGTAGTGGTTGGTACTTTCAGCTTTAATGCCTGATGCTCTTTTGGGCTAGAGCACCATTCCCTGTGGGAAGCTTTTTAAGAAGAAAGCACCAATGCTCAGGGCTTTCACCAAGAAGTGTGAGTGAACTGATGATGTCCTGGAAGGGGGCTTGTGAGGTTCTTAAAATGTCCAGCCAGGATTGAAGATCTCTGGTATATTTGCAACCTGGGATTATGGCCTTGCCCCCTTCTTGTTTTCCTCTTTACAGAGACCACCGTCTCTTCTATGATATCTAGAGTTTTTGCACAGGTCTCTCCACCTTGGCTCACAGTGAAGGTAGTACTATGTATCCTGGAGTTTCGAGAAGACAGTTTGTATCTCACTGGACTCTTTATGTAAAAAGCTATCTAAATAAAGGTTATCTTCAAAACAAGCACCTCGTGGCCAGTGAAAGGCTACCTTAGCAACCAGCCCTCCAGTGAAGGCTCTACTACATGTGCTTGCAGTGGATTTTAATGCAGGTGGGCATGAATTTAGATGCAATAATCTTCAAGTTGGCCTGAAAACTCCAATGATACATGAGTTAGGAGGAGATAGCAATCTCTTCCAGTCTTCTCAACATTGATGAAGTATGTAGTTGAATGATTTTCAAATTGACAATGGATGACCAACAAGAACTCTTTATGGATGTTTAATTGGAAAATAGTTAACTGCTCCTGCTTCTGCTGAGATCCATCCACCTTCAATGCCTGTTTTATTTCCCCTCTTGAGTGAGATTCAAGCATCTCTCTTGGGTCCTCCTTGTTACTTAGCTTCTTTGGGTCTGTGAATTGTAGCATGGTCATCCTGTACTATATGGCTAATATCCACGTATTGGTAAGTATATACTATGCATGTGTTTTTAAGGCTGGGTTATCTCACTTGGGATGATCTTTTTAGTTCCATTCCTGCAAATTTCATGATGTCCATGTTTTTAATAGCTGAGTAATATTCCATTGTGTAAATGTACCACAGTTTTTTATCCATTCTTTGGTTGAGGAACATCTAGGTTGTTTCCAGCTTCTAGGTATTTAAAGCTGCTATAAACATATCTAAGGAAGTGTCCTTGTGGTAATGATATGATATACCAGGAGTGGTGTAGCTGGGTCTTGAGGTAGAACTATTCCCAATTTTCTGAGAAAACACCAGATTGATTTCCAAAGTGGCTGTACAACTTTGAACTCCAACCAGCAATGAAGGAGTGGTCCCCTTTTCAACAGCATGTGCTGTCACTTGAGGTTTTGATCTTAGCCTTTCTGATGGGTGTAAGATGGAATATCAGAGTCGTTTTTATTTGCATTTCCCTGATGACTAAGGACATTGAACATAACTTTAGGTGTCTCTCTCTACCATTAGAGATTCCTCTGTTGAAAATTCTCTTTTTAGCTCTGTATTCCATTTCTTAATTGGGTAGTTTGGTTTGTTGGTGTTTAATTTCTTGAATTCTTTATATATTTTCAAAATTAGGTCTCTTTTGGATGTAGGGTTGGTAAAAATCTTTTCCCATTCTCTAGGCTGCTGTTTTGTCCTATTGACAGTGTTCTTTGCACTACAGAAGCTTTTCAGTTTCAAGAGGTCCCATTTATTAGTTATTGATATTACAGTCTGAGCTGTTGGTGCTCTGTTCAGGAAGTTGTCTCCTGTTCCAATGAGTTCAGTGCTCTTTCCCAATTTCTCTTCTATTGGGTTTAGTGTATATGGTTTTATGTTGAGGTCTTTGATCTACTTGGATTTTAATTTTGTACAGGGAGATAAGTATAGATCTATTTGCATACTTCTACATGCAGACATCTAGTTAGACCAGCACCATTTGTTGAAAATGGTTTCTTTTTACCATTGTATGATTTTGGGTTCTTTGTCAAAAATCAAGTGTCCATGGGTGTGTGGGTTTATTTCTGGGTCTTCTATTCAATTCCATAAATCAACCAGCATGTTTCTATACTTGATTCTAGCCAAAGGCTGAGAAGTGATAAACCAGTCTGTTTCTATACAAATACCATGCAGTTTTTATTACTAGTGCTCTGTAGTACAGCTTGAAGTCAAGGACAGTGATACTGCCAGAAGTTCTTTTATTGTACAGGATTGTTTTAGCTATTCTGGGTTTTTGTTTTTTCCATATTGCATTGATAACTTCTCTGTAAAGGTCTGTAAAAAAATTGTGTTGACACTTGCCTTCTGTTAAGCAACACATACATGTCAGGAGCAGATGCGTCCTTAATATGCTTTGGATATTGTGGACTTATGCTTTGGAGCAGCTTTCTCACTTGAACTTAGCATACCTAAAAAGTCAGGTTCTAGAAATAAATAGAATTGTGACACGGAGGGTACAGAGTCCCTTTTGATGTGGTAAGGCAAATAAATGCAGGGGATGAGGTGGAATGAGAGCTTGATTCTGAATTCCAAATCCAAGAGGCATCTGGAAGACTTTGCCCCTCCTGAATTAGCCATCACTAGACAACAGCAGATAGCAGCAACTGACAAATAGATGCTAGATAGTGGGTGACCAAGGTAAGAGGAAAAGAAAAGGAGGATTAGTGACGCTGAGTAGAGAGAGCAGAGTAAAGAGGTGCTGGGTAAGAACATGGACCAATCATGTTAAGGGTACCTTGCAGCGAAATGAAGACATGGAATAGGAATACATCACCCTCTCAGATGAAGGGATGAGGGGAAAGGAAGCTGCTATAGATGAATGTTTTGCTTGGGTAGAGGTAAAAGTAGGAACATGTCATGACTGATGAAATCTATTTTCTCTCATGGGATAAGACATGATGGCCTCTGAAGAGTTTAAGGAGGGGAATTAGAATAAGGCTACATTGGAATTATGAGTAAAGGTTAGAGAAAAACTAGAGATGGAGGCTATGGAAAGTAAAGGATTTCTTTTTTAATGTGTTGGAATTTTTATGGGAATTTCATTAAATCTGTAGATTGCTTTCGGTAAGATGGCCATTTTTACTATGTTAATTCTACCAACCCATGATCATGAGAGACCTTTCCATCTTCTGATATCTTCTTCAATTTATTTTTTCAGAGACTTGAAATTATTGTCATATAGATCTTTAACTCGCTTTATTAGAGTCATGCCAAGATGGCTCGTGTGAAGGATGTAGTTTCCCTAATTTCTTTCTCAGCCAGTTTGACATTTGTATAGAAAAGGGATACTGATTTTTTAAACAAATCTTGTATCCAGCCACTTTGCTGAAGGTGTTTATTAGCTATAGGGTTCTAGGTGGAATTTTGGGGATCACTTATGTATATTATCATATCATTTGCAAATACGGATACTTTGACTTCTTCCTTTCCAATTTGTATCATCTTGATCTCCTTTAGTCATCTTATTGCTCTTGCTAGAACTTCTCATACCATGTTGAATAAATATGGAGAGAGTGGACAGCCTTATCTTGTCTCTGATTTTAGTGGAAATTCTTTACTACATTTCTCTCCATTTAATTTGATGTTAGCTATCAGCTTGCTGTATGTTGCTTTATTGGGTTTCAATGTGTGCCTTGTATTTCTGATCTCTCCAAGACTTTAAACACAAAGGGGTTTTGGTTTTTATGGAAGGCTTTTTCAGCACCTAATGCAATTATCATGCTAAAGCAAAAATTAACAGGGTGGCTTAGGATCTGAAATTTATTCTGGAAGTGGTGGGCTGGGTAGAAGAAAAGAAGGCAATGTGCTAATGATTCAGGAGGGATAAAACTCATACATAAGCGATAAAAGATATGTGTTTCGGGGCTGGAGAGGTGGCTCAGAGGTTAAGAGCACTGAATGCCCTTCCAGAGGTCCTGAGTTCAATTCTCAGCAACCACATGGTGGCTCACAACCATCTATAATGAGATCTGATGCCCTCTTCTGGTATGCAGGTGTACATGCAGGCAGAGCACTGTATACATAATAATAAATATATCTTTTTAAGAAAAGATATGTGTTTTACATTCTATACGCTCCCACAGTAACTAGTTCTGACAGCCCTGAAGTCATTATTGTAAAATACAAGGCAAATGCACTGGTGGAAGTCAATAGAAATGATAATTGTAGGAGTGTGGTAGCAAGCCGAGGAATGCCAGGAGCCAACAGAACTAGAGACACAGACTAGCTTCTCCTCTAAAGCCTTCAGGAAGCACTGCCCTTGCTCATACCATTACACTAATTTTATTGGACTTATTTCAGACTTTTGGTCTCCGTAAAGATGAGATAATAGATTTCTGTGGTTTTAAGGCATTCAGTGTATAGAAATGTGTTTCAGTAGAAATAGAGAGCTGACTTACTATGTAGGCATCTTGCCCAGACTTGAGAATTCCTCTAGTCCTAGAAGAGGCATGAGAACAAGTTCTGACCTAGAAGTGGAGCTAGATGTGACGACACAGAGAGATTTATCTGATAATGGGAGAACTTTCCCCACTTCAGAGCTAGATCTCCTTGCAAAGATGCTTTGCAAGAGTTGGGCTGAATAAACCACTGAAATGTGTGTGAAGTTTGGGCAGGATGATGATAGGCACTTTAGAGAAGCACTCAGGAGGGAGCCAGAAGGCTAAGGGAGCAGAGGCCTTATGTTAATCCTGTGATTCACCAGAAAAACCAACTCCATTACTTTGGACCAAATTGAAAGCAAGTATTAATTAAATAATAAATATTGACCTAGAGTTGGACTTTGGTATGGACCATTATGAACATATTAAAGAATTTGATCATTTATAAGGTGATTGACTATTAACTTGCACTTAGTTATCCTTAACAGTTTACAATAATTTAGTAGCTTTAATAAGTCTAGGATTTTATATTTCATCTCTGTTAGATTTTGATTTAAAACAACAATTTTAAATTGTCTCTTTTAGTACCAAAATAAAAAATTTTAATCTATAAAGATAGTCCATAAAGAAACTGGGAATTTTTCTGACCTTTTATATTTTTAATTGATTTATTCAGATTACATCTCGGTTGTAATACCCTCACTTGTATCCTCCCATTTCTCCCTCTCTCCCTCTTTCACCCTATTCCCCTCCCCTAGGTCTGTGACAGAAGGGGACACCCTCCCCCACCAGATGGTCACAGCCTATCAAGTCTCATCCTGGTAGCCTGCTTATCCTTTCTCTGAGTGCTATCAGATCTCCCCACCAAAGGGAAGTGGTCAAATATGGGGCACTAGAGTTCATGTCAGAGTCAGTCCCTGATCTCCACACAACTGTGGAGAATGTCCTGTCTATTGACTAGATCTGAATAGGGCCTCAATGTTTACTGCATGTATTGTCCTTGCTTGGTGCACTAGTTTGAGCAGACATACCTAGGTCCAGATCTGCCCATCATGATGTTCTTCTTGTAGGTTTCTAGGATCCTCTGGATCCTTCTGTTTCCCCATTCTCCCATACTCCTCTCACCTAGAGTCTCAGTAGAAAGTCCCCACATCTAGCCCAATCTTCTGGTAAGTGAAGACTTTCATGGGACATCCCTTTTGGGCTAGTGTCCAATTATAAGTGAGTATATACCATGTGAGTCTTTCTGGGTCTGGATTAACTCACTCAGTATGATCATTTCTACTTCCATCCATTTACCTGCAAATTTCAAGATTTCCCTGTTTTTAATAGGTGAGTAGTATTCCATAATGTAAGTGTACCACATTTTCTTTGTCCATTCTTTGACTGAGGGACATTTAGGTTGTTTCCAGGTTCTGACTATTACGAATAAAGCTGCTATGAACATGCTTGAGCATATGTCTTTGTTGTGTCATGGAAAATGCTGCAAAACTCTAAAACTTTTTAAAAGAAGTTTAAAATCTCTCAATTGTGTTTTTCCAATATCACAATAAAAGTACCTTTTTAAGAGTGAAAACATAGAGCATAACTATAATTTTCAGAATGCAAAACCAAACTTTAGCAGTGCAAACAGTTTAATATCTCTAAAATCAATATCAAATGAGTTATTTCTGTAACAAGGTTTGGCTGTCAACAAGATACATTCTTGCATATGAATGTATGGAGATACAGCTTTATTATCTCATTAAGTAAGCATTGTTTTGAATTTTATCCCTTATAATCCTAGTTTTAAGACAGGACAGAAATCATTTAAATCATGTGGCTGCCCTTAGTAAAGATGGCAGTAAAGTCATTCCATGTGGTTTAAGATTATCTAAGTATAGGTTTTTTTTTAATTATCAACCCTGAGTTACTAGTTTTAAATCAACCTTTTGTTACAGGTATTAGAGTTTTGACTATATCTAATAATTTATAAACCAATAATCTCTTTAGTTTCTGGCCCTTGTCACAGACTTTAAGAGCATGCCTGAGTTTGAAAAGGGGTGAGTCAAACCTCATTTCAGAGCCAGCAGTAAAGCAGAACAGCATAAAACAATTTTAGTATTATCCATATCTAAACAGCATTTGAAACCTTATTACATTAAATCCAGTAGCTAGGAAACCCAGAGGTGAATTCTGAGCTGCAGACATCTGGTGGCTGGAAAAAGAAACAGCATTTATCCATGCACTCAAGAGAAGTAGAAACAAGCATCCAGTGGCCATACACATTCATACACACAAAGTAGACAGCTTACAGGCATAGAAGTCACCAACATTGGAGTTGGAGATGGAGCTGCACAGGTAACTATTGGCTCACAAATTTCATGACTCATTGTTGCTGTCAGCTAGACATGGGTTGGTGAGGGCCTAGGAAGCACAAGGAGCTGTGTTTGAAGCTGTGCCTTACAGTCATACATCAGAACACCAAAAGAGAGATCCAATACATGAGACAAGGCAACGACATTTAACAATTGGATTTCTATGCTTCTCAAGTACATCAGTCCTTCTTGTACTACACAGATGCTAAAAAAAAAAAAAACTATCAAATGGCAGGGCCATCCCAAGTCTTCCTTAGTTCCTCAAATACGTTTGGGCCTATATAAAACTTTAGCTTTGGCTCCCAAATTCATGGACTACTGCAGATGGTTTCTAGGCATTGCTCTCCAAAATTCCCAGAAATAACCAATGAACCATGGGACATCTCTCTATTACCCTAGACAAAGGATTTTTCCATCTTCATCAAACCATCTTCCTCCCCAGACTAGGATCCCACAGAACCAAGTGACTTAGAAGGTGGAAGCTTCTGAGAGAGAGAGAGAGAGAGAGAGAGAGAGAGAGAGAGAGAGAGGGAGACTGTCATCATCCCCTGTGCAGCCCATTCCATGTTCAGTGCCCCAACCATGGAGGCCTTCACTGGCCACCTGGGGAAGACAGGTAAGATTTCTAAGAGCCAGGCCTTTGCTTACACCAGGCCACTGGGCAAACATAGGAATGGTGAGCTACCCCAGGATCCCTTCACCCACCATCTACTGGACCTCACCCCTACCTGCATTCTGGGTAGCCGGGGGTCCCCAGGGACCACCAGCCAATACCAGAGACAACCAGATGGCTAAAAGCCAGTGCAAGAACACAAGATCCTGGGCAATATGTCAACACTAGAACCAAAGTATCATTCTACAGCAATCCCAGAATATCTTAACACAGCTGAGAAACAAGAGCCTTAACCCAGGCACAGTATCAATGTAAGTTTGAGGCCAGCCTGGTCCACAAAGTGAGTCCAGGACAGCCAAGGCTACACAGAGAAACCCAGTCTCAGAAAAAAATGGGGGGACCTTAAGTCCGGTCTCATTTAGATGATAGAGGCCTTTAAAGAAGAAATTAATAAGTCCCTCAAAAAATACAGGAAAACAAAATTAAACAGGTGAAGGAAATGAATAAAACTGTTCAAGACCTGGGAATAAAAGTATAGGCAATAAAAAAGGCACAATCTGAAGGAGTCCTGAAGATAAAAAAAAAAAACTAGGGAAGAGAACAGGAATAACAGACACAAGCATCTCCAACAGAATCCAAGAGATGGAGGAAAGAATCTCAGGCATAGACGATATAATAGAAGAAATTGACACATCAGTCAAAGTAAATGTTAAAGGTAAAAATTCTTGATGCAAAACTTCCAAGAAATCTGGGATACTATGAAAAGACCTAACCCATGAATAATGGGAATAGCAAAAGGTGAAGAGTTCCAGCTCCAAGGACAAGAAAATATTTTCCACAAAATCATAGAAGAAAATTTCTCAAAGCAAAATACAGAGATGCCTATAAACATAAAAGAATCATACAGAACAACAAGTAAACTGGACAAGAAAAGAAAATCCTTCTGCCACATAATAATCAAAACACTAAATCTACAGAATAAAAATTATTAAAGCTTGTAAGGGGGAAAGGCCAAGAAACATATAAAGGCAGACCTATTAGACTCACCCCTGACTTCTTAACAATCTAAAAACCAGAAGGACCTGGTCATATGTCTTGCAAACACTAAGAGACCACAGATGTCTGCCCATAACACTCTACCCAACAAAACTCTCAAACACCATAAATAGAGAAAAAAAACAAGATAGTCCAAGAAAAAACAAATTTGAGCAATATCTATCCATAAAACCAGTCCTCAGGAAATACTAAAAGAAAAACTCCATCTCAATGAAGGTAACAACATCCAAGAAAACACAGGAAATAAATAATTCCACACCCTCAAAAGAAAAAGAAAGGAAGAACACACACACATACACACACTACCACCACCACCACCAGCAGCAGCAGCAGCACCAGCACCAGCACCACCAGAACCACAAAAATAACAGAAATTAACAATCTTTGGTCATTAACATCAATGGTCTCAATTTGCAGAAAAAAAGACATAAGCTAACAGAATGGTTGGGAAAATGGCATCCATCATTCTGTTGCATTTAAGAAAATCACCTCAGCAAAAAGACAAACATTACCTCAGAATAAAGTGTTGGAAAAAGGCTTTCCAAGCAAATAGGCACAAGAAGCAAGCTAGAATAGCTATTCTAATATCTAATAAAGCAGACTTCCAGCCAAAAAAAATTTAGCCAAAATTAATCAAAAGAGATGGGGAAGGACACTTCATACTCATCAAAGAAAAAAGTCACCAAGATAATGTCTCAGTTCTGAGCATATGTGAGCACCCACATGCATAAAAGAAGCATTACTAAAGCTTAAATCACACATTGAGGAACACACTTTAAAATTAAGAGGCTTCAACACACTGCTCTCACCAATGGACAGATCATCAAGACAGAAACTAAACAAAGAAATAATAAAACTAACTTGCTATGAGTCAATTGGACCTAATAGACATCTATAGAACATTCCATCCAAACAAATATATATATATATATATATATATATATATATATATATATATATATATATATATATATATTCTCATCACCTCATGGAACCTTCTCCAAAACTAGCTACATACTCAGGCACAAAGCAAGCCTAAGCAGATACAAGAAAACTGAGATAATACCTTGTATTCTGCTGGACCACCATGGCTTAAAGCTGGACTTCAACAACAACAGAAAAAAACAGAATGCTTATTACAAACTCATGAAACTGAACAACTCTTTACTCATTTACCACTGGGTCAGGAAGGAACTAAAGAAAGAAATTGACCTGGGCGTGGTGGCACACACCTGTAATCCCAGAACTCAGGAGGCAGAGGCAGGTGGATCACTGTGAGTTTGAGGCCAGCCTGGTCTACAAAGCCAGTACTTGACAGTCAAGGCTACATAGGGAAACCCTGTCTTGAAAGACCAAAAGAAAAAAGAAAAAAAGAAAAGGAAAGAAAGAAAGAAAGAAAAAATGAAAGACATTAAAGACTTTCTAGAATTAAATGAAAGTAAAGGCACAACATAGCCAAAATTATGATACACAATGAAAGCAGTGCTAAAAGGAAAGTTTGTAACACTAAGTGCCTTCATAAAGAAATTGGAGAGCTCTCATACAAGCAATTTAAAAGCACATCTGGATGCTCTAGAACAAAAAGAAGCAAACACACCCAAGAGGAGTAGATGGCAAGAAATAACTATAGTCAGGACTAAAATCAATAAAGTAGAAACAAAGAGAACAATACAAATAAGTAATCATCAAAATCAAGACCTGGTTCTTCAAGAAAATCAACAAGATAGACATACTTTTAGACAAACTAACTGAAAGACAGAGTAAGAAATAAAAAAGGGATGTAACAACAGACACCAAGGAAATCCAAAGAATCTGTAGGTAGTAATACAAAAGCATGTACACCACAAAATAAGAATTATTAAATAAAATGGATGATTTTTTGATAGATACCACTTACCAAAGTTAATTAAAGATCAGGTAAACAATTTAAATAGACCTATAACCCTTAAGGAAATAGAAATAATCATCAAAAGTTTTCCAACCAAAAAAAAAAAAGCCTAAGTCCAGATGATTTCAGTGAAGAATTCTACCAGATTTTCAAAGAAGAGCAAATACCAATACTCCTTAAACTATTCCACAAAATAAAAACAGAAGGAACATTGCCAAACTCATTTTATGAAGCCCCAGTTACCCTGATACCTAATCCACACAAGGACAGAACGAAGAAAAAATTTCAGACTCATTTCCCCTATGAACATTGATGCAAAAATACTCAATAAAATACTCACAAACCAAATCCAAGAACACATCAAAAATATCATCCACCATGACCAAGTTGGTATCAAAGGGTGGTTTAATATACAGAAATCCATCAATGTAATCCATCATATAAACAAGCTGAAAGAAAACACACATGGTCATCTCCTTAGATGTTGAAATGCATTTGACAGAACCCAACACCATTCATGTTAAAAGTCTTGGAGAGAACCAGAATACAAGGCACATACCTAAATATAGTAAAGCCAATATACAGCAAGCCTTTGGCCAACATCAAACTCAAAGGAGAGAAACTTAAATCTAGGGGATACAAATTGGAAAGAAAGAAGTTAAGGTATCACTATTCCCAGGTGATATGATAGTATATATAAGTGATCCCAAAAATTCTACCAAGGAATTCCTACAGCTTACAAACACCTTCAGCAAAGTGGCTGGATACAAAATCAACTCAAAAATATCAGTAGCCTTCCTTTATTAAAAAAAAAAGACAAACAGACTGAGAAAGAAACTAGGGAAACAACACTCTTCACAATAGCCACAAAAACATGAAGTATCTTGGTGTAACTTTAACCAAGCAAGTAAAAGACTTGTATGAAAAAAAAAATGTCACGTCTCTGAAGAAAGAAATTGAAGAAGATGTCAGAGGATGGAAAGATCTCCCATGTTCATGGATAGGTAGGATTGACATAGTAAAAATGGCCATATAGTTACCAAAAGCAATCTACAAATAGAATGCAATTACCATCAAAATGTCAACAGAATTCTTTACAGACCTTGAAAGAGAAATTCTCAACTTTATATGGAAAAAATTAATAGCTAAAACAATCCTATACAATAAAAGGTCTTCTAGAGACATCTCCATCCCTGATTTCAAGCTGTACTATAGAGCAACAGTAATAAAAAAAAAAAAGAGGGGGCATAGTAAACAGACAGGCAGATCAATTAAATTGAATCTAAGACCCAGAAATAACACCTATGGACACTTGATTTTTGAAAGAGAAGCAAAAAAAATTCAATGGAAAAAAGAAAGCATCTTCAACAAATTGTGTGATACAACAAATGGTGCAGAAAATGCAAATAGGCCCTTATTTAGCACCCTGGACAAAACAAAAGGCCAAGTACATTAAAGACCTCAACATATAACCAGACACACTAAATCTATTACAAGAAAAAGTGGGAAAGAGCCTCAAACTCATTGGTATAGGAGACAACTTCATGAGCAGAATACCAACAGCTCAGGCTCTAAGATCAACAAATAATAAATGGGACCTCATGAACTTGAAAAGCTTCTGTAAAGCAAAGGACACTGTCAACAGAACAAAACGGCAGCCTGCAGACTGGGAAAAGATCTTCACCAACTCTACATCTGACAGAGGGCTAATATCCAAAAATACATAAAGGACTAAGAAATTAAACACAACCAAACTAAATAATCCAATTTAAAAATGGGGTAGAGAACTAAACAGAATTCTCAAAAAAGGAATACTGAATGGCTGAGAAACACTTAAAGAAATGCTCAATCTCTGAAAATGAAAATCAAAACAAATCTGAGATTCCATCTTAGACTTCTCAGAATGACACTCCTTAGAATATAACCAAAAGATGCTCCATCACACAACAGGGACATATGCTCAACCATGTTCATAGCGGCCTTATTCATAATAGCCAAACCATGGAAACAACCTAAGTGTCCTTCAGTAGAAGAATGGATAAAGAAACTGTGGTACATTTACACTATGGAATACTACTCACCTACTAAAAGCAAGGAATTCCTGAAACTTGTGGACAAATGTATTGAGCTATAAATCATCATAATGAGTGAGTTAACCCAGGAACAGAAAGTGTCAATGGTATATACTCACTTATATCTGCACACTAGCCCAAAGGGCATGTTCCATGAAAGTCTTCACTTACCAGGAAAGTGGGACAGAAGGGAGAACATCCTACTGGGACTCTAAGTGAGAGAAGCATGGGAGAATGGGGAAATATAAGGATCTAGAAGGTCCTAGAAACCTACAAGAAGAATATTATGATGGGTGGATCTGGGCCCAGGGGTTCAGCGCAAACTTTGGCACCAGCCAAGTACAATACATGCAGTAAATTTTGAACTCCTACTCATATCTAGCCAATGAACAGGACATTCTCCACAGTTGAGTGGAGAGTGCGGGCTGACTTTCACATGAACTCTGGTGCCCCATATTTGACCACGTGCACTGGATGGGGAAGCCTGGTGGCACTCAGAGGAAGGATAGCAGGTTACCAAGAAGATAGTTGATACCCTATGAGCGTATACAGGGGGAGGAGGTCCCTCTCAGTCACAGTCATAGGGGAGGGGAGTAGGGGGAAAGCAGGAAGGAGGGAGGAGTGGGAGGATACAAGGGATGGGATAACAATTTAGATGTAATATGAATAAATTAATAATATATATTTAAAAAACAAAAACTCAAGTGACAGCACTTGTTGCTGAGAATGGGGAACATCCCTGCATTGCTAGTGGGAGTGCAAATTTGTACAGCCACTGTGGAAATCACTCTGGTGCTCTCTCAGAAAACTGGGAATAGGTCTACCACAATTCCCAACTTTGCCACTCCTGGGCATACACTCGAAAGAAGCTCCACCATTCAACAAGGACAGTTGCTCAACTTGTTCATAGCAGCTTTATTTGTAATAGCCAGAATCTGGAAACAACTCAGATGTCTCTCAACTGAAGAATATATAAAGAAAGTGTGGTACATTATACAATGGAATGCTACTCAGCTATTAAAAACAAGAAAATCTTGAAATTTACAGACAAATAGATGGAACTGGAAACAATCATCCTGAGTGAGGTAACTCAGACCTTGAAAAATATGCATGGTATATACTCACTTATAAGCAGATATTAGCCAGTTAATACAGGATAACCACACTGCAATACACAGACGTAAAGAAGCTAAATAACAAGGAGGGCCCTAGGGAGGATGCTTGATTCTCATTCAGAAGGGCAAATAGAATAAAAACCAGAAGTGGCTGAAGAGAAGAAACAGGATGACAGCCTACCATAGAGGTCCTCTGAAAGATTCCACCCAGTGGGGGATCGAAGCTGTTGCTGAGACTCACAGCAAAACTTTGAGGTGGAGTTCAGGGAGTCTTAAGGAATAGTTGATGGGTAAAAGGATCTGGAGGGGACAGGAGCTCCACAAGGAGACCAATGGAGCCAACAATCCTGGTTAGGGGGGTGCTGCAGAGACTGATGTACCAATCAAAGACCCTGCATGGTGAGGACCTAGACCCACTGCTCAGATGTAGTCGACAGGCAGCACTGTCTCATTGTGAGTCACACAATATGGGGATTAGAGGCAGTTGCCTCTGACATGGACTCTGGGGCCCACTCATTGATCACTTTCCCCTTGCGGGGTGGCCTTTTCAGGCCACAGAGGAAGATGATGTGGGCAGTCCAGACGAGACTTGATAGGATGTGATAGATGATAGGGGAAGAGGGTACCCCCTTCCCGAGGACCAGGGTAGGGGGGAGGGGAGATGAGGGAGGAAGGCTGGGAGCAGGAAGAGACTGGAGATGAAGGAAGGGGTACAATTGGGATATAAAGTGAACAAATTTTAAATTATAAAAGAAAATATAAACTGAATCCAGGAACACATCAAAAATATGGCCCACCATGACATCAGAAGATGGAAAGCTCTCCCATGCTCACAGATCTGTAGAATTAACATAATAAAAATGGCCATCTTACCAAATGCAATATACAGATTCAATGCAATTCCCACCAAAACTCCAACACAGTTCTTTACAGACCTTGAAAGAAAACTTCTCAACTTCATATGGGAAAAAAAACCCACACAGAATAGCAAAAACAAACATGTATGATAAAATAACTTACAGAGGTATCTCCATCCCTGAGAAAGTAGGGAAAATAGAAAAATGTCAATCTACAGATTGGGAAAAGATCTTTACCAACTCTACATCGGAAAAGGGGCTGATATCAAAAAATATATAAAGAACTCAAGAAAGTAAACACCAACAAACCAAATAATCCAATTAAAAATAGGGTACAGAGCTAAACAGGATTCTCAATTAGCTGAGAAGCGCTTAAAGAAATGTTCAGCCCCACCCTGAGGACATGGGAGAGGGTGAGCTTGCCCTGCCCTGAGGACACAGGAGCAGGAGAGCAGGTCCTGCCCTTAGGACATGGGAACAGGAAAGCAAGCCCTGCCATAAAGACACAGGAGTGGGAGAACAGACCCTGCCCTGAGGACAAGGGAGTGGGCCCTGATCCAGGGCTCTGAGTGAACCTCACCCCAACATCTACCCCATGTATGACCTCCTAGAACACATGAAGGGGCCGGACCTGCAGATTCAAAGATTAAGACTCTCCTTGACACACAACAACAACGGGATATCGGACAGCAGTCCCAGTGAGGATCTGCTAACGATAGTGTAGGCCTCAAACCAGACCCATGACTCATAGCAATGAACATTTGAAAGTAATCATATGTGGGCAAAAGGCTATACTGCATGATACACTGAAGCTTCTGTGACAAGATTTTTTTGTCTGTTTGTTTTATTTTACTGAGGGGAGGAGAGGTATTTTGGTGCATGACATGTAAATCATAGACATTCAATAAAAGTGAAAATAAAAAAACAATAAATAAATGCTCAATGCCCTTAGTCATCAGGGAAATGCAAACCAAAATGACTCTGAGATTCCATCTTACACCCATCAGAATGGCTAAGATAAAAAAAAACACAAGTGACAGCACATGCTGGCAAAGATGTAGAGAAGGGGAGCACTCCTCCTTTGCTTGCGGGAGTGCAAACTTGTGCAGCTTCTTTGGAAACCAATCTGGAGGTTTCTCAGAAAATTGGGAATAGTGCTACCACAAGACCCAGCTATACCACTCCTGGGATATTAAAAACAAGGAAATCATGAAGTTTGTAGGCAAATGGATGGAACTAGAAAAGATCATCCTGAGTAAGGTAACCCATACTCAGTAAGACACACATGGTATGTACTTACTTGTAAGCATATACTAGCCATAAAGTACAGGATAGACATACTACAATTCACAGACCCAAAGAAGCTAAGTAACAAGAAGGGCCCATAAGAGGATGCATGACTCTCACTGAGAAGGGGAAATAGAACGGACAGAGGAAGTGCTCGAGGATAAGGGAACAAGATAGGAGATGGAGTGCTGAAGGAAATGAGGGTAGGGATCTGATGGGAGGGTGAGTGTGAGGATAGAGGGCGTGCAGAGAGAAAAGAAACCATGGCCTGGGGGCATATCTAAGACAGGCTGGAGACCTATAACGGGCTAAGCTCCTTGGAGGATATTGGGTAACTCTAGAATAGACCCCTACTAGTGGTGGAGTCTGATGAAGCCACCCTCTAACAAGACCAGGCTCCTGGTAGAGGGAGGGGAACACCAAGCCACCCACAAAAACTTCAACCCAAATTTTACCCTGACCACAAGATGTGCAGGAATAAAGAAAAAGAGCAGAGGGAATGTCCAACTAATGTGTGGCCACACCATGCAAGAGAGCCAACCCCTAACACTATTAATGACACTCTGCTATGCTTGCAGATGGAAGCCTAGCATAGCTGTCTCTGAGAGGTCCCACCAAGCAACAGATGGAAACAGATGCTGAGACTCACAGCTAAACATTGAGCAGAGTGCAGAGAGCCTCGTGGAAGAGTGAGAGAAGGATAGAAGGAGCTGGAAGGAAGAAGAGCTCCACAAGAAGACCAACACAGACAAATAACCTGGGCCCAGATGGCTTGCAGAGACTGAAACTCCAATCAAGGGCCATGTATGGATTTTTGTCTTTGATAAGGAGTTTCTTGTATGCTTTTTGATCACTTCCCATTGGTCGGGCTGCCTTGCCCAGCCACCTTGGTAGAGGTTGTGCTCAGTCCCAATGCAACTTGTGCTGGGATGGGTAGAAGGGAGGGGTCTCCCATTTTCTGAGGTGTAAGGAAGGGGAAATTCAGGAAACAGGGAGGCAGGTGGGGCAGGGAAGAGAGGAGGGAGTAGACTACAATTGGGATGTAAAATGAATGCATAGATTAATTTTTATAATTAAAAATTGTTTGCTGTTTCCTTCAAGCGTAGCCATTTACCTCGGGAATCCACAGAGTGAAAAGCATTTCCCAGGGACCTTGGGTGGGCTGGGTTAACCATCTCAAGGTGCAAGCTTCCATGAGAAACTCACCTCTTGCATATCCAGGAGTGAAAAGCAAATTTGAAGTGGAGTTTTCTCACTTGAGCCTCCATATGTTAATCCTGCAATTCACTAGAAAAACCAACCCCACCATTTTGAGCAAATTTTAAAGCTTTTATTAAATACTAAATGCTGACCAAGAGATAGAATTTGCCCAGGGCCATTCCCAGGGATCTCCCCTCTAAGAATGTCTTTAAGCCACATCTTGCAGGGGATTATGGGGACAAACATATAGGCCACCATACTTTCCCATTGTTATTTTTGCAAGAACTACAATTCCCAGAATTCCAAGAAGTTATCTGGTTCCCGGGCAGGTAGGATTTGCAGGTTAATTTTGGTCATTAAGTTTAAATGGGGCCAAATGGACCATTGCTTCAGTTTCCTGGGAAGTTTCAGAGGACATTCCTGTAGTGAGGAAATGGACTAAATGCTGAAGGGAACTGAATCTTCCAGAAGCTCAACATTAGTGGCCTTGTAGCTTTAATTTGCTTTCCCTAATGGCTGACGGTGTTGTATACGTATCCTGTATTTGTGTATCTCCCTTTATAACGTATCTCTTGGCCTCTTCACCCATCTGACCCCATCCTTTGGTTTCCTGTTAAGAATTTTAAGAGGAACAAAGTTTCCATCTGGCATCACTGAGTCGTGGAATCATACAGGGTTGGTTTGTTTTCCTAGTCCATGTGGGTTATGAGGCAAATATTCTGACAATTGGAATGACAGTGTGATCTTATACAGTGTTTTGTCTTTATCATACACATCTTATAAATGACCAAGCTTATGTGTCATTGTGATGGGACAGCTGTAATCAAGCAAGGTAAAAGTTAGAATGCACACAAAAATAAGCACTAAATACATCCAATACTTGGCTTCAGGGAAATCAGCAAGTACTAGAAGATACTACTGACATACAATGTCGATACAGTGTTTAAATTGAAAAGCTCAAAAAAAAAAAAAGAAAAGAAAAGAAAAAGAAAAGCTCATTTTGTTAGCAGCTTGACACAAAATAAAGAAGATAAATTTTATGAAAATATGAAACTTAATTATGGCAGTAATAACTCTAACTGTTAAGGAAATATGGGGAATTGGAGATTATGTGTGTGGGATAAGAGGTAAATGTACTATCTTGAAATCTAAGCAGTGTCTCCCAATCACTGCAAAGATTATAGAATGTATCTTGGTATTAAAGCATGGTAGCCCATGAAGATGTTCAGTTTTTACTTACCAGATCAGTTCCATTTAATTAATAATGAAGGAAGTAAACTTTAAAAAGGTAAACAAATTAATGAAAGGGGCAACCATCCCTCTCCCCAAAAGTCTGGTGTCAGGTCCAAAGGCAACCCCACTTCCCCAAAAGGCAGTGGGTAGCCCAAAAAAATGCCAGTCTTGGTTTGGCTCAAGTTGGACAATGAATAAAGAATTCCTCATGAGTATGTGAAATGGATTTCTGCTACTAGACAAAGCCATTTCCCTTACATATCAAAGCCTGTGCTCATCTCCAGACACCACGACTCACTACACCACGACTCACTACACCCACATGACATGTTGTGCTCATCCTGGCCGTTCTCACCTCCTCCTCAACCCTAGACTCCCAGGCTGCTCCACTCCTCAGCTTTCCCTCCCCTCCACGCCTTGTCCTCCTTGTAACCCACATGGTTTTCCAAGTCACACTTCTCCAGTCCTGGCCACGTTCAGTCTGCTTCTTTTTCTCTCTTCTCTGTACTCTTCCAGATAACTCTGACTGTTCTCTCTTCTCTACAATAAAAACTTTTCTTCTAGCCATGGAGTGGACAGTTTGGTGGTTTCTTTACTGCATCCTTGCTTACACCAGAACAGACAATTGGCTTAAAAGAAATAAAAAAATTTTAATTAATATTTATCTATCTATCTATCTACATATCTATCCATTCATCTATCTATTTATAGGTACTGACAAAATTTATGAGTGAATTCAAATTAGAGAACAAAACAATGTTGTGTTTAATTGTTAAAAACAAAGGATACATTTATAATACCTAGTGACATCAAAAATATTCAGTAACAAACATTTTCACACATTTCCAATCATGTAGAATTCTACATGGTTTGGGATTTTTGACAGAAAGAAAGACAGAATACTTACCAAAATTTAAATTTGTCTTTGTATATCCTTTATCATACATGCAAATTCACCTACACTTATACAATATTGGTACAAATTTAACCAATGAGGTAATTGCATATGCATAGAAATGCAAATAAATATTAATTTTAGAATTGTTAACAATTACAAAGCAAACAGCATAAACATGTTGGTGAAGTAGATCACAGTTAATATACAAAGTGAAATATTTTACATATTTTGAAATGGATAACATGGGCTTCTAGGTTGATTTAGAGAATTGTATTATGTAAAAAGTAAGGTTAGTTGCAAAGCAATGTGATGTTTTGAATGTATGTGTGAGTGTGTGTGGTGGGGGCATTGTAGTGGCTTGGGTGTAGAAAGGCAATGGTGACATCCTGAACCATTTGAACATACTTCATGCCTAATGAAATATGCACAACATGCCACATTTCATGCCTAGTGATAAATTTAAACTGTGAAGAGGTCCTAGTTTGGAATAAAAATAAACATAAGATAGATTTCAAAGAAAATGGAAGCTTCCAAATGTTCAAGAAACCCTGTGATCTTTGTGGGTAAGCAGAGAGGCAGGGTCACTGCTGGAAATGAGTCTTTGTGATACTAATGCCTTGAATCATGGCATGTAAGTTCAGATGGAGGAAAGGCCTGAGACTCATCAGTCTTGAAGGCAAACAGGCTGTGTCTTGCTGAAGTGTTAAATGCTCACAGTGAAAAATCAATGGTAGTGGAAGTAGCCATTCCCTGCACTAATAGGATGAGGATCTTTCTAGATGCTTAAACTAACAGAACTAGGCAATATTAGTACTGAAAGAGATTTGATGCTTACTTTATCCCTCCTGCCAAATACTGGTCAAGAGAGGATAAAGAAATTTCCCAAGGTCAGGAACACTGTGGACAGCACAGGATATGATGTGAGGACTCCTGAGGCTTTCCCTGGCAGGAAGCTCAGTGTTTGTATCCTGAAGTTTGTCTGTTGAGTCGAAAAGGATCAAGAAAGAACCATCTTTTGACACCAATAGTAGGCTTAAATCAAAACGTGGGAATGTGAACCAGGTGTTAATCACAGTCTTTGTTGGATGCAAACCCAATACGCCCCCTCACCCCCGCTGTATTTCCTCATCTGGCACACCTTCCTCCTTTATAGGCGTCTCTCTGCCTAGAGAAATGGCAGCTGAGCCCTCGGGCACTCTATCTCACTCATCAAAACTCGGGGCAGAGGATAGACTACAATAACAGCGTCAGGGCTTCCAGGAACCAGTTATTGCTGGACCACACAGAATGGGAAGGCCAGATCATGCATCTCTGGCATATAAGTTTTATACCCTCAAAGTTTTTTAACAACATCTTGGCATCTTATCTATTTTTTTTTTTTTTTTTTTTGCATTCTTTCTCACCTCCTATTCTATCCCTGTAGCCCAGGTCACCTTCTAAAGCTTCTATTGTTTCTTCTGAACCCCTTTACTTGGTCTTCTGTCCTGACTTTGCCTTATTTACCCATTGTTTGTTTGCATTTTCTCACAAATGTTCTACCTTCAATCTTCTTTCATATCCCCTTCTGTGTGTACACACACACACACACACACACACAATTTTTTTCATCTCTATCTTAGCCCATCCCTCCAATCTGCCCACCCACATCGTACATCATGGAGAAGTTCAGTTATAGATTCAGGTCAAAAGAGAGAGTATCAGAGAACTGAACTGGAGAAATATCAATGAGACAGGAGCACTGCCGAGAAAAGGCGATTAGTTCTAGAAACAAAAAACAAGAAACAAAAACATGAGGAAGAAGATGCACCTAAGCGATGACTAGATTTATGGCTGGTAAACAGAAAACAGGATTGAGAGGATTCTTGATGAGAGCCATGCTCCTTCACTGAGAGTGTGAGGCATCACAGGGGTTTGTACATTGGAGGGTTAAAGGTGAAGAGCGAAAATTTACAGAAAATAATAGAGTAGTGGGGGTTAGATGGTTAGATTATAAATTATTATCATCCCAAAATTTAGAAACGTGAGAATGATAAGAGAGGGGAACTCTTTTGCATCATAACATTTCTCATATGTGAGTAAAGTTTTAACATTTGCGATCAGGTCTGTGAGCTGCACACAGATGCCAAGTTCTCTAGAATTACTAGGGAATACAAAACCATAGGACAAGCTTCCTCCCTGTTTCCTCTGAATCCTGTAAAAGTTTTATAAGAAAAAGAGCAGTTATACCCAAACTTGAGAAATGAATAAGACCCTCAGGAGTATGCTTTCTGAGGCACTCTGGGAACTCCAGCTAAAGGTAGAACGCAGCAACGGGAAGACCTGGAAGGACCTATGTACATGCTGTCATCTACACCTGTATATGACTTCTTTGGATGACAATGATTATTAGCCCTAAATTTCCAAGATGGAAAGAGTTGTGAACAAAGGTTCTAGTGTTTGCCATGACAGGACACTCCCATTCCCAGCTTTAGATGTACAAGAAACCTGTGGAGGAAGCCTTGAGACCTCCTTAAGCTGCTGGCCGCCTCCCTGTGAGTACTCTCCAGAGGGCAGCCTGCACATCAGGGTTCCTGAGGCTGTAGATTAGTGGGTTCAGCATGGGGTTGATGACAGTGTTGAAAATCCCAATAGCTTTATCCTTATCTGAAAGTTTGATGGAACCGAGTCTCATGTAGTTAAAGATGCCAGCTCCATAGAATATGGCAACCACAGTAAGGTGAGAGCTGCATGTGGAGAAGGCTTTCTTCCTGCCTTCAGAAGAGCGGATTCTCAGAACTGCGGCTGCCACATGGATGTAGGAGGTGAAAATAAGTGCCATGGGGGTCCCTGCCATTATGAAACCCACTGCAAAGAGCAGCAGCTCGTTGAGCTGGGTACTGGAGCAGGAGAGCTGGAAGAGCTGGGGCAGATCACAGTAGAAGTGATTGATCACATTGGGGCCACAGAAGTTGAGTGTGGATAGGGCCACAGTGTGGGTCAGTGCGTTGCTGAAGGCACAAGCCCAGGACGTGGCCACCAAGATCCTCTGGACAGTGTGGTTCATGCGGGTGCTATAGGTGAGGGGCCGGCAGATGGCCAGGAAGCGGTCATAAGCCATGGCTGTCAACAGGAAGCAGTCAACCCCAACCAACAGATGGAAGAAGAAGAGTTGTGTGAGGCAGTCTCCATATGGAATTGTACGCTTGTGGGCCAAGAGCCGAAGTAACATGGAGGGAATAGTGACGCTGATGCACCCCACATCCATCACTGACAGATTCCCCAGGAAGAAGTACATGGGTGTGTGGAGTTTCGGTTCTACTAAGACAGCTGCCAGGATGCTGAGGTTGCCCCCAACTGTGGTCAGGTAAGCAAAGAGGAAGAGTGTGAAGACAACAGGCCACAGCTCTGGTGTCTCCACCAACCCCAGAAGGACGAATTCAGTAACCGTTGTTCCATTGGCTCTAGACTTTGGCTGCATGAGTTCCTTTAAAACAAGGAGGAAGACAATCAGACCTCTCAGTGAACGGGGGAAATTTAAAACCTAGCTACTAGAAAAGATAGAATTTTTAAAAGAAGAATTTATATAACCCCCTTCTCTTTTCTTCCTCCAAATTATGTAATTATATAATAATCTCAAAACATAAAACAAACAATTTTAAAAGTGTCACCTGTTGTTGTTGAGGTATTGTCCTTAAAGAAACTGAAGATGCTCGAGCGTCAGTGTGTCTGTAACATGTAGCAGATCAATTGCCTAATGCACACACAATTCACAGGCCAAATCCACTCTTCATTCTAAAGAAAAAAACTCCCCAGGTTTGGCTACTGTGGCATCATAAGATTTGCTAAAAGACAACATCTGATTGTCCTTGGAGAATGAGAACAGAGAAGGGTGTCACCATTATATTTAATTTTTCATTAATTTATTTATTCTTTTTACAGCCTGATTGCATTCCATTCCCTCCTCTCCTCCCAGTCCCACCTCACAACCTCCTCCGTCATCCTTCCTCCAGTCTGAATGGGAGCCCCCCCCCCCATGGATACCAACCCATCCTGGCACATCAAGTCTCGGCAGAACTAAGCACATTCTCCCCCACTGAGGCCAGACAATGCAGCCCCGCTATGGGAAAGAGATCCAAAGCAGACAACAGAGTCAGAAACAGCCTCCTGCTCCAATTATTAGGGGATACACATGAAGAACAAGCCGCATATCAACTACATAATTGTAGGGGGCATAATTACAGCATATGCATGCTCTTTGGTTGGTAGTTCTCTGGGAATCCTCATGTGCCCAGGTTAATGGAGCATTAATCTTGAGAAATAAGAAAAATAAAGTTTGTATGTTGGAAATAAATGATTTATCTGCAATAAAAAGACATGTCAAGAAAATAGGAGTTAAAACTTAAGAAATCTTTATTGGGGCTGGAGAGATGGCTCAGAGGTTAAGAGCACTGGCTGCTCTTCTAGAGGTCCCGAGTTCAATTCCCAGCAACCACATGATGGCTCACAACCATCTACTTTGTGATCTGATGCCCTCTTCTGGCCTGCAGGTGTACACACAAGCAGAGCATTGTATACATAATAAGTAAATATTTAAAAAAAAAAAAGAAATCTTTATTTACTTATATGCCACCAGTGTACATAGACAGAAAACAATACTGAAAAATACATTTGCTATTGTGTTTTCCTTAAAAAGCAAAACTCTCATGATATAATATTATGAGATTGAAATAAGGGGTGTGTGTGTGTGTGTGAGAGAGAGAGAGAGAGACAGAGAGACAGAGAGACAGAGAGACAGAGAGACAGAGACAGAGACAGAGAGACAGAAGAGAGAGAGAGAGAGAGACTAAAAGGAACGTCAGTCTTACCAGTGGCTTTAATAATGGCATTTATTCCCTTGCTTGTTTCAGTTTTACAAATTACCTACAGTTGACACAATTTTTAAATGTTATTTAGTGCCCACGCCTGGAGACAGTCATGTGAATCTACTGGATCCCACATCAGAGTGAACTAATGGCGCAAAAGAGAAACAGAGCGCTCTTTCTCTGCAGCAGCCGATGCCCTCGATGTGGACAGTTTTCTTGGGGCATTCTCTGATGACTCTCAAGTTAAGCGGCTGGGAAGCTTGCCCTGAGCTAAGCACTGCTCTAAGGATTTCACACGTCGATCATTGATTCCTTCAATGTCACAATGGACTTACGGTTTTACTCCTTGCTTCACATCAAAAGGAGCATGGCCCTGCATAGAGCAAGAGACAGACAGGGCAGGATTCACCCTCCAGAGCCCCAGCTCTTAACTACAACACTACAGTTAAATCCACCAGGGCACCAAGGGCTCAAGGCCTTGCCTTTCATAACTTCTCCCTGAAGCTCTCTGAACCAAACTTCACCCATAATCTCTGTGTCTGTGTCTGAGCTCTGGCGGAGCCCAAGGTCTTGCCTTGCAGGGAGGTAGTTCAAGTGGGCTTCTTAGAGGGTCAAGGCCACCACAGACTTTCATCCTGGTTTCCTGTATCCTCATCACTGATTCTGACCGTTTCTCCTTATAGAATATCCTTGCAGTGTGTTACAGCCACTTCTTCATGACTTGGTGCAAATGATGCTGCTTCCAGAATACTGCCCTGACTGGTTCCTGCCCATTCCAAAGTGGCCCTTATGTCTTCAATATTTCTTATTCACTTTGATTCTATTTTACATGGCAGTTACCTTATAGAATCATTTAGCTATTGACCTAGTCAACTCCATTATAATTCAAGGGCAAATCACACACCTGATTTCTCTTGACACCCGATACCCATGGATTCACTGTGTCTGGGCACCACTTCACAAGTAAATAAAGGCCTGAACTTGTTTTAAAAAAATCGGTGTCTAACAAGTATTATCAAAAGATGTTTTGAATTGGGAAAAGCTAGATTCTGAAGAGCTTTGAAGGGAGAGTGGTGCGAGCTAAGTTAGAAGCACAGATCTCCCTGCAGTTGGGATGACTCTGGGTAGAGCGTGCAGCACTGGCAACCCACACGCTCAGTAGTACCTTTCTATATCAACTTTACAGATCATTTCTACAGTCAGAACATTTATTTTTGAAAAAAAATGAAAACTCAGTCACACCAAGGCACAGAACAGTAACTGCTG
The DNA here is from genome assembly GCF_903995435.1 of Acomys russatus. NCBI lineage: Eukaryota > Metazoa > Chordata > Mammalia > Rodentia > Muridae > Acomys > Acomys russatus. The sequence continues at coordinate 1,193,130 of NC_067152.1, forward strand.
CCTTAATCTCAGCCAACAAGACTAAGCACACGCAAAAGTACCGGCACCACCCAGGATGTATGTGGGTAATGGCTCGAGAAGACTGTCACCAATGATGACCATTCTGATGTGATGCAGGCCAGATCCTGAACTCACGTACAGAAGACTTGCAAACTGCAGCAAGTCATTTTGTTGCTTTTGAGACACAGATCAACACCTCTATAGAGCCAGGAAGATCAACTTGTTGAGAAACAACTTAAGTCACTTTCTGGCGACTTAAGGGCAGAGGAAGGGCCAGGAAAACTCACCTGGTGATGGCACAGGGACCAGTGAGGTTTTGTGGAAAAGGATGTGAAACCCACAAACTCATTCAGCTTCAGTGAAAGCAAAAAGAGGCTATATATAAAGAGAGAAACAAGACAAAAGAGGCTGAGTCATCTCTGTCCCAAGGATTTTTCCATAATAATGTTGCCACTTGGGACCTCAAAAATTAGTCCCAAGAAATTGGAGGAGAGTTGAGTCCAAGGTCAGCTCAAGGACACAAACCCTAATAAACACTACCGTGGTGAGGAGATGGAGCCTCACATCACAGTGGGGATCCAGAAAGTTCACCAGGTCCTTGTTCTCATCCTCATATTGCCTATAGGCACACAAGAGAAATGACGCAAGCTCAATTAACAGGACAAGGGCAGAAAGGGCTGCCTGCTGTCCCAAAGTCACTCAGGGAATTAGAGGTGGAGCCAGGACTGAACCAGGTCTTGAGGCTCAAGCAAAATCCTGCTTCACACAGGATTTGAGGACTGAGCCAGGCTGACTTCTAAGCTTGTGGATTAGGAGAGAAGCTTGTTTGGGTCTGGGATGAAGGAGAAACCCTAATCAGAAGGAGGCCCATCAAACCATCCCAAATCCTCAAGGGTGAAATGTGCCCCCCTAGAACCTTGTTAGTGAGGGCCAGAGGGACTGTGTCTTGGGATTCCTGTAATGATCCTAGGAGGGGCAATGAGAGCACTGTGCTGGGAAAAACAGGAAGTTGTGGGGGTGGCACAAAGTTGTTCCCTCTTGTGGCCAGGTCTTTTGAGGCTGGGAGCCTTAGTGATAGGATGAAAGAGGGAATTGGATCAGCTGTGCAGTGCAACCTTCATACTCCTCAGCTCTCTCAGACAACTGACTAGCTGCCCAAACCCCAGAGGTAGTGCATGCTCTGTGGGATGGAGAGACTGTTCCTCCATTTCTTAGCAACTGCTTATCCCACTTGGGCCTCTGCTTTGTTAACTGTGAAATGCATATGGCTTGATTTCTTAGCTTTCCTGTAAGAATTCAATTCAAGAAATCCACCCAGTTCATCACAGGGGATGGCCAATACTTTCAGTAACTTAAAAACAGTGGTTAACGTTTGTCACATGTTTGCTATATTCATTGCACTGGGTTGAATGAATTCCAATGAGTTCTTCCAATGATTCTGTCATGTGTCTACATTCCTCACAGTTTATAGATTAATAAATTGAGTTTCAAATTCTGTAATTTTGTTATAACCACACAGAAATATGAATCTAGGGGTTTAAATATGCATTTGTACCATTCTAGGGAGCTAGTCTGGACACCTATATATGGGGCTTCCTCTCTATCTCCTTCTATTAGACCCATTGACCACACAATGGACTTTTAGGTCTATTTTTGTATACAGCACTGGCTTTTCTGTTTATCTTATTTAACATTTATTTTTGAGAATTAAATTCATGAGCATTATATTTATATCACTCCACTGAAATTTCTTCCTCCTTAAACCCACCTTGTGTCCTCCCATCTCCTTCTCAAATTCTTGGCCTTTTTAAAAATTATTATTATATGAACATATATAAATACAACAAACCTAGTCCATTTGTTGTTGCTTCTATGTCTGTATTTATGGCTGACCACTTGGGATTGGATAACAAATTAGGGGCTTATCCTTGGGGAAAACTAATTTTCTCCCTCTCTTAGCCGCTATTAATTGCCTGCAGCTCTGTCTATGGCTAGGACCTGGTGAAACGTCCTTTATCTATGCTGGTATGTCAACTGGTGTTACTACTGTGTAGGTCTTGTTTAGGCAACCATATACTTCAGGTAATCTATAGAGGACTCTGCTTCACAGAAAGCAGCCTGGTCTTCTGCTTCTCCCAGTCTTTCTGATTCTTAAATGTAGGAGTTGTATTGTATATGTGTCATTAGCGATTGGTACCCTAAAGTCTGTTATTCTCTGCATTTTGACCAGTCGTGGATTTCTGTGATGGTCTATGTTGCAAAAAAAAAAAAAAAAAAAAAAAAAAAAGCTTCTTTGGTCAAGTGTGAAAGCTAAACTTATTTGTGGATTTAAGGATAAGAATTTAGAATGCAGTTGGGAATTCTACTGGTTTAGGAATCAGGCAATAGTAGGCTATCCTCTAGAGTCCATGGCCTCACCACCCATTAGTAGTTGGCTAGGTACTAGACATAAATTTCCTCCTACTAAGTGGGTCTTAAGTACAATTGTACAGTTGTTGGTTACCTCCAATGTATAAGTGCCATTATTGCACTTTGGAGTCTATCTTGCCATTCTGCCCATTGTTGGGGTTCATAGACTTTACATCTGAGTAGAACTATCGGTTGCCTTTATTTCTTGGCAGCTTGCATAGCACCTTTGGATATTACTAGTAGTTCTGTTATCTTTGATGACCTCTGATGCCAATGTAGGATGAATAATTTTCTAGAGATGAACCAAAGACGTGCTAATTACAGTAATAGCAACCTGTGCTCCATGTTAGTAGCCTGGTTCTTAACACTAAATCACACTGTCAGCTTCTACATCCAAGATAACTCTCTCACCATTCTATTATATCTGCCGCCTACTCTCATCACCAAGAAGTTTAAACCTCTTTTTCGGAAGCTGATGTCTCCATATCGATTCTTGGCCCCTGTCACCATGACAAAACACTGCAACCAAGGCAACTTGTTTTTTTAAAAAGCATTTAATTGGGGCCTTACAGTTGAAAAGGGTTAGAGCCCACGACCATCAGAGAAAGGAGCATGGCCACAGGAAGGCATGCAAGGCCCTGGGGAAGTAGCTGAGAGCTTGCATCTGCTCTATAACCATGAGGCAGGGAAAGAAAGGGATAACTGGGAATGCTGTAGGCTTCTGAAACCTCCAAGACTGCCCACTACAGACATGCATCCTCCAGCAAGGTCATTTCTCCTAATCGTTCCCAAACACTTCCACCGACTAGGGACTGAGTAGTAAAACATATGATTCTATGGAGGCCATTTGCATTCAAACCACAACAGTCCCCAAAGCTCCAGCTTAAGGATGAATTATATGAGTGCAGAGGCTTTTCATTGTTCAGCAATTTTTTTCTAACTGTAAACCAAAACTACTATCATGAAAATTGTCAATGACAGCAGAAACTAAATCATCAATAGAATTCATTGTGAAACTAAATACACTTTCCTAAATAATTCTTGGGAAAAAAGGAAAAACCCTACTGTACCATTATGATTTGAATGTAACAATACCATGACAAGCCAGACCTTAGCTGGATTTTCAACTTAGGTTTGTCTTCTACTAGTCATTGGATTTCATTATACTTTAATGTGAACTATCCCTTGCAGGCCTCTGTGCTGGAGCACTTGGTCCCTAGCTGATGGAGCTATTTGGGGAGTCTGTGGAATCTTTGGAGCGGGAAGTATGAGGGCCTTGGAGGGGTGCAGCCTGGCCCTACTTCTCGCCTAAACTTTGCTACCTTAACTGTCAAAAAAGATATCACAATCATGCTTCAAACTCCCATGGCCTTCTATGAAGCTAGCCCAGCCTCTGTGCCTGTCCTATCATGATGGAACCCAGAACAGAAATAAACTTCTCCTACCCTAAGTGGTTTCTGTTAGGTGTTGTGTCAGATGATGAAAAAAGCTAATACAGATATTTCACCTTTGACTTCAGTTTAAGGTTATATTGGACAGGTAGGCCCAGTAGAGGCCTGACAGAAATTGAATCTTCATTTTTGAAGAGGCCAGGGTGTAAAGTGAGGGAAGACAGCCACAATTTGAGGCTACAGACCAAGCTGCTCTTGCACTCCGATCTAGTGGTCAAGTGGCTCTAACCAAAATTGAAGTTATCAGTGGCACTTAGAAGCTCTAAGGGGGCCTCTTCTGAGCACCAAGAGATGGTCAAATGCATGTGTTAGTGTCTCAGAGGAAGCACTATGCATTCTGAAGGCAGGTGTTCTCCTTTTGAGACACAGTTCCTATCTTGTGACTGGGCACTGGGGCACAAATACATAACTACAGGGTATCAAGTATCCATGCAATTCCGAAGGCTCATGATGAGATGAGTCTTTTCTTTCTCCTTCCATTGTGCAGTGTAGAAAATGTGGAGGTCCTTGTGCTACAGACAAGCACTAGGGGAACCAAGAATGTTAAAATCACAGTGTGATTCCTTCAAAGGATTGGATGTATAGCCTGCTACTGTCCAGAAGGCAGGTAGCACATGTGTTTAAATATCCTGGTGACCTTTAAGCTATCTATGTGTCTGAGACCACACTGGATCCTCTCCCTGACCCTTATCATGATCTTATTTTTCTCAGTTAATATAATCCCATCTTTATGGAAGATGTCACAGGTATTTTACAAAGAGTTTTGATGTGGTCATGTATGATCTTTATTTAGCTCAATTAGTTCCTCAAGGTGATTTATGTATGCTTTATTTTACACGTGGGATTTAGTTAATTATCACCAAGGACGTTTTCACCAAAATGTGCTGTGCTTAAATTTGCCTAAAATAAACTACGTAAGACCATACTTATGAAGTTTTAATCAACACCAGCTACTTAGTCTTGTTAAATTGAACTGCATTCTTGTCTCCCAGATTGTTACTCTGACAGCCATGGTAGTCATGGAGACAACAACAGTATCCACAACAACCACACACCTGAGTATAGTAGTGTTCCTGGCCACCACCACTACATTTTGCTCCTTCTAACTGCTTAGTGTTTGAACTGTAACACAGTGCGGGGAGTTTCTTTTCTGGTCCTGTTTGGCACTCATGTGTCCTGTATCTGGATGGGTATCTCTTTCCCTAGATTTGGAAATTTTCTTCTGTGATCTTATTGAAAATGTTTTCTATGTCTTTGGTACTAAATTATCCTTCTTTATCAATTAAATCTTTTCACTGTGTCTTAAATATTTCATATGCTCCTTCCAGCCACACTGACTTTAACTAAATGGTCTTATTCTTCTGCTTCATCCTCAGGCCCTGATAGTCCATCCTTCATCTGGTCCATTCTACTGATGGCAATTTCCACTGAGATTTGTTTTCATTTGTCTTGTTGAATTTTTCCATTTAGGATCCTTACAGTTTGCTTTTTCATCAGCATTCCTATCTCCTTATTGAATTCTATTTTTATACCTTTAATTGACTTTCTTATTTGTATTTTCTAGAAATTCATTCAGAATGTGTGTGTGTGTGTGTGTGTGTGTGTGTGTGTGTATCCTCTTTGAACTCATTCACATGTTTGTGTCCTCTTTGAAATCTTTGAATGTAGTTATATCATTCTTTTCAATCATCTGTCTGGAATTTCTACTAAATCACTCTCATGGCAGCCATTTCTATGGAATTGGTAATTTTTTGAGGAATCATTTTGTCTTAAATAGTCCTAATACTACTGTTTCTATATTGGAATCTAGCCATCTCTAGTTTATTTGTTTGTTGTGATTTTCTGCAATATCTGCATTGTGCTGTGGTTGGGGTTTTTTGTTTGTTTGTTTGTTTTGGATTTTTGTTTGTTTACCCGTTTTCACTACTTGATATTGTCCCTGATTTTGTAGGCTTTGGTTTATGTCATTGTTTTTCAAAGTTCAGTCATGGAGACATTTGGTATTAATTGATCCATGAAGAGCTGAAAATTGACTCAACTACATTTCAGAAAGCCATGACTTCTGACCTCACAAATCAGACTCAGTGCTGTTTGATGAAAGGTTGTTCCAAGGACAAGGGCTCTGTAAATCCTCCAGGCTCAAGAACTGTAGTTTGTAATGCTAAGGAATTTACATTACTTTTAATATCTTGAACTGGAGTGTGTGTGTGTGTGTGTGTGTGTGTGTGTGTGTGTGTGTGTGTGTGTGTAGCACAATGTGTGACTCATGCATTCTCCTGCTTTCGAGTGTACAGTGGGATGTATCCTGGGAGCAAGGAATCACAGGTTGTCAAGCTTTCTTGACTTCACATGCTAGGGTGTGCATGAGCAGAAGTTGTAGAGGTATAGGTTCCAAAACATCTAGCCTTCTTGGCCATGGTGAGCGCACTGAGAATTAGGATTGTGTGCATAAAGCAGAAGGTGTGATGAACTCTTGCTAATGGAGTTCTTAACAGGTGAAAATCATGCCTGGTACTGGAAACCTACTTAACTATCTGGGGCTTGTGACATCATGGATATCACAAAAGAACCTCTTACTGTTATTATACAATGCCATCATAATTTTCAACTTCATTCTAAATACATATCCTTACACCAGTAAGTGTACTTCCCACCTCTAATTAAAAATGCTTTACTTTGCATCAGACTGAGACCATTACAGAAAACCACAACTAATGAAAATACAGAGCCACTAATTTTTGGATGCCTAACCCTGATGTGTACATTTTATCTATAATATAATTCCTACACCCCAGGGACCAACACAGAATAAGGGGAAGAAAGATTAGAAGAGGCAGAGGACCAGGAAATTTACTGTGAGATTGTCTCCTAGAAATGACAGGGAAGCCACATCCATGGTACCTCAGCAATATGCCTGCCTAAGAAAGACTAAACAATAATAATACCAGTAGACATGCTATCATAGAAGAGAGAAATATCATGGGGCCCACCCTCGACAAAGAACTTCAGGAAACTAAGGGATGCTGACAGAGGGAGAATAAGTATTGTCCAAGAATAAACCCCCTAACTGGTTATCCAATACCAAGTTATCATCCCTGAAATCAAATACATGCAAGGACACTTAATGAACACAGCAGGTTGTATTCATATATTTACACAGATGTGTGTGTGTGTGTGTGTGTGTGTGTGTGTGTGTAATAATAACAAACATAGGAAGCCATGAATTTGAGAGAGAGGAGGCATGAAGAACATTGAAGAGAGGAAATGCAAGGCTTGAAATGATGTAGTTTTATTTTAATTAATTTTTTAAATCACTAGGCTACCAGGGCATGTTCAGTGTGGTCCCCAGCCCCTATTGTCACAAAACCAAATATCCAGGCCTCATCCAGGTTAGACCATCCCCTCTTTAAGTCCCCTCTTTTGCTCGTGTCCCTGGGACATGTTTAACTGTCCTGATCTGTGTGCTGTCCATGACCCCCATTGCTGGTCATCAAGCTGGATACCCCAGCTTCTTCCAGTGCTCCCCCAAGGAACAAACCAAATATCCCAACTTCATCAAGTGCTCCCTGCCATGTAGCTTCATCAAGCTTCATACAAGAGCTCCACCCAAGGTCACTAAGCCAGACACTCCAGCATCAAATAGGAACATGCAGAAACAACCAGATGGCTGAAGGACAGCGTAAGAACACAAACAATAAGAGACAAGGCAATATAGCAGCTACAGAGCACAATGATCCTACCACAGCAAGCCCTGGATACTTCAACACAACCAAACCACAAGAAAACAGACTCAAGCCTAATCACATAAAGATGATAGACACCTTTAAAGAGAGAGCTAATAAATCCCTTAAAGAAGTGCTGGAAAATACAATTAAACAGGTGAAGGAGATGAATAAAACTGTTCAAGAACTGAAAATAGAAGTAGAAGCAATGAAGAAAGCATAAACTGAGGGAACCCTGGAGATGGAAAACCTAGGAAAGAGAACAAGAACAACAGACATAAGTATCACCAACATATTATAACAGGCACAAAAGGGATTCTCACACAAACATACATACTAACGTCTCCAACATCAAATTAGCAGGAATAGACAACCACTGGTCATTAATACCTCTCAATATCAATGGACTTGATACCCAATTAAAAGGCACAGGCTAACAGAATGGATCCATTGTTCTGCAGCATACAAGAAACACACCTCAGCAATAAAGATAGGTATTTCCTCAGAGTAACAGGCTAGAAAGAGGTTTTCCAGGCAAACGAACACAAGTAGTAAGCTGAAGTAGCTATTCTAATATATAATAAAATAGACTTTGAGCCAAAATTAATAAAAAATGATAGAGAAGGACACTTCATAACTTCATACTCATCAAAGGAAAAATCCACAAAAATGATGCCTTAATTCTAAATATCTATGCCCCAGAGCCAAGGGCACCCACATGACAGAAACTAAAAAGAGAAATAAAGAAACTAACTGACAGTATGGACCAAATGGACTTAATGGACAGCTACAGAACATTTCACCTAAGAACAAAATAATATAACTTCTTCTCAGCACCTCACAGAACCTTCTCCAAAATTTACTATATATGGGCCAAAAAGAAAACCTCAAAAAATATAAGAAAATGAAAACAACTCCTTGTATCCTATCAAACCACCATAGTATAAAGCTGGACTTTACAACAACAACAGAAACAACAGAAAGCCTACAAACTTACAGAAAATTAAAAGCTCTCTAATCAATAATCATTGAGTCAGGGAGGAAATAAAGAAAGGAATGAAAGACTTTCTAGAGTTCAATGAAAATGAGGCCACAGCATACTCAAACCTAGGGGACACAACGAAATCAGTACTAAGAAGAAAGTTCATAGCACCAAGTGCCTTCATAAAGAAATAGGAGAGATCTCACATTAGTCACCCTGGCACTTAAATCTCACAGAGACCCAACAAAGAAAGAGAATTTCAGACCAATCTCCTTTATGAACATTGATGCAAAAATAATAAAATATTGGCAAGCTGAATCCAAACACACATCAAAGATATTATCTGCTACACTGAAGCACACCTGAAAGTTCTAGAACAAAAAGAATCGAGCACACCCAAGAAGAGTAAATGGCAGGAGATAATCAAACTCAGCACTCAAATCAATAAAATAGAAACAAAGAGAACAGCACAAAGAATGGAAGAAACCAAGATCTGGTTCTTTGAGAAAATCAACAAGATAGACAAAACCTCAGCCAAACTAACTAAAAGACAGAGAGACCATATCCAAAATAACAAAATCAGAAATGAAAAAAGAGGTATAACAACAGACACCTAGGAAATCAAAAGAATCATTAGGTCTTATTACAAAAACCTGTACTCCACTAAATTGGAGAATCTAAAATGAAATGGACAAATTCCTAGATATATACCACTTACCAAAGCTAAATCAAGATCAGACAAACTATGTAATAGTCCTATAGCCCCTAAAGAAATAAAAGCAGTCATCAAAAGTCTCCCGACGACAAAAGTCCAAAGACAGATGGTTTTACTGCAGAAGTGTACTAGACTTTCAAAGAAGAGCTAAAACCAAACTATTCCACAAAATAGAAATAAGGAACATTGCCAAACTCATTCTATGAGGCCACAGTCACCCTGATACTTAAACCTCACAGAGACCCAACAAAAAAAGAGAATTTCAGACCAATCTCCCTTATGAACACTAATGCCAAAATACTCAATAAAATATTGGCAAACTGAATCCAAGAACACATCGAAGGTATTATCCACCATGATCAGGTAGGTTTCATTCCAGGAATTAAAGGATGGTTAAATATATGAAAACCCGTCAAAAAAAAAAAAAAAGAAAACCCGTCAATGTAACCCACCATATAAACAAACTGAGGAAAAGAACACATGATCATCTCATTAGATATTGAAAAGGCCTTCAACGAAATCCAAACCCCCCTGATGTTTAAAGTCTTGGAGAGATCAGGAACACAAGGCACATACCTAAACACAATGAAGGCAATATACAGAGAGCCTACAGCCAACATCAAATTAAATGAAGGAAATCTTAAAAGCATTTTCACTGAAATCAGGAACAAAGCCGCCCATTCTTTCCATACCTATTCAACACAGTACTTGAAGTTCTAGCTAAAGCAATAAGACAGCTAAAAGAGATCAAGGGGATACAAACTGGAAAAGAAGTCAAAGTATCCCTATTTGTAGATGGTATAACAGTAAACATAAGCAACGCCCAAAATTCTATCAGAGAACTCATACAGGTGATAAACGCCTTCAGGAAAAGGGCTGGATACAAAATTAACTCAAAAAATGGTAGCCCCCCTTTATTACAAACTACAAATGGATGGAGAAAGAAATTAATTAGAAGATGGAAAGATCTCCCATGCTTATCAGTCAGAGGTTTAACATAGTAAATATGGCCATCTTACTAAAAGCAATCTACAGATGCAGTGCAATTGCCATCAAAATACCTACACAATTATTTACATACCTTGAAAGAACACTTTTCAACTTCTTATAGAAAAAAATAAAACAAAACAATAAAACAGGAATAGCTAAGACAATTCTGTGCAATAAAAGAACTTCAGGAGGTATCTCCATCCCTGATTTCAAGTTATACTACAGAGCAATTGTAATTAAAAAAAAAACTCCATGGTATTGGCATAGAAACAGACTAGTTGATCAATAGAATTGAATAGAAGACACATAAATAAATCCACACACCTAAAACCACTTGATTTTTGACAAAGAAGCCAAAATCATACAATGGGAAAAAGATAGCATCTTCAACTAATGGTGCTGGTCTAACTGGATGTATGTATGTAGAAAAAGGCAAATAGATCCTTATCTATTACCCTGCATAAAACTCAAGTCCAAGTGGATCAAAGAACTCAACATAAAGCCAAATACACTAAATCTGTTAGAAGAAAACCTAGGAGTCCAGCATAACTGTTTTCTGAGAGGCTTTGTCTGGCAGCTGATGGATACCCAAGCCAAGCAATGGGCTGACCTTGGGGAGTGCTTCAGAAGAGTGGAAGGAAGGATAGAGGAAGGGGGTAGGGGTAAGGGGCAGGGGTCAAGTACACCACAAGAAGACTTACAGAGTTATCTAGCCTTGGCCCACGGTGGCTCACAGAGACTGAACCACCAACCAAAGAGTGTGCATGCATGGACTAAACCTAGACCCCTTACACATATGAGGCAGATGTGCAGCTTGGTCATGTGGGTTCCCTAAAAATAGGACTAGTGGCTGTCTCCGACTGTCTAAAGCTGTTACCTGCCAGTGATTCCTTTTCTTCTACCTGGCCTGTCTTGTCACTCCCTGGTGAGAAAGGATGTGCTTAGTCCTGCTGTGACTTGAGATATCAGGATGGATTGGTACCACACAGGAGCCTCCCTTCTCTGAGAGGAAGCAGAAGGGTGAGTGGGAGCAAGAGTGTATGTGGGTAGGGCTGGGAAGAGAAGAGGGAGGGGCCTGGGATCTGGATGTAAAGTGACTAAATAAATAAATAAATACGTAAGTAAGTAAGTAAATGGAGAAAAATTAAATACATTCAATTCTGTCATTTCAGGGGAAATCCAACTACAAACTTAGAAAGAGGAATCAGTTTCTTTTATTGAATAAATGCCACATTTCTATGAAAAAAATCCCTGGGCTGCACAAGAGCTTTTGACAGCCAGAGCCCCCAGCAGGCCCAGGCTGGACCAGGCCTGCAATGACAGCCACAGCAACAGGAATTTTTCATAACTTTTTGACAGCTATTCCTTGGCTAGATGTGGCTACAAATTTAGACAATTAAGGCCATGTGGTGCTGCTTTAATTAACAATTAAGGACTGTTAATCTTTACTGACAATAAAATGTCTTTGGTTTCTGTTCTTTACTGTCTTTGTATTCCTCTCGGAGGATGGAGGGACAAGAACCAGAATGGAGGTCAAAGATGGTCTTCATCTGTCAGCTGTTGGATTATCCATCAGGACCTGATATTGACAGGGTTATGGGTCCAAGGACTTTCACTCTCTCTGTCCAGGGTAGGTATGGGGAGGTGAAATTATCTGTAGGAGGACTGCATACCTCTAACCTGACTAGGATGTGCTTCAAGCAACAGAAGTATTTATGGGAGGTGGGAGGGCTAGGGACCTTTAACCTGTCAGTTTAGGATAATGATGGGGTGTGTGATGTGTGACACCCCATACCTGGCCAGGACAGGTAGATAGTCATAGCATAGTGGAAGTGTGTGTGGGAACAGAAGGTCTGGGGAGCTTCGCACCTGTCTGTGTACAATGGTCAGGGAGCTCTTGGGGAGGGAGTGGGTACAAAAGGTGGGTTGTCTGGAGCCTCTTACCTATCTGAAACTGATGTTTGTTGAAAACTGTTTTTTTTTATAATTATGACACAATATCCATACGCCGATAAAATATATATTTGAAGACATAAAGTACCAAACTTGCAACTAGTGGAAGATGGAAAAACAAACAAAAGTAAATGAAAAAAAAAAAGCAAATTGGGAGACTGGAATTATTTGCAAAATATAAATACGGGTTCCTACAAATCAGTATGAAAACTGTTAGCAATTGACATTAAATAATAGGCAAAGGACACAAAAAGGCAAGTCCCAACAAAGTGGTACCAATGAATTGCATTACACAGCTCAGTCTGCCATCACAAAATACCACCCTGGATAACTTAAGCATCTTACACAATTCTAAAGACAAAGATCCAAAGTCCAGATGGATCTTTATAAAGTCCAAGATCCAGTTGCTACCATAGTCATGTTCTGATGAAGTTTTCTCTTGGCTGGCAGACATCTTCCTACAGCATCTTTGCAGCTGGGAATGAGGGTAAGAGGGAGTTCTGTGTCTCATAAAGCCACCTTACTGAATTAGGGTCCCACCTCTAACGCCATTTAACCTGATCACTTACACCTTTTTTGTTTGGCTTAATTCTTTGTATGCTTGACAATTTCATATGTGTGCATGACTAATTTAATCAGGTCTACTTCCACCACCCCCACTGGATTTACCTGGGCTCCTTCCCCAACCTGTCTGCCTCGCAGGTTCATGTCCTTTTTTGGTTTTTTAAAGGAATAATCCACTGTGTCTAATTAGCGCTGCTGGTAAGTGCATGGGTGTGGGGTCATCCACTGGAGCATGTTTACTTTCTAATTACCATCCCTCCAAATAAGTCACACTGTGGGTGGAAGGGTCAGGGAAGGAATCACAATTTAACCCATATCATGAAAAATAGTTATTTGAAAATATAACCAATCTTAGCTAACATCCAAAACTGCATCTCATATAACAGTTTTCAATATTTCAATGATTTCTAATTATTTGCAGTTGAATATTAGAAGAATTTATTTATAACAGCCACTGTTGTCAAATATTTAGGGAACAGTTTCATTTACAATTGGAATAATAAAATAGTGCAAGATTTGCATAAGGTAAGAGCAAATATACATATAAGTTTCAATTTTTAGTTAATTCGGTTCAGGATTTGTGTTTATCACAACTTATAGAAATACTTGCAGGCTAATAAAACAAATTTAAGGAAAATCTTGATACTGAATGTATCGTGTTTTATTTTTCTTGAGGCAAGACCTCACGCAGCTGAGGCTCACCTCAAAGTTACTGTCAAAGATGAGATTGAATTTCTTATCCTCTTACCTCCACTCTCAAGTGCTGAGATTACAAGTGTGCACTACCATGTCCAGTTTATACTGTGTTTTCTTCCCTCCTGATCACTCTCATGCCATGTCTCGCTTCCCTGTGAGCACCCTCCTTAGGGCACCCTGCACATCAGGGTTCCGAAGGCTGTAGATGACTGGGTTCAGCATGGGACTGATGACAGTGTTGAGGATGCCAATGCCCTTGTCCTTGTCTGAGGATTCCACTGACCCCAGCCTCATGTAGCTGAAGACACCTGTCCCGTAGAAGATGCCTACCACAGTGAGGTGAGAGCCGCATGTGGAGAATGCTTTTTTCCTGCCCTCAGAAGATCGTATTCTCAGAACTGCAACTGCCACGTGGATGTAAGAGGTGACAATGAGAATCACAGGTGCACCAGCCATGAGGACACCCAGACCAAAGAGCAGCAGCTCATTGAGCTGGGTACTGGAGCAGGAGAGCTGGAAGAGCTGGGGCAGATCACAATAGAAGTGATTGATCACATTGGGGCCACAGAAGTTGAGTGTGGATATGGCCACAGTGTGGGTCAGTGCATTGCTGAAGGCACAAGCCCAGGACGTGGCCACCAAGATCCTCTGGACAGTGTGGTTCATGCGGGTGCTATAGGTGAGGGGCCGGCAGATGGCCAGGAAGCGGTCATAAGCCATGGCTGTCAACAGGAAGCAGTCAACCCCAGCCAGCTGATGGAAGAAGAAGAGCTGTGTGAGGCAGGCTCCATATGGAATTGTACGCTTGTGAGACAAGAGACGACCCAACATGGATGGAACAGTGACACTGATGCATCCAACATCCAACATGGACAGATTCCCCAGGAAGAAGTACATGGGGGTGTGGAGTTTGGGTTCCACCAAGACAGCTGCCAGGATGCTGAGGTTGCCCCCAACTGTGAGCAGGTAGGCAAAGAGGAAGATTACAAAGATGGCTGGCTGCAGCCCTGCCGTCTCTACCAAGCCCAGAAGAATGAACTCAGTAACTGCTGTTCCATTGCTCTCAACTTTGGACTCCATGAATTCCTGTTATAAGACATTTCAGAGTAGAAATAATCTATCTTTACTGTAATTAGTTAATAAAAATGCACTGGTCCACTTTCATATGCTAAGCCTGGGTAAACTTCTACGTATCCCAGGGGATGGTTTCTTTCCTCTGGCCAAACCTTATTGTCTTCAGTTCTTGGCTTTCACGTCGAATCCTCACCTGTCAGTTGCCTGATGGTACCATCGCCTCAGATATTTCTCCACATACCATGAGAGTAAGTTGATGGATAAAGAAAATGTGTTATATTCGTGCAGTGGAAAAATAAAACAAAGAAGAAACCGCCAACAGTAAAACTGTCTAAGTAAAATTCAAAAACAAAAAGACAAAAACATGGGAAACTCGGAATTATGAGAAAATCAGTGAGGTAGGTAAATTCAGTCATGGCGATACATGAAAGAGGTTGAGTCAAGTTGAAGGGCAGCCCGAGCAACATGATGAGAGGAGGGACAAAAGCAAAGGGCAGGGCAGGGATGGGAGAGGGGGACATACAAATCAAGACTTTTACAAATCAGCAGTAATCTACTATGAAATCTAAAAGTCTCAATTTTTAATAGATGCCATAATTTGGTGTAAATCAAGAAAGAGTACACCATGAATAAATTTTTACCTGAGGCATGTACATGGCCACCTAGAAAACTGACTAGAACAAAATGCCCCTCAGTTCCACCAACACGTAGGAAAACGGGAGCTTTCAGATTTACTCCCCCACACTTTTCTTTTAATCCCAAGTGAGCTACAAGTCATATTCGTGTCATGGTCGCAATGTGTTATATAGTAATGTCTTACATTTGTGTTTACACACACATGCACACACTCACACATGTGTGCATGTGCTGGTTCCTCAGGTTCACAGAGGCCCTTCATGGCTGAGTGACCGTCCTTCCTCTCCTCTGTGTTTTAGGACTGAGGAGTTGCTCCCCAGAAGACCCAAAAGTTTCAGATTCCTACACAAATTTTTCTCAATTATTCTATAAAATAATAAAATAACACTTATTCCATGATTCCCTGTTTTTGTAAAGTCCACTAATAACAAACCAGTTCCACTCATTAAGTTAGTCACCATCTTGGGTAACCCAACTTCAGGACACAGTTGGATTCCATGATGTCCATCCCAAGAGCCTCAGACCTTCACCATGCCACACACTGTCATTCCAACTGCTGCAATGCCTTGATTTCTATAATCAGCAAATAAATGAATGAACCATTTTAAATGTAAAAAACAAACAAACAAACAAACCAGTTCTCACCAGCATGAATCTGTGTGGGTTCAGTAGTGTGTGTTAAAGCATGTTGGATGTTGTGTGCACACTTGAGCAGAGGAGTACTTTCAGAACTTTCATCTTCTACTTATCCAGCAAATTCCTTTCTTTGATGTTACTTTTTGTGAATTTTTTTTGTTTCTGCAACTTTCAATTTCTTTTTCTTATTTTTATTAGTTCTTTGAAGATTCATATAATGCATTTTAATTATATTCACCCCTACTCCCACTCTTCCCAGACCTGCCTTTCCCCTTCCATGTTCAATTTTGTGTCCTCCTCTTCCCCCGCCCCACTATATAGTACAATTTATGCTATTCATATACTTTTGGATGCATGACCTTCACTAGAGGATTGATCTACCTGTAAGAAGCCATGCCCATGCAAATATAATTGTTAATTATCTATGTCTTCATTAAAATTAGCTTTGATACACTCATGTCTGATTTCTTTTTATTATTATTATTACTATTGCTATTTTACCAAGTTTCTTCTTTGATGCTTTCTTGCCACCATCCTTGAGGCTTTGTCCATGGGTGCTGGGAATCAGGTCCTCACAGGTGTGTAGCAAACCCTGTACTGACTGGCCATCTGCCAACCCCCGTATTTATAAAATGCCTAGTTTTCTATCTTAAAAATTGTCCTTCCTAGGTGTGTTTTTGTATGACTGCTAACCTCCATGAGGCCATGGTCATGAGGGCATCAGAGGAAAGATTTGTATCAGGGACCCAGCAAAGTGTCCACTGATCTAGCCAGTCAAGATACCTCTTCTAGCCCAGTGCCCAAGAAGAATATCTTAAGTCTGGGCACTATACATATGCAGAAGACTGAAACTAGGTCCCTATTCTTCACCATAAATGGAAAAGAACTACAAATGGACTAAAGGGCCTAAAGAAAAATATGAGACTGCTAGAAGACAACAGGAGAAGCACTCCATGACAGCAATTTGACAAGGCAGTTTTGGATAAGGCCCCCTAAGCACATGCAATCAAAGCAAAACAGACCAGTGGGGTTACATTCAGATCAGAGGCTGCAACATAGCAAAGAAACAGAACATCCGAGGAAGTCAGACCGCGCAACAGCAAGCACCCACATCATCCTGCTTTCTACCTCATTTCTATTAGGAATTATACCTTTAAAATAACAAGTTTTAGATTACGGACTGCTAACTGCTTCATAAAAACAGGCCAATTAAAACCATAATTTAAAATCTGACGACAGTGGAGGGCAATATAAATTACAACAAGCCAAACCAAACCTCTAAACCAGCCCGAATAGGCAATTCTCAAAAGAAGACACACAGGTGGCCAGCAAGCTCGTGAGACAGACTCCCTTCACAGCGCCAGTGCTGGTTGCATCTTGACCTAGAAAAGCTATAAAGATCATGAAGTGTCCAGCTCATCGTGTGATAGACACAAAGAGAGAGAGGGCTACTGCTATAAAGTTTGCCTGGCACTTTGGGAATTCTCTTGCAGCGGTTATTGGAGGTGGGAGGTGATGAAATGTGAGTTGCCTAGCACACTCAGGAGGGACACTTGCATTGGGTCAAACTCCCTGGGATCTAGTGCATATCCTACCACTGACGAAACTGTTCTAATGTTGTGCAACTTGTGGAACCATGAAGCAAGGAGACTGTGGGACTAAAACCAGTTCTGAAGCTTTCCCGATGCAGAATGGCATGTTCATCGCAGTAAAATGACAGAGATCAATGTTCTTAAACAGTAACCAGTTCAGGTCTTTTTAAAAATAGCATTATTAAAAATTAATTAATTAATTACTTTAAAATAGCATTATTTATTTGTTTGTGGGTGTGTGTGTGTGTAAATGCATGTATGCCATGTACATATGTATACATGCATGGGTCCTGGGGATTGAACTCAGGTCACTGAGAGGGACAGCAAATGCCTTTACTTTCTGAGCCATCTTGCTGGCACACAAAAAGTGATCTTAATGACATATAACTAAAAATGTCCCATTCTTTTTGTCAAGATAAATGTTGGCTGTTAGTATGACATCTGTTTATACATGCTTTAGCAATGTCTCCAAGTAGAGGTTTTCCTTACAGCCATCCAATTTTTGCTTACAGTTCTCTCTGGATCAGGTCTGATTCTACTGATCCAGCAGATCCCGTGACTACCTCTCCTTTCCCAGCCAGCAGTTGACCCTCTAGATCAGTGGCTCTCAACTTTCCTAATAATACAGCTTCTCATGTTGTGGTGACCCCCAGCCATAAAACTGTTTAGTTGCTTCTTTATAACTGTGCTTCTGCTACTGTCATTAATTTAATGTAAATATCTGATATGCAGAGGGGTCATGACCCACAGGTGAGAACCACTGCCTTAGACACTGACTACATCGCAGTCTACAGTTTATATTCTATAGGTAAAGCAGCAGCTATTGGCACACAGGGATATTTGGCATTGTGTCAATCAAAATCCCAAGTGAAGCACCCACAATACAGTGACTACCTGCTATGTATGTGAGTAAGGTGGGGGACATTCAATTTACATTATCTAAAACCCCCCTTAAGTGAACATTTATCATGTCATCCTGTGAATCCTAGCCATACACCTAACAGCTATTCAGCAAATGCCATAAGAATGGTCATATTAATGGGAGCAAGGCAGCCTCAAAGCACATCAAATAGTCAAAGAATAAAGTGCCTCTGGCTTGCTCTCTGCAGTCCAGTCTAACTAAAGTTATAAAGGTCCTCTTCAACTTCCTCTGCCCCCAGCTTTCTCAAACTGTTTTGTCTGGAATGATTTCTTATCCTTAACTCTAAACTTCTCTGATTGAATGAAAGTACACGTCCCCTTTGGGGGGTCACCCTGGCTTTCCCCTAGCTCAAACTCCTTTCCACTAACCTACTGTAGCACTCTTGTCTCTGAAACCTTCTTGTGTGGCCACTCTTCTCTAGGGCATAGCTGTCTCTGCTGTGGCTTGTGGGAGGAAATGCTCTCAATTGGTCTAGTTTCACTTTCTCAATGCCTTTCATCATAGCTTAGTACAGCAGAGTTTCAGTATTTCCAAAGTAAATGCAGAATGAGCTTCAGAGCTAAAGCCCCAAGACCAACAAGTCATTTCAGTAAGAGGGGGCATTGGGCTGGATGTAGGGCCTGAGAAGGTCTCTTGGATAAGTCAGAAGCAATATAAAATGAGAAACTTCCAAAGTACAGGTTTGAGGGAAAGGCATAGATGCTCTGCTGTAGGATTTTTAATTCCTTTGTTTATGAGGGATGTTTCTAAGGACTCAGTAGGAAAAATTGAAACTTATCCGTGCATGATTTTTTTTCCCAAACAGCTTTAAGGAATTTGTCAGTTCTGAGGGCAAGACCTGTGAATAAACAAGGCCAGACAGAAAGAATGCCTCACAGATAGCCCCGTGACCTCTGTTCAGTGCAGGTAGAACTGAATTGTCATTTCCAAGATTCTAGGATGAGCTAGGTCTGTACATTCCAAGAAGTCTGTCTCACACAAGGCTACAATGGTGACCTTGGCAGAAAAGTCCCCTTGCTATTCTCATGTGTCCAGTCTAAGACACAGACTTTCTTGATTGTACATGCTGACTCCCTGATGTTTCAAACAAACTCTTTGGGTCTGATGGTGACGTCTCAGTCAGGCCCTCTGATGAAGTCAAGATGACTCTCTGAGGAATGGGCCCAGGCAGAAAGACCGGGTTCTCTGAATGTGCTCATACGCCACTAAAAACAATAAGCAGTTTTCACCCAAGGAATCTGAGCAGATGGCAGAAGGGCCCTGCCACAGGTGGCCCCAGCTCTTTGCTTCATATGATGTGTTATCTAAGACTTGCCCTACTGAATCCTCTGAAGGAAGAAGTCTTCTTCATTTGGTAGCAACCCAAGGAGATTTCTCAAGGAGCAAAAGGGAGCTCCCAAGACTACTAACTCACCTGTTTCAAGTACTGAGCTGAGCAAGGCTTCTCTGGAAGAGAAAGGAGAGGGCGAGGCACTGTGTAGGCCCTAGTCCCAGAGAAAAAAATCAAGGTCATATATGAGAAAAACAGTGAAAGGGAAATGACATCATCCTGCCATGGGTACCATTCACTGTAGAGTCATTCTCTAGGGACCTCAGAAATTAGCCCTCCCAGGAAGGAAGAGTTCGGGGAGTTGCAATCCAGAAAGTAACCCAGGTCTTTAATGAAACCAATAATGATGTTTGTGGCTTTTAACTCTTAAGAAAAAAAAAGTTCACACCTGCAATTCCGTATTCTACCCTTTATATTAGTTCCATGAGTGCAACCAGGGGATTATGCAACCTGGGCCTTACCAATATCCCATTTTCCACTGTGGAGCTAATGATGGCACCCAAGTGTTTTGTTCTATGTTATCCCTGAGAACTCTGAGCAGAGAGAACCAAGTTCCAGTTTGATTTGACCTGGAAATGAAAAGAAGCCACAAGAAAAACAGACCAAAGGGGATGCTTTCTTGAAACTCAAATGCCTAATGAGTCCTCATGAATGCAATTCATTTCCCTTCACAACCATGTTAGCAGAAGATTCTGGGGTGCACAGAAGGACCCTATGGTGGAATGACAGCAGAAGACCTGAGCTGAGTGAGGAGGGTTCAACCCAGAGATGCCACCATACACTGACTTCCCAGGCACTTAAAAATTGAGAGTCTTATTAACGAGATTAATGGCAGATGGTATGAGGTCTTAGTCCACCACCGCAGTGCCCTAATCTCAAGTTAAACAGGAATTTCACATCATAATGGAGAACTGCCTTTCCTTGGTTATAAGACCCTCCTTCCCTTTTCATTATTTCTAGAGCAACCTGATGTGGGATGAAAATCAGTGATGTGTAGCAAACAGACCCCATAATATTCTCCATGAAAATGGAGTAATATTTCATCTACCCTGGGTTGGTCTGAAAATTAAATTAAACACACATAAAGTGTTTATGAAGGTATCAACAAATACTATGACTGATAAAACAACAAAAACTTATAGTTATTTTGGTGACGTATCTTTCTTGATCTTCCTGAAAGCTATTTAAAGTAGCTTCATCCTTTGCCCAACTGCAGGCATGGAAACAGGCTTATAGGTGTTTTAGTAGTTTTCCCAGTGTTAATTGGCAGAGCTGGAACTCAAATTTCTGAACAGTTTTAACTTCTTCCAACCGCCTGGAAAAACAGTTTGGGCCATTTCCCCTATCCTCAGTGGTTCTGTTTCTGCCTTTAAGACTGAGGTTGGTGCTAACTCTCTTCATCTCTTTCACAGTGCGGTTCTGGAATCCTCCATCTACATGGTGTTAGCTAGTGGGAAGAGAAGAGATGCCACATACTCACCTTCAGATGTTTGTCATTTATCTTGTCTAAGTGTTCACTGTCTCACAGTGGGGAGCCTGATACCCACAAGCTTCTATCACCCACACTGTAGCACTGTGTGTACTTGGCTGCTCTGCCCATCATAAAATATCTTAAAAGAAAACAGGCCATATTAGATCAAAATTACAGAAGTGAATCCAAACAAGTCAGAGGTCTTGGAAATAATCTATAGAAACTTGACATATGCCATGCATATAGAGAGTGACATACAGTCTGTAGAGTGGTAGAAAAATGGACAAGCCTTTCAGTAAACAGTGCTGTGAGAGTCCAAGATCTATAGAGGAAAAAAAATCACTCAATGACTTTTTGGTCACACGCTCCATGTACAAAAATATAAAAATGTTTTCTCTTTAAGGTAGTGAGATATTTATATTAAAGAATGAAAAATGCAAGACAATCACTATGACACACACCTGTAATCCCAGCACTCAGGAGGTAGAGGCAGGCAGATTGCTGTGAGTTTGTGGCCAACCTGGTCTACAAAGTGAGTCCAGGACAGACAAGGCTACACAGAGAAACCCTGTCTCAAAAAAAAAAAAACAAAAAACAAAAAACAAAAACAAAAAAAGAAAAAGAAAAAGGAAGAAAATGCAAAAACTATTAATCCAGGTGTGGTGGTGCCTGTAGTTCCAGCACTTGAGGGTGGAAGTAGGAAGATCAGAAATGTAAGGTCATCCACATCCATACAGTGACTTTGAAGTCAACTTATACTACATAAATCTTACCTAAAGCAAAACAAGTCTAGTGGCACATGCCTTTAATCCCAGCACTCGGGAGGCAGAGGCAGGCAGATCGCTGTGAGTTCGAGGCCAGCCTGATCTACAAAGCAAGTCCAGGACAGCCAAGGCTACACAGAGAACCCCTGTCTCGAAAAAACAAAAAAAAAATGTAAATATATTCTGTGAAATATAGCTATGATCTTTTGGAAGACAACTATTACTTAAACCCAGGAGACATCAATATTTGGGTGTCTCTAGTCATGGTAAATAGAATTTAAACTACTTTGACTTGTTAAGTATTTTAGTATGTTATAGGGCATTTTAGAGCCTTTAATTTGCTGTATCTTGCCATTTTTAGTATCAAGAGAAATATAGTGGTCTAGTTGGCTGCATTCAGTTAGTATTTGTAGTAAGAAATGGTTTATTTATTTGTAGTCTTTATCAGCATAAACCATCTGTCTCTCTCTCTCTCTCTCTCTCTCTCTCTCTCTCTCTCTCTCTCTCCCTCTGCAAGTCTTTTGTCCACATTTCTGTTCCAATTGGCCCTGTCTTTCTTTTCCCCCATCTCCCTAGTACTAAAGACTCTTTACATTACTTTCATGAGTTCAGACCTGAATTCCTCCAACTTTTGCAACTCCTTTGACAGTCAGAGGATAACTGCATCACAAAGGCCATGTTTATAGCTGGATGATTTACTGAGGCATCCAAATTAATCAAGGTGTATTCTTGATAAGCATCCAGGAGTCATGCTAGAAAACTAGCATAGGATTCTTGCCTTTCCAGGAGAACTTCAGGTACCTTAGAGAGGTTAATTTGTTTTCCAGTGACTGTTCTCATTCCAGTCAGGAGGGTCTGGTAGTAGGCTTCTAGTGCTCCCTTGCCTTCATTAGTGCTATGGCTCCAATTAGAGGGATGGGTTCACTCTATTCTCTCATCTGCCTTTCCATGGTTGCCAGAAGAACAGATAGGCAAACTCAGGCAGATACTCACTGATGGGTCAGATATCATGCTGGCTTCCAGAAATCCAGGCCTCAAAGACCAAAAGACAAAAGAGGAAACATAAATCAAGGAACAAAATGCCCATCCAACAAAGAGAAACTCAGAAATCAGCAACTAGACTATGAAGATAGATGCCTAGATGTCAGTACACAAAGACAATCAACAGCAAAAGCCCTGAATATTCCAACACAGCTGAACCGCAAGAGGAAGACATTAAAACTAACTTTATAAAGATGATAGAGGTCTTTCAAGATGAAATAAATAAATCCCTTAAAGAAAACACAAACAACTGGAAGAAATGAATTATGAGCAATAAAGAAAACTGAGGAATTCTGGAAATGAAAAATACAGGTAAGTAAACAGGAACTACAGATGCAAGCATCACCAACAGAATTCAAAAGATGAAAGAGAGAATCTCAGGCACTGAAGATAAAATAGAAGGAATAGATGTATCCATCAAAAAATGTTAAATCTAAAAAATTTCTCACACAAAACACCAGGAAATCTGGGACACTATAAAAATATCAAACCTAAGAAAAATAGGAATAGAAGAAGGAGAAGAATTACATCCCAAAGCCCCAGAAAATATATCTTTTAACAAAATTATAGAAGAAAAATATCCTCACCTAATGAAAATTATGCCTACAAATATACAAGAAGCATACATAACACCAAATAGATTGGAGCAGAAAAGAGTCTCCCTCTCACCACCTATAATCAAAACACTAAACATACAGACCTGTTAAAATTGCACTCAACATCTCAACAGAGACTTTAAAATCTAGAAGGCCCTGGAAAGATGTCCTGCAGACCCTAAGAGAGCATAGATGCCAACCTAGATTACTATACCCAGCAAAACTCTCAATCACCATGGATGGAGAAAACAAGATATCCCATGACAAAGTAAAATTCAATCAATATCGGGATTCCAAAATAGCAGTGCCAAAGACATGCAGTGTCTGATCTGCAGGGAGGAGACTGGGGACCCTACTGGGAGCCATGGACCACGGGAGCTGGGGATCACTGGGTGAGAAGGGCCCTCACAGTGCAGACCATGGGCGGGCCTGCCACCAGTAATTCAGGGGCCCAAAGAAGACAGGAGCCCAGTTCCCAGAGTCTGGACCAAAGCCTGGGAGCTGTGAGCAGTAGCCTTGCTCTGCAGAGCGAACCCAGTATATGGGACAGAACTCCCAGCAGTGAAGGACCAGAGCTCCTGGCCTAGAGAAATCTCAGGGAAATTGGTGGATCTGTCTTCAGACACCCCCCACCAGCCCCATGCCAGTCCACAGAAAACCCCAGGAGCCACACAGGGGCCCAGGTGACTGTGGACATGTTATCCAGCCACAGCTGCACGCTCTGAGCATGGAATGAGCAGGAACCTAGCTACCGGCCCCAGCAGCCTGGAACTGATGGCCCCTGGGAAAAACACAGGAAAATGGGTGGTTCTGTCCTCAGACCGATCCACAAGTCCTGAGAAAGCCACAGTGGCAGGCAACCACACAGGCACAAAACCAAAGCCCAGCACCAAGCATGCTTGCTTGCCTCCTCAGTACTCTTGGTCTCACTCCATAATGGATCTGTGGACTCACTGGCCCAGGGGGACAAAACAGGAAGTATCGGGGCTCACCTATGCATGGAGGGACCCACGGCCCACATGGGGGCCCAGACAGTTGTGGACACACCCTCCAGTCACAGCTCTAAAGCTGCGCACTGGAGTTGACAATCTAGAACACAGAAGAAGGGTGCACATTTCCCAGTGTCTGGACCTCTTCCAGCCAATGACAATCGGGAACTTGGTATCTGACACTGAACTGTGGGTGATGTAACACCATCCTGGAGCTGCTGGCCCAGAAAAAAATGCAGGAAAACAGGTGGTTCTGACCTCAGACTGACTTACAAGTCCTGAGAAAGCTCCAGTGGTGGGTGACCACACATGCACAATACCAAAGCCCAGAGTCAAGCATTGCTTAGTTGTGTTTCCAGTGCCCTCTGTCTCCTTCTCTGACATATCTGTGGACCCACTGGCCCAGGGTCAACAGAGAGCATAGATGGGGTCACAATATCAGAGACAGCAAGATGACTACAAGTCAGTGTAAAAACATAAACAGCAAAAACCAAAACAATATGGCATCTCCAGATCCCAACTATCCCATAGAAATCAGCCCTGAGAACTCAAACGCAATTGAAACACAAGAAAATAACCTCAAATCCACAGAACTGAAGACAATAATGGAGGAAATGAATAAAATCCATAAACAAATGCAGGAAGATGCAGGCAAACAGATTGAAGACACTGGAGTCCTATAGAGAGGCACTGGAAGAAATTCAGGAAAAGACAATCAGATGAAGGAAATCAATAAAACAGTTCAAGATCTGAAGGCCCGTAGAAAGACACTGGAAGAAATTGAGGAACATACAAACTATCATATGAAGGAACTCAATAAAACGGTTCAATATCTGAAGATGAAAATGGAAACAATGATAAAAAGCACAGACCGAAGAAAGCCAGGAACAAGAGAACTCAAAGAAGCAAGCCAGTAATGCAGATCAAAGCTTCTCTAACAGAATACAAGAGATGGAGGAGCAAATCTTGGCAGTAGAAGATACTATGGTAGAACTTGAAACAACCATCAGAGAAAATGCTAAATCTGAAAAATTCCTGACACCAAACATCCAAGAAATCAAGAACATCATGAAAAGATGAAATCTGAGGATAATAGAAGTTGAGGAAAGAGAAGACGCCTGGCTCTAAGGCCCAGAAAAATCTTCAACAAAATCATAGAAGAAATTTCCCCATCTTAAGGAAGGAGATGCATATAAACATACAAGAGGCCTACAGAACACCAAATATAATAAGCTAGAAAAGAAAATCCTCCCACCACATAATAATCAAAACACAAAATATACAGAATAAAGAAAAAATATTAAAAGTGGCAAGGGAAAGGGGCCAAATAACGTACAATGGCAAACCTATCAGAATTATACCTGACTTCTCAGCAGAGACCATAAAAGTCAGAAGGGCCTGGACAGAGGTACTGCAAACCCTAAGAGACAACATATGCCAGGCAAGAGTACACTATCCAGTCAAACTTTCAATAACATTTGAGGGAGAAAACAAGAAGTTCCTTGGTAAAAAAAAAAAAAATTCAAACAGTACCTAACCACAAACCCGGCCTTACAGAAGTTGCTAGAAGGAAAACTCCAACTGAAACTGATAAAGTAAAACCACCATAACATGGGAAATAGATAACTACACTGTAGCAAAAATATAACCATACAAACTCTCTACTGCAACCAACATCAAAATCAAGGGACTCAACAGTCACTGGTCATTAATATCTCTCAACATCCATGGTCTCAATTCTCCAATAAAAAGACACAGACTAACTGAATGGATGCATAAACATGACCCAATATTCTTCTGCATCCAAGAAACACATCTCAGCCACAAGGACAGACATTACTCAGGGTAAAAGGCTGGAAAAAAAGGCAAATGGACACAGGAAGCAAGCTGTTGTAGCCATTTTAATATCTAATAAAATAGATATTCAACAAAAATTAATCAAAAGAGACGAGGAAGGACACTTCATACTCATCAAAGGTAAAGTCAACCAAGATGACATCATAATTCTGAATATCTTCACTCCCAATACAAGGGCATCCACATTTGTAAAATAAATATTAACAAATCTTACTCCACACATTGATAGTAGGAGACTTCAACACCTCGCTTTCACCAAAGGATAGGTCAATGAAACAGAAACTAAGTCGAGAAACAATGACGTTAACCAGTGTCATGAATCAAATAGCCCAGGACTTAAGGTCAACAATTAATAAATGGAACCTCATAAGGCTGAGAAGCTTCTATAAGCAGAAGACGCTGTCAACAGAACAAAGTGACAGCCTACAGACTAGGAAAATATCTCCACCAACCTTACATCTGTCAAAGGTCTAATATCCAAAATATATAAAGAGCTCAAGAAATTAAACACCACCAAACCAAATAACCCAATTGAGAAATGGGGCTCAGAATCAAACAGAGAATTCTCAACTGAGGAATATTACATGGCTTAGAAACACTTAAAGAAATGCTCAACATCCTAAGTCATTGGAGAAATGCAAATCAAAACAACTCTGAGATTCCATCTTACACCCATCAGAATGACTAAGAACAAAGACTCAAGTGACAGCACATGCTGGCGAGGATGTGGATGAAGGGGAAGACTCCTTCATTGCTGATGGGAGTGCAAACTTGTATAACCACTTTGGAAATCAAGCTGGCTCTTTCTCAGGAAACTGGGAATAGGACTACCTCAAGACCCAAGAACGAAGCTCATGTAGCTATTGTAGTGTCTTACAAAATAAACATCAAACAAAAATTAACCAAAAGAGATGTCAAAGGACACTTTATACTCATCAAAGGAAAAATCCACCAAGGTGATGTCTCAATTTTTTGTTTGTTTGTTTGTTTGTGGGTTTTGGTTTTGGTTGGTTGGTTTTGGTTTTGGTTTTGGTTTTCAGAGACAGGGTTACTCTGTGTAGCCTTGTTTGTCCTGGAACTCACTCTGTAGACCAGGCTGGCCTCAAACTCTGAGATCCAACTGCCTCTGCCTCCTTAGTGCTGGGATTAAAGGCATGTGCCATCACCACCCAGCAATGTCTCACTTTTTAACATCTATGCCCCAAATGCAGGGGAATTAAATTTGTAAAAAGAAGCATTGATAAAGCTTAAATTGCACATCAAACCTCACACATTAATTGTGGAAGACTTCAATATCCCATTCTCACCAATGGACAGGCTATACAGACAAAAACCCAACAGAGAAATAATGGAGCTAACAGATATTAATAAACACTTAGAACTAACATATCTACAGAACAGTTCACACAAACACAAAAGAATATACCTTCTTCTCAGCACCTCATGGAACATTCTCCAAAATTGACCACATACTCAGTCACAAAGCAAGCCTCAACAAATAAAGTTTAATTAACACCCCATAACCTATCAGACCATCACTATTTAAAACTGGATTTCAACAACAGAAAAAAAAAGAAAGCCTACAAACTCATGGAAACTGACAACTCTCTAGTTAATGACTACTGAGTCAAGGAAAAAAAAAAATAAAGACTTAGAATTCAATAAAAATGAGTGCACGACACATCAAACTTATGGGACACAATGAAAGTGTGCTGGGGGAAAGTTCATAACACAAGGTGCTTACATAAAGAAATTGGAAAGATCTCATACTAGCAACTTAACAAAACACCTGAAAGTTCTAGAACAAGAAAACACCCAAGGAAATAACCAATGAGGGCTGAAATTAGTAAAACAGGAACAAAGAGAACGATGCAAAGAATCAATGAAACAAAGAGTTGGTTCTTTGAGAAAATCAACAAGATGAACAAACCTTTATCCAATCTAACTAAAAGACAGAAAGAGATTATCTAACTTAACAAAATCAGAAATGAAAAGGGGGACATAACAGAAAACAAGAAATCCAAAGATTCATCGAGTCAAAAATGTTTCTGAAGGCAAGGATTAAAAAACAAATTATTTAAGAAAAATGAGAAATGTTGGTGGAAACATATAACTTTAACAACATCACAAGTGAAATCCAATAGGGGAAACCAGTCACACAGTTAAAATAGTATTACAAAGAACTTTTTAAAACTCAAGGTTATAAATTGAAAACTCCATACCCTGGGCGTGCTGGAACTTGTCGCCCTTTCCAGCAGATGTCAGCCCACACATCTTTGCGTTTGTGGACTGGTTTGGTGATCCAATGGGTGTCAGGATTTCTTCTGATAGCTTTATGGAATGGATCAGTGAAGATAACCTCAAAATTTTTATATGTGGAATCTTCACCAACCCAATAAGAATTCAGGACACTCAAAGCCCCACAATGACATCTAGCTCTCCCCTCAGCAACAGGCTGAAGGCTTCGTGCAAACTTTAGCTGGTTAACCGCATGGTGAACAGGCTTGCCTTAGTTTGCATATTTAGAAACTGGGCGTTTGCGGCCACCACAGCAGATAAAAAGCCTGTAAATGACATAACCTTCCTTGGCCTTGTATCTCAGCCCTCAACCTTACCAGGCCGAGTGGGGTGGGGAACCCTGTGCGGCGCAGAGAACTGTGGGTATTGACAGCAGCAGACCCTCTGAAGAAAGCGCATCACATCAGACTGCTTCTTCCTCTGTAGCTCCTGCCATGTATTTGTGTGCACCCATCTTGGCTCACCTGATGGCTGTCACCAGAGGACGAAATACGAATCTGGAAGACAGGGAAGGAATGTAGAAAACCTTGTTTCTGAATTCTGTGTTATACAAAGAGAAGTTAAGTCGTTTTGTTTTCGATGTTAGAGCAGAAAAAGGACAGTTAAAGTATCTTCAGTCTGGAAAGCAGGCTACCAAGAAGAGACTTGATACCCTATGAGCATGTACAGGGGGAAGAGGTCCCCCTCAGTCACAGTCATAGGGGAGGGGAGTAAGGGGAAAATGGGAGGGAGGGAGGAATGGGAGGAGACAAGGGATGGGATAACCATTGAGATGTAATATGAATAAAGTAATAAAATATATTTTTTAAAGTATATTCATTCTAATCATGAACAAGATACTTTCTAGTAAATTTTTATATAATTTATTTAACTTTATGTTATGTCTCTTGGTGTGGTGGCATTAGATCTCCTGAAGCTGAACTGACAAACATTTGTGAAGTGTCATGTAGGTGCTGAGACTTGAACCCGGGTCCTCTGGAAGAGCAGCAAGTACTTTTAACCTCTGGGCAATCTCTCCAGCCCTCTCATAAATTTTTTAAAGTGAAATCACCATATAAAAACAAATAAGCTGCCTATACGATGCCATAGAAAGAGACAAAAGTCTCATTTTTTAACAAAGCCCTTGCCTGCACTCTTGTAAATCACAATTTCACTGAACTCTGCTTCAATTACCTGTTACACTAATTTCCGCTGGAATACGGTTCCAGGACACAAGGACCATGTTGCAGTAGAGGCAGAAATGGCTCAAAGGAGAACAAGCCCCCAAGAAGTGACATGAAGACCAAAGCAAGGTCAAGGTACAGGGGAGTACATGGATGTGGAGCTCAGAGGTCTCTTAACACACAAAGAGCACATGTTTAATTTGACAGCCGCAATTTTTATAACTTGCCTGAGTCAAATGCCACAAATGACAAACCTAGGAATGGAAGAAACTATAGACTACCCCTGGGGAAAATAGTTTGAACTAATCTCAACTTCAAGAAGAAAGGTAATTTAGAAAAAAGCTCAACTGACAAACTAACTCCAGAACTAGAGGTCTCAATATGCAAAGATTTTTTTAAAGACAACATATCCTCTCTAAAAATTATTAATCCCATAGAAAGGATCCTGAATGAAAAACCTAGATGAAATTCCAGACAAAGAATTCAAAAGATTTTCAAAGACTTCAAAGATAAAATGAATATATCCTATGAGAATGCAATCAGAGAAATGAAATGAAATAAATAAATTCAGGATATTAAAATGGAATTCAATGGAGAAATAGAAATGCTAAAAAAAAAAAAAAGCAAAAAGCAAAGGATGCTGGAAGTGAAATTTTCAATGAGTCAAATCAAAAGTTCAGTTCAACTAAGGAATGCTAAGAGCAGGAGAAGTAGTCTTCCCAGGTAGTAGCTCCCCCCCCCCCCCCCCCCCCCCCCCCCCCGCGCACACACACACACACACACACCAAATTTGGTAATCCAATACCAAGCACTCATTGCTGAAACCACATACAAATGAGAAACATTATATGGACTGAGAAGGTTGTGTTTGTAGGAATAGATACAGATGGGTGTGAAACAACAATTAAAGAGAAAGAGCCCATACATTTAAGAGTGAAGATGGAATATGGGAGAAGATAGGAGGAGGAATGAGAAAAAGGGAAACTGGTGCTATTATATTCTAATTTCAAAAAGTAGAAACAAACCACCTTTTTAAAAGTTTGAAAAGTTCACCAATATCAGGGTTTGAAAACAAGGCAAAAGAACTGACAGAGTCATTCAGTCAAGACCAGTGATACTTTTTAAGGTATATGGATGAAACATGACAGAGTTTTGGGACACCATAGAAAGACCAAATCTACAAATGACAGGCATAGAGGAAGTGGTCTTCTTTCAGTCTTAGTAGAGAACAGAAGGGTTTTATTTGCAGTGATTCATGGAGAGATACATAGCCAATCAAAGTGCTAAGAAAACCTGATTGTGAGTGCTCAGACCTAAATGGTAAATCAGCATCAGCAACCCTCCACAAGTCTCAGGAAATATCATAAAAGAACGTGAAAAAGAGTATGAGAAAGGAATGAGAGTAGAATTGTGAAATGCTATCTTCTGGTCATGATGTGACTGTTGCACTAATAAACTTCTGATAGTCGTGTGTACCTACACAGAACCTACAGAACATCAAGCCACTCAAAATTACATCACGGATGGGAAGAGGCTCACAAAGCCAACCCTTACCTGAGGCTCTTTTGGAAGTTGATAGAGGCTGGGAAATGGATAGTCACTTTTCTTTGGGAATTTAATTACTGATGGATAACCCATGATTTGGTGGATAGCCCCACATACATTAGCCTATGGGCAACATGGATTGAATACAGTGGACTATTAAAAACCAAAAGGAAGTTCAGCAGAATAACAGCAGCGGTTTCTCCTCCTAGTACTCTGCTAGATGGGCATAGTGTCAAACTGGATCCTAGTGGCCTATAGTTGTACCCACAGATTAATGCATCTCTAGACCCTCAAGAGAGAAGCTTATTTTCAGTAGATGGTGACTGATACAGAGACCCAAACTGGCCAAGGTGCAGAATAAAAGGCTGTAGAGTGTTGTTCTCTTCCTGTATGTGGCATCTATACCACACTCCCTCCTCCCAGGCAAAGAGGTTTAAGGGGCCGGAGTGAGGTGTGGAGGCACGTTCCTATGATCCCAGCACGCAGGGGGGCAGAAGCAGGCACATCACTGTGAGTTCAAGGCCAGCTTGGTCTACAATGTGAGTCCAGGACAGCCAGGGCTACAAAGAGAAATCTTGTCTTGGAATAAAAATAGAGGCCGTAAAGGGTATAAGAGCTATAAGGCGTAGATGACTATAAGGAAATTGTTTTCCAGACACATCAGGACAATAGCATCTATGAACTCACAGTGTTTGAATGATGACTGGGTCACAAATGAAAAACAGAAATCAAACTTCCTGTAATTGAATGAAAATGAAACACAACACCAAAACCTATAGGATATGATGAAGGGAGGTTCTAATAGGAAAGTTTATGCACATAGGTCTGATTCCATCTGTATATTCACTAGGAAAATGTCTTAACTGGTACTTTATAATTTTTACCATCTTACATGATACTTAAATGGCTTTTCATGTACAGTTCTCTTTGAGGACATGAGTTAAAGTTATCCAGAACAGAGCCCAGAACTCATTGTTGGGAGGAAGGCTATATGAACTTCAGATCTTATGAGTGGATGCTGTGGGTACCATTCCCCAGTTCTTTCACCCACCCCACTCTCAGGTTCTCCGAGTGTTGGCTGAGAAGAGCTTGTAATTTCCATTTCTATGGCCTGAGAAGCTGAACAACTCTCCCTCTGCCCACTGTTCCAGGAGGTAGTGGAACATTCTGTGGCCAAGGACTGGCATTGAGGTTCAAGGCTGACTTCTTGGCTCCAAGCGGCCTGACTCTAAGTGTAGCTTCTGCCCCATGGCAGTGCAACCCACATCCCTCTTATTCTGTCCTCAGAGAGCATCCATTCCTCAGTACCCACCTTCTCCATTCCCAGGAACCACTCTGCGTCAGTAATGACAATTTATAGAAGAAAGAATTCAACAGGTCTTACAGTTCCAGAGGGACTGGTTCATGCTTTTGTGGTCTTACTTTCTTATCTGTCTACTTCTCTTTTAATATACTCTAGATAATATGTTTAAGAGAAATAACTAGAGGTTAGTGTGACTTTATCTCCTCTGTGTATAATATTTTGAGACCTTGAGCTACAGCCATGCCCTTGATATTTTTAATTTATTATAATTTATTCAGATTACATCCTAAATGCTATCCCCTCATTTGTATTTTCCCATTGCCTCCCTCCCACCTTCTTCTGCCCTATTCCCCTCCCCTAGAACTCTGACAAAAGGGGACCCTCTCATCCACATATGACCACAGCTTATCAGGTCTCATCCAGATAGCCTGCTTCCCCTTGCTCTGTGTGATCAAATCAGGGGCGCCAATGTTTGTGACAGAGGCAGTTACCACTCTCCCCACAACCATGGAGAATAAGCTGTCTATTGGATATATCGGAACAAGGGGTCTAGGTTTATTGTATTGTCCTTGGTTGGTACAACAGTTTGTGTAGGCTCCACTGGGTCCAGATCCACCTGCCTTGATGGTCTACTTGTTGGCTCCTGAACACTCTGGGTCCTTCCATCCCCCATCGTTTCATACCACTAGGAGTCCAGCAGAGAATCCCAGCATCTGTCCCAATTCCCCCACAAGGTGGAGTCTCTAAGAGGACATCTATGTTGGACCACTTATAAGTGAGTATGTGCCATGCATGTCTTTCTGGGTCTGGGTTATCTCACTCAGGATGATCTCTTCTAGTTCCATCGATTTGCCTGAAAATTTCAATATTTCCTTGTTTTTAATAGCTGAGTAGTATTCCATTGTGTAAATGCACCACAGTTTCTTTATCCATTCTTTGGTTGAGGGACATCTAGGTTGTTTCCAGATTCTGGCTGTTATGAATAAAGCTGTTATGAACATAGTTGAGCAAATGTCCTTGTGTGGTGGAGCATCTTTCAGGTATATGCCGAGGAGTGGTATAGCTGGGTCTTGAGATAGCACTAGTCCACATTTTCTGAGAAAATGCCAGATTGATTCTCAAGGTGATTGTACAAGTTTGCACTCCCATCAGCAATGCAGGAGTATTCTTTCTCCACATCCTCACCAGCATGTGCTGTCACTTGAGTTCTTGATCTTAGTTATTCTGGTGGGTATAACATGGAATCTCAGAGTCATTTTGATTTGCATTTCTCTGATGACTAAGGACATGGAACATTTCTTTAACTGTTTCTCAGGCATTTGCTATTCCTCTGTTGAGAATTCTCTGTTTAGCTCTGTACTCCATTTTTAATTGGATTATTTGGTTTGGTGGTGTTTAATTTCTTGAGTTTTTTATATAGTTTGGATAATAGCCCTTTGTCAGATGTAGAGTTGCTGAAGATCTTTTCCTAGGTTGCCATTTTGGTCTCTTGACAGTGTTCTTTGCCTTACAGAAGTTTCATGTTTCATGAGGTCCCATTTATTAATTGTTGATCTTAAAGCCTGAGTTACTGGTGTTCTGTTCAGGAATTTGTCTCCTGTGCCAATGAACTCAAGGCTCTTCCCCACTTTTTCTTCTAACAGATTTAGTGTGTCTGGTTTTATGTTGAGGTCTTTAATCCACTTGGACTTTACTCTTGTTCAGGATGATAAATGTTCTACATATACACATCCGGTTAGACCAGCACCATTTTTTAAAGATTCCATCTTTTTTGGCTTCTTTGTCAAAAATCAAGTATCCATGGGAGTGTGGGTTAATTTCTGGGTCTTCAATTCAATTCCATTGATCAACCAGCCTATTGCTATGCCAGTACCATACCATTTTTATTATTGTTGCTCTATATTACAGCTTAAGAGCAGGGATGGAGATTCATCTGGAAGATCTTTTATTCTACAGGATTGTTTTAGCTACTCTGGATTTTTTCCATATGAAATTGAGAATTGAACTTTCTAGGTCTGTAAAGAATTGTGTAGATATTTTGATTGTGGTTGTGTTGAGTCTATAGATTGCTTTTGATAAGGTGGTCATTGTTACTATGTTGATCCTCCTGATCCATCTTTCCAGCTTCTGATATCTTTTCAAGGTTTTTCTTTAGAGACTTGAAGTTTTTCATACAAATCTTTCCCTTGCTTGGTTAGAGTTACCCTAAGATACTTTGTATTATTTGTGGCTATTATGAAGGGTCTAGTTTCCCTAATTTCTTTCTCAGCCTGTTTGTTATTTGTTTATTGGAAGGTTACTGACTTTTTAAATTAATCTTGTATCCAGCCACTTTTCTGAAGATGTTTATCAGCAGTTGTTCTCTGGTGGAATTTTGGAGATCGCTTATGTGTACTATCATACATAGCAACATTTTGACTTCCTCCTTTCTGGTATGAATTCCCATGATCTCCTTTTGTTGTCCTAGCTAGAACTTCAAGTACTATAATAAGGAGACATAGAGAGAGTGGGCAACCTTATCTAGTCCCTGATCTTAGTGGATTTTCTTTGAGTTTCTCTCCATTTATTTTTATGTAGGCTATTGGCTTGCTGTATATAGCCTTTATTATGTTTAGGTATGTACCTTGTATCCCTGATCTCTCCAAGACTTTAAACATGAATGGATGTCGGATTTTGTCAAATGATTTTTTTGGCATCTAGGGTTTTTTTTTTCTTTCAGTTCGTTTATATAGTGGATTATATTGATGGATTTCTTTACACTGAACCCTCCCTGCATGCCTGGGATGAAACCTGCTTGGTCATGGTGAATGATATTTTTGATGTGTTCTTGGATTCAGTTTGCAAGTATTTACTGAGTATTTTTTTTCTTTCTTGCATCAATATTCATAAGAGAAATTGCTCTGAAGTTCTCTTTCTTCTTGGGTCTTTGTGAGGTTTAGGTATCAAGGTGACTATGGCCTCATAGGATGAGTTTGGTAATGTTCCATCCATTTCTATTTTGTGGAGTAGTTTGAAGAATAGAAATTTGTGCTGAAACCATCTGGCCCTGGGCTTTTTGTTGTTGCTTTTGCTTAGAGACTTTTGATGACTGCTTCTATTTCTGTAGGAGAAATAGGACTATTTAGCTGTTTACATGATCTTGATTCAACTTTGGCAAGTGGAATCTATCAAGAAAAGTGTCCGTTTCATTTAGGTTTTCAAATTTTGTGGTATTTAGGCTTTTGAAGTAAGACCTAATGACTTTTTTATTTCTTCGGTGTCTATTGTTTTGTCTCCTTTCTCATTTCTGATTTTGTTGATTTGGATAGTGTCTCTCTGCCTTTTAGTTAGTTTGGCTAAGGGTTTGTCTATCTTGTTGATTTTCTCAAAGAACCAGCCCTTGGATCCATTGATTCTTTGAATTTTTCTCTTTGTTTCTATTTTTTTGATTCCAGCCCTGAGTTTGATTATTTCCAGCTGTCTACTCCTCTTAAGTCTGCTTCTTTTTTTCTAGGGCTTCCTGATGTGTTGTTAAGTTGCCTGAATAAGATGTTTTTAATCTCTTTATGAAGGCACTTAGTACTATGAGCTTTCCTCTTAGTGCTGCTTTCAATCTGTTCCATAAATGTCTCATGAAATGTTCCATGAAAATGCCCTGCCTTTATTTTCATTGAATTTTAAGAAGTCCCTAATTTCTTTCTTTATTTCTTCCCTGACCCAGTTGTCGTTAAGTAGAGAGTTATTCAGTTTCCATGTGTGTAGGCTTTTTGTTATTTCTGTTGTACTTGGGGTCCAGCTTTAGTCTACAGTGGTCTGATAGGATATAAGATATTATTTCAATCTTCTTGTATCTATTGAGGCTTTCTTTATGAGTTATTATATGGTCAATTTTGGAGAAGGTTCTGTGAGGTGCTGAGAAGAAGGTATAATCTTTAGTGTTTGGGTGAAAAGTTCTGTAGATATCTGTTAGATTCATTTGATTCATGACATCTGTTAGTGTCATTATTTCTTGGTTTGGCTTTTGTTTTGTTGACCTATCCTTTGGTGAAAGGGGAGTGATTCTGTTGATTTTTTAAAACTCCCTTAACTTAGTTCTTGAAGTTGCTAGTATATGAGATTTTTCCAATCCCCTAATGGCCCAAGTCACCTTCAAGACCTTTGAGCCATGGATGTCTGGGTTAGCCTTACTCTTAGGGAAACATGAGAATTTTTGTGCGATAATGATTTGTTTTACTTCCTGTAAACAAGGTTCATTTCCCAATTCCTTTGCCTCCAGATATTAACATTGGAATAGTTAATTATCCATGTTCACCTCAGGTAGCTATCTTGGGACTGTCTCCCTAAGGCCTTGCCAAAACTAGTAAATAACCCTTGTCAGCTCCTTTCTACATGAAACTGAGATTCAGGAATCAGTTCTCAGGTCCCACAGACCAACCATGACACAAAGAGCCTGAAATGCTGCCTCCTGATTAACAGGCCTAAAGACTCAGGAAAGAAGCCCTACTCCCCACTTGTAGCCAGTAGGATAAGTTGCAAAGTCCTGCTTTTAAAAAATGCACTGAAATTTCATCTTATATATGAAAAAAGTGAAGGCAGCAGAACTAAAGCCACACAAAGTCACGGGTAAGCTTTCTCGCTCTCTCTCTCTCTCTCTCTCTCTCTCTCTCTCTCTCTCTCTCTCTCTCATCACAATCCTCTCTCTCACACTATTCCTGTCCCTTACTTCACAGTACTATCACTGCCCTGCACGCAGTTCTCCACCCACATGGATGGCTGCTCAGATGAGACAAAGAAGCTCATAACTGTGTGTCCCCCACTTTCTATCAGTGCCAAAACCTAGTTCCTTCTGCCTTTAGCTCACCCTGCATTCTTTCCAAACACGGCCAAGCACATAACAGAGAGGCTTATCTCTCTGCACCCATCTCAGACTCAGAGTACTTTCTCAAAGTACAGGAATCGGAAGCACCGAGTCCTTGCTTTAGAGGACTCAGATCTCAGCACAGAAACAGCTCTTCAAAGGAGGGGCTCCTTTCACTGACCAGTTCCGAAATCTTCTCCTTCTTCCTGCTGTTAAGTCTCATACAAAGTAAACACACAGTACATAATGCCACCACCAAATCCCTCTCTCCCAGCTCATGCCTCCCATCCAATCACACAGTGGCCTTGCTGAAGGAACTCTAAGGGGCCCTAGTATGGCAAACCTTACAGACAGGTTTGGGCCTTTTACCCCTTTTCCTCTCCCTTGCTAAAAACTGTTGCATTCCTAAAGCTAGCCCCCAAGGTCTGTTCTCTTATTTGGCACCTGACTCATTCCTAAGACAAAACACCATGGTTCAACAGTCAAAATTCATTATTTGGCTAACATGTCTTATCAGGATTTACCAGCTGACCCTAGCAGACTCCCCCCCTTCCTACTCCTGCAGAGACAACCTTCTCTTGCTTACTTACACTTGCTGCTATTGTTGCTGCTGCTGCCTTTGCAGCCCTCCCCCTTACACCTCCAGGGTAATAAATCTCCTTTGTGCTGAGAATTTGGTGTCTAGGTATGTCCCATATTGATTCTGGGGAGCCGACCTCCCTTTCACTTAGGCAGTGACATCTCAGGGACACTCTCAGGCACTGTGAGACCTGCAGCTATTTGAGCTGCAGAGAAGCTGTGGCAGTCTCCCAGCACATGCAGAGGGCTCCTCCTGTTCCCATTTAAAGACCACCCTCACCCCTCCACAACTAGATATCTTCTTCTATTTTTAAAAAAAAACCTAACCATCGCCTGCTGCACTCTAGTCAGCTTTGAAACACTTCATCCTACAAGCATCCAAGGCTTCTCTAGGTGCCTTCCAGGACAAGGAATCTCCCGCCTCCCCAGGTTTCTTTGCTGGTACAGCACTTGCTTAGGGTACCCATCTTGTTCTGACTCTTACTCCTTAATTCCTGGCCTGGACAATCACTTCCCTTGCTTGGGAAACCTAGAATAGTTTACTCTCATATTCCTCTCTCCCATACAGTTGCAACTCAGGGTCTGACACAGGCCAGTCACCATGCCAGCATCCCAGACCCTTCTCTGAAGAGACAGGAGGAGCTGAGGTGGATTCTGTCTGAGGAGGGAGCAGAGCCAGGTCCCAGATGGAGAAGACGCTGGAAACACTATTGTTTTCCCAATTTCCCACCCAGAGCAGAGTTTCCTACCAAAATTGGGTGACTCTATCAGAACTGATTAATAGGTCTCCTTTAGCCCTTTCCATAGAAAGCCCCTCCAATTTCAAATTGTGTGTTAGGGTTGGGAAAATGAGCCCACGTGTGGCATTTCTTCTCTTTGTCCAGAACTCTAAGTGAGGTCAGCATTGTTACCCTTGACAGTTGGGACAGGAGGAGATTTGGAGGCAGAGGAGACACACATCAAACTCCAGCCCCACCAGTTACCAGATGAGAGAGCCTGGGAAATTCATTAGCTTTCTAAACAGTTCTGTTGCCTCGTCTATAAAACGAGACAAAAGAAATGACTGTTGCAAACTAAGTGACTTAGCACCATCCAGCCAGCTGGAAAACAGCAACTTGTTCTAAACTAGGGTATTTAGCAGCAACTGTGGGTTTTTAACCAGTGCTTCTATTACTCTGGAAACTTGTCAGCTGTTTGTCCCTTTCTCCCCTCTTCCTTCTGGCACCTCTGTCACATGTTGTCCTATATGCCTTTCTGAGCCTGTTCTTTTTCTTCATGAGAGAGAGAGGTGGGTGTGTCTCTGTCTGTCTCTCTCTCTCTCTGTCTCTCTCTGTCCCTCTGTCTCTGTCTCTGTGTGTGTGTGTCTGTGTCTGTCTGTCTGTCTGTCTGTCTGTCTACTGGCATAATTCAAAGCAGTCCATCTTCATGCTGGTTC
Source organism: Acomys russatus (assembly GCF_903995435.1). Taxonomy (NCBI): domain Eukaryota; kingdom Metazoa; phylum Chordata; class Mammalia; order Rodentia; family Muridae; genus Acomys; species Acomys russatus. The sequence goes on from NC_067152.1 coordinate 1,232,680, forward strand.
AACACCGTTACTAAACCCTCTAGTGAAATCTCAATTTTGCTTGTTGTACATTGTGAAATCTGAGAGTTTCCACGGGCTCCTTTTTATACTTTTTTTTAATTCAGATTCCCTATTTGACATGACATTGCTCTTAGCTTTCCTTTACTTATTTGATTACACTTTGTTTTTTTATGAAAAAATAAAGAGAATGTGTGTGTGTGTGTGTGTGTGTGTGTGTGTGTGTGTGTGTGTTGCTCAGGAGATAGCCCAAGGTGTCAAACATTCTAGGCCCTCCCTGTATATATCTTTAATGGCTACTCTGAGGTTTTGGTCTTGGTTTTGTGGGGAGGCAGGTTGTGTGTGTGTGTGTGTGTGTGTGTGTGTGTGTGTGTGTGTGTGTGTGTTTCCAGTAAAGCCTGATATCATACTATACTCATGAGCTATTTCTGATGTTTGATTTTGTTTTAGGTTTTGGTTTGGGTTTGGGTTTTGTACCATACACTTCTGCTTTTTTTTTTTTTTTTTTTTAAGATTTATTTATTATGTATACAGTGTTCTGCCTGCATGTACACCGGCCCTCCAGAGGAGGGCACTAGATCCCTCCTCGTAGATGGTTGGGAATCACCCTGTGGTTGCTGGGAATTGAACTCAGGACCTCTGGAAGAGCAGGCGGCGCCCTTAACCACTGAGCCATCTCTCCAGCCCCCACTTCTGCTTTTTGTTTGGCTTTTACTTTCATTTTTGTCTGCTTGTTTGTTTATTTGTTTGTTGTTTGAGACAGGGTCTCTTTGGGTAACTCTAGTTGCCCAGCTACTTGCCCTGTAGACCAGACTGGACTCAAGCACACTCCCTGTCTCCTGAGTGCTGGGATTAAAGACATGGGTCACTACCACGGCTTGATTCTGTGTTTTGTTTTGTTTTTTGGTACTGTCTTTGGGATTGTTTCAGGACAGAGGTGCTTTGGTTTGGTTGGTTTGATTTTTGAGAAATGTTGCTATGTAGCCCTGGTTGGCCTAGAACTTGTTATGTCAACCAGGCCTCAAACTGCAATGATCCTGTTCCCTCTTCTCCTCAGTGCCAGGCTACAGGCATATTGCTTGTTTTGCCAGCCTGGAGATCAGACTGGGCAAGTGTCCCAGCACTGATCCTCATGCCCAGCCACGTTGCTTTTCCCAGTTGATAACTTCTGCTGGAACATGAACACTACAGACAGCTTACTGTAGCAATTTATGGTCCCAGTCTCCTCTTCTAGGGCTTGTTATTGTTTTTATTTATTTATTTGTTGGTTTAAGACCCAAAGTTACCATAAACTGACACTTGTTATGCTAGAAGAGCTTTGCCCTCTGCCCCTGACCACGCCCCACTCACTACAGCTGAAAATTGTGTTGACAGTCTTCTGAGATGGACAAAGTAAACCAATACAGTCAAATCTGAGTCCTTTGAGGAGATGCTAGCTGCCGTGGATGGTCTAGTCCTGGCTCTGGAGGTATTTGGTGGTCTTTTCTGCACTCTAACTTCTTTCAGTCTGGATCGAGTCATCGTGAATCCATGACTCTCCCCACAGTTGACTTTTACCTCTTCTGTTCTTGGCATTTAGGTCTACTGTAAATGAAGTCAGTTCCATCAGGAAAAGATTAAGAACTATCAATTTTTTTGGTCCATTTTTTTGCAAAAATCTCCCCGATAGAGGACTAGAATTGAGCGTGAAAGAAGCTTCCCTCTTAGTGACCTTCACCCCAGGACAGAGCATTATGGATACAGGGACAGCAGCCCTGGCCCCATCAGCCTGAGTTCCTTCCACAAAACCAGGAGCTCGAGCCTAGCCCGGGGTGATCAGACCCCTCAGGCCTCAGCCCTCCACACTGAGTTAAAGCCTCCATTCTACAGCGGACAGAACAGAGGGCAGCAGCTGCCTCTCTTCTACCATATAAGGCTGAGGCTTAGCTCCAGTAGGAGTAACTGAGCAGTAAAGGGAAGGAAAGGAACACACACACATGCACGCACACACACATGTGCACGCACACACGAACGTGCGCGCACACACATGCATGTGTACACACACACGTTAGCCATGAGAGAGGGAACTGTGTATCCCAGGTTGCTGCTATTAGCGTGACCTTCCCAGGCCTAGGGTGGTAGAGAGGACCTCCTAGTCCTAACATCCACACCCTCGTCTTCTTCCTTTTTCCTCATCTACTAAATAGCTGCTTAGGATTGTTTCCAGGGCCTTTCCTTCCTTCGTTTACACTTTTCACCATTTCCCTGAAGTGGGTGTTCACGGACTCTCCCCATCATCATGCCGGGAGTCAGTTGCACACTCCTGACTATTTTCAACTTTAACAATCCTACGACTCATGCAGAGGCTGGATGTTTTGACCATGGCACTAGCCTTTTAGCAGATGCACTACATCCCTGCCATCGGTGTCATTCATTTGTAATTTAACGTTGCTTTTTTCCATAAAAAATAAGACTAAAGGACAAAGCGTTGAGTCTGTTCAAATGAGTAGTTTAATCTGTCTTTTTATTCCAAGGAAAAGATCAGTATTTGCTGTGAATTCTATATAGTAGGCATATTAGACTCACCAAAATTATGTCTAATTATATGACAATACAGTTATATTATGAAATATACACAATAAAGAAAAGAGGCTTGAGGTGCATCTCAGGGTAGAGCATTTGTCTAGCATTTATGAGGAGCAAGGCTCAAACTCCAGTGTCCCTAAGTAAATAAGGAAAGAATGAAAGGAAAGTGTCCTAAAATGAGAAAAGACATAACTTTTAGATGAGAAAAGACCATATATCAGCAAAATCAGTGAGGGAGAGACACTACCTGGTGGAAAGAATAATTCTTAAGAATAAAGAAAGGAGGTGGATGTGGTGGCGCATGCCTTTAATCCCAGCACTTGGGAGGCAGAGGCAGGAGGATCCCTGTGAGTTCAAGACTACCTGGTTTGTAGAATGAGTTCCAGGCCAGTCAGAATATAGTGAGATCTTGAAAGAAAGAAAGAAAGAAAGAAAGAAAGAAAGAAAGAAAGAAAGAAAGAAAAAGAAAGAAAGAAAGAAATTATATATTAAGAAATTGTCAATAAATTAAAAGAATAACCTAAAGAATGTTTCCTCATTGCATTAAGTGAATAAGGATAATTGGATTTTTAAAAATGAAAATATAAACACTGACTGTTCCAAGGACGGTGTGTTTGCTTGGAGAAATTTCAGGATGATTGTCCCTCTCAATATATCTTTCTGCAGTGTGTGTGTGTGTGTGTGTGTGTGTGTGTGTTATATAGCTGGAGAACCAGCTCAGGAGTGAAGCACTTGCCTAGGACACACAAAGCATTGGATGCAATCTGGGTTTGAGATAAATTTTTAGGGATGGGGTACTTTTTAGAGATGTTATGTTGCTCAAGATGGCTTCAACCTCCTAGGCTCGAGCAATCATCTTTGGCCTTTTGTGTAGCCAAGACTATGGGCAAGTGCCATTACACCTGGCTCTAAGACACTTTCAATACTAAGAGGACAGTTGGCTTTGTTTATACTCACTTTGCATCTAGCTAAGAGCACTTAGTAAGCAATTGTTGGTGCTCACATTGCAGAAAATTGGGAAATGGATGGAGGCAACCAGAGTGGGGTCTCTGAGTTCCTACTCCTGGGGCTCTCAGAGGTTCCTGGACACCAGCGCATCCTGTTTGGGACCTTCCTGTCCATGTACCTGGTCACAGTGGTTGGGAACCTGCTCATCATCCTGGCCATTGGCTCCGACTCGCACTTGCACACTCCCATGTATTTCTTCCTGGCCAACCTCTCCTTCACTGACCTCTTCTTTGTCACCAACACGATCCCCAAGATGCTGGTGAGCCTTCATTCCCAGAACAAAGCCATCTCCTACCCAGGATGTCTGACACAGCTCTTCTTCCTGGTGTCTTTGGTGGCCTTGGACAATCTCATCCTGGCTGTAATGGCCTATGACCGTTACGTGGCCATCTGTCATCCCCTCCATTATACTGCAGCCATGAGCCCTAAGCTCTGTGTCTTGCTGCTCGCCTTGTGCTTGGCCCTATCCATCCTCTATGGCCTCATCCACACCCTCCTCATGACCAGAGTAACCTTCTGTGGGTCTCGGAAAATCCATTACCTCTTCTGTGAGATGTACGTCCTGCTGAGGCTTGCCTGCTCTGACACGCACATCAACCACTTGGTGCTGATCGCCACGGGCTGCTTCGTCTTCCTTGCTCCTTTTGGATTCATGCTCATGTCCTATATGTGGATTGTCAGAGCTATCCTCAGAATTCCCTCGGCCTCCAACAAGTACAAAGCCTTTTCCACCTGTGCGTCCCACCTGGCCGTGGTAGCCCTCTTCTACGGGACACTTTGTATGGTGTACCTGAAGCCCCTGCAGACCTACTCCATGAAAGACTCAGTAGCTACAGTGATGTACGCAGTGGTGACGCCCATGATGAACCCTTTCATCTACAGCCTGAGGAACAAAGACATGCATGGGGCGCTTGGGAGACTTCTAAGGAAACCGCTTCAGAGGTTAACATGAGGGTTGTTATGGGAAAGGAGAAGTGGAGTGGAGCGCACATATCCTTCAATATATGCAAAGCATCACCTTATGGGTTGTGCAGGAGGGTTTGGACACAGCTCTGGCTCTGCGTGAATCAGTGGTGAGTGAAAGACGTATAAGTATATCCCAGCATCCCTGGGTCTCACCACCTTTGGTAATAACTAACGCCAATACTAGGCTATTGCAGGGCTGGGTTTTTCAGTGTGTCTGACCATAGGAGCATATTCTTGGGCTTCTCCAGATATACCCAGTTATGATGTAGAACATCCCATGTGTTG